>NC_135543.1:4011906-4761906 GCF_045843805.1 Urocitellus parryii | reverse complement strand
TATCTTTTCTGCAACAGCAGGTGTAAGAGCTGGTGGCCAGGTGAGCCCGGAGGCCTCTCTGGAGGGGTGCGTCCACACCCTCCTCTGAGCCTGCAGAGCTGCTGAGGCCGGAGCGTCTTAGGGCTGCCTGCTTCACTGCGGGCTTTTGTTCCTCAGTCAGGTCATTTCGTTTCTGCTGACATTACTTAGGAGTAAATGCTTTAATCTGTTATCAGCACTTGGTGGTTATTGTTCCCCTTAAATGCTTAAATTGCTCTTATTACTTGTGGGTGATGGATTTAGTAGGTGACATATTTGCTATTAAGCAAGAAGCTGTAATTTCTAATAAAAGAAGGTAAAGGACAGTTAATTGCAGATTAAATAACCTAGCAACAATTCACTGTACTTGGGATTTAATTTAGATTTCAGAATTAAAATGAAGTTTACTATAATATAGCAAGTGGCATGCTCAAGGTGATTAGAATTTTCTCTATATGAAAAAATATGGTTTTTTTCTATTAAATATCAATGATATTATTCATCCATTTTTTTTTCTGCAGGAAAATCCCTGATCCAGGGCTAGCCATCTTCAGCATGCATGACTTTAGCAGCTTCCATACAACAGAACTCCCACCCACTCTTAAATTTATAATCACTGCTGAAAGCTGCTTCCGTTTTCAATCAAGCACGTCATTTCACTTTAAAACCAACTCGCTTTTCCACAGCAATGCTCATCTGAACCTACTTAGAATTTTCACACCATTCCAGTGATACTCTTCTAAAAAGTGAGGAATAATGCTAGTCATAAAAATTCTAGTTTTTCTTCCTTTCTCTCCTTTCCATTCAACATAAAGTGACTTTGGTAAACTAGAGAAATAGAATGGGAAGAAAGAATAGAAATCAGTTTTCCTGCAAGTCATGGAAGAATTTTCTGTTTTATTTAAGAAATTCAAACAATTCAACCTTAGTTAAACTAACCTTTGATCAAAGAAGAGAAAGAGACTTGCTTGATAAAGCTGCTATTTCAATCACCTAAATCTCAGAGAATATATTAAATACTAACGTGCAAATTTATTTGAACAAGGGAAAATTGGAAAGAAACAGAATTAAATGCTTGAATTTGTAGAGGTCTGTTCTGCTAGTAGTTTAGTATATTCCTCTGCTTTTACTCTTCTGAAAATTGGGGTAAATATTCAAGTTCCACCAGTTCCGTATTCACCCTGCTGAGCGTAGAGAACAGAAAAAAGAACTAACATTTCTATACATTTGCACACACTAACCACAAATTATATCTTTTATTACTCTCAAGTGTCTTCTGAGGTGAAGAGGATAATCTTTATTTTAAATAGAAATAACTAAGATGAATTGAGGTTGATAACTTTTCTATGTTCATAACTGCTAAGCCAGATCCTAAAGATCTTTCTTGTAACCAGTACATTTCCCAAAAGAGGACCCAGAAATTAATAGTTTCAACTTGGAAAAAATATCCCATTTTTCAAATATATTTTGGAAAGTCTGGAATGAGCAGAGTGACGTAATTTCATTCACACAGGATTTCGAGGCCCCTTCAGGGTGACAAGCCTTCACTAGTGGCCTCAGTGCCTTTACAAGGGGATCCCATCTATGAACAAGAATGTGCCCCCTGAGAGCTGTCAGCCCAGGATCTCGCACTTCCAACCCCCAGAACTCTAAGTGATTTCCATCAGGGAAGCTGCCAGCCTGTGCTCTTTTGTCACAGTAGCCATAATGGAGTAAGATGATGTTCTTTGGTTGTTTTTAATAAATAAATAAAATATGTATCCACTGGAGAAAGGCAGATTTGGAATTTGACAGAGAGTTCCCCAGACTGCAGGTCTTGGTGAGGAGCTCACTGTGCTCAGGCAGTGTTCTGGGGGCAGGGGCAGGGCATGCAGTGCTGCACTGGACAGTCTTGATCTCCTGACCTGCCCATCTACCAGGGAAGAACACCCCTAAGCATCTGGGTCAGGATGAAGGCTTCACCACAGAGGGACCAAGCCCTGCCACAGGCCTGAAAGCATCTCCACTTTGGGACACGGGGTGAATTATTTACATTGGAAGGGGTTTTGATTTCCTCAACTATGAACGAGATTAATATCTTACAGGGTCCTTACGAGAGATAGATAACTGGTATAACACAGACGAAATCATCTCCTGGTACCGATGCATGCTAACATTAGTAACTATCAATTATCAAGGGAGCACCAAATCCCTGCCATAATGTATCACCTTTTAATTCTCAAAGCAAACTTATGAGTGTTGGGCTATGTGCGGTCGCATTCCCCTCAAAATTTATCTGTGAGAAAACTAAGACAAAGAGAGCTAAGTGGTTTGTCCAAGTTTCAAATTTAGTAAGTACAGCATCTGGGACTCAAGGGCAAGGCAGGGATCTGGCTCCTGTTCCCGTTCCTGGTTTATTCTGGGGGAAGCCAGCTGCTTCCCCAACCCCAACTGTGCCCGAGGGACAGGAGAAGCTTGGTGGCAGTGAGGGTCCTCCGGGAGCCCTCTCCAGTCCTAGCATGGAGACAGAGCCGAGTCTGCCTGTCCTTTAACACAGGGCTCTGGGGTGGAGCCTCAGCTTTTTCCATCTTTAATGCCTGTGCTGAGACAGGCTGTCTGAGGTGCACGGTTGGCTGTTTATTGTCACTGTGGCTCCGACTGTGAGATTAAGCACCAGTGTGTGCTGCAGAGAGGTATCTCTGGGCTCTACGAGCCACGCTCAAGACTTGGATGAAATAGAACAAGGGCCAATGACTGAGGAGTAGGAGTGGCTGACACTGTAGTGAGGACGTGTGACTGCCACTGCCCACCCCACCCCCGTTTGTGAGCAAGTGGCAGAAGCCTGGCTTTGGCCAGTGGATAGGAAGACTTGAATGAGAATAGCCAGAGCTTGCTCACGCCCATCCTGCTGTGGTAGAAGAGACTGCCCCACAGAACTGAGAGATGAAGTGGGCACCCAGTAAACCCAGTAAAGGAACCAGCAGAGGAGGGCCCCGGGCTGTCCACGTGACGAAAACGTCCCTACCCCTGCTATGGACAAGGTGACCACTGGTAGTCTGTGGCAGTGGAGCTCTGGAAATAGGGCCCTCATGGTTAAGGAACTGGGTTTTTATTTAGTCTTTTTGCTTAAATTTAAATAGGCACATGTGGCAAGTAGCTGCCGTATTAGACAGCACGGGTCTAGACCTGTGGTTCTCATGGTTCCAAACTTGTGTGTGCTGGAGGATGAGTGAAAAGAAGGGGTTGAAGATGAGCCTCTGGCCCTGAAAGCCCCCACCCAGTTTCTGCCCATCCCAAAATTGCAGGGCCAGGTTCCACAGCTCGCTCAGTCCACTGAGTGCTTAGAATCTCAATATTTTGTTTCCATGAGACCCTTAAAGCCCACAGAGGTGCTCAAGCACCCCAGGTGCTTAGCACCAGCTCCGAACAGTGCAGCAGTGTTCTCGGGGTGCTCAGCACAGTTACTGTATTTCCCTCAAAATTAGTCCATGTCAAGGTGCCCTGGGTAGTGTGCTGGAGCACCAGGGAGACACCTCTGCACACCATTTGGGAGCTGTGAAGAGGCTCTGGGCTTCCCCACAGGACACTCACCACCTCCCAGTCACCAGTGTCAGGTGAAGTTACTGCACGATCACCCAGCTCCCCAGCTCCTTCCCACCAGTGTCTGCAGCTCGGGATTATTGCACCTTCCTGCCCTATTAAGGATTAGAAAGCCACAGAATCACCCCTGCTTCCTGGCTGGATCCAACCCCAAAGTGAATCTCATTTTCTTACATCCTCCTCCCGTATCAGAAGCCCAGGCCAGGGGAGAAGCCTATCCTAACTCTCCCACTGAGGCAGACCAGCTTCCTGTGCCGTGCCCCTCTCCTGCTACAGCAAGTCCACACCCTGAGGGAAGGTGCATTCCTGCAGGTCTGCAGGCCCTGGGATGCATCAGGACGAATTCCAGAACTTTACATAACATGACGGTTTACACAAGCAGCACCCTTGTGTTTTACGAAGAGGGTGAACTCTCCTCTGGTAACTTCACTTTAAGAGAGGCGCACATTTCTGTGGAATCTGAGAGCCATTGCCTCAGTTACTGCAACAGTCTGGATCACAGTAGGTTGGAAGTGGTAAGGTTCTCCTCTTTCCTGTTTTCTGAAATAATACTTTAATCAACTCATTGTTCAATTGTTTAACTCCTTCAGAGGATCCGTGTTGGAGACTATATACACAGACAATCATCAGACTACATATAAAAACAAAATTTCACCCACAATCTGCAGTGACCAACCCAGGAAAACAACTTATTATCTAGAGCAAACAACCCAGGAAGCCAGGCTCTGATCTATAAGTCAGATCCCACAGGCAACTGGTCCAAGGAGCCAAAAACCAATTTTTTAGCAATTGCCACAATGGTCATAATTCAATTAATTACTGATAGGTGTATAACTTTCGTCCTCGCTTTCGATTAGGGGGATTTGACTCAGAAAGGTCAAATTGCACCCTAAGCAATCACAAAGCACACCCTACACTTAGTTAGGCTAGGGACAGTTTCCCCAGGCCAGCAGCCTCCACCAGGGCCCACCAGGAGTCCCCTTTATCCCACAATCAAGCTCTCCCACTCCTGGGCCTGCTTCCCAGTCTCCAGCAAATGGAAGTGTTGGTGGACGTCCTTGTTAGAGCCAGCTCTGGGTGAGCTGCCTTTGCCATTCTGACTTGGTTGGCCCTTGTTTATTTCCACATCTAAACTTAAAACCCTGATGAATATTCCTAAGCTACTCTCTAGGAAGTCTACACCGGTTTATGTAACCATGACTGGGTTTGAGGTTTGCATCCCCACTGTGTCACTCAATCATAGGTTATATCAATCTTTTTAATCTTGCCAATCTGCTAATAGACATGGCTCCTGTTTTATGCAAATGTATTTGGTTGTAGAGAACTTAAACACATTGTCACATGGTTACAGACCATCTGTATTTCCTTCTTCCTAATGGGTTGTTCTTACATTTGGCTTATTTTATGGAAGAGCAGAATTCTCTGGCCACATTCCAACTCTGTAATCACTCCCATAGCTTCTACCTCATTCTAACCTGTGATTGTCTATCAGATGGCCCAGCAGAAGTCCAGCTGGGAATGACGTGTTTGCGGCACTACATGTAGAACATGGGATTCACATCAAGAAATTGCAAGGTGCTAGGGCTAGGAAGAAAATAAAATGTCCACAAACAGGTCCAGGGAGAATTCTGCAACTGTGAAGAAGCAGGAATTCGGAGACATGGGGTCAGGATGGGACAAATGCAAGGAGTTCAAGAGGATCTGCCAGGGTGCTATAGGTTAGGTGACGCTTGGCCTTGCTCCTTACATTTAGGAGCCGCAGGATGCTGTGTGGCAAGGTGGACACCCCTGATCTCCAGTGATTTAGTCGGATGCTCACATGGGCTAGGTGTCCACACAGAACTGTGTACTAAGGTCCTTCTACTCAGGAAGTTGTAGGGAGTAGGAAGGGATTCGACTTTAAATCACACCCTGCAGAATGAGTTGCTTCTTGGGTGTCTGTAAAATCATGACATTGTGCAGTCGGTTCCAGTTTCTCTTCTGATTGAAGAGACTGCAGAGAACTCTTCACTTCCAGATTCTGCTGACCTGAGGTTTGTACCAACCTCAACCTGCACTGGGGTCATCTGCCCTTCCAGAACCTGGTTGTGAAAGGCTTCGTCCTGCTCCCCTGGTTCTGCACCCTATTTCTGCAGTGAACACAATATCCTGCATCAGGAGGCTGCTCCAGCATCAGGATCATGGTCTCTCTGCCACATCGTGATGGTGGACATGTCACGTCACTTGCCAGGGCTGGAGAGGGACTTCCCAGGGGCTTGCTGTGTCTCCTTCTTGTTCCTTACCTAGTCTGCCAGTTCTAGCAGTCCTGTCTAACTCTTCACCTGGCTGCTCCTGGACTGGTCCTAAATACAAGGTGCTCTGATGACACTGGTTTTCAGAGCCACAGGAATCAGAGAATGGCAGGTCTTATTCTTGTGGATCTCCACCTGGGTTAGTGTTTTCACACCAACGTGGACTGTCAGGACTATTCAGTGGTCAATGTTTCTGATGTCTGTATCATCAGTGGAGACTTCAGGATTACCCAGCACAGCTAAAACCAGGAGAGCAGGATGCCTCTGGGGCTCAGCAAGTCACTGTACAGAGGTCTGGGATCCCTTGATTGTTCTTCACACCATCCCCACTGCCTCTCAAAAACACCGAGGGGCAGTGTGTGACATTGCCAAGCTACACTCCAATATGTCTCCAAAGAACGAAAGGAAATCAGCTCATACCCTTACTCCCAGACTGATCTAGATCCTGTTCTTGATGCTATTTCTGGTTATTTAATGGTCTACCTCAATGACATGGGATTCTAAACCACAGTAAAAAATAAGTTTAAACCACAAACACCGAGGTCTTTTCCTGCGATGCTGAGCTTATTTAAAAAGCATATCCCTGTTTTTCTGGCTTTGCTCCTCTTTCCTCTTAGCAAAGGTCTCGGGCTTCTTGGGTGCCTGACTTTCATATAAATGGTGGAGATGCTCAAGGTCTTTCAGTAGGATGAGTCCCCAGCTCTCTTTCCACAAATAGATGGCCAGAGTCCAGCCGTGGCCTAGGGGAAGCACAAACCCAGCACATGACAATGTGTACAACTCCACCTGATATGCAGCAAAGAAAGAAAAAGAGGCCAGATGTACAGATGAACTGTAACCAAAAGAAAGGAAAGGCACGTTTGCACGCACTTGTGTGCCACAAACGCAATTGGTTACCTTATATCCTGTCACAGAGTAAAGAAATCAATTTCTCTCACACGCAGAAGCTATAAAGAAAAACGTGGGGAAGGGATCTTATGAAAATAGAAGGGAGAACCAAATAGAGGGAGGAGATCAGTGGGAGGGAGGGGGCGATGGATAAGAGAGGCACATGAATGAGTTGGAACAAACTCTGCTTTGTGCAGGTATGAAGGTATGGCCCTCCGCAATAAAGCCTACTACGGAGTATAATTATCATCCACAAAGAACAAACTGAAAACAAAATATCCCAAATCAATAAATGCAGAGTGAATTTCATTAAAGTGTCATCTTAACTGAGGTACAGTGTCCTTCAAAAGCCCAGGAATGCCGGGGTGTCACAGCAGGGCTGTGACAGGATGCTAAGTCCCTTATTGCTTATTGTTCTATCTGGACACGGAAGTCTTCTGCTCCATCGTAGCAGACATGTAGACAAGTCAGCTAATGAGAAGCCAACTGCCATTTTCATTAAGGTACAACTAGGTTAATTGGTAAATGAATCACTTCCAACATTACCATTGACATCCTCCAAACAGAAGAAAATATGTGCTTAGTAAAACAATAAATTCACTTGGTGATTTATGACTGAATTCTCAGAGATGTTTACAAATCCTGTCACTGTCCTTGAATCACAAAGTTTGAATCTGGGGCTCTCATTTAGCTGAAAAATACTGCAAAACTCTAAAAGCATGTTGGGGCCCAGGTGGCCACATTTCTGAACAGATTTCCAAACAGGTAAGTTATTCTAGATAAGGTCAATAGGAATTTTTGCTCAGCTAGAGAACTCTGAATCTACAGAGGTAAAGCCACACTGTAGGGGAAAGAGCTCAATTTGGGGAGGGATCATAAGAGAGGGTCCTACAGGGACATAGCACTGATTGGTTTCCGTTGGACTCAGAGCTGCATTTGATGTAGCTCTAATGAAGAATAAATAGCATCTCATTCAAAGTGGTCTTTGTATCAGTACTCTGATGTTTTTAAGTGCATGCCCTAGAGAACATGTGCTGAATCTATTTTTTTTTGCAGCAGCCATAACCACCCTTTCTATTTGCAATTTACTTTGCACCAATAAAGGTTTCCTAAATTTAGAAAGCGACATTGTTGAAATGCTCTGGAAAGCATTTAAAAAATTGTCTGACTATTGCTGGAAATTAATTCAAAGGACATAATGGACAATTAAGAGTGTAGTTCATTCAACTTTCTAGAACTACCTCATGGATCCCATCATGAAAGTAGTCTTCCTGGGGTCTCTGCAGTAAAGATGGGTCAGAGTCGATGTTATTTGTACTTAAGTTAAATTGGGAGAAGAGAACCCAGATAAGGTGTTAAGCTACCTGAAAGAACTTTCTGAACAGTGTTACTGAGGCAGGCTGGTTTAAGAAAAACCTCACACATTGCTCAATATAAGCCAAAAAATGATTCAGCAAGTTGGATGCCAAGACTGTAAATGGCTTTACATAATTTAATGAAATTTAAATACAGTGAAAGGGTAAAGCTTTGTTACTCAAATACCTCTTTCAATGTTTTGAGCATGGAAAATAAAAAAATCCAAAGTGACCTTGCTAAGGTGTTTATCTTCCTAAGAGTCCCCTGTTCAACTAAAGGGAAACTGTTGTTATTTTCAAATCCAAAATCAACGTTGGAAAGTATTTAGACTTAGCATTTTGCCAAGGAATATAAAGAAAAAGAATGTTATGTTAGACAAATTACCCATGCTCCTTACTTTGAATTTTAGAATTTATTCTCATCTCCTCTTTCCCTTTCTCAATTTGTAATATGTAAAGACAGTGAGGTGATCAATGAGCTGTGTTCTTATAGAATAATTATAGTAATAGACAAACTGCAGGCAAACATGTGAATTTCCCCCATTATCCAGTCCTGCTGCCAGGCTGTCCTCTGGAGGAGAGGTGGGGACAGGGGACAGATGGGGGACGATTTCCACTGTAGAACTTATAAACACCCTCTTTCATTGTAGCTACTTGAAAATAAAAAAAGAGGCTTCCATGTGGCTACCATTTTACCACAAAACTATCTGTATTTATTGTTTAAAAAGTAAACAGAGGTATGAGAAGGGGATAAAAGCAGAGGAAGGAAGACAGCGTCCACCTCTACCTTCCCAGAGGCCCCTGTCCATACGTGAACATGAGGCCCCTGCCCTCTGTTGCGGAGCTCGCCTTCCTGCTCCGGTGTGCCCTGCGTGTCCTGTAGGTCAGGAAGTGCCTCCCATCCCGCACAGTCACGGCACCATACAGCTCTGTGGGGTTTCTTTACTCCCATGTTCCCCCCTGGTCAAGACTATGAGCGTTGGAGCTGCTTTGTTCTATGAGTATCTTCAATTATCTTTTCAGCAAAATCTTCTCTAAGTGGAATCGCTGAGTCAAGGGGTAGAGCCTTCTGATAAATACTGACAAATTGCTTTCGGAAAGTTTGTGCAGACTCCTGTGCCAGCCAGTGATGTGAGAGAGTCCAACTTCCCCACGTCCTACTGACAGTGCGACGGTTGACTGCTATAAATCTGCACCATTTTGTGGGCAAAAGTTTATCTCTTCTATTTAATTTTCACTTAAAGTTGAGCTTGAGCAGTTGTATGTTTTATGAGGCATTTGTCTTTATAAGAAGCTTGTCTTTAACAGTAGGGGAAATGTCTATAAAACACTGAGAATCTGGGGTGTTTTGTAGAGGAGGTATCAGAGAATGGAGTCTGCAATTTTATTAGATGCCCAAATGATGTCAAATATAAATATTTAATTGTGGAAACAAAAACATGGACACACTCTGTACATGTTTAGCAGCTAACATTATTTGGTTTGGAAGAAGAACATAGGAGCAGACAAGCAAAACGTCATTTTTCTTGCTATCAAATGGATCTGTAAATTGATGCTGGTGAAATGATGTCCCATGAGCACAGAGCTAAGAAGAACTGCTGAAAGGGGTCATCCCAGCCCTGTCTTCCAGGTGTCTTTTCTCATGATTATTAACCAACTAAGAGTACACAGAGTGGCAGATTGATACCAAACCCGCTCTTCTGTGGAAAGCAGGATCCAGAACTCAGTGCCCAGCATGCCAATGGCCACAGGGTACCACCCGGAGAGCAGGCCAGCTGCCCAGGGCCTTCCTCCCTCAGTTACTGGAAGAAAGCATCTGAGAGCCTGACCCTCCGTGTGGCACGGGGGACAGTAGAGGAGAGGCAGGGCCTGCTCAGCCACCTCCTCCTGCAGCCAGGGAGAGGCCGAGGAGAGACACAAAGTGAATGAAAAGCAGAACAGGCCACAGGGCCTGGGAACGTGTGAAGAGGGGCCGGAGCAGCCTGTTTCTTGAAGGTTCCCCGTGTTCATAAAAGTCTGTCCTGTAGAATTGTTTTACATTTTTAGAGACATTCACCTGCGGGGAAAAAAAATGAATAAATGACCTCCTCCTGTCCTCAGCAGGGCACAGCAGGTGTTTGACATCCTTACATTAAGTAAGAATGGAAAAACCCAAATGTGAATGTCAGACAACAAATGGAAATAAATATGTGACCCCAGCAAGTCCAGAAGGCCCGTGCTGCTTGGCGGTTGGTTGGTCGTTTGGCGGTGGCTGATGCTGTCATAGGCACAGGGATTCGGGAGGGTCCACCGCTCTGGACTTCCCTAGGGCGTCCAGAGCTTGGGCTGCTCCCATCAGGAGGCACTAAGATAAGCTGCAGTGGAGCTAAATCTGGGCATCCGAAGGCCTGGTCATTGGGGACCTTTAAAAGAACAACAGCTTATCACTGTGTAACACTGTGATAAGAAAACTCTTCCCATAGTGGGGAGTTTGGTCCTCATTGTTGAAAAAGAGGAACTGAGACACAAGGCTGCTGATTTGGGTTGTTAGGAGACAAGGTTTTCAGGAGAGCTGAGGCTCAGTTTCAGGTATGTGCTTCAAATTCCCCAAAGCAATTTAATTTTTATTGTATCCTAATCAATTCACATTTAAGTTAAAACAAATTTTATGAGAAATTTATTTTATTTATTTTTATTTTTCGTCTTTCATTGGTAACCACTTCAAAAATCTATTACCACGTTGTTGTTCCTTTTCAACGTCCCTGTTTTCTGACTTCTTGACGGCAGGAGTTGGCTTCTACCCATCCTGAATTATTTGGAAGCCAAGGAGTGGATTTTGACCTTCAGGAATGTTCTAAGATGCCTAGTATAAAAGTCCCAGAGTGGAATTTTTTTGTTTGTTTGTTTTCATTTTCCTGAGCTAGGTAGAGGTGAAATTAGTGTAGCTGCTGGCTGTATTAGGTGCCTAATGGAGGCAATCAATTCTTAAATAAGAGGTGCTTTTTGATGACTACCAAAGATAAGAGCACAGTCTTTCAAGATTAATATTAGCTAGGTACAATGTGCCACTTTGTGAATGACATAAATCACATTTGATTGAACGAAACTGAAATCTCTATCATTTAGCTCCCTAGTAAAGCAGGGAGCTAAATGATAGAGCTCCAGGACGTTTCTATTTTAACAGAAAAAAAATTTCAATTACTACTTTTATGGGCATTTCCACTTAAAGTAATAAGTATATGCATGAATGAATCTGAGTCAAACTATTCTTAACTAATTAAAGCGATTTGATGAGATGGTGAATAAAGGAAGCTAGAAAGGTGTGTAAGGAAATCTTGGCAGGGTTTGATCTTGTTGGGGGAAAGTGAGGAGCTCAGTTTCAGATCACTAAAATAGTGATGCTTCCAAGACAGCCATGGCGTCACCACACATGCACTGGGACTAAGGACCCAGAGCTCAGAACTGAAATGTCAGCAGATGTGAAGAAGGGGGTACCCAAAACACAGGTAACGGAGGCGGGAGGTGTGTATGAGATTGCCTGGGAAGGAAGCACCCTAGGAAAAGGTGGCAGGTAATGAATCTGGAGCCATGTCACCAAGAGGGCACTCAGAAGGAGAATGAGGAGGCTGGCCTGAGAGGAACAGAGGCGCCAGGGGCAGGGTCATGAAGGCAAGGGTAGGTTGAGAGGAGGAGGCTGTGCCTCTGTCGAGTCCTGCTCCTGGGTCTTCCTGGGCCTTGGCGGGGAGGTTTGGGATTAGAGCCTGCTCTCTAGACAGTACTTGCTCATGACTCTCACTCACCTCTTTATAAAAGTGCAGAGTACCGTGTACACTGCCAGGAAGGGTGGGAAGGCCTCTGGCAAGCAGCACCCCGGCATCGGCCTCCACAGCTCCTGCAGCAGTCCCGAGCCCCAAGGTGCGGGTGGATGGTAAAGACCCAGCACGCACCAGGACAGCCCCAGCTGGAAATTTAAGATCCTCTTAAAGCGGTTGACTCTCGGCTATTTTAGGTGGATTTTAAACCACTGTGGCCTGAGTGACACTCTGACCAGACCAGGATAGTTACTCTGCGTGACCCTGAGGGCAAGGAATGCTTTCTCTCCCTGAAGATCTGCAGGTACACAGGAGGAGCACTCTGTACAGGTTCAAAACAGTGGTAAGCAGTTAAAAATTCCTGCAATGAGGCATTTCCTGCTTGGACAAATAAAAAACATACTTCTTTATTAGAATTGCTTGTTTGCAGGGGTCTCTCTCAGGCTTCTCCTGATGATTGCGTGGTGTGCTTTCTGACAACAGGCTAGTGAACGTATAGAAATACATTTGAAAGAGATTTGTGTAAAAGACGGATTGACTCACGGGAGTCATTAATGATTCTAATACGAAGTTAAAAGCTTAACTAAGAAGACACAGCCTACATTTCTCTCCCTTTACCAAGAGCTTGTTTCTCTGTCTTTGCAACCCACAGAGATTCTGTGTTCCCAGGGGAACTGCCTCCAGCCACCAGTGATGCACCAATGGCCGATGCCCTGGACGATCCTGGTGTTCATTTCCTCACCACTGTCTGACCCTCTGACCTTCGCGTCTCTCAGAATCAGCAGCTTCCTGCTCTGTGTCCCCTTTGCGTGTCTTACGTAGTGTTCTCCTTTGGGGGATAGTTTCCCATGTTTGCCCCCAAACGTCAGCCTTCACCCACGTGTCCACCTTTGGTCTCTCTGTTCTTCTGTGGGGATCTCAGAGACCGTGAATGGTTGCCCGTCCACGCCTGCTCTTTTCCCATTCCCTGATTTGGGAAGGACGCTGCCATGTGCCTGGCTGCTCCCTCTGAAAGCGAGGCTGCCCTTCCCCTTCCAGCAATCCTCTGAACAAGTCTTCTGCATGTCATTCCACTGCCATTGACCAAAGTCGGGTCTTGGCCACTGGGTCTGGTTCACTGCAACTGCTTTTTTTACGTATCTTAGTCTCTCAACCTGCCAACCCCACCCAAAGCCTCCAAAACAGTCACCACTTTTCACCTGTGGTTGTGACATTTTAACTGAATGCAGTTGCAGTCCAGCTCCTCAGTCACACTGGCCGTGTTTCAGACACTCAGTAGGCACATGTTGCAAGTGGCTGCTGCTCTGGACCCTGCATCTTTTTCTCCATCATTAGAAGTTTCATCAGAGATTAATGTTTCACTGACTGAAGTTCCAATTTAACCCCCTGCCCCAGGTAACTAAACAAGCCCCTCTCTCCTTATCTAACACCCAAAGAGCCCTAATCCCTAGAGATGCCAACTCTAGGGAACCTCTCTAACCGTGGGCAGGTATGTGATGCTTGTGTCTGTGACTCCTGGGCTACTCAGTGCCACAGCCCTGATTACTAAGTGCAGCTTTTTATTATTTCCTCCAGAATGGTGTAACCTTGAAGACAGGAATTAAGTAGGTATCTTAATTAAGTATGTATCTTAAATATGTGTATTTAATCATCCATTAATTAATTTCAATTGGGCATTGCTAAGAGCTATGTTGCAATAAGAATGGAACAATTTAAAGCATTTTATGCATTTACAGCTTACTTGGTGTTCAGTGTTTGTTGACAGAATAAGTAACTCTTGAATATAGTCCATGAGAGACAGTGCAGTGAATTGGACATAACTTTCCTGTGTTCATACATGAATATACCACCAGTAAAACACTACATCATGTACAACCACAAGAATGAGATCCTAATTAGAATAAGTTGTATGTATAATATGTCAAAATACACTCTACTATCGTGTATATTTAAAAAGAATAAATTTTTTAAATTTTAAAAAAGAGCCAGTTAATATCATGTAAATTAACTGATGTAGTTTGTTTTTGTTATTCTTGTTTTGTTTTGTTTTAGGTGCTGGGGATTGAATCTAGGGATGAAGTCAGGGTCTTGCTAGGTTCCTTAGGGCCTTGCTAAGTTTCTGAGGTTGGCCTAGAACTTGAGATCTTCCTGGCTTGGCTTCTTGAGTTGGTGGAATTACGAGCATGAGGCACCATGCCCAGCCTGATAGCTTTTGACATAACTTTGACAGTATTGTCATAAGTAGACTGCTAGGTTATACAAGCCATAAGTTTACCAAGTAAAGGTTTTTTTTTTTTTTTTGCTTTCACTTCATGGAATAACATATTTGATGGGGGGCATCATTCATCCAGTTGACCATTATCCTCAGGAAATTAGTATTTATCTTTCTTTGATCCCAAATTTTATCCCACACCGAGAAAAGTGCTAAGACTAAAGCATGCCCTCAATGAACGAAGATAGAAATGTTAAATGCACACAGATATTGGTTCTGCCGCCTGAATTCTTTAATCATGAACCAAAAATATGCCCCCAAAGACTGTCTCCTAATGTAGCCCAGTTATCTTAAGTTTTATCTGTTAAATCAAAAACATTTCAAAAATATTTAAAAGAGACAATTTAGGGTGAAAATCAAAACAAAATTGTATATTAATGAAGTATAAACAAAGCACACCTTTGTTAATACATCCAAATCTCTATACTGAAAAAAGTGCCAGTTACATAATCGATTTCATTTCACTTGATAGTTTTCATAACAATATTTATCTTTGGTTATGCATCTTTAATTCATTCTTTTGCTTTAAACACTGAACACCTAAAACAAAACAAGAAACACACTGCAATGGTACTGATACTTTAATAGTGTTGGAGAAGACGTGTAACGCTTCCTTTTGAAATAATCTGAGAACATCCGTGGAATGTGAACCATTGTAAGGATCTCAAGGGAGGAAACATGACGGAGTTCACTGAGCAGGCGTAGTCCTCCCGGTGGAAGCCTGCGCTTCAGACTGAAGCACTAAATCTTCTACAGCACTGATGACATAAAACGATCCATGGAGCCCTCAGAGACAGCCCTCGCTCAATTCCCCGAGTCGAACTTACAAACTTCAGATCATTCTTTATTTAACTTAAAATAATCTCAAAATACATTTTTCTTACATTTAATAGAAACGGCAAAGCCTCCTAAATGCTAGTGGAACATAATAGACTCTTAACTTATTCAGACTCCTTAATGGAGTCTGTAGGGTCTCAACATCTCTTCATATTTTCCAAAGCTTTGTTAGTTTCAAAACATTTCATTTTTATTTACCTTCTTGCATTTATTCGATATCTAGACCAAACAGTATTTCTTTGACAATTTTCACAATATTTTGAAAATTGTAAAACTAGGTGAGTCAACAGGGATGTGAGAAATTTATTGTTACTTGGCCTTTATCCAAACTTTGCTACTCCATGCCGTGCAAGAAGGGGGAGGCTCTCTGCTCGCAGATAATGAATTCAGGAAAAATTGCACAGAACATATGGCTTAAACTGACTTTGTTCCAAAATAGCGCCTTAAAATTTTATTAAAATTAAAAAGATATTACAGAATATAAGCAGAGTATTATGTCCTTTCATAATTATATTAAAGCAAAAAAATGAGTTAAAAATACTCAACTTCACATGTGGTTGCCAAAATCCATAATCAAATTATATCAGTCGAACATCTGCAGAGACATATATATAGACACAGGTGTACATACACAAAGAGACACACACACATCTGACTGAGGTTTAAGATGTTAGCAACATCCAAATACCTCTGTGTCTGCTTCTAGCACGAGGCTCCCCACCATCGTGGGGTACACAGAGCTGCGTCACTCCATGCTACGTAAATTAATGTGCTATTCATACCAATACAGAGATATGTGGAGAAAAATGCAAAACTTTCTCACACTTCCCTGCACTAGGAGATTATGCAACAAATATTAAGAAATTATTACTTCGTTAAGGTTCTAAGACAATGTGCTCTGAGCTTGCTACAAGCCAGATCATGCCTCAGACACATGGCATCGACTCTCTTCCGCTTTACAGAACTTAAGAGTCTAAGACACATGCCAGGCGGGGTTTGGCTCACTCTGTGAAGCTTCATTTCCCGGGTCTCTTCCCAGCATGACTCCTCTCCCATCCCACCATCCCACGTGCTGCCTTCACTTTCCAACGTTTACACTACTAAATGACGGCATGCAAGACCAGAGTCTCATGTATCAGAACCACAAGGCGTTCACACACAGCATCAAAATGACAAGAAGAGGTATCAGCACAGTAAAGGAAAAGGAGCTGTGGGTTTAACTGGGTTTAATAGCAAACCCAACTGCTCTCAAGGGACCAGAAGTGAAACTGGACTCAGGTAGATATATTATTTAAAAAAAAAAATGACAAGGCTAGGTGAAGGGGAGGCTGTTGGTTAGCTCCCCAGGGTCAGCAGTGGTCAGCAGTAGCTACCTTTTAGATAGTGGTGCCACGTGATGGTGTTACAGACCCAGGCTTTCCATGAAACGGAGGCAGCACAAAGACCGCCCCCTTCAAGTGAGAAAGGTCTCAGATAGATGAACTAGATTAATCTTAGATTAATAGGCATGAGTTTATCAGAAGGGAAAAGGGAACGGGGACACTCTCAAGGGAGAGAGAGAGTGGGTCCTCTCAGAAAGGGAGAGTTGGCCCACCTCTTCTGCACTCCATTTTTATTGGGATCCCAGAGAAGTTTCCAGGGAGTCCCACCCAGATTCCCCTCTTGACTTTTGACAGCAGGATGACATCAGACTTTCAAGCACCCACTGCCATGATGATTCCTGGTCACTTTGGCCTCTGCAGACCAAGTCTAACTGGAACTGGTTTTTATAGATTGTATGTTGAGGGAAGTTCTCCTTATGTCTCCGAGTTCTGGGATCTGGTCGATGTAAGGGTCACAAAAGTCCTCCCTCAGAGTAACTTGTGTTCTTATGGGTTGGGGGGAGCTGCGTTTCTCCTACAGCTCACACAGAGCTTTCTGAGGGGATGTAACACCTCCTGTTCCCTTAAGCCAGGCAGGGCTGCAAGGGAATTGCTTTGTAAAGGAAAAAGCCTGTGGGGGTCAGCACAGTGGGCCCAGCTTGCAGCGTCATTTTATTAACCTCATGTTCCCACCACGCATGTCCCTTCCTCCCCCACCAACAGGGCCCTCTAGTCGCAATCTCCTCACCATGATCCTGCCATTTGGGTACCTTTCCTACCCCATTTTCCAGAGAGGGGAAGTTAAGCACAAAAATGCCAAGGGACTTTTGTAAAGACACAGCTGAGCTAGAACTTAAGTCCGGGAATGGTGAGTCCAGAATCTGAGTTACTACTCATCTTTATAATATTCAGCTGGTGCACCAGTAAGAAAAAAAGTACCAATATAGAAAATATATTCTTAACTGTATGTGATGGATATTTGCCAAATTATAACTCACATTCGGAAATTTTTTAAAAAGGTGCAAGTTGTGCTATGTATTTTTGTATCCAACTCTTTGATAGAGTGGGGTTGGGAGGAAGAGTAAGGCTGAGCCTCTGGGGAAACAGCCCCTGGCCACCTCCTGAGCAGGTGAGCACACACTGCAGCTGCAGGCTTTTGCTGAGAAACTTGAAAAATGTTATCTTTCAATTGGGACATAGATGCCCTGGAGTCCACGGAAAATCATACATCTGTGACATGGAGTCCACAGCCTCCTCTGAGGAGGAAAAACCCTTGATCAATATTTTGATTGGAATAAAAGCTGCATGGAGGCCTGCGGACACTGAGGGCCTGACCCAGGACTGGGGGGGCGGGGGGGTGGACTTCCTTCAGCCTATGTACACCCTGCACAGTCGCCCTCCACGGGCAGCCCTCTCTGGACCCTCCCAACTGCAGGAGCTTTGCTTCACCTTGTTTTAACAAATTCTTAAACTTTGTTTTCACTCTCTGCTGTCCATAAATCTCTTTCCTTGAATTTGTGATTTTATGCCAAAATCCACGATTCATCGATCATGTGACAGTGTCATGGGAAATCAGTAGCGCTCATGATTCCACGTCTACACATGAGGAAACTGGGGTGCCAACAGCTCTGCGACCTGGGTCAGCTAAGAAACAGCTTTAGAAGCTTGGAAGCGGTACTCCGAGCTCCTGGCTGCCAGGCCGGGATCCTGCATTGGAGCTCTTTGAGCAGTGAGCCACGGAGCTCCCAACCTGCTCCTGATGTTCCTCTGCTCAGGATTGTCGTGCCCATCTCAAAGACAGTGGCTCAATTACAGTGAAGAAGTATTTAACCGTAAAACCACAATGCAATTGTGTGGTCCCCTCATTGTTGTCCTCACTGTATGAAAGAAAACACGCCACACACTGAAAGGAAGCAGCTCCTCCCTGAACAGCACTGTGCTGCAAAGAGCAAGCTTCCATTTCCTGGCCATCTAAAAATAAATGTGATCAACACTAGAAAGTAGGACTGTCAAAGTTCTGTCAAAGTGATTTGGTTGAGTGCCTGAGATTAGCCTGTCCCCCGGAAAGCAGAGTAGCCTTGAATGGTCCCAGCATCAGGACGCGCTACTGCACTTCCCTCACACTATTTCATTCTTTTAAAAGAATTTGCCTTGTCTCTTCCACTAACTCTACCTGTATGATCTGGGGTGAAACTTGGTGAAGGATCCAGGATGACAGCTGACTTGATGTGAGCAATCAGGCTGGCTCAAAGACATCGCAAAACCACACACACGATAAGATGACCCCCCACCCAGTGGCACCCAGCGGCACCTCCTTACACAATGGGTGGAGAGACAGGAATATTCCACTCACCACCGGGAGCCCCCACGGAGAGCTGGTGCGAAACCTCTCAGCAGCCACAGTTGGTCCTTGTTCCTCTAGGATCACTGCTGACTGATTTCTGAGTAATTCTGTACCTCATCTCCATGAGGTATCTGGGGAAAGCAATCAGTAAAAAGTAATATACGCATTTGATGAAATCTTACACCATTGATCAAATTCAAAAATAAAATACAACCGAAGCCGACATTTGCATTAGGTGATTTGCACCCGTTGTAACGGCCTTGCATGTTTTCTTGTGACTTACTTTCTTGTCTTTCTCCAGGCGGCCCAGAGGTATGCTATCTCCTTGACTCAGTTTCCTTTACAGTCTTGTGCAGGATTTTCTCTGCTCCCAGCATCTTCTATTACATAGGAAAAGATGAGAATTCAGAGACAGTGAACACAAAGTGACTCTGTGGCAGGACTTCAGTTGGTGCCAGCCAACCTCAGGAGATCTCTATAAATCTGATAAATCCATGTGGTGGCTACACAACTTCAAATACTGAAATACCAAGAAAAAAAAATCACCTATTATACAAAGTTTTAGTTTTAGATTATTAATCCTAACTTACTCATTGTCAATATAAGTCAATGAAAAGAAAAAGTTCAATTTTAATGAAAATCACAAATTACATTCACACATTAGCTCAGCTTATTGCTTACTACCCCCCCACAATCTTCGAATAAACTAATTCAGTTCTACAGTTGTTTAGTACAAAAAATAGAGCTATCTTTCTTTTGCAAAACGGTTCTTATCCTACTTGAAGACCCCTTTTGAATATTGGGTGGATAGAGGTGGATTAAAATGTAGAGGTATTCTAGTATCTTCCAGGTCTGACCAGTACAGTAGTTTCTGAAATAGAAGTCAAGTTCAGTGTTCAAAATTTATTATCAAATTTCCTTCTCTCTTCTCAAACATTTGTCCTTCCCTCTCCGGCTACTCCATGTCAGCCATGGCACCCCACCCGAGTGACCAATCTATGCCTTCTCAGGAACCGCGCAGAGGGGCCGTGCTTGGGGCTCTTCCCTGTCCTCCGGGTCTTTCCCACTTACACATCAATGCACCTTGTTCCTTGCTCTGGTTATACATTTCTAGCAATAAACCACCCTAATGAACATAGTGGTGAACCACCCTAATGAAACAACAACTATTTATTATGCTTATGGATTATGTGAACCCAAAATTCAACTGGTCCTGTGAACCTCAGAGAGCCTCTCTCCACTCTGGGTAACAGGCAAAGACAAAACACCTGCAGTTTATGAACACCGGTCACACACACACACACACACACACACACACACACACACCTCCTCATCACCCCATGGAGGGTCCTCGGGCTTAGCCCACTTGGCCTGAGTTCCCTTCTGAAAGCATGTGAAAAATTCTAGGTCACTTCCTGCCACTGATAGTTGCATGATAGTCCTGAGGGTCTGGAATCCCGTCCTCACCCTCTCTCTAATCACTCCTCAGCCATTTCTAAACTACTGCTTAAAAGTGAAATATTTCAGTACACTTTACTGCTGGATATATTGGATCTTTTAATGTTACACCTACATATACAGAATATAAATCACTTTTATCCATTATCCTTGGTAGTCACTTCCTTTTTGATACGTCATTTTCTGACCATATTTCCAGTTCCTTATTAACACAAGAGCCAAAAGAAAGCAGAGGTCTTTATTCTCTATCTCTTCTTTCTTTGGAGTAGGGTGCAAATATGACATCAGAAATGAATATTGATATGCATTTTTACACAGAAAGGGAAACACAGATGCTTCTCAATAGAAAATCAACTCTAGTGGTTGTTCTGAAAGGCGGTGCTGACTCCTCACCCCCCATATCGATACCATTTGCAGGCTGACATTCCAGGTCTCCCTGTGAGCAAGTAGAGGCTATTGCCCACCCTGCACCAGGCTGCGCTCTGGGTGTGCCTTGGCCAGTAGAATGCAGCAGCAGGGCCCTCAGTGTTTCCTCTTCCTCTCTTGGGTCCCTATCTCCACCATGGGAAGGCCAAGATTGGTCACTGGAGGATAAGGGACCACAGAGCAGAGAGGAATTGTCCCGACCAAGGCTCCCCAGAGCAGCCTCCCCAGCCACCCACCAGTTGGCTGCTGACCTGGCAGCAAGCCCAGCCTCAGCCAGAGGAGCACAGCCCACCCAGAAGAAGCACCAGTCAAATGTGCAGCACCACAAAATTAACACCTCTGCTGTTCACCACTGAAATATGTGCTTGATCATTTCATGGCATCTTAGTGACTTTTAATGACCAATACATTATAAAAAAAAAAACTCCATAGAAAAATGCTCCAGAAGCTTCACCTTCCCTGTACTTAGGTCCTCAGAAGCTGAGGTCTTTGGGCAGGTGCTTCTGGAACCCTTCCTGGCCCCACCGATCCCCCCTGCTTCTAGACACAGTCATCGTCTCCTCAGAACATGTCACCAACTGACTTGGCTTTTGCCAATCAATCAGCAGTCTTCACATCTCCTGGCTGAGTCCCTGAGATCAGAAGGACACTTGTATTTATTAAGGGAATTTAGAAGTGATTTCAGTAGATCTATCATGCATATGCAAGAGCATCTGGAAAATGGAATGTTTCCCTCTACATCCTAATGATTTATCATTGCACATAAGCACAGTGTTTTCTGAGGAATGTCAGAGCAAGTCTACTTGTTCAAGAGTGACAGGACACGGGCAAAATATCAAGGTTACGTTCTTTTCCTTTCTTGTCAGTATAGTTAATAGGCTAATATAGAAGATGAGAATTAGCTTTGCATTTTTAATTAGGATTCATGATCATTGTTCATAATCAGCCTTTTTAATTTGGAGAATAAAGACCAAAATACTTTAAGAAACCTTTTATCCCCTTGTTGAGGTAATGTAAAGTTTCTTAGGGATGGTAACAAATGTACACTGGTAAGAATGAGGTTGCCAGGAAATCCAAGACACCAACATCATGGAAAAGTCACTGGGCTCTATTAAGCCACAGAGTATTTTGAAAACATAAATGATGCATGGGGGGTAGGGTTGCTTTTTAGCTCTTGACTTACAACATGTTTCACAAGAAAGAACCTGCAGGTACAGCATTGACTCCCGAGAGGTAAACACGGCAGGTTAGTACACCAGAGACTCTTCACAGAAGGCCTTTCCCTGCTTTGAACATGTTGGTTGACTCGCCATTTGTTTTCACAAAGCAGAAAGGCTTCTGATCGTACTCCTGAGGAGACTTTGAAATACAAGCCAACGAACTGCAAAGTTCTACTGCAACTTGCCATCAAGAGGTTTGGAAGGAGAGGAAGCTCCCAGGAACAGTCAGTGGGCTTAGAATACTTTACAAGAATGTCTTTATGCTTCCTTCCCAAGAGAAGGGCAATACTTTTTGTAAACAGTTGTAAGTTAGATCATCCCTGAGAGTTAGCCCCTTCATGAAGACCGCTGGTTAGCCGCCGAAAACCCGGTCTTAAGGTGCACACAGGGGACAAGTTTCTTAATTATAAAAATATTCAAGAAAGCAAAGATTATCAGAAGTTTTCCTCAAGCACTGTGCAGTCAGAGCTGCTGTGAATACTGTTACCTTAGTGGTGCTCCTGTTATTATCATCATTACTTCCTTTGATTGGGCAGCAAATCAATGTTATGACATAGAACTTTAAGCCTAAAATTCCAAAAACGTACTTAATTATTCTCGTCACATCAAATTTATTCCCCAAAGAAGACAGAGCATGTTCTTAAAACAGCAATTGAAAACAACAAAAAATAAAAATAAAAACGAGTGGGAGAAAGTGTTTGATAATGGCGTGCTTTCATCGCCTCGTCTCGCTCCTGAGGAGTGCAAGATGAGATCCATGAGCTGTGTTCATGACTTTGAGGGGCCTGGTATGGGGTGGGCATCTGTAGGGACTGCACAGGAGTTCCACAGGGGCTGGGACCAGGACCGGGGCTGGAGCCCGTGGAGGGAGGAAGGCTGATGGCAATTGCTAGCACAGAATTTGCTGCTGTGAGAAGGAGACAAAAGTGAATGCTGATCCAAGGAAATCTAGACAGCCGCTGAATCCTAAAATTAAGTCTAGAAGAGCTTCATTAGTTCTTAATAAGACGTGACAAGACTGAACATTATCCACGTACATTAATGAAGTGAAGTTTGGGAATTGCATGCTGGAGACCAAACACGTGTCAACGCTAGAAGCGACTGGAAGTCTTTGCACTCTGTGGCTGGAGCGGGCATCAGCAAGAGGCTGCTGAGATATGTGCAGTACCAGACTTCAGGGTGATAGACAGGTCAGGAGGTGAAGGGAACGGCTTCACTAGGAGGCTGCTGAACAGCTTAAAGTAGTTGGAAATCTCCTTTTACACAGTTTGCCATGGTACACACATTTTTTACCCAAGAATACACAGGGTGCAAAACTTGCTGAAATCCAATGTTTGTGTCTTTACTGAGCGAATGCATACTTCATACTGTTAGCCAAACGTGAGACAATGGGAGTTATGGGGCCACACTGTGAAGCAACTCTCCGTATTCCCCTTATGTGTATATTCTAGATGTTTTATAAAATGTTGTTCTTCAGAATATTTCTAGAAACAGTCTCTGACTCTCCTGAGACAGACCTCTGCAGGGCCAGGCCTCTCTCCTCTTCAGGAGGGCCACTGTCCCACCTCAGAGAGGGCCAGACATCCTCCTCCCAGCCCCTCCTCCAGCAAGAGTGTGGCTGGTGGCTTGATCCTGCCCAGAGGGTCTTCAGGTGCACACAGGGGACAAGTTTCTTAATTATAAAAATATCCAAGAAAGCAAAGGGCCCTTTCTTCTCCTTGGGGTGCTGCCCTGTCTCCACAGAGCATGTGGAAAGCTGTGTCCCTCTCACAACCCAAACACACCTACCGTCAACATGGCAGCCAAACCCCTGAGTCCTGAGCATCATCACTGAACTGCTGCCCCCACTCTGAAATCTCCCAGTTTCCAGACCTCTGAAAGCATGAGACGGCACAGTTCCCATCGGGTCCGCCTGTCATGGGGTACTCCATTCCCCAAGGAGAAGCCTGGAACTGCTCCAGCCCACCACCCTCCAGGGTGACCCCAGAATCCCAGCCGCATGAGCACGCAGCCTGCAGTCGTGGGAACACAGCCAATGCCAGCTACACTGTCCCAGTTAATGGGCTGGGGACAACCTGCCCTGACTCCACCGAGGTATAAAATCCATCAGAATTCAAGTCTCCATCAGAGCTGTGCCCGGAGCCTAAGGCACCCATCGAGCACCCACACTCCATCAAACCTGGTAAAGCCCTGTGATTTACTGCACCCAGAACACAGTGCCTCTCAGTGAACTGTGGTGAGCGTATGGCCTACAGCAAAGGTGAGTGAAATAAAACAGAGAGTGTGATTCATTCAATGTTGATGCTCTGGCTTTGCTTTTAAAATCTCAGTGTATATTATAGAAATCAATGTCTTTTTTAAAATTTCTATTAGTTATTGGTGGACCTTTATTCATTTATTTGTTTATATTTGGTTCTGAGAATCTAACCCAGTGCCTCACACATGCTAGACAAGCAGTCTATCACTGAACCACAACCCCAGCCCTGAACTGACATCTTTCCTTTGAGTTTGAGGTTGATATGCTCGAACCTAAAAGGATGCACATGGTGTGTATGTGACAAACAATAACAGGTAATACTAATGTCTGTTTGCAGATTATATCCTAAGCCCATCCGTTTGATTAATGCCTCTAGCATGTGTTATCATTATAATTTTGCTTTCATTTATAGATGGAACAATGGAGTTACAGAGAGGTTGACCAAGGTGACACAACTAGTCATTGGCCAAGCAACAGTTCTAGAACAGGTCCTCTGAGTCCAGAGCACTAGAGATGAACTGCTGTGCCATCTCTTCTCAGTGTCCTAGCAACACAAGACGGGCATGTCGTTGAGCAGCAAAAGGAATATTCCAGAAAAAATGAATGACATGAACTATTTCTGGACATGTTCATGTAGAAAAAAGAAAATCCAACTGACAGGTATACGGCAGAGAAGTTTTCTTCAGTGTAAGAAAAGTTAACTGAAATCTATCCAAAATAATATTCAAACATGATGTTCTTAGGTGTCATGCAAAACCCGGATGAGGCGACATTGTGGGATGGGGATGGGAATCTCCTAAGGGCTGCAGGGAGCAGAGTCCTGACTCACACCAAAAGGATTTCAGGTGTGGGTGGGAGGCTAAGAGGGTGCAGGAGTGGGCTCCCTATCTCATGGGGGGCCCGCAAGGTCTGGTTTCTGCACCTGCTATTAATGGAGATGACTGGGCCACCCACCCAGGCTGGCAGCCTCCTTCCCTCTGTCCATATGATCCCTTCCTTCCTCTGCATAGCTGCTCAGTCACAGAAGACTCCCAGGCCAAGGAGCACAACTTCTGACAGAGGCTGAATGTCTTAAAACAGGCCCTTATGGTATATAATGGTACTCTCAATATCATGTACCAAACTAGGATGGAGTGATGATAAACATGTCAGAAACAAATCCACAGTTAATAGCTGGATTTTTAATGGTCAAAAAGGGCAGGACAGTGGGGTACCATGTTCTCGAGCAAAATAGTACAAGATCTTTGGAGCTAGATTAAGGTTGAGTGTGCCATAGGAAGCCAGCAGATTGGAAAGAGATTCACTGATCTGAGATACACTAAGTCACTTTAGTGCTGCCTCCTTGCCATGTAACCTTTAGGCAGAACTTACATCATAGACTTGACCCCATTCTTTAAAGAATCCAAGAGGATGATGTATTTGAGACACCTCTATGTGCCTATGTGGCTGCTGCATGGTACAATGCTTATTCTATGAGTCAGAAATGTGCCTGAGTCTAATTATAGCATGAAATGCAATGGACAGTTCCAGAGATACCTGTGCATGCCTGGAAAGAACTTTGTAATTCACTGTGTTATTAAAGTGTCACTGTTGACATTACTACATGAAAAAGAGGTTCACCTCTGATCAAACACTCCTTAGTTGTCGCCAGTCCTCTGTTTGACAGAGTTGAAATTCTACATGTTTGCTGTCACTCAGACATTGTCTCAGTATCAGTTCCTAAAACACACTGTGCATTTAGGATTCCAAAAGAACAGTGAAAGCACTGAAGGTTAAACTGACTTACTTAGAAAATATGCTAAAAGCAGCAGCTGGCAAGGCTCGTCTGTCAAGGCTGGGGCTGGGCTTAGGCAGCACTGTGGGGAGCGACACAGGCGGCCAGAGAGGCGGCTGCTGGTGCGATGCCTTGTTATCTGAGGGTCTTACCGCTAGAGCCTCGCCCTTGAACCTGAACGAGGATGCCACCTTCCGATACTCTTAGACTATGAAAGATACAGGAATAAGAAACGTGGTAAAAATGCCACAGTGTGGATGACACTTTAGAGATCTTAATATGTCCTCATAGCCAAATAGGTGCTCAGTTTGAGACCTGTCTCCTGAGTGGCTTGCAGGTGCCAGGAGCATTGGAGACTCCACAGCAGTAGCCAAAATACACCAGATCCTTGCTCCGGAGGGAATTCTAGGAATCTATCAGAAAACACCCATGTGCTGGGCCTCTGAGGACCCCAACCCTGCAGGAGGAGCAAGTGATTGAAGGCTGGGGGTCAATACCGTGGTGGGGGGTGACGAGAGCCTTCTTCAGACAGCAGCATCAGAGACTCGTGCACTCAGGGTCTGATTTGGCACCTGGAAGATGAGGAAGAGGGGGAGTGGAGCATCCAGCAGAGGCACACAGCTAAGCCTGCCGCAAGGAACCCGAGGAGGTCAGTGTGGCTGGGGCCCCAGCAGCCCCAAGGCAGGGCACGCAGCAGGCCTGTGCCTTGAGATCTGAAGCAGACTGGACAGAATGAGGCACGCATGCTCCCAGCAAGAATGTTCAACTTTATCCCAAGGAAAATGACAGAACATTGAAGAATTTTAGGCAGGAGAGTAAAATGAATTTGAAATATAAATGCCTAATTTTAGCTTCTCATTTTCTTGATTTTTATCCTAATCCGAACTGGAGGAGGAAATTCATTGTTGCCTCTGCTCACTACACGAGGCACCCTGCTCTGGGGGCGACCGCAGCACCATAGGGGATCAACACTGTGAAGGAGAGAGCACCAGCTGCAGGCTTCCCATCCAGGCTCCCTGCTCATTCCTCTTTACCGGGCTGCCTCCTCCATGTCTGCCCCTAACCAAGTTACACACTGCAAAATCAGATTTCAAATGGGAACACTTTCTTTAACTGTCCACATACTAAAATTATTTCATATTATACTTGGGGCATTACATTGAACTGATAAGAGATGAAATCATGACTGAAAATGTATTTATAGATTTACTCTAGAATAAGAATAATGAAATGGTTTGAAATGAAAAGATCAATCTGATTGACTGAAATAAGTCTCATGTGGCCAGGCTCGTGGGCTGTAATTCAGAATTCCACTTTGCATCACTCTTTCCACTCCTCTCTGAAGACATGAAATGACCTGTCTGGAGAGTTCCCAACAGCCCACAGCCTCCCTGCCCAGGACCATTCCTAGCCTCCATCAGCCTTCCCCACCTCAAAATCCACGCCACGCTTCCACACATCCTCTTCAGCACAGGCCTCCTGCATCCACCATGCACCTGCCAGGAAGGAAAAATCTTTAAAATGTTTATATAATTAACAAACTGCTCTAAATGCATCAGAAACACAATGATATAAGGGTTAATATGTGGAGAGGGGATTAAAGATTGCTGTGATATCGTCCAGGGGAAAAAGAATAATTGAAGAAGTAGAAATTAGAGAAGGCAGGTCTTAAAGCACATCAAGAATTTAGTAAATCTTACCTTAAGAATGAAAGAAGCCTTCACTTCTAGTGGCTTGGATATCTACATACCTTGACCATCCTTTGGCAAAAAGCGACTAAAATTGTTGGATTAAAAAGAAGAAAAAGTCTGATAATAGTTTTACTTTCTGTCATGAAATTAAGGAATATTCAGAAGGCGAAAACACAGTGGAAACACACTTTATGCAGGCAAATGCAGCGTGGACAACTTTCCCCTTGAGTGGTTTACTGAAATGGGTATGTTTAAGGTTCGGGCTGTGGAACCAGGGGACAGCTCACGTTCGCTGGGAGGTGGGGGTGAATAAAGCAAGCTCTGCGGGGGGACTCTTGACCACTAGGGGACAATAAGAACAGTGGTGTGGCCAGAATCCTGGAGGAGAGTGGAGAGCTGGAAAATGAAAACTCAAGAAGAATTAGGAGACATGTTCAGCTCCAATGTAGAGTGTCAAAACTGCCACCACGTGGAAACTGTCCAAAGAAAGCATCAAGCCACAGTTTATACTTGGGGCATTACATTGATCAGGGATCAAACACGTCCTTCACAAAGCATTGCAAGGTATGAGAAAGGGGCTACACAGACATTTCCAGAACATGCATAGAGAGACACTGTCCAGTTCATCACAGGAAGGAAGAGTGGTGGGAGAACCTCCAAGACCAAGGAGGTGAGAGGCTGTGTGTACACAAGGGTACAAGCTCCGTGCTACACCCAACAGGTAGGAGTAGGATAAAGCAGCAAGAAAGACCTCACAGAAAAATGAACATGAGAATCACTTTATGAACCCTAACACAAAAAAGGAGTTGAATCCCATGATCATCTCGTAAATGTTGAAAAACTGGTGAGACAATTTCACAACCATTCATGATAAAAAACGTTCTCCAGAAAACTGAGGGGAAATGACTTTCTTAAGGTGATAATCCTACAATTATCATGCTCAGAGGTTAAATAATTGTAATCAGGATGAAGTCTATGAATCCTTTTAATAGTATTTTATCCAGTTTTGTCCTGAAGGGTTTTGGCAAAGCATTGAAGCAAGAAATAAAAGGAAATAAATATTTGAAATAAAAGGAGAAATAATTATTCACATATGTAAAGTATTAGAATTAATAAGACTGAAGTTAGAATCAAAATAGCTATATAAATGTATCCATGAGACAATGTAATAAAAGATATCAATTTCAATAAACATTAAAATCATTTGTTTCATAATTTTTAATGTACAAAAATTTTGGAAGAAATTATATAATTTTGATGAAATAAACTAAAGAAAGACAAAAAGAATTATATTAAAATAATAGATTTTTGAATCAGTATCTAAACATGTAAGCTTTGTAAAGATTTGACATATATATTCAAAGCAATTCCTAGAAGTCTCAAACCAGACTTTTGATGGGAATTTGACAAGCTGTTTGATGGCAGCAGTGATACCCTGTTGTCCAAATCGACCACAAGGGCCCTAAGACAGCCCTCAGTGAGAAACCCTCTGAAATCCTGCTTGAAATGTCGCCATTCCCTCATCCCCTCAGTATCAGGACTCAACCATCCTCACCTCACTGTGGCTTTTCTCCCCCTCCCCGTTGTAGTTAATACCTCCTAATGTAGAATTGTGAGCAAAAAGTCAAGTGACAGAAGAACACGTGAAATCCAATTCCATCTACATAAAATCTGATAGAGGTTAAAACAAAACCCATAGTCTTGTGTTGGTGTGACATAATGTCTGAGAAAAACCACTTAGAGGAGGAAAGATGTGTTCCGCTCATGATTGTGGAGGTTTCCACCCCAGGTCAGACAACTTGGTTGCTTTGGCCTGGGCTGGGGCAGAGCATCATGGCAGAAGGTAAGGCGGAGCAAGACTGTGCGCGTCATGGCAGTGAGGAAACACAGAGAGAGGGTTTTCATGAAAGGAGGGAGCCTGGGACAGTTACAGTCCCCAAGCGCATGCCCAAGTACCCGGTGCTGCTAGGTCTCCCCTCCTGCACTTTCCACAACACCTACTGTGGGAGACTGTCAGATGTGAGTGGTGGGGACATGAGGTGAGGGAACACTTCTATAACGTGGCCACTGTGTCTGACTTAAGTCCACAGGGTATCTTACACGCCTAGTGAACTACCCGTGATCTACAGGCAACATGCAGGTCACCTGAAGAGGGGCTTTTGGTACCCTGACACAGACCAGATTCTGGAGTTCAGGTGGTGAGGGTAATTCCCCTTAAGCAGAACCTCTGTAAGAACAGGTTCCAGTTAGAACCAGTCAGCATGAGCCAAAGTGATGGACAGGTCAGGAGGTGCAGACAGCAGCTTCATGGGAGGCTGCTGAACAGCTTAAAAGTAGTTTAAAATCTCCTTTTACACAGTTTGCCATGGTACACCTATTTTCTACCTGAGAATACACAGGGTGCAAAACTTGCTGAAATCCAATGTTTGTGTCTTAACTGAGCAAATGCATACTTACTGCTGTTAGCCAAACGCGAGACAATGGGAGTCACGGGGCCACACTGTGAATCGACTCCCGTATTCCCCTTATGTGTTTATTCTAGATGTTTGATACAAATGTTGTTCTTCAGAATATTCTACAAACAGTCTCTGACTCTCCTGAGACACACCTCTGCAGGGCCCAGGCCTCTCTCCTCTTCAGGAGGGCCACTGTCCCACCTTAGAGCGAGCGCCAAAGTACCCAGAGTTGTCATCTCCAATGGGGACTTGATGTTATCCCGCTGTCAGTCACAAGTCAAGAGGTAGACTTGGGCAGGACTACCTGGAAACTTCCCTGAGACACCAAAAACACTGGAGGGCAGTAAGGACACACTGCCACCCCTGGACTGTCCCCTTTTCCCTCTCCCATCCCTTCTAATTAGCCTGTGTTTGTTATTCTGAGAGACTTGTCTGAAATCCTTCTGACTTGGTTGTGAGAACTGGGGTTTGGAGTGGGGCCTTGGGGCTGCCTCAGTTTCCCAGAAGGACCCAGTCCTGTAACCCTAATAGGACATTTAAAACTATGAATCCCTCAGTGAAATAACCCACTGATCAATCCATGAGGTCAGAGCCTTCACCATCCGTCCACCTCTGAACATCCCTTCATCTGGGAATCAGTCCTTTCATATGTGAGCCTCTTGGCCATGTTCTAGATGCAAACCGTAAGATCTCACTTCATATGTGGAAACCTATCAACCCTAGCAAGAGCTTCTACATTGAGAATGATAGTTACCTCTGAGTAGGAGGGAAGAAAATGGTTTCAAGAGTTGTATGTGGAGAACTAAAATAATAAGGACATAGGTAATTAGTTTTCTTAATTAGGAGTGGGTATGTGGATGCTGGTTTTATGATTATTTGTTCCTGAGACATCTAATTTTTAAATTACCAATAATTGCTGATTAAATTAACCACTTGAAACTATGGTTGAAATATAGTTCCGACCATAGTTTCAAATGGTTAATTTAATCAGATCCAGAGCTACAAGCATTTCTATATTTTATTTAATTTAAATTATTACTCGTCTTCCCATTTGAGGCATAAAGAAATCAAAGCTGATCACTCCAGAGACCAGGGTATAATAGGAACCCATATCAGATCCTCCAGCTTCGAGGCAGCGTGTCACTTGATGGGGCTCAGGACACACTATCTTAAAACGTGTTGCCTCTGAGTCTGAGAAAACAGCAGAAGCATCAAAGTGTCCCTGGCCTTCACAGCCCTTCTCCCCTGAAGCAGGTTGTTAAGGAAGTAGGTAAGGAGACCCCCAGGTAAGGGACGCCGTCCTGTGGCTCACCAAGAAGAACCTGAGCAGACCTTGCTTGGCCATGCCACCGTGATGCACTAGACCCCACCTTGGTCCAGACGTCCTTGTCCCCTGAGGCCCACTGCCCCTGCCAGCAGACCCAGCACACGCGGGCCCTGCTTCTCTGGTCCTCGTTTCTTTAGGAAGTCTCTGGTGCTGTTTAAGGTTATATTGAGCCAAATTAATGCTTTTTCTCATTAACCTGTCGCCTGTCTTCCCCTAGGTGCTCAGCCATGAGCACAGCCAGGGTGGGGTGGAGGGCAGCTTTTCTCTTCCTAACAGTCCAGGAGAGAGGCTGTCAAAGGGGTACCTCAAAGAAAAAGGGAGAAGAAGGAGAAGGAGGAGAAGGAGGAGAAGAAGAAGAAGGGAACAAAGAGCATAATTCACTTTGCTTTTAAAACATAGTCGTGAAAATACACCCATACTGTCCTTCTTCAGATTTGGGGGGCTCTTTTCGTTTGACTGCATCCTTTCTTAGACACGGGTGATGGAGGTGAACACACTTCTCTCTCACCCTGGTTTTTATAAGCATGCCTGCATGACCAATTCAGTTCATCCACAAAAGGAAACTGATTGGCTTCCCCTGAGAGAGACATCAGCTGAGACATGTCTGGTGCCTGGAAAAGGCAGTAAATGAGCTGCAGCACGGATGCGAAGCACTGGAAGACCACAGAGATGAAGCAGGGCAGACCCTGGATGCAGGTGCTCAGAGCCGCCAGCATGCTGTGCACCTCTCCACCTCACCCGTGGGAAACCTGGCTTTAGAGTGATGCTCCCTTCTCAACCCGCAGCTGTGGCACGCGTCAGCCATAAGTGGGAACAGGGAAGGATAATGGAAGGGACTGAAAACCACAGGGAGGTTTATCTCACCGGGAAGCACCTGGAAGACGGGGCTTTGTATTTTAAAGCCTCCCCCAGTCCTGGCTGCTTCCTCTTAAGAAAAACTACTGTTTCTATATTAGGTCGCTCCTACCAAGTGATCTGGACCCGCCCTTGGTCACCAAAACTATGGCCCACCCACATGCTCCCCAGAGCCAAAACATCAAGACCCTCAAAAGAAAGTTCAATGGGGGCTTTTCAAAGGAAATAAACCGATTAAGGGGACAGGAAATGGAGACAAAACAGGGGGTCTCAATGTCCTTAAGAACTACCCCAGGAACAGGACACCATCCTCTGTCCAGGGAGGTCCGTGCAGGTCCTGTGCTGTCCATCAGATCCAGAGGTGGATGCAGGTGGGACTCTCGGGGAACCTCCCTGAGATGCCCAGTAACCTGGAAGGCAGGAGGGACACGCTGTCCTCGTCTATGAAAGACGTTTTTCTGGCCTGATCTCAAGAATTAGGGTGGGGAGGGGGCTTCTAGCTGCCTCAGTTTCATGGAAGGCCCAGCCGTGTAGCAGGCTCCCTGGGCCCACTGACTTGCCCATCCCTCTCTGAGGCAGCACGTGTGGGTTTGGAAGACTGGTCTCACCACAGGCTAGCACCATCTCAGAACTACTGAGCCTGTGTGCAGGACCCCAGAAAGCACCATCTTAAAACAGCCCTCTCAGGAAAGGCTTTCCAAGTCAAGGGAATCCTGGCTCCATGAAGCTTTAGTGGTGCTGGAGGACGCTGTTGACAATGGGGAGCTCTGTCGGGAGGAGCAGTCCCCTTGGGAGGGTCTCAGAGCTCTCCCACCTGCTCACCGAGGGAGGTGGGTTTCACCCCTGCCACCCTGATTACCAGGGACAGGACATTCCACTTAGCATTGGAATCCCGGGGTTCCGGTTGGGCTGTCTTGCTTACTGCTTAGGAAATCACTCAGAATCTCCCCTTTCAAACTTATAAATGAAAAGTAAAAATACCTCCCTAGAAGGTTTACTGGGAATAAATGACACATTTTATCTGAAGTGAAAACAATAGCTGGAATCATTACCCGGCAACAAAGGGCAACATAGTGACCGAGAAGGGCACGGAAAGAAGATAGTTGAAGGTCATTCCTTCCGATGTACACAAAGTCCAAGAAACTCTAAAGACAGTGAAAACAAAGACTGAAGTTTAAACATGGGCCTATCAAACAACTGTAGCCATGCTCAATTACAGAAATGCAAGATTCCCAAGTGTAGAGAAAGGATGAAGAGAACCCAAGCCCAGTGCCAGCCCAGTGCCGGGTGGCAGGCACACTCAGCATTATCCCGGGGAGGATAATGAGGTGCTAGCCCTCTGCCCAGCCACGTTCAGCTGTTTTGTACAGTGGCTGCAGATTATTTCAAATCCTATCTCTAGAGAGAAGAGTGTCATTATGCTGACTTGGATCCAAAGAAAAAGACATCATAGTTTTTAAAAGATTGTAAGAATAATCTAAAATCTCTGAATTTCACAGCAGCAGAATCATCCCCTTGTCGTGGTACTGCTGAGTGGAGAGGCCCTCTGCTGTACTTCTGTTGCCGGGCTGGGGTCCTCCAGGAAACCCAGGCAGTGCAAAGTCCCCCTTTCAAATCCCAGCTCTTGCAATCAAGTCAGAAAGACTTCAGACACGTGACTCAGAGTTATTAGAAGGGATGGGAAAGGGGAAAGGGGAGACTCTTGAGGGAGAGTGGATCTTCTCAGAGAGGAGAGACAGCATGTCTCTCTTGCACTCCAGTTTTATGGGGAGTTTCAGGGAAGTTTCCAGAGAGTCCTGCCCAGGTCCACCTCTTGATTTTCACCAACAGCAAAACGACATAAGACTTCCAAGTTCCCACTGGCAGGCCAGCTCTAGGCCACTTTGGCCCCTGTGAACTGGAACCTGTTCTTACAGATGTTAAGGTTAGGTAGAATTGCCTCATCTTCCCGAGTCCTGGGATCTGATCTGCGTAAAGGTCACAAAATCCTCCTCTTTGGGGTAACTTGGGTCCCTCTTATCAGAATTATTTCAGGCCTGCATTTTTCCTGCAGATAACAGGTAGTTCGATGAGGAATGTAGCATATGCTGTCCACTTAAGCCAAGCAGGGCTGCAGGTAAATTGTATCTTAGAAAAGAAAACAGATGAGGGTCAACAGAGCAGATCCATTTTGTAGAATTATTCTCTTAACCTGTGTTCCCACCATTTGCACCTGTCTCCTAGCACTTCAAGGGATCAGAACAAGGAAACCCACCACCCCATGATGTCATGTGCAACAGGTGTTCATATCCTGAGAATATGGGCAAAAACTTCTCTATAGGTTCATAAAAGAGGACCTGTCAACATTTACCCAATTTGTACTACTATTAGCATTTTATAAGGATTAGAATTAAATATCACAATCAAGATATTGACATTAATAAAATTCACCATTTTTATTCAGATCCCTGCTTTATTTGTCCTCATTATGTGTGTTTGAGTGTGTGTGTGTGTGTGTGTGTGTGAGTCTGAGTGTGTGTGTGTGTTTGTGATATAGTTTCTATTCAGTTTTATCACATGTGTGGATTCAAGTGTCCACTACCACAGTAGTTAAGATGGTGTCCAGTCCACCACTACGAAGATCCTCCTGTGGCCTGTAGTGAGGTAAGCATCCTACATCCCCACCCCTGGTCCCAAGCCTCTGGCTACCACTAATTTTACCACCCCATTTCTAAAATGTTGTCATTTCTAGAATGAATGTCATATAAGAATATCATACGGAATATGTAGTATTCAGTCTTGGGGAATTAGATTTTCTTTTTTTCATTCAGCTTGATTCCCTGGAGATTAAACCAAGTTGCAAGTATCTATAATTCATTCCATCTATTACTCAAGTATTCCTTGACATTGATATGATACGCACAGACCACAAAAGAACTACAGTGGATGATGTTCTGAACTGTTCCTCCATTGAAGGACATCTGGGCTAATCCAAGATTGTGGTTACTGCAAGTAAATCTGCTATTAACATTTTTGTCTAGGTAATTTTGTAGACATTTCAATTTCCCTAGCATAAATGCCTAATGTTATAATTTTCTGTATAACCTAGTAGTTTTCCACGTTTAATTATTTAAGAAAGTAACGAGCTGTTTTCCAGAGTGACTGCACCATTTTACATTCTTACTAGAAATGCACTAGAGATTCAGTCTCCTTACCTCTATCTGCACTGGGTGCTCTCATTCTCCCCCCCCCCCTTCTAGCCATTCTGACAAGTCTGTGGGAATGTCATGTTGTGACATTAATTTGCATTCCCGGGTGGCTATAGCATCGGACATCTTTTCATGTGTTCATTTGGCATGTGCAGATCCTGAGAGCCTGTCCATGACTTTTGCCTGTTTTGTTGTTGAATTTTCAATTTCTTTACTCTTGAGTTATTTATTTATTCCAGATGCTAGTGCTTTATCAACTACAATTACTTCCTTATTTGTAACTTTTGCTTTTTTCACAAAAATTTTCAGAAGGAGAGCTTTTGAATTTTTATGAGATTTGACTAGTCAACTGCTCATTCTATGGATCTACCCTTAGGCTGTAAGTCTATGACCTCTTGGTCCAGTACTAGTTCACAAAGATCTATTTATCTTAAAGTTTGTAGTTTAATGTCTTACATTTATTTTCCATTGCACTGTGGGTTATTTTTTTTGTGTGTGTGTGTGATGTGGGTTTTTGGTTGAGTCTTTACTCCCGGTGGATGTCGAACTGCTGAAATGCCATTTGTAGAAAAAGTGATTTTCTTCCTCTGTGAAATCATGGTTTTATTTATTTGTTTATTGGTGCTGGGAATTGAACTCAGGGTCTTACATATACTCACCAAGTATTCTGCCAATTGAGCTATATCTCCAGAAATTGTGTTTTGACTTTTTTTAAAACTCAGGTGGGAATATTTTTATGACTCTGTTCCTGTCTGTCTGTAAGCCTCTCATCCAGTGCCCAGGAGTACTGATGAACGTAGGTAGCTATGGCAGGTCTTGAGGGGGTGTAGATTTATTTTTTTGCACATATTTCCTCCTTGCCAAGACGATTTTAGCTTTTGTATGGTAAAATCTTGCCTGTATCTGTCAAAATGCCTTTGACAAGAACTTCATTAAATTCTTGGTCCTTTGAGGGACACTTGATAACTTCCCTACGTTGTTCACTTTGGGGAAAAGGACCATGTTTCCTGTGTTGAGTCCCATCCGTGAACACAGCGTGCTTCGCGGCTACTTGGACACTGTGTAATCTCTCATCAGCTTCTCAGAACTTTCACCGTAAGCACTCTGCACATGTGGGTAGGAAATACCTAGGAAGTTCACTTTTTTTGGCGGGTTACTTGTTGGTAGTGCTGTGCTTTAACTTTGATCTTCACACATCCATTTAAAAAGCTGATATTTAGAAGCATGATTGATTTTCATTTTTTGACCTTTTGTCCTACAACCTTGCTGAATATCCTTCTTAGCTCTAGGGTTTTATTTTGTATAGATTCCTTGGCATTTTCTACACAGATAATCATGCCTCAAGTAAACAGGGATTTCTTTCTATCCAATATCCATTACCTCAATCCCTTTTAATGCTTAATTCAGTTTTCCACAATAAGGTGTTAGCGGTAGGATTTTTGCAGATGTTCTTTATCAAGTTCATGTAATTCCTCTCTATTCCTAACTGGTGGAGGGTTTTTTTTTTTATTGGTCGTTCATAACATTACATAGTTCTTAATACATCATATTACACGGTTTGATTCAAGTGGATTATGAACTCCCGCTTTTACCCCGTATACAAATTGCTGTATCACATCAGTTACCCTTCCATTGATTGACATATTGCCTTTCTAGTGTCTGATGTATTCTGCTGTCTGTCCTATTGTCTACTATCCCCCCTCCCCTCCCCTCCCCTCCCCTCCCCTTTTCTCTCTCTACCCCTTCTACTGTAAATCATGTCTTCCATTTGTATTCTCTTGACTTACCCCTCCTTACCTCTTATATGACATTTTGTATAACCCTGAGGATCGCCTTCCATTTCCATGCAATTTCCCTTCTCACTCCCTTTCCCTCCCACCTCTCATCCCTGTTTACTGTAAATATTCTTCTCAAGCTCTTCGTCCCTACCCTGTCCTTGTTTACACCCCTTATATCAAAGGAGTCATTTGGTATTTGTTTTTTAAAGATTGACTAGCTTCACTTAGCATAATCTGCTCTATGGAGTATTACTCTGCATTAAAAAATGACAAAATTATAGAATTTGGAGGGAAATGGTGGAGGGTTTTTAATCAAGAATAAGTGTTGGATTTTATCTGGTCCAATTAATCAAGTTTGGGGCATAAATTGATATGAGCATATAATTTTCGTTTCCTTTCTCTCTTTTTGTTTAATTTGCTGAACTGAATTCTCATCACATTCTGAGTGGCACACAGTGTCAATCAACTGTCTCTCTGGATGTTCACCTTCACCCCCTGGCTCAGGCAGTTTGTCCACTCAACGTTAATTGCTGTGTTGCGCCTTTCTATTCTGTATCTTGACAGGATGTCCACATGCACAGCCACAGTGGTGTGATACTCTCCTTGAGAGCAGAGTTTCTATATAAATTATTCAGAATTTTATTGTGTAGGAGATTTGTCTTGTCTCATTATTTATTAATTTATTCCATCATTTCTATCGGTATGAACCTATGAGTATTTGTTTTATGCTTTGGGTTAAAATCCAACACCTTTATTTGTTGTTCAAACTATTCCAACCTTGGTCATTGAAGCCTCCTCTAGGTATCTTCCAAGTCCCTTTGACATGCTCACTCTATTGCATTGTTGAAGATCACTGTCTCACTCTCTCCAGATGTTCTGGGCTTACCTTATAAATTTCCTTGCTGAGTTCTAGAGTCAGCCATTTCTCCAAGGTGCCCTGCTTTGTCTTTTGAAGAATGACATTGAACCTGAAATCCAGGCTCCAGGGGCTCACTGCTCCCCAGGGCCTTTGCTTCCAGCTCTTCTCAGCTGACGAAGCAGAGATAGATGTGTCTCTTCTTCACCCAGACACACTTGCACCCAGGCACACACACACTGCTGTGTGCGACCATCTATCTGTACTAAGCTAAGCATGAGTTCATTTATTCATGCCTAACTCTAATGCACTGCTCCACGAGTCCCTCTCGCAGATTTCCCTTGCCTTTTCCCTCCAACAGTGAGAAACGTGGCTCTGACATCAATGTACCTGACAATCCAGTTCTAGTCTACAGGGACAGTGGTGTTAGCAAGGCCAGCCCATCCTTCTTGGGAGGAACCTTTGTCAAATAGACTTCAGCACTTAGTGGCTCCTTTGGCCTTCGGTGTTCTCGGTTCCACTTATTTACAAGGTTACTTAACTCAGCACATTTCCCTCTTCCTTTAGTGACAACTTTGCATCTCTTTGGTAGTAGAACTCTACTTACTACTCAATTTTGCTATGAACCTATAACGACTTTAAAAATTAAAATATATCTAAAAGTAACAGTTATGGGGAAATGGTATTGTGGAGAGGAAGGTATTGCAGGGTACAGTAATGAGGTAGATAAAGACTGTAGGGGAAGTTAGAAGGAAGAGGAAGTGACAGGCAGAGAGAGAGATGAGACTCAGGACACCAAGTTGATGGGGAATTGGTGTGTGTTCGTGGTAGGCTGCTAAACCAGCTTCACCAAAGATAAGGCCTGATTTCCAGTGTTTGCTCACACCCACAGTGTGAACCCTCCCTCGATGGCTGACCATCAGCTGCTGATGTTGGCTGGGTGCCCGTGGACTGAGAAGAGAGGCATACTGCCGGCTCTCCAACCTGGAGGAGCTGACCCCAGAGCACCACTGGTGAGATGCAGGTCCTCTCCTGTAAGTCTATCCTCAGTCCCCATTTCTCACTCACGACTGGGGAGGGATTCCTTGGAAAGAAGGGTAGGGAGAGCGATTTCCCCAAAGCAAACACGGAGCCAGAGCATAGCCTGACTGAGTGGTCCAGTATAACAGGAGGGCACAGCTCTGAAAACTCACATCTTGGGTTACAGCAATTACTTGAAAAGACACAGAGCAGGGATGTGGCTCAGCAGAATGGATTAGCGTGCATGATTTGATTCCAGCACCAAAAAAAATTTTAAATGGTATTGTCAACGCACTATTTTCTTTATTTATCACCCACAAAAAATGTTCTTTTTTGTAAAACAAAAATAGACCTGCTATTTTATAATAGGTTGTTTTATAGTGTCAAAAATAATAAACTTCACATTGAAAATTATAAAGTGAAATTCTGTTCTTCATTTCTAACTGGAAAATGCCTGTGTGGGTCATAATATTTTTACTCTTTAGTCTTGCAGTAAATTTAAGAATAATAAAATTAAAGATTACCATGAAGCCTAAATCTTTTAAAATTTTTTCTATATTTACATTTTAGAAGCCAGTGATTAAATTTATCTAATAATAATTTCATTTTGTATCTTTCTAATTTATAGCTATCTTAGTATTTCTTCTGGGAACATGAAAGTACCCATGTCCATTCAAAGGTGGCTATTCGTGTTATTTCATGAACAGAGGTTCTTTAATGCTCTCTGAAAACATCAAATAAAGAGCAGTAAATTGGTACCTATAAGTAGATAAAGTAGGAAAGTGTAGAGGGCTTCTGTGTACCCAAGCAAATCCTGAGGACATGACAGAAGACCAGCAGTTCTCAATCATGGCCCTCCCGGGAAGTTCCGGAATCTCCACTCGCCTAGAATTATTGATGATCTTCAATTATTTTGTATCTAAGATATGCCGAGAGCCAATAAATTGTGCAAACAATTTTCATGAGAGGTTAGACCTTAGCCGCTGTCCCCAGCCCCTTGACCTCCCTGTGGTCTTGCTTTCAACTTCATCTCGCCCCAGGGAACCAGCAGGAGCTGTAGACATTCTGCAATTCAACGCACTTCTCTTTCAAGAGGCCTCTCTCTGGGTCTGACATTAATGTCCTCTTGAACTGTCTCACTGTCTTGGTTTCTGGTCTTCTCTGCCCAGAGTCTCCTCCTTTGGTCTCCTGTATAGGTGATGTGAATGCCTTTGTTCCTGTCCAGTAGTGTTCCCATGTCCTGCCATTGACCTTCTGGCCCTGTCTGTATACTGGCACTCCATGGGCAGCTGAATCCTAGTCTGGTGGCTGCCTGTTTGCAAGTGGATATCTATGAGGTAACCACTTCAGCCTCCTTCAGCAACTGGTCGTTCAACCTGAAATCTTCTGCCTAATTCTGATTATTTACCCTTCCCTAAGTTTAAACTTAAATTGAGTCAATATCACCCTAGGATAGAATACGGCAGCCTCATGACACCCACTTGCTCCTTGGTGACCCTGTCTGCCCTCAGCTCCAGACTCTTGGCCATTCCCTTACTGCAGCTAGGTCTGCTGAAGTGGGCCACCTAGGAGCATGGGGTAGCACCAGTGAGAAATGAGCTCTTGAGGATTGGGAACCCCTTGAATAGGGTTCTTTGCTTCCCAATGTGGACAAAGTAATTTAATGGTCTCTGAAAATACCAAACAAAGAGAGGAATCATTGCCTGGCCTTGTGAGGGTACTGGCCTCTGAAGCTGGATAAACAGCCAGGCCAGCTGGTCTTACCAACTTCCTCCTTGATGAGCAACAAAATCCACGAACACAGGAACGGAACTCTCATATCCCTCAGAAGCCGCTCATTCACTTCAGATACGAACATTCTTTGCATATTCACTGACAGATATCAACGACATTATGACTTCAGTATTAAATTCACTCTAACACATCTGCGAACATATCACATCGAACCATTGATTATAGCATAAGTAGCAGAACCTATGGGTTCATCCTAGGAATAGACAAAAATGCTAAAATGAACGTTGGGTGAATATTTTAATAATGCAGCTACAGACAATGACAATGAAGAGACTCATAGAAAACTTGATATAGGCAAATTATTTTTAATATTTCCTCTCAATTGTGGGTCTGATTGAAAGTCAACCAATCTACGCTGGGACTGACAAGGAACATACTTAACGTAGACCACTTGAGAGGAGATCTCTGACATTGTAATACCGGCGCTCCATATATCTAGTAAATATTGAAAAGGAAAACAGGAAGAAATGGCAGGTAATATTTTTTAAAAGTAAGCTAAATAGCCTCCAATTTTCTATAGATTAAGAAGAAAAATGGATCAGCCAATTCTCTAGGCTTTAGGTTTCATTGAAGTTCTTTTCCTAAGTACTAGAAGCTCAGATGGCCCTGTGTTCGCTGGTTTTATCCCCCAGTCTTCCAGACAGGTTAAAAAGCACTGTCTGACGAGGAAAATGTCTGCTCTTTATTTTTATAGCCCGACTGGATTCACTACAATAATAGCTAGCGCAGTGAGTGCTTCAGGCACTGACGTTTACTGGTGAAAACTGAAATTAGACTTTTGTTTTCTATCTTGTGAGTTTTACACCCAGAGAGGCCTCCTGAGTTTAGCTCAAATAAATCCTTAAAAAATTTTAATGAGGACAAATTAGTTTTACAAATGCACATACAGATTGAACATAAAATCGACTGTCTTTGGGGACATCATTTCCTCAGACACATATTTAATTATAGCCATGAAATACAATATAAATAATGCACGCTCACATTTTGAAATGAAGGTGTGGACACATTCGATTCATCCTCTGTGACAGCCCAGAACCATCCAGATCACACACGGGCCTTTTATGACGGAGCAATCAAGTCTCTAATTAGGGCTGGCGTGTCACCCGTCATCTTCCTATCGTCACCACCGCAGCTTGTCCTTCTGACAGCCTGAAAAAAAGCTGGGTGGGAGAAATAACAAGGGTAAAAATGGCTATTTTTAAAAAAGGAAGAACTTCTGTGGTACAAGTGTAATTAATTCAAAGGTTCTAAAAAATTATGTAAATTTCAAATGACAAATTTACATGATTAATCACGAAATTTTTCTTTTCAAAAATTAAAGGGGAAATTCGCACCTCCCCGCCAAGACCCAAGCACAACGGTCGAGGTTAATAATCTACTGTATCATTTTGGTGCAAAAATTTTCAAACCTGTTTTCCCAAATTAGAGGTCTCTTCTAAACTCTGCCTGCATTTCCAATTATCCCGGAACATCTTCATTTATGTATCTCTTTGATGCCTGAAATTCGGCGTGCCAAAACAGAAATTCCCCAAATGCTCCCGAGTCAGCCTCCCGCTCCTTCCTGAAGAAACAGCACTCCTCTCCCCACACCACCTTCCAAACTAGCAGAGCACCGTGCCCAGCATATGGCGGCCTGTTGATTGTAGCTAAAGTCATGGTTGTCCCCAAGATAAAACGAGAGACTGAAGAACTAAGAGCTACTTTGAGACAGTTAATTTGATGCAAGTGGCTCTATATTTTGGGTATAGAGCCATTTGAGTTCTACCATAGGATCGATCCGTTGTCCATCAGAGACTAGCCCATCCCTGCAGCATTGCTTCCCTCTGTGACCACAGCCCTGATCCAGTACGTGTCCTTAGTATCTATTCGCTGGACCATGCGGTGGCCCCTCAGCCACCCAAGGTCAGGAGGACACCCCCACCCATCCCACTGTAAACAGTCTTGCCAGGTCACTCCCTCACTTACTAGTACCGACCTTCCTGTGCCCTGAAAAAAGGCCTTCACAACTACTGTGGGTAGGAAGTGGAGCTAAGAGGTACGTAATAAAAGGAAAAGTAGGTGGTGGTCTATCTGGGCTCTGAGGTCAGACGTTTCAGAAAACCATTATGACAAACAGAAGGAGTTCACTTAAGAGGTTTAAATACAAGGACAAGGACCAGGAGTCCTCTACATGGAAGAAATGAAGTCCAGTGTTTCCAAAACTCACTTGACAACAAAATCTATCTTTGTTTTTCCAAGTAGACTCACTAGTGTTCAGAGCAATTCAGTCCGGGATAGATTGGTTTACAAGATTTGCTCTGGGTCCTTAATTTAAGAACTTTCTCTTGAGGCACACAGCAATAGAATTTGGGATGTATCTAGAAGAAAGAAAGGAAGAGGTTTTAATAGACAAATTCAGAGAATAAGGGCATCACAGAGATTAAGGTACTAATTTAGACACAGAAAAATATGCCTGTTTTAAGGAAGCATTGCCAACAAGGATTTGTGTTGATGGGTTTTTAGATTGTTAGGAGTTTTGCTTTCGCTTTGTGTTTTTATTCACAGACAACACACTAAAAGGAGGAAGATAGAGGACTGGGCCAATTCTTTCCTGCTGAACTGTAGTATTTCCTTTGAGATTGTTTTCCACCACTAGTTAGTCGAAACTTTGAGGTATTTCAAGTCAACACAGAATTTCAGCTGGGGAATGATTTGGAAACCTATTTTAGGACACAAAATAGGCACACATCAACGCTGACGCTTTCACACAGCCATTCTGAAAAAATCATATCAGAACTTAAAATTGTTGTTAATACCAAGCATCGTGCACACCTGGCTTCCCTCCAGCCTGACCCTCATCGTCACCAGAGTCAATGCTGAGGCTGGGGCTGGGGCTGGGGCTGGGGCTGGAAACCCAGCCTGGCTGAGGGCACTTTTTACATTCCTTGATTTGCCTTTAGAGCTGAAATCATGTTATTTTTTATCTAGTCAAACTCACAATTGCTCTAAATCCAAACGACTGAACCACGCACGTGCTTCAAATTAACCAACTCAAAGAAGTGACTTCCAGGTGTCAGTCAAACCTCCTATTTGTTCTCGGGGACAATCAGGATGCTAATTAAAATCAGAAGCCTGCCATTTCCCCACCCTGCTCACCCAGGCTATATATGACCTCATTTAGTCTTCTCAGTGGCTTGGCCCCGCAAGTGTGCTTGATGCCGGAATGGTTGTGTGATTTGCCACTGGTTTTGCTTGTTGTAAGTCGTGGAGGTCAGAAGACTGAACCCCACTGACATCAGAGCTCCTCTCCTGGCCATATAGAGACCACATTCTCTCTCTGGGCCTGTGAAATGGGTAAGTCATTTGCCCAGATGTCCATTAGTTGAAGAGGCTTATTTTTCTCCATATGATGTTATTTATAATATGCTCTCAGTACGATATGAACACAAAGCTCGGTAATATGCAAAGTTCCTGATAAGGAACCGCCAGCCCTGGAGACCTGGGTTTGTCTGGGCATCATGCCTGGCCCCGCTGATGCCAGGTGTACATTCATCGAGTGGGGGATGACGTCGGTAGAAAATGCCTGCCTGCTAATCCCGTCTATTAATTCCTCTGCAAAATCCTAATAAGCAGAAATGTCAAACGTGATTCCTAGAGCTGCTGATCATTTCTACTTCTGGTAAAACAGAAATCTAGTCAATATTGTTCCTCTAACATAGAGATTCATTTAATGTAACCCTTTATCTTTCTTTGTATTTCTGGCTGAACAGCTGCTGTACATCATGGTCTCAAACTTGTCAGTTTCAATTTAATTAGAGCAGCAGAAACACTTGAAGCCAAGAGGAATCAGCCCAACTGCAGAGAGAAATCTCCTACTGTGCAGGGCACCGACTCTGAAGATTCCTGAGGTCCAGTGGGCCTTCAGAGTGAGTAGGGACTGCCAGTTTCCATGATGGGTCTGCAACTGTTTGGCTTCCTGGGGGGGTGGGGCCCGTGACTTGCAGTCAGACCTCTCCTTGCTCTGCACCACACCCAGGCACACTGAGGGGAACTCCTGAGCGCAGACTCATCAGTTTGACTCTTTGCTTGTTTGCTTTCCCTCCAAACCAGGAAGAGGGAGCTGAAACCTGAGGCAACGCCCTCCTTCCTTTGTGGCTGGTTGGAGTTTCAAATTCCCCACTGTGCCCAATGTTCTCCACGTGTCCGTGATACAAGGTTAGATCCAGGGTCTCAGGCAGTCGATCCTATTGTAAACACCCTCTGGATAGCATCCATTATCTTACAGTGGACCGTTCCCACCCCTATAGTCAGGCCCAGTAGTGATTTCTCATCGAATAAAGAGAAAGAGAAAGAACAAAGCTCTATTAAGAGCATGGAAGATCTTTCCGTCTTCAAAGTTCTTCTTCAGTTTCTTTCTTTAGTGCTCTCTCTTTTTCGTTGTAGAGGTCTTTCACCTCTTCTGTTAGATTGATTCTCAAGTATTGTATTTTCTGAGGCTATTGTGAATGGGGTAGTTGTCCTAATTTCTCTTTCAGCGGATTCATCACTGATGTCTAAGGATGAGTTTGATGTATGGGTGTTGATTTTATATCCTGCTACTTTGATGAATTCATTTTTTAATTCTAGAAGTTTTCTGGTGGAATTTATTGGGTCTTCTAAATGTAGAATCATGTCATCAGCAAATAGTGATTGTCTGAGCTCTTTTCCTATTCATATCCCTTTAATTTCCTTCTTCTATTTGCTCTGTGTTTCAAGGACTACATTGAATAGAAGTGGTGAAAGAGACTATCCTTGTCTTGTTCCGGTTTTCAAAGGGAACATTTTCAGTTTTCCTTCATTTAGAATGAGGTTGACCTTGGGCTGAGCATACATAGCTTTTACAATATTGAGGTATATTCCTACTATCCCTAGTTTTTCTAGTGTTTTGAACAGGAAGGGGGCATGTATTTTGTCAACCTCATTTTCTGCATCAATTGAGATGATCATAAGATTGTGGTCTTTAAGTCTACTGTCGTGATGAATGACATTTATTGATTTCTGTATGTTGAACCAACATTGCATCCCTGGGATGAACCCCACTTGATCCTGGTGCACTATCTTTTTAATATGCCTTTATATGCAATTTGCCAGACTTTTATTGAGAATTTTTGCATCTATGTTCATCAGGGATATTGGTCTAAAGTTTTCTTTCCTTGATGTGTCTTTGTCTGGTTTTGGTATCAGGGTGATACTAGCCTCATAGGATGAGATTGTAAGGGTTTCTCCTTTTTTATTTCAGGGAATAATTTGAGGAACATTGGTGTTACTTCTTCTTTGAAGGTCTTGTAGAAGTCAGCTGAGAATCCGTCTGGTCCTAGACTTTTCTTTGTTGGTAGGCTTTTGATGGTATCTTCTATTTCATTTCTTGAAATTGATGCATTTAAATTGGGTATGTCCTCCTGATTCAGTTTGGGGAAGTCATATGTCTCTATAAATTTGTCAATATCTTCAAGATGTTCTAATTTATTGGAGTATAAATTTTCAAAATTATCTAATTATCTTCTGTATTTCAGTAATGGCCATTGTGATATTTCCTTTTGCATCATGAATTTTAGTAATTTGAGTTTTCTCTCTCTTTCTTTTCATTAACATGGCTAAGGGTTTATCAATTTTATTTATTTTTTTCAAAAAACAACTTTTTGTATCGCCAATTTTTTGAATTATTTCTTTTATTACAGTTTAATTGATTTTAGCTCTGATTTCATATTTACTATCTTCTCCTGCTTTGGGTGTTGATTTGTTCTCCTTTTTCTAGGACTTTGAGATGTAATGTTATGTCATTTATTCGTTCACTTTTCATTCTTTTAAAGAATGAGCTCAATGAATTGAATTTTCCTCCTAGTACTGCCTTCATAGTGTCCCAGAGATTTTTATATGTTGTATCAGTGTTCTTATTTGCCTCTAATTATTTTTTTATTTCATCCCTGATTTCTTCTGCTATCCATTTATCATTCATTAGCATATCATTTAGTCTCCAGGTATTGGAGTAGCATATATATATATCTTATTGTTGACTTCTAATTCCATTTCATTATGACCTAATAGAATGCAGGGTATTAACTCTAGTTTTTTTTTGTATTTCCTAAGAGTTGCTTTGTGGCATAAGATATGTGCTGCTGAGAAGAAGGTATATTCACTTGTTGATGGATATTGTCAAAATGGCCATACTACCAAAAGCATTATACAGATTTAATGTGATTCCTATTAAAATCCCAAAGACATTATTAATAGAAACAGAAAAGCAGTCATAAAATATGAAATAAGAAAATAAAAGACCCAGATAGCAAAAGAAATCCTTAATAAGAAAAATGAAGCAGGAGGCATCACAGTACCAGACTTTAAACTTCAGAGCCATAGTAAGAAAAATGGGATGGTATTGGCACCAAAGCAAACACATAGACCAATGGTACAGAACAGAGAACACAGAGACAAATCCACATAAATACAGAGTTGTCTCATACTAGACAAAGTACAAAAAGCATTCACTGGAGAAAAGGTAATCTCTTCAACAAATGGTGCTAGGACAACTGGAAATCTGTATGTAATAAAATAAAATTAAAGTCCTGTCTCTCATCCTGCACAAAATTCAACTCAAACTGGATCAAAGACTTAGGCACTATAACATAAGCCCTGCACCTAATAGAAAACAAAGTAGGCCCAAATCTTCACTGTAGCAGCTTAGGAACTGACTTCCTTAGCAAGATTCCTAAAATGCAAGAAGTAAAATTTTTCTTGGAACCAACTTCTTTGTGGAACAAACCTAGATGCCCTTCAGTAGATGAATGGATAAAGAAAATGTGGCATATATACACAATGGAATATTACTCAGCAATAAAAGAAAATAAAATCATTGCATTTGCAGGTAAATGGATGGTGTTGAAGAAGATAATGCTAATGAAGATAGAAAATCCACCCCCAAAACAAATGCCAAATGTTTTCTCTGATATAAGGTGACTGATTCATAGTGGGGTAGGGAGGGGGAGCATGGGAGGAATAGATGAACTCTAGTTAGGGCAGAGGGGTGGGAGGGGAAGGGAGGGGGCAGGGGGTTAGTAAGGATGGTGGAATGTAATGAACATCATTATCCAAAGTACATGTATGAAGACACGAATTTGTGTGAACATACTTTATATACAACCAGAGATATGAAAAATTGTACCCTATATGTGCAATAAGAATTGTAATGAATTCTTCTATCATTTATTTTTTTTAAAAAAGAATCAATAAATAAGATAGGTTCAAACTAAAAAGCTTCTTTACAGCAATAGAAACAATAACCTGAAGAGGGAGCCTACAGAATGGGAGAAAATCTTTACCACATGCACCTCAGATGGAGCATTAACCTCCAAGATGTATGAAGAACTTTAAAAAGTGTTGGAGAGGACATGAGGGGAAAGGTACACTCATACATTGCTGGTGGGACTGCAAATTGGTTCGACCTCTTTGGAAAGCAGTATGGAGATTCCTCAGAAAAACTAGAATAAAACCATCATTTGTGCCAGCTATCCCACTTCTCAGTTTATACCCAAAGGAATTAAAATCAGCACACTACACTGACACAGCCACATCAATGTTTATAGCAGCTCAGTTCACAATAGGTAAACTGTGGAACTAACCTAGATGATCTTTAACAGATGAAGTGATAAAGAAAATGTGGTAGATATACAAAATAGAATATTACTCAACCTTAAAGGAGAATGAAATTATGGCATTTGCAGGTAAATGGATGGAGCTGGAGAATATCATGCTAAGTGAAGTAAGCCAATCCTAAAAACCAAAGGCCGAATGTTTTCTCTGATATGCAGATGGTAACTCACAATACGAGGGGAAGGCTCGGGAAAAGTAGAGGTATTTTGAGTTAGGTAGAGGAGAGTGAAGGGAGGGGAGGGGGTAAGAGGGTGGAAATACAGTAAAATGAATCAGATGTTATTACTCTGTGTACATATATGATTACATGACCCGAATGATTATACATCATGTATAACAGAAGAATGAGAAGTTACACTCCATTTTTGTATGATGTGTCGAAATGCATACTACTTCATGTATAACTAATTCGAACAAATTTTTTAAAAAGTAAAAAAAAAAAAAAAAACAACTCTGTTAAAGGTTTTTGTCTAAGTTCTAGAAAATCACTTTCAACCTAGGAAGATTTGGACATTACAATATTTGAAAGGACTCATCAGACATCATTTTAGCCACCACCACAAACACCATACTAGGCAGCTTGAGCAGCAGAATTCCCTCCTCGTGATTCTCGAGGCAGGAGGTCCAGCTCAAGGGACCAGCAAGGCGGGGCTGATTCGGAGGCCTTGGCTCTCGGTTGGCTGGTAGACGACCACCATCCTAGGGGTGTACACAGGGCTCTTCCCACTGCACACTCAAGGAGAGAGGGAGACAAAGACAGAGAGAGAGAGCTCCCTGTGCCTCCTCCTGTCAGAGCAGAGCCTTACTTTCACAACCTCACCTAACCCTAGTCACTCCCCAAGTGTGCCACCTCCAAATGTCCCCACACTGGGGGGCAGGGTTTCAATATGTGCAGCTGGAGGGGACACAAGCCTTCAGCCCACAGCAATTACACAATATGATGTTCAACCACAAGTTGCTTCACAACAACTTTCTCCTAACCTGGGATTTCTGCTCCTAGTTACAAGGCAGGTTAGGACACGGGAGGAGTTATCAGCTGCACCCCGGGGCGGGGTAGTGACCTCCATCAGACCCAGGGGCAGGAGAGGCGCCTCCTAACTCGATGCTGGTTTCCTCTGGGTCTTGCTGTCACCCAGCTGAGTCCCCCTATGGACTGCACTCTGTGGAATCCAGCATCTGTCTGTCTCTCTCTTAGGTCTCATGGCACCTTGGGACGCCTTGTTCTGGAACATTGATGAAGACTAATAAACTGAATTTAAATTCCTCTAGTTCTGTTGTTCTAAGTAACCACTTGGATCACGTGGTTAAACTTTATTCCTGTGAAATACAGTTTGATATCTGAGTCGTAATACCTTTGGTAAGTACAAATTTTAATATAAATTTAACCATTCAGAAAATATGTTACTAGATTTGAATATCACCTACATTATCAAAAGCAGGTATTATTTTGTAATTGCTAATTTTTACTTTAAAACTGAGGAATGAGTGAAGAAGATAAAAAGGCTCTTCCTGGAACACAGTCTGCTAGTCAGCTATCAGCCCTAGCGTGACCCAGTAGTTTTCTGAGTCACTGTACCAAAATGGCCTATAAAAAGTGGCCTCTTCAAGTGTCACAGGCACGAGGAATATCATGGTCTTCAAAATTTTCCAAACTATTGAGTTTGACAAGGAGAATATATTTCACTGCAGGAAAAAAGTTAAGGTCCATTTTAGCTAAAACTCATTGTGAGGAATTAATCTACAGAGATGGAGGGTCTTGGTGCTAATGAGATTTGTCACTAAACTTCCAAATTGGTTTCTGCTAATGATGTTTCTCCATAGCATAAAGACCATCATGCATGTGGTCTGGATGTGGACATCTTGTCTCTCATCTTCTATTCACAACATTCAGAATGCAAGGTTGTGCGAGGTTCGATGAAGCACTGTAGGAACTCAGTAAAGAGAACTGGCCATGCTGGACTTGAGGGCAGTGTGGAGACTTCATCTTCCCAGCATGCACATCTCCTCCTGCAGGTCCAGACGGTGGCACTGGGCATGGCCACAGCTGCAGCTGCAGGAGGGTGAATGAGCGGATTCCTTGAAACTAGGCACTTGTTTTCCCAAGTATCAAAGTGCATAGTTTAGGGGCTGGGCATATAGCTCAGTTGGTAGAGTGCTTGCCTTGCATGCACAAGGCCCTGGGTTCAATCCCCCAGCACCACATTAAAAAAAAAAAAATGTGCAACTTAGGAAAGTCAGTTTTAGTAAGATGTAGATGAAGGAGAAACATGAACTCTTGTTGCTTTGCCTGGTTGTTCAAGTGAGTGGAATGACTTGCATTTAGCTCAGTGCGATTTTATGTCTGGAGAGAGCAAGTAAGTGTTGAAGACAAATGGCTGTCTTGTAAAGATTAGAATCTATAAAACGGCCCCAGGCAAGATACAAACAACTTTTGCAGTCAGACTCCTAAATATTAATCAGCACAACATAACCATGCCGTGGTGGATGTGAAGGTAAACCAAAGAAGATTGTAAATATACTTTTCTGTGTACAAGCATTTATATAAACACCTATATCTTATGACACGTTTATGGATACACAGGACACAGATAATAGATGCATGAATGCTCTGAGATCTCCATTGTTCTGCCTGGGAAACCCTCTCGCCTGCTTGTGCCTGGATCAGTTCTCTGTGAAGGACATTGTGTTTGTCTAGCTGCCCGACACCAGGTGTGTGTGCACGTCAGGAACCTCCTCTGATCTGGCCTGCTGCCTTCATGAACATGCCCTTTCATTTGCTAACCCTTCTCCTCTGCAGCCTTCACTATGGTCCCTTCCTGCTTCTCCCTCCCAGTAAGGATCTTCTTCCCCAAAGTGTCCCTCCAGATCTTCAGCTTATCTAATGCCACATGCTCCTCCTGGAACACAGTCTGCTAGTCAGCTATTGGCCATCGGCTGCTGACTTCAATCTTTATCTCCAGTGCTGACCTTCCACTGAATTCTAGATATGCACACATGTAATAAATACCCACATGTGTAAATACACAGACGAACACCCAGATACAGTATTCCCCCTGTTTGGTTCTCCATTTCCCAGACCATCAGCCGACCACCGTGAAGAGCAGGGACCTGGGACTCTCTGGAGGGCTCTCTGCTCCCTTCCATCTGCTCAGTCCTTCCCACGCTCAGCCTCATCAGAGGTCTCCAAGCGCTTTCCCTCCTCCCTGCTGCCTGTCCTTGTTCCACGTTCCTTGACAGCTCACAGGGATCCCTGTGGTGGATCTTGCCTCCTGCCTCACGTTCCTCGACTCAAGTCAGACACCTTCTAGCACTGCTATCCGCATGCAGAGCAGTGCAGGCAGGCTTCACTAGTACTGTCCAAAGGGAAGATTCTCAGTGAAGGTAGTGACAGCCTCCTTGGAAATGCATGTATAGTTCAGGGGCTGTCACAGCTGTAGTGGCTGAGGCATGGCAGTCAGCAATGAGCCAGGACCACCAGCTGTTCTGCCGTGGGCGGCCACCCCACATGCTCTGCCCATCAAAACTGTGCCTCTCTGATGTCCACAGATGTCTCCAGGTATGCCTCTACCTGTTTTGCACTTTGTTTTATCCTAAAAAGTAGCAATGCTCTATCACCTTAGAAACACTCATCACTGCAATGTTTTCATGGCATTTAAGTCACCTCTGTGGGCCTGCCCAGGAAGCTGTCACATGAACATTGTTCTGTGCTTAATTGAGTTTACGCTTCTTGTTTCAGCATGTCTCTTTGGTTATACCCAAATATTGCCATAGTGAAATAGAACATAATTTCATAAGAAATTAACTTCTACATTTTCTTCACCTTATAGTAAAAGATCATATTGGTTTTTAAATTTAGATTACAGATAGTGTATGTGAGCTGCCGATGTCAAGTAGGAAAGAGTAGAATTATTCAATATTTAAGTAGCAGGTTCTAGCAAGTAGACAGGAGAACCTGTCTTACAGGACAAAGTCTGGCCACTAGGGAGGGCTTAGGACCTGTAGGACGAGCCACCTGCCAATTTCTCTACATCTGCCTGTTACCTACAACCAGCCACCTCCCTTGATCCGGAATTAAATTCCAAGGACAGTGACTGTTAGCGAGGCCTTCCGGTACGCAGCAGCCCTCCCTGGTGCCTCGAGCATCACCAAGAGCTTCCCTCTGCTGTTTCTCTGGGCTGATGTCCACACCACCAGCTGTGTGATCTTCCAGAGCACAACTCCTTCATGCAGGTAGGCTTCACTCTCCTGTGCACATACCGTGAGTATGTGCTGTAGACCACCAGTCCACAAACCCCAGGCCAGCTCCCTCCTCTACCCATGGCATCTAGCGCCCAGGGATTGGACTTCACTACTAACATTTCTCTGTTGAACCACTACTGAAATGTACAAGGGCCCAACTTCACAAAGTTGCAATTATGCAGAATGTGAAGATGTTTCTCCCCCTGAGTTTATCTCTTCCTCTTCTAAAGCCACCCCTTGTCTTCTTGAGGGTAGGGTCCATAACTCATATTTATACTCCTCATCAGACCATCCTGATGACCATTGCCTCATGATCCAAAGGTTTGTTGGATTCAATTGTTATGTACACAAATCCAATTTGAAGATGTCAATCTTGCTCTATATGGTCTTGATAGCTACTTCCACAATGTATGTCAACACGTTTTCCTAAACAGTGTTAACAGAGCCAGGCATGCTGGTACGTGCCTGTATCCCACCTGGGAGGCTGGGGTGGCAGCATCACGTGGGCCCAGGGCTTCAAGATCTTCCTAGACAACAGAGTGAGACCCTGACTCAGAGGGAAACAAAAGAGAGAGAAAAAACAACCTTGAGAATAGTTGATACACAAAGAATTTCATAGACTTTATGTGTATGATTGGATGGAATTTGCTGAAAAGGTAGATCTTAGGATATATGATTATCACACACAAAAAAGAGACACAAAAAGAAATTTTGAGAGGTGTCAGAAACACTAGAATTTGAGCACACACTGTGCCTCCAAATAAAATGCCTGATCCTTCAAACTAAATGTGACAGGTTTGTTTTTGCAGGAAACTATTTTGTTTCATAAACCTCTGTCCATTTGCAGGCAACAATTTTGTTCTTTACCTTTAAAATCTAGCTGGCCTTTGCTTTGCCTGTGTTCAGGGAGCTCAGCTGCATGCCAGCCTGGCCCTGAACCTTGCTCAGCACAGAGGGTTCAGAGTTGCAGGTGGCTCCTGGGCCAGGATGCAGGGCTCCTCGGCCTTGGCACTGGTTCTGCGGGGCCAGATAATTCTTTGGCATCGCATCTCTGGCCTTGATCTACAATATCCCCTAGAATCTCCCAATTATGAGAATCAAAAATGCCTCCAGACATTACCAAAGTCCCATGGGCATGAACACTGCCCCCATCTCAGTTGAAAGTCACCTCTGCCTGCAATCAGGAGACTAGGGAGGCTTTTTCTTACACCAGAATCTGAAACAGTGACCTAAAATAGGTGAAATGCAAGGGTGACTGAATGCTAAGCCGAAGGTACATCCCCACGTAGATCCTTTTCTTTTTATCTCAATTCTATCAAAGTAAATTATAAAATCAGAAAACTTGACACCATAGTGTTGGATCAAGCAAGCAATTGGCGACTTTGATCCACATCAGAGCTAAGTGAAGAATGAAGTTAGACACACCATTGCCTCTCCAGGAGCTAAAATGCCTTCCTTCCAGATTCACAATCACATTGGATTAGCATAGTTCATGCACTCAGGCCCATGCTTTAGGATGTAAATGCACTTAAATTTTCAAAGACTTAAATGCACAGTCATTTACTTAGAGCATCTTGTAGTACAGAAATAAAAACATGGCAGAGTTGGTTTCTAGTTCAAAATTTTAAATGAATTCCAAAGTGCCAAAAGTTGGGCAGAAACTCCTCTCAGGATACCACTGCCAAGGCTCAGAAAGCCCCGGGGCTCTGCAAGGGCAACTTTGAGGAGCACATGCTGTTTCCTTCACTTTTAAAGAACCTTGAGCAACAAGCTCACCACCCTTCTTGCAAGCCCTGAGCTGTCGCTGCCTTTGGCGTCTGCCTGGCCAGTTGGACAACTTTTATCATTTCCCCCAGTATCTCAGGTTCTTAATAACATTAGTCAAAAGGCATAATTTAAAATTTCAGAGTATGAGATCCAAAGGTTGCATGTCGTCAAACACTTGAATCTTAAGTTTAAAACCAGCTGAATAATTTGTGTGACCTGGTGCAGAATAAAAATGTGTGGCCCCTTGTTACAAATGTCAAGAGGGACAACCGAGCTCGAACCCAAGAGTGGGCCCTTCCTAGCTCTGGAGGACTCTGCACCCAGGGCTCAGCCTGTTAGTGACGTGGGGCTGGCTCTGCCTCTGCCTGTCTGTGGGGCCATAGGGAAGCCCCAGAGGCCCTGTGTGTTTCCCTCTGCCCAAGTGAAAACAAAAGAAATGACACTTTCTGAATCCAAGTATGATGGGGATTAATAAAATCATTGACTTTAATCCTCTCGGATTTGGAAAGCTCTATCCCAAAGGCTGACCTAGACTATTTATGAACACGTATCCAAATCATTATTATTTCTGCCTAATCCACTTCTACCTGGCTTACATTAATTTGCCGTCTGAATAAAGGAGAAATTAAGTGGGGTCTCTCTCCACTGTGGATAGATCACACCATAAAGTCAGGAGAATGATTTTCATGGGCCACAGAGGAGAATTCAGCCTCATTACTGTGCAGCAGGGCATAGACAGGTATCATTATTTTTTTGTAGTCAAGGATTTCTTTGCCTGTGAGGGTTTTCATCATGGAGAAAAATAGGACTGAGAATTGTCATGTGGCTCTTTTGTAAGAAGCCAGTTTAAAAATGTGTAGTGGCAGCCACTGGCTACAAAGCGAATTGTTAGGCCCCCTGTGGAGTCGACAAAGATGGTATTGGAATTTGGAAAGCATGTTTTGCTCAAAGGACAGAATCATAAGTACGTGAAAGCTCTCTTTGAAACTGGATATATTATCCTTAAAGAGGACCCAAGACTAGAACTCGGAACTGCTCTGCAGCCTCTTAGGTCCCCACGTTTGGGCCAGCTCATGCTGCCATTAAAAACATCCACAGTCCGGGTGGCTCTGGCAACAGACACTCCCTTCTGACAGCTTCAGAGGCTGCAACCTGACAGCAGCAGGCCCAAGTGGGTGGGTTCTGGCGAGGGCCTCCTGACTTGCTGTGTCCTCAGAGTGGAGAGCAGCAGCCAGGTGTCTCTTGCCCTCGTAGGGACATTGATCTCATGGTGGTGGGGGCTGAGGGGGGGCATCTTACAGGAAGGGCAAGCATGGGTGAAGACATGGGAACCTGCTCCAGTCCCTGCTGCATGTAGAAGTGGGCGTCTGAGCAAGTGCAGGCAACATGGCCCAAGGGAGAATCCCTGGTGTCTGAACATCATCAAGAAGGGCGGCAAGAGGCTGCTATGGCGGTGTCGCCCCGCCTCACTGAAAAAAAGCCAGTACTGTGAGAAGTGTCCCAGTGATCCAGGTTCCCAGTCACTGACCTCAGCTGTCCTTCTCATGTGGCCTGAGAGCAAAGCTGCCTGCCACATCTGGGCCCCAGGGCTCCACTCAGTAACCACCAACCCAGAGCCGCCTTGGAGGAGGGAGTTCAGACCCGCCATCCACTCTGCCAGTCACCGGGCTGGGCTTCGGCTGTGCCTCTTATAACTACTTGCCCCAGAAAACCTGTGGGACAGTAGACGGAAATTTCCTCCTGAAGAGGAAATTGGGTATCCGCAGCCAATTAGAATTTCAGCGAGAAGAAAAGTAGGTCTCTTTGTATTTGTTTTTCTAACCCTTAATTCCATGTACATGTTTTCTGTGATACTGTTTAGGTGACAAAGTAATTGCTTCTGTGGACGGTCAGACACTGGAAGAGTATCATGACATAGAAGTAAGATTTGGTCGGCTTTTGACACAGAACCTGGCCGGAACCCAGGTGACTGCTGAATTTTGGTTTCTTGCCTGAACCTCCTCCTGGGGCCTTCAGACGATGCAGCCACCTGCATCCCCAGAGCCAGCTCAGCTCAGGTGCTGAGCGGGGTACCTGTCCCCTACCTGCCCCTTCCCACCTTCTACCTATAATAAAATCCAGGTCAACACTGGAGGACTCTGGACCCTCTTGCTCCTTCCCTTTGGTCCCAACGTCGTGCCAGTTTACCACCTCAACTCCCCAGTCTCTCTCCCCCTTGTCCCCTGACAGCTGCGATTCTCACCTTTTCTCCTCTAGGCCCTTTCTCACCCCCTTCCTGCTTTCCATCTTGAAAGGCTCCACGTGGACAGAGGATCCTGATTTGGGCATGAAGCACACCCTCAGATCTCTTCACATGTGGCACGAGGCCCCGTCTGAGACCAGCTTCTTCACCTCCCGCCACCCCCGACAGCCTACACCGCAGTACAAACGGGAGCCTAGAGACACAGCCGGCCCTGCTGACCGCGTCCCCCACTCCCTGCTTGCCTTCACTTCCCTATCTCCCCTTCCCTTCCTAAGAAAGCCCCTGCCCCCCACAGCAGGTGTGTGCCTGGAGCCCCCCATAATGAACCCCCTGCCTGCCCTGCGCCTCCCGTGATGCCCTTGGTCTGGACAGACAGATGCCCGGCATCCCTCCATCCACTGCAGAGCTCTATTCCCACCATCAAGGGTAACACTGGATGGAAATGAGGACTTGGTTTCTTCACGTGGAATCTGCCTGAAATAATGTAGCACTCAGTGAACACCAGGAACCATGTTTTAAAACTAAACACAGGGATTCCCAGGAGTGCTCTCGGAGAATCTCAACCTTGCGCCTTTGGCAGTGTCGGATCATACCCCATGGAGAGGAAACTGAAAATCTTAATTACCATTAAAGTTTCAATGAGTCTAATAGTGAGCATGTTTGGGGGCTCCTGGTTTTTGCTTCATTTCCATTTTCAGATGGCTACAAATACAGCCTTAAACTTTCTGTTAGAAACTCTCAAAAAATTGCAAATGGAAAATTAGGATAGAAGAGTAATTCTAAGGCTCCAAAGAGTGCAAGGCCTTTTATGAAATCGGCTCATTTTTTTTTCCAACTCAACTGAGCAAAATAGCTACTTTAGCAAAGGATAATTATAAAATGAATTTCCTCTCATTGTCCTATACTTTACCACTTCTGATAACCACACATAAAAATACCTTCTGGTAATAACAGGAGGATAAAAGTAACAAAAGATTTCATGTAAAGGACAATTACTCTTCTAAGTCTTTCCCAGAATAAAAGCACTCCTTCAATGTCTTCTGTCGGCTCCATTCAGGTGTTAGAATGGAAAAGCAGCCCATGATCAAATCACTATCCATTGCCTTCTGACTCTCCATTTATATTTCTCCTTTCTTCACATAATGGCCCATACACTCCAGTCACTAAAGATGAGGACAAAGCGGGAAAATTAGTTTCAAATAAAAGTTAAGTCCCTGAAGCAGTAGCATGAACGCCAAATGCAATTTCAACAGCAAAATTGCTCAGGATCTAAAATTGCTATTCTGAAAATTAAAGAAATTGTAAGGATTATGCACTCATAAATGTGTGTTGAGTGAGTCCACTTTAGAAATCCATTTCCTAACCCTTTAAAAGTTCCCCTTACTGGGTTTTAAGTGTTATGTTCTTGGCACAGTGAACTCTTGATAAATTCAATGTGAAAAATCAACTCCTAGAAGAAAGAACATGTTTATGAAATGAATATAAGCATTTTTTAGAAATTTTACTAACTCATGTTCAGTACAAAGGGAAGCCAAGACAATTGACAGCAACGTCCTTACAGAGAAGCCCATTGAGAAATAAAGGTATTGAGAAATAGGTGCTTGAATTTTTTTTCTTTTTTTTTATAGGAGGCAAAATATGCAACTTTCTCTAGCAAATTTTGCTATGATCTATCTGAAGATCAGCAGAAAACAAGGAAAAATTTTTGTTATTGGCTAGAACTTTAACATTGTAAAGAAAGAATAAGTTACAGAAGGAAGATTCACACCAAAGCACAGTTTGAATTAAATATCTTTTAATCTGTAAGAAACCAGCTTTAGTTTGGAAAGAAATGGCTCAAACAGGCCAAGATTTTTGTTATATAATTTTATTTCTTCAAAGCTTACTTGAAATATCACTTTACTTTTTACAGATAAAGATATTCACAAATTTTGTGCCTTGAGGTCTTTAATATTTTATTTTCATCATTTGCTTTGGTTAAAGCTTTCTGATATTGTTAATTATCACAATGTATAGAATAGGGATAGTTGTTTGGTTGAAATTCATCCCTTTTTTTGCGGGGGGCGGTACCAGGGATTGAATTCCGGGGCACTTAACCACTGAACCACACCCCCAGCTCTATTTTTTGTATTTTATTTAGAGACAAGATCTCACTGAGTTGCTTAGCGCCTAGCTTTTTGCTGAGGCTGGCTTTGAACTCACGATTCTTCTGTCTCAGCCTCCGGAGCCCCTGGGATTACAGGCGTGGGCCACTGTACCCCACTGAAATCAGGCATTGGGAAGTGGTCTCCACACTACCCTAGACCTCCATCTGCTATGGCTTGAAGAGGCTGCCCGGGCCAAGGAGGCTTCTCTTAATGGTACAAAATCTTTTTAAAGGCCACTTGCCAGTCATTTCAGCACTTTGATTTTGGAGGCTCTGTGTCTCTGACGGGTAAGTGCTTCCTTTCTGCCTGTTTTCTTCTTCCTTGAAAGGGCTGCTTTCAAGGAAGTTCCCTCTACAGTTTGCAAGTATTTGGCAACAAAAAAACATGCCAGCAGCAAGGTCGACCTATTTTACATGACCACACATATTTACAAGCAAATGACTAAAAGTCTAAAGCCGCATGAAAGAGAGGTATCCTGACAAGGTGAGCCCAGCCAGTGGAGGTCTGCCAGGAGGGCAGGTCACTTTGGATCCATGTGCATCCTCACCCCAGGGGACCCCAGTCTGGCCCCTTAGAGCTTCAGATCTGATTGGCATAAAAGAGTGGCCTTTAAACTCGACTGAAATTTAGGCCTATGGTAGCGATGTTGTCAATTAAAACTCCTCTCCCAAGATAATTTGGTAAAATATAAATGAATGCAAATCAATCTCGTGTAGCAGCTAACTATTAGACAGTTTTACCACCCACTCCTCTGCATTGCTATTTCAGAACTCGGTTGCAGAGGGAGGGGGATGGAGGCTTACATAACACTAATTTTATAGCTAGGCTATAATTCCTGAAGTTTCTCCCTTCATCCTGAAGAATCATTTCCACAGTCAGCCCATGAGAAAGCTCTAGGATGGTCCATAAATAAGAGATGATGAGCTGACTTCTTAAGAAAAAACACAAACAAGCATAAAGGAGGATCTTATTTACCTTGCCACATCTAGCTTTCTGCAAAGTTACATCCTATCATTTAAGGAAATTCATGTTGAATCTGCCACTTAGCCTGTGGCCTGCCTTTGCCAAACTGTCGGCAGCCATGATTTGTAAACACCTGGTGTTTTCTGCATCCTTGGCTATTACCGGGCCCTGCCTCCACCCATCCATCATCCCATTAAGTACTGTTCTTAGTTGCTGAAAGCCATCTTCACTTCCTTCCCAACACTGAAAAGCAGCTAATCAGGATTCCTCACCACCTGACAGTCTCCATGTTTGACCTTGAGCTCCTTACAGCAGGGACTCTATGAATGTCTTTGTAGCCACTTGGAGCAATTGTGCTAGTCAGCTTTTTGTTCACTGAGACAAATATTTGAAAAAAAAAATGAACAGAGGAAAGATTTATTTTGATTCATTTTGATTCGCAGTTTCTGGAGTTCCACCCTGTGGTTGGAGAGCTCCGTTGCTTTGGGCTGAGGTGAGGCAGAACATCATGGCAGAAGACATAGCTAAGGTGAGACGCCCAGCTCCTGGCTGCAGAGAAGCAGAGAGAGAAAGAGGCTGGGGACAAGGTAGAGTGCCCAAAGCTCCCCCATGGCCATTCCACCAGCCATGCCCTACCTGCCTACAATCTCAATAACCTCCTAGTCGCCCATTCAGATTATTAATCCACCCCAAGGATTAAGCTGTTGGTGAGGTCAGAGCCTCATGGTCCAATCACTTCCTGAAAGCCCACCTCCAGACATGGCTGCACTGGGCACAAAACCTTCAAAACAGAGGTTTTGAGGGACATTTCAGATCCAAACCCTAACAGCAACTAATACATTAGATGGTAACAAACAGTGAGCAAATGCTACAATTAACTAATGATACAACCAATTTAAGTAGGAGTAAAGGCCAGTCTACCTTTCTACAAAAATCTGAAGAATCTAAAAGATGTGCTGACACCAACCAGATAAATAAACTTATATTACATAAGCCTTCATTCTCTCCAAAATATCCCCAAACTTAACATCTACCTCAAAGTCTAATGTGACATTGGAAATCCAGGCATGTGACGTTGATTGAGGGGCCCTGCAGCAAACAAGACAGACAAGATCTTTCATGGGTCACATGTTTGAAAATTGGTGGCAGGAAGGGAAATAAACTGCAGGAAAATGTCGAATGGTTATACATCAGGATGATAGTGAAAGCTAGGAGGAAGGAAACAAAAATCAGAGAGAGAGAGAGAGAGAGAGGGAGACAGGAAAGCAGACGTGGAACTCAGAAGGAGCCCTCGGAGGAAGTGTCTGAGGGTGGAGAGAGAATAGAGCCCAGACCAGAGGTCAGAGCAGGTGGCCGCTCCAGAGCACTGGGAGAGGGGCCCCTGTGGGCCATGTGCAGGTGCCAGGAGCAGGAGGCGAAGCTCCGGACTGTGCCAGGGTGAGTCCACACTGGACTCTGCTTTCCAAGGAATGCACTTTGGATTTATTTATTTCCAAGTGTGATAAAAAGCTAGTTTAAGGTTTTAAGATAAGATCTGACCTAGGTTTCATAGTGATCATTCTCACTAATGTGCAGGGGCATGAATGGGAAGAGGGAGACAGGAAGAGCAGGCTGTGTGGTCGGCCCATGGACACCCTGCCCACCGATGTCTGGCTGACCGGCGAGCAGGTACATAGAGTTGGTCTAAGGGCTGAGCAAACCGGCGTCCCTGGAGCCCAGAAAGAGCATCTTTTTTTTTTTCTTTTTAATTCTCACCACAGTGGATTATTGGTGATGGGTTATACCTGTTTGCAAGGGCTCACAACATGCAGACACTGGGAGGCTTACACCACATACGTGTTGACAGTTTTGGAGGCTGAAGTCTGAGATGAAGGTGTGGACAGAACTGGTTGTTTCTGAGGCCTGTCTTGGCTTGACTGACCCTTCCATTGTCTTCACAAGGTTTTCCCCGTGTGTGCATGTGTGTGTGTGTGTGTGTGTGTGTGTGTGTGTGTCCCAAGCTCCTCTTTGTTGAAGGACACCAGTCATGTTGGACCACGTGACCTCATTCCAACTACTCACCTCTTCAAAGGCAGCCACATCCTGAGGTCCTGGATGTCAGGGCTTCAATGTGAATTTCAGGGGAAGGGACAGAATCCAGCCCATACCAGGGAATCCCTAGAGCTCCAAGGAGAGGTGCTCAGGCCCTGATCCAAGGTGTCTGCCTGTGGGAAGGAGTCTGAGGTAGAGCATGTTCTGAACCTCATTCTAACAGGACTTGTTGGTCCTTGAGTATATTCTATGAGAGAAATTGAAACTTCAAGGTTTGGGGTGTGAACACTGCGTTAATGTTGGTGCTACTTTCTTAAGTCAGAAAGGGTGGGGAAGTTGCAAGTCGTGGAGAAGGGAATGGTGGAGAACAAATCCTGGAGGTCTCGATGTCAACTCTGAGCTGCTACATTAGCAGCCTAAAGCTTGGAGGGAGGGGTGAGAGGTAGACGGCCAGGAAGAGTCGGGGGCAGGTGGATGGCGTCTGAGGCCGCGGGACCTGGGGAGGCCAAGCAGAAGTAAAGGCAGCTGGAGAAGAAATGGGGAACAGCTGCCTTTGGGGAGGGGACAGGACCCTCAGGAACAAGAGGTGAGAACCCCCAGGTGAGGGGGAGGGACGGAAGGCCCTTGGGGGTCCTAGAAAGTTAGCCAAGAAAATGTCCCCGTGATGAAGGGACAGGGCCTGTGTCCAAGGCTGCCACAGACTGAGGGACGGAATCGTGGTTTATCACCTTGGCCCTGGGTACACTAGGGGCCTGGGGGAAAAGCCTTAGGAAAGCAGCCTAAGCAACTGCATGATCTCTGTGTTCTCTGAATGTCCCGTGGAGCTGCAGGGAGAGTGAACTTTCCTCATCACACCTCCTGGACCTCACAGAGAGCAGGAAGAGGGCGTCCATCCACGCAGAGGCCAAGTCCTGTTCGGTGTCTGGTGTTGCTGCACAAGAGTCACCTGAGTCCTGCCGAAAGCCCTCGGGCTTCAGAGGAAGCTGGTGTTTCTGAAAGGAAGGAGGATGGAATGGAAAAGAAAGAAAGCTACTATTTGCACATTTTGAAAATTCAGGCTAAAGGAGATGTGCATAGAGTTGGATTGCCAGACAGTCAGGAACCCAAGTAAGCAAAATGGTCTCTGTGTTGTGTCCACGTGAGGCATTTATGGTGGGTCCTTAATAAACATCTTAATGATAACCTGACGGTGGCACATTATTAGGGAGATGCTCTATAGTGCCTCTCAGGAGGAAAACCCTTCCCTGCTTTCTTGGATCTTCCTTCAATCAAACAATGGCAACATCAGAAGCTGCTTTTGTACTTTGTTTATACACTCCTAGGAGGTTGTACACAAATGTGCAGGGAGGCCCTGCTCACCCTCCCCACCTCACAGCAGCAAGAGCAGATACCACATCAACAGGCTGACACGGGTTCAATCCACAGACCTCATTCAGATGTCACCACTTAAGCAGGTGCTCCTCCACGTGCTTCCATCCTCCATTCTCCTCTCTGCTCCTCCATGCTCCTCTCTGCTCCTCTGTGCTCCTCTCTGCTCCTCCATGCTCCTCCCTGGTCCTCTCTGCTGCTCCAGTCCCTCTGTGCTCCTCTGTGCTCCTCCATTCTCCTCTCTGCTCCTCTGTGCTCCTTCCTGCTCCTTTCTGCTGCTCCAGTCCCTCTGTGCTCCTCTGTGCTCCTCCGTGCGCCTCCATTCTCCTCTCTGCTCCTCCATGCTCCCTCCTGCTCCTCCATGCTGCTCCAGTTCCTTTGTGCTCCTTCCTGCTCCTCCCTGCTGCTCCACGTTCCTCTGTGCTCCTCTGTGCTCCTCTGTGCTCCTCTGTGCTCCTCTGCATAGGAACAACTTATCATCTGTGAGTCTGGCAGAACTGCTCCCACAAACTTATTCCTTCTGCCTTCCCCAAGATGCCCCCCCACCCCATTTTAGCCTGCTTATTCAAAAGCATCACCCCTCCCTCTGTGCTTAACTAACTCCTGGCAACTTCTGATTTCTTCTCCATCTCCACATTCATATTTCACGAATGTCATGTGGCCACAATTATGGAGAACGTGTGTTTTGAGACTGGTTTTTCCATTCAGCATAATTCCTGTGCAGTTCCCCGTGCATGAGTAACAGCCATGCTGTGGACGATTGAAGTTTGTTTCAGCATTCATGGGAGCTGGGGTTTTAACAGATTTTGAAGAGTACCCAAAAAGGAGAACATTTCAATTATATCATTTTTGATATATTAGGCTTAATATACAATTAAAATTAATTTTACCTTTTTATTTATAGGTTTTTAGTGAAGCTACTAGAAGGTTTTAAATTATATATATGGTCATAATATGTTTTTTACTGCACATACCATATTGGATTATTACCTTTCCAGAATATAGATGGTTTTTGTCACTAATTTTTTTGTCCTAAACCTAGAGCAGGTCTGAGAAATTTAAAAGAAAGAAGCAAAGAAAAAAGAAGAGAAAGATGACGTTCTAATCAATCAATGTATGAGTCTAGGAGTGATCATACATGTGTGTATGCATTCATATATATGCTAATAAAAATATAGACATAAATTTAAATTGGCAAATGTTGAATAAAGGCTTCTTCTTTATTTGTTCATATTTCTGCCCAAACTAAATGAGCAAGTGGTTTATGTAGTCAGGAAATGGAGCATGAAGAGTCTGATACTTCTGCCTTCTATCTCTGGGAAAATTAAGAAATTATTATTTCATGAAAGGATTTGGCAAACTGCATTACGGGGGAATCATGGAGTCTCCAGAGAGGGTGACTCAGTGGGCAGAAGGCCTCCTGGCTCCCTGCCAGTCCTCTTTCAGAGGCTGCCTGCAGCTCCTGGCCTCCCAGATCCACCCACACCCTGCCGGAGAGGGATGCCAGCTGATGGCGTCAACCCGGAGGTGAGTTTCCTTGGGTTGTTCCCACCTCTCCTGGGTTATTTTTAAAGAATAATGAGCCAAGATGAGTCAGCCACAGCCCTGCAGTGGAGGCACAAACCTCCGTGGCATTAACATATGGTTTGCAGTCGACCCTTGAGAGAGATCAGCCCACCCTGCCTCCTTGGAAGACTTGTCACCTTCCTCAGTCTCATGAGGGTCTCTCGTGGGACACGAGCATTGAGACACAGGGAACTTCCTCTTCAGTTCCTACTTGGTTTTGAGAAATTCCCTGAGGGATTTCCCAAGTGACCATTTACACTCTCTTTTTCCTTTAGCCTCCATCTAAGTAATTCTGAATTTTATTCCGAATTTTGACTCTACAAATAAGCTTCAACTTTTCACGTTAGTCTGTATAGACAATTAACCACTTTGTTGATACCATGGCCAAGATTGCTGTGTTCACCAAACCCGATTTCCTTTGCACCTGGCATGTGCTGCATAACTCTCCCTGAACTTCCTTGGGGAACTTCCTTGGGGTAGATATGGACATTTGTCTTTGCCAAACACAAGTCAGTTCATACCTGACTCCTATAAACCTCCCACCTTACCCTTCCTCCAGCCTTCCAAGATCAGAGGACCCAGCAGGGGACCCCAAGGTCCTACGATAGCACAGCCGCAGTGGAGTCTCGTCTCCTGAAGCACTGCATGGACAGCCACTTACAACCTTCCCTCGACAGTGTGTGACTCTGCCACACAAGGACTGGGGAAAGTGCATTCTCGCTAAGCTCCTGCTCTGGAGGAATGGGTGAGAGAGCACTGCTGAGATGCCTATCGTTGCCTGATTTTAGTAGGGAGTCAAGAAAGAAATAAGTTCTGACAAGGGTTGGCTGGCTTTCCAGGAGAGTTGAAAGAGAAGAGCCCATTGACTGGGGCCATCTTGGTGGGAAAAACCACCTGCTAAGAATAAAAGCAAATATATGAGGAATCCACCGTATTTTAAGGAAACTTGATTGATATTTATTCTTTACTTTTTCATATTTGTAGGGTACAATGTGATGTTCAATACGTGCACATATTGTGTAATGTTTGAACACGGCTATATATGTCTATCCCCTTACACATTTATATTTCTTAGTAGTGAAAACATTCAAAATTCTTTCTCCTAGCTTATTGATGCTTAAAATAAATGTTGGGACCCCAAACTTAGCTGAGCAGGAAGCAGACAAGGAAATCTGCAGTCTCAGGGAAAACACTTTTACCATCCTCACTTCAGTATGGCCATAGGGGATAAGAGACAAGTAGAGAAGACAGAGATTTCTGCCCCAAGGGCAAAGTGAGACCTTATTAAGAAACCTCCCCATGTGCAGGACGGCTGAGTGGCCTGCCCAGAGGATCCCAGATCTCCAGTGCTTAGAGAGCAGAGGCTTTTCCAGTTCCCCATGTTTTCCTCCTTTGAATAAGTTTTGTCACAGTGATGTCATCCCCCTGTTTGATGATGTCGGGGAGAGGCCCATATATCTTCTGAGGATTCTGGCTTTGGCTCTATTATGTGACTACTTGGGATTTGGGGCTGTGTACTTAAGGAAAGAGTGGGCATGTTCTATGGTGGCCAGAAGACCAAAGGACATGTTCAGTGGATGAAAGAAAGGACCACAGCAGATATGCTTATGAGTTGATAAAACCGTTTCCTTCAGTTTCCAGACTCTCTGGCACACAAGTGAGGACACTTGGCAGTTCTGCTCAGAGAATGTGGAAAATGTAATGGTTCCTCCTTCCAGGATTGACCCGTAAAGTGCCACCAACATGATAGTCCACTCTGTCCTTTCTTATCTGCAGCCATTGCAGCAAACTCAGCAGAAGACCCTGGAACTAGAGGAGCCACAAGGTAGATGGACCCTGAGGGTCATTTGAAAGGCTGTTTGCTGACCACCCACACTGTCCTGTTATATGACAGATAAATAATCCACTGAGATTTGGGGATGAAGTATCCTATCAAATAAAGACCTCTCTATAAATTTAACAGAGAAGCAGAAAAAAGATATTGTATACTTGGATCTTATCCTAAAAGTTTTATAATTATGCAACACATGAATGTTCTCAGGAAACTGGAAACTGATAGAAGTATAATTCTTTCTCTGGGAACTTTTCCAAAAGTCTGTAATTTGAAAGAAATTGATTAAGTACCCATTCCAAGAAAGAAATTTTCTAGCTGTCACAAAATAGGGGCAAAGAGATGATCCCTGTCCTCAAGTACCAACAGTATAATAAAAGCCATCTCATGTCCCCTTAAAAGACTGAGTTCATTACCTTCCTACTTTATTTCCAAAGTCCTATCACAAGGACACATAAGGACACAAGGTTGAGTCATGTATTCCAAAACTGTAAGGAAGCTGCAAACTAAACTCACTTAAACTTTAAACCCATTCATTTTTTCCCAACACAATTGATCTTTAAAACAGAGAACAAGTGGCAAAAGAACAAATAGCAGGAAGAAAGGAGGGAGTATCTACTAAGAAATTCGGGGCTCAGTAAATAGCCTTGATTTCTCTTCCAGCTAGTGCTTCCCAGTGCATTACTAAATCACATACTCATATACCCATGTGGTTACTATACCCTAGACCTTGGTAGAACTTTGAGGATGATATGAGGGGGTTAAATGGTTACATCAAGTCTGCCCGGCTAGAAAATGACAGAAAGAAATTAGAGCCCAAGCTAATTTCAAAGTTTGCATTTCCACTCTAATGGATGTGATATTATCATCTCTGTGCTGGTGGAACTATTAGCAATTTCCATAACATCTTGAGCAATTATAATCAAGGAAGCCTATTGTTGTTTCCTCTTCTTCCTTAGGCAAATCGTGGGCCCAACCCCTTGGCGTGCATAGAGGAGACCAATCTTTCTTATTACAGTGCCGCACACAAGAGGAAATGAAGGCTCTCATGTCAGCTGCAGGCCTACTCGTCAGTCAATGCAAAGACTGTCCCATGCCCTGATTGCAAATACTGTACTTCAGCTCTTTTCCAAGAGTGTTCTAAGTAAATAGCAAGAAAACTTTTTAAGCAACAGCATTAGTCCATGATCACAAGTAACTCTTGGCAAAATTTTTGAAACCAGAGGGTATGAAGGAAGAGTATAACCCCCTCCAAGAAAAGAAAGCAAAGAACTACATGGGAAGGAAGGAGACCCAGCAGGTGCTGGGTGGGGGGGGGGTGGATTGCATGTAGTGTTTTCACTTGAAGGTGAGATGTCCATCCAAAAACAAAGATAATGTCCCCTAGGACAGAAAGGCTGGGAGATGGCTATAGATTTAAAACCAAGGTAGACATGACTATTTAGATTGCCTTTGATTAACTTCAAAAATCAGTATTATATAACCAACACAAGACCAGCCCACAGCCTGTTGAATATTCTTTTGCACCCAGACCAAGGAAAGAACAGAGCAAGGACGAGAGTCTGTAGCACCTAAGAGGCTTATGCCAACACACAACTCAAGGAGCCAGACCTGCCTGTCTAACTCTGGGTTTCCGCATCTCTGCTGTGAACAGAGACTTGTAACTGATGTTTATGGTCAGGGTTCATTTCAGCTAATATTCCATGGATCACCACCAATACATTCTTTCCAGATCCAGTAAGACTCTCACAGAAGCTCAGGAATTACATCTTAGTTACTTTTTATAGATTTTTCTAGAACACCTTCAAGGGCTATTATAAACTATTCTACTTTTCCTCGTTTTAATGGAACCCTCTTTTCCTTACAATCTAAAATTGCCTTGCTTACTAATTAGCTTGGCTTCTGGCTAGTCATAAATGAGAAGACTGTTTTTGTTTAGTCTTTCCAATTTATGGTCTGGTTAGATCCGCACAGACCTTGCACATACCTCCTCCAGCGTCTGCACCTCCACCCCTCTCTCCCTCCAGCCACAGGTGCTCTCTGCTGTGTCCGTCACCCCTGTCTTGGACAGTCTTCACCGTGGCTCGGCTCCCTAACTCCCAGCATCCTGTCCCCACCTGTCCTGCAGGTGTGCTCAGCAGCCCACCACACACTCACCCCTCCATCCTTCCAGCCCCCTTCTAGTGTGAGCATTAAAATAAAAATGAAGAATCTTTCCTTTCCAACCCTGAGCTCATCTCCCTCCCCTGACCCTCCAGCCTGAACACACAGCCTTTCCGCGGCAGCAGCGCCTTCCCCACGATTCTTCCCCAAAGGCACTCCTTTCCAGGGTCTCAAAGTCCTTCCCCGAGGGGAGCCCAAAGCACCCCTTGCTCTCTCTGCTGTTCCCAGACCATGGCTGCAGAACTATCCTCTAGAAAGCAATTCTGTGAAAAGTGGACTCTACCCTCCAACAGCGCAGCACGCATCCCATCTTGAACATCCCATGGTGCCAGCCACAAGTGGGCTACTGCAAACGCCCAGACTCACCTTCTCTAAGATTCACCTGGACCTTCACTGAAGACACTGAACAGGGCTCTCCAATGAAAAGGGTGATGATCAGCTTCTCCAGCCCACGCTGACAGAATCTTGTGATCAGGTAAGAAATGTTGTCATCATCTTTCTTAGTGATCTTAAAAACCACGTTAGTCAACTTTTCATCACTGTGGCCAAAATACCTGACAAGAACAACTTAGAAGAGGAAAAGTCTATCTGGGGCTTACAGTTTCAGAGGCTCAGTCCAAGGTCAGCCAACTCCATTGCTTCAGACCTGAGGTGAGGCAGATTCTCATGGTGGAAGGGCATGGTAGAGGGAAGTTGTTCAGCTCATGGGAGCTGGGAAGCAGAGAGAGAAAGAGGATCTCCAGACAAGACACAGTCCTCCAGGCCACATCTCCGGTCACATACTTCCTCCAGCCATGCCCCAGCTGCCTGCAGTTACCCACCCAGTAGTCCATTCATATTATTGGTCCATCAAATGGATTAATCCACTCAAAAGATCAGCACTCCCATAATACAATCTTTCACCTCTGTGCATTGCTCCATGGCCAACACATGAGCTCTTTGGGGGACATTTTTATATCTAAAATATAACAAGAACATGAGTTGTCTGCCACAGGTTAACCATTCATCCTAAGGCGAGTTCCATAATGTCACTGGAAAGCCTTTCACATTTCAAATGGTTGTAATATTAGTATCTTTTCATACTTTAATATGAGAATTAACAATAAAATATTCTTACCCCTGTGTCTGGTATCTAATTGTGACCACACAGACCTCCTTAGTTGCTAGTTTTTGTCACCCACCTGTTCAACACACCAGGACCCCAGGACGCTTGGCCGTAGCCTCTGCACACCCAGTTTCAAGGCCGTTGTCCCTCTCATCTCTGAAGATCCCCAGTTGTTCCCATTCCCCAGGGGCGATTGCACACACTGGCCATGGAGAGGCAGACACGAAAGGTTCAAGAACGAATTTCCAAGATCCATAATGGAGTCGTGCAAAGCTCGGGGTTTATGGAGCACAGAAAGGGCTTTGGAACACTCACTCTGTCAATTAAATTAAGCAGCTGTAGGCGAACCACCTAACAGTTTTACGTTTATTTACTCAGTTGTATAATGGTGGCTTATACATTTTTTCTTGATTGAGTTACAAGAATTAAATCAGATATTTATAAACTGTTTTTAGCAAGCAGTAGGTAGTCAGCACCCAGGCTGGTGCTGATGGGCTCAGGGACAGGTGAGGATAAGTGTTGAAGAAATAGAACCAAAGATGAAAGTTCTCCAGCCAGAAAGCCTCCTCACAAAGGTGGAAAGGTGGCGGCCTCAGACAGGACTGCCTTGTGTGTCACAGGCAGAGACAGCCCCCCACCTGGGTCCTGGAGGTGAGCAGGAGCTTGTCCTCAAGGAAGAGAGGAGAACGTGACAGCACCACTTACCATAAACAGCTCCTCCCAGGTTAGTCTGATCCTGGTGACTTGGTGTGTTAGCTGCTCCAGGCAGAGGAAAAGCAAATGCTCACACATTTATGAGAGGGTGTTCCCTGCCTCCAGGACTGCATTTCAAAGGAGGGCTCCTTGGTCCTTGGGAGATATATATATATAATCTTTGGTCCTAAAGCTAAGAGACTTGGTTAGCATCTTAAAAGATTTATACACCTTTCAAAGAGACAGAAAAAGGCCTTCCAGTTACAAGTGGGTGTTCTGTTTTGTTTTTGTACCAGGGATAGATAAAACCCAGGGGCGCTTCACCACTGAGCCACATTCCCCATCCCCAGACCTTTTATTTATTTAGTTAGTTTTGATTTTAAGGTACAGTCTTGCTAAGTTACTTAGAGCTTCACTAAATTGCAGAGGCTGGCTTTGAACTTGAGAGCCTTCTGTCTCAGCCTCCCAAGCCACTGGGATTACAGGTGTGGGCCTGCTCACTGGGCTCAATTACAAGTTTTCTAAAGTAAATGTTCTAAGAAAAGGGAGGACCAAGTCTCTTCCCTTATTTTCAAAAGGGAGAACGGAGCCTCCTACTGTAAAGTTGCATGTGCCCTTACAAGCGGGTCAGCTGGGAGAGGAGCGAAGACTTCCAAGGGGAAGGCGAGAAAGAAACACTTGAAAGCCACTGGAGATGGCGGATAAATCACGGATTTGATGGCCTGACCACACAGATGACAGTATGTGGTAAGATGCCTACAGGAAATAGGAGAATACGGAACAGAGGCCAGGGGAGATGGCTCAGGGAAAGGCCAGGGGTGTCAGTGGACTGTATCCCTGGCAGTCACTACCCATTTACCTGTGCCAACCACAGACTCGAGGACAGGTGACAAGGAGGCCCTGTCCCTCCCCACATCTCAGAGCTCCAGCAGGAAGACACCGCAGTCTTCCTGTGGGGTTTGCTGGCTGAGGGACCATTTGGCCAAGTAACCTCAGCTGCTGTGAACAGGTGCAGACTTCAGTGATGGGTTGTCCACAAGACAGAGATTGCATTAGACCTCAAATATCTGTGGGAGGCTAGAAAACAACTGCACTGTCTATTTGTAGAGGTTTCTATTTCCCACGATCAAATCTAATGCCGCATGGAAAACATAAAGAAATCAAAAAGCCACTCTGACTGGAGGTTGAACTCAATTCATTTCCCTTCTACCAGGCAAAATGTATTTTTTTCTATCTGCCCATGAGTGATTTAGTAATATGCCGCGGAAGCAGCAGAAATTAGGAGAGATTTTCCATGGTGTTTCTAAAGCAAAACCTTGAGCTTTGAATCACGATTCTCTCATGTTTGGCTGTGTCCTCAGCCCTACCTTTTTATTATTTGTGCAAACCTGTTAAGCCATGTGCATCAGCCAGCTTTCCGTCACTGTTACAAATACCTGGGATAATCAAATCACAAAGAGAAACGGTCACCATGGCTCTCCTCTTTGGATGCTTGGGCCATGATCCATCAGCCTCATGGATTGGGGCCCACATGAACAAGCATGATGGTGGGCAGCACCATGGTGGAACATGCTGCTCACCTCATGATGGACAGGAAGCAGGAGAGAAAGACCGGGGTCCCGCAGTCCCCTCCCAGGCACATGCCAAGGACTCAAAGCCCCTCCTCTGACCCCACTCCTAAGGGTTTCCACCCCGCAGCATCATGCTGGAGACCAAGCCATTAACCCGTGGGCCTCTGAGAGACCAGATCCAATCCCCAGCCAGAGTTTGTCGACCAGGCCGCCCAAAAGTGGCAGCAGGGTCACAGGACCACCTGTTTCCTGGGGTCACTGGATCCCTGACTTTGTTTTTCTGATCAGTTGTCTGCAAGAGTTTCCAAAATGCCCCCACGTTCTTCTGGTTCCTGCACTCTGCTTACCGTACCCTCCCTCGGGACGACAGAGGTGTGTTTCCCTTACTGTTCCTTCCTCACACCTGGTAAAGACATCAAAAAGAGGAATGAGACAAGCTCAAGGAGTTTAAGAAACTTCCCAAGACACCAGACGAGAGAGAGAGCCCAGCACTGGAGTCCAGCACATGAGCTCTGCTGAGTCTCTCCAAGGCAGGAGGCTGGAGGGCTGCACTGACCCTTGGCTAGGTTCCGAGTCACCCTGACCTTCCCCAGAGGCCTCTGGAGTGGGCTCTGCCTCCTCCTTTCTCACAAGAGACATGTGGGCTCTGCCCTCTTATATCCTTGCTTTTGCTTTGGTTCCATTGACAATTGTGTTGTGGTGTTGTCATTGTGTGTCCCCCTCAGAGTACCAAAAATGCATTTTCTCAAAATATTACATCAAAATATGCATTTTGTATGCACTTTGTATTAGAAAGGCCCATGGTTTTAACACCACGCTGTGTTCATGAGAACACTAGATCAGATTCAGCACCATGACCCAGGTTATGACTTTCCCTCCCCTCCTGAGCGGTTTCATTTAAAGAAGCCATCCCAATTTTCTGATTTCCTTCAATCCCATTCTAGATGGTAAACTTGGACCATGAAGCCAAACTTCCCGTGCAGCCTGGGCCATGCTGTAAATCTAGATCATTTGTCCCAGTGTTCCCCAACTCACTCATGGAAAACGCAGTCTGTGTTTGTGGAGTGAATGCTGACGTCCGCAGGCCACCGGCCCGGGTCACCCGAGTGGATGGGTTTGAGCTCACTTTTGTGTGTGCCTGCTGGGTAGTGCTCAGAAGAGCATGGTGTGGTGTCTGAGGAGAGAGTGTCACCTTACGACCTCCTGGTGACTGGCACACCAAATGCTTTCACACACAGCAGCAGCAGGGAGACTTCACTTCTGCACAGCCACCAGCTTGTCACACTGTGCTCCCAAGGACAATTAAATGGAAGACATCTTAGTCAGCTTCCCTGTGAACAAGAATACTTAGCGGAGGAGAATTTGTTGGGCTCACATTTCAAGGTTCAGTCCATGGTGGGCTGACTCCGCAGCTCTGGGCCCAGACATCTTGGTGGAGGAAGGGGGTGACAGAGGAAAGCAGCTCAGGGCCTACAGCCAGAGAATAGAACTCTGCTCACGAGGGACAAGGTGATCCACTTCCTCCAGCCAGGCCCTACCTGCAGACAGTTAGCTCCCCGTTAGTCCATCAGTGGATCAATCCACGGATTAGGATACAGCTGTCATAACTGATCATTTCACCTCTGAAAATTCTTGCCTTGTCTTACACCTGAGCTTTGGGGGCACACCTCACACCTGAACCACAACAGAAGATATGCAAAGTGATTTTCTCTGATTCTGAAGTTATCTTCACTTTCTATTCTCAAAGGTCAAATAGGTCAAGATGCTACTGTGACGGCACTTCTCATGGATGCCCATGTCCCAGGACAGCTAGTGGCACCTGGGTGCAGAGCGCTCACTGACCACTCTCAACAAGCCACATGTTGGGACTGTGAGCAGCTCTGTGCCGTTACATTCCCTGTTATCTTGGGGGCATGTGTTTCATTTAGCATTTAAGAATAAATATTTTACACATTTGTTTCTGAATTAGATTCCTACATTTCTATTTCTTTTTATATAAAGTTGTCATTTACTTGTCTGGATTAAAAATTCACATAACTGATATAATTATCAGAAAATCCCAAATTGCTAATAGTTTGAAAACTGAAGCAGATTCTAGATGGCAATAGAATAAGCTATTGACTTTATTGTGGAGTCTGCTTATCCTGTGCACTTTGAAGGGATGGTAAATGGTGTCACTTTGGTAGCATGATATGGAAGAACTCTAGATTTTCAACAGAGCATATGTGAGCAAAGGGAAGAAAACACCCTCTCCCTCCCTCTCACTTGCTGAAGAAGTGTGCACAGGATGCGGCTGCTCCCTGCCTTGCACACACGTTAGCCCAGGGAAAGTCGTCCTGGTATTGCCAGCTTCATGCTGCAGGTGCATTCTTACATAATGAAATATGCAAGACTTCCTAAGTACAACAAGATACAGGAATGTGACAGAAAAGACGAGGACGAAACCACTCTAAGGAAATGACCTCACATCCTCCCTGAAGAGGAAACAGAGTACCTGAAGATGGCCCTCGATGCTCATCTCAGGATCATCTGTTTTCACAGACGGAGGGACTGAGTGTCCTATCTTTATGGCAGATTTCAAGGCAGTGTAATTCTGAGACCAGTAAACATGGACAGGCCTTACTGAAACTATACTGAATTTTCATGTAAGGAAAGAATATTTCTAAAAACAGAACAAACCATGTAGGTACACAAACCCAGTGAGTCCCACCAAGTCCTGTAGAAATACCATTATGATTTTTTGGCTTTCAAGAACAAAGATTTTGAACATGTTATTGTATATCGCCACAAGCCAGGGGATAGACATATCTCTCTCTTATTTTAAGAGCAATGATTTCATTATCCAAATTCTCCTACCATGCCTCAAGTGTGTTAAAACAAGTGATTGAGGTGATTTTGCTCTGGGAGCCTATATTTTCCCTAAAATGTGACTTTTAGTAAAGGTTTGCCTGGGTACCATGGAAATTTCTACTTTGAAATGAGCTCAGAAAGTCTTTACACCAGAAGACTCATGGATTCGCTCCATACTCGAAGATGACTGGAATTGTAAGTCAAATTTCAAAGGATGGTGGCTTATAATCCTTTTCTTATGCATTTCTCTGCTCAACATTTCTTTCTATGTGAATCATAAGAACTGGTATAGACATGTTATCAGATTCTATAGTTACAAACAGCCTTCAATTGCAGTGGTTTACAACCCCACGCTTACTGCTCTCTCGTGGTTTCATGGCTTGGCTGGAGGCCACAGTCCACGGTGCCATCAGTGTTCAGGAGGCTCACCTGGCCACATATGCAGACCCAGGCCAAGGAGGGTAGGTAGCCAGGAATGCTCTTCCCCTGCCCAGAAGCCCAAAAGGCCCAGCCAAGCCACACAAACACATTCAAACTCTCCACTGCACACTGCTTCTCACGACTGTTCATGTTCCCTAGCAATGTTGTCACAACTTGTCACAACTGCTCGCGTTCGTGTGGGCAGACCAGCATCACTGGGGCAGGTCAGTCCACTCTTCCCACATGGGGAAGGTCTGAACACTCACTGAAGACAGAGCCACCAAGCATGGTGTGTTTCTAAAGAGTTGTCATGGTCCTGTCTTGGAAGGTCTACTGAATTTCGAGGTCTGGCCCCAGAGCAGTGCTTCTGGGAGATAGGCCTAGGACTTCCTGGTCCTTAGGTCGCTGGAGGCATGAATAGCTCACACCAGTCCCTTACGTTCTCATGAGACAATTGTCAGAAAAGGAGCGAGACTGGCCCCTCCCATCTTCTGTTTTCCCAGCTGGAGATGTGACTGCTGGCCCCAAAATGTACTTCCGTCACCGTCATCTCTTATCTACCACCCACCATGGGCTCTCGCTAGAGCAGAACTAATGAAGGTGCCATGCCTTGGAATTTCTAGATGAGCATTCTCTTTTTCATAAGTGATCTTTCTTGGATATTTTTATAGTAATAAAAAGCTGAGTAGTACAAAGTGTATTGAGTTATTCTTTATATTCTCTTGTTTGTTAGGCCATCAGAGATGACTAGCACTTCACAGCATCCGTCCACTCGTCTGGGCCATGTAGTGACCTGTGACAAGGGTTTCCAGAAAGCCAAAGTGCAGGTTAAGCTCAATTCTTCTATTTTTCCATTTAATGTCTGGGGCCTCCTGATGAGGCAGACAGTGCACCCCTGTGGCATGGTGACCTCTGCCACACACTGCCCAGTAGAGTGAGCTACATTAGCATGCAGCAGTCAGCACCACACCAGGTCTTTCTGACCCAGTCCTGAGCCCTGGGTCTCTGCACTCTGCCACCTGTGACTCCATCCTACTGCCCGTGTAGTGCCTAGGGCAGCACTGGTTACACACTGGGCACCAAGAGGGACCAGACAAACCAGTACCACTCACCAGAAAACTCACCTGCCTCTACCAAAAATCCAAAATACCTTTCTACAACTTCTGTCATCATTATCTGTACCTCAGTTTTGCTGCCTGAAATATAAGCCTAGCCATGAGTCCCCAGACCCTATTTAGCAGACAGTACTTCCTGGGATTGTGGCAATTATCAAGAATTGAAACTGCTGTTCTCGACCCTCAGTTACAGAATTCTGACTCCATGTGTCAGGATGAACTTGTACTTAGTCATGCCTCTCCTCTTGAGTATTGGGAAAAAAGATTACCAGCTCACAAAGTCCTTTTTATTCATTTTGTCCAGGTCTATAAAGCACTGTTTCCCTAAGTCGGTGGCTTTACTGGCAGTAAAATCCTGTCTTCAAATGGCATTTCACAGTGTAAGCCTGTTCTAGAATCTTTAAATGTGGAACAGAGAGCCCTGCACTCCGATGGCAGCAGCCCCTCCCTTCCAGTCCTGCTGCCCACCCTGCTGCTGGCCCCCCATTCCCACAGTCCAGCAGGACACCTGCGGCCTCCTAACAAGTGCCTCTCTGAAGAAAGAATCTTAGGCTGGACCACACAGCAACGCTAGACACAGGCCCCTCTTCCAGGGAGCCGCCGGCTGGCACGTACCTCTGAGCATCACATTCAGGACGTCACCATTGCCGAAGATGACTTTCAAGTTCAGCAAGTCTCTACTCACCATCAGGTGTTCAGGCCAAGGTTTCCTACCTAAGAGGGGAAAAGAAAAAAGAAAAACTCCCTTCTTCACCGTTGGCATGCACGCTGATTCCAAGACCTCTCCTGTAGGTCGGGAGTCCAACTTAGGAGTTTTCACTACTTTAATCTTACTTCTATCTTCATCTTTCCCAGTCTTTGTCTTTCTTCTTTCTTAAATGTTTTTTAGTTGTTGATGGACCTTTATTTTATTTGTCTGTGATGCTGAGAATCGAACCTAGTGCCTCATGGATGCCAGGCAAGTGCACTACCGCTGAGCCACAACCCCAGCCCCCAGCGTCTCTGTCCTTCTTGAAGGTCAGGAGCAACACAGCAATCAGCTTGCTGTCCAGAGGGGATACGCTCAACTCTTCCAAGCCCCTTCGAATCAAGCGTGTCGCAACACAGGCATGAGTTCTGCAATCCGGGTGTCAGGACTGGAGTCGGCCCATGCCCCCTGTGGCTCAGCACTGGGAAGACAGCCTGAAGTCCCCTTTCCCACCTGGGAAACACCAACTAGTGTTCTGCGGACCTCTAGTTTACTATTATAAATGGTCAGAATTCTCCTGATATGAAATATTACGAAGGTCCTACCGCTGCCGGGGCGTGTGGTTTGCCATGTGCCGTGGTCTCTGCAGCGTTCCGCTGGTGTTCTGTCTGGTGTTCTGTCTGTCCTGGCAGAGAAACAGAACAGGTGCACAATTCCCTCACAGACCTCGAAGCGACCTCTTCATCATCTCCCTTTGCCACTTAGGAATTGGAGCCTTGTTTTCAGGACTGCTCCTATGAATCAACAGACTGTGCAGAAAATCAAAGGGGAAACAGAATCACAGAGGAGCAGCAGCAGCAGGTCTCCCAGCTCCCTGGAAGATGAGGCACCTGAGGCTGGATTGCAGTGGTGGACACAGACTTGCTACAGAAAACACCTCCACGGACTGACAGCTCGCCGCATCCCTGTGGTGGTGACAGATCGGCCAGACTTCAGGAGAGCAGCGTGGAAACACGGTCCTCACTGAAGGGGACACCCACCACTGCAAGTGCATGAGGTAGAGAGGAGAATTCTGGAAACTCCCAAGCTGCTTACTTCAGTGCCATGTATTCTATGTGATGAATAGTGTCGGCAGGGTTGAGAGTTAACATTCTGATACTGAGGCAAGTGCTGGAACATTGTTACTGTGAGGAGAAGACAGCTGTATTTAATGGCTAGGCTATCTGCTCTTCTTAATAAGCCATATTTAAACTTTCCAGAAAAGGAATTTCTACTCTGTGGTATATAAAGTTCAACTCTGTAAGACTGAGTCCTGCGCAGAAGTTTATTAGAATCAAGAGTCACAGAACTGCTTGTATCAACCTCCAAGAAGAAATTGTGAATGTGAAGACTGGGAATTCTGCCTGGAAGTCCAAAGAAGAGCAGACCCACTGAGATGGCATCTCAGAGCCTCACTTAGAGGTGACCTACGACCAAGATGACTAGGGACACCTGCATCGTTGGGAAATGCTGAAATGCCCGAGGCAGTGGTACCAGGAGCTAACTAGCCAGTGCAAAACTAGGTCTTCAAAGAGGAGGGAGGACCAGGCCGGAGGGCACGCCTGGACTGGGAGCTGCAGTAATCGCCTTTGATGCCAGAATTAACCGCTGGATGCAGGGATGGGGATGATGGATGTAATCTCTCCACTCCAGGAATGTACTCTCACCTCACTCCTGCACCTCAAACTCTCAGTTTCCTGTAGGATAAAGCCTAAGCCCCTGACTGCAGCCCCCAGTCCAGGCGTGCCCTCCGGCCTGGTCTTCCCTCCCCTGCCACCTGTCCCCAGAGACCTTAGCCTCTGGGCATGCAGTACTCGCTCCCTCCTGCTGGCCCTCCCCTACCTGGCTGCTCCTGCTCACCGTCCACCCCCACTAGAAAGGCCGCCTCCTCAGAGCAGCCTTAAGCAGGACCCCTCTTGCAGGTGCCCGGGCATCCTGAGCCATTACTTTATCACTTATCATGTTATGATTCTCTTTTTGGTGGCTGCCCCCAGTAGAGATATAAGCTCCCTGAGAACAAGGATCAAGTCTATTTTTTTTTTCTTTTTTGGTCAGTGATTTTCTTGTGTAACATTATATCTAGAAAATAGTCATTTTTAATACCATTTACTCAATCGATGGGTTGGTTGTATATCACAGAGTACATATGATATACATATGCGCACATCTCGATGCATCTGATGACGTGCCATGGTCAGCACACAGTGACAAACCTCCCTAAAAGTGTGAGTTACATGAGACTTAATCACAAGAACACATGTGAATTCTACCTGAGTGTGCACTATGACATCTTTGTCACATTTGTGTCATTGGCTCCACTGATAGCATAAAAGCCTTTTAAAAAGATTGCATTTGGGGCTGGGAGGCAGCTCAGTGGTCTGGTGCTTGCCTAGCCTGTGCAAGGCACCGCTAAACCTAAACAAAATAATATTTTTTAATGATGAAAACTTCCATTAATGAAGCACCCAGAGTCTGAAGACACACTGAAGACTTTTGGGAGACTTTGATGCCAACACGTGGCAAAGCTGGAGCCCTCTGCCCCAGGCCCCGGGCACCTCGTTCCCATTCCACTTTCTTATTGATCCCAGGAGCTCTGAGTCCTGGCTGCAACCCAGGGCTGCATGGCACTGGAGATCCCGCAGTGACCAGAACCGCCCCGACCCCTGCTTCTCTGAGCCTTAGAGGGAGACGAGGAACAGGAAGGAAGCAGCCACAGGGCAGGACCCCAGGTATCCCCAGGAGCCACGGAGAACAAGTGCTAGTGACACCCAGCCAGGGGCAGGCTGAGGGTGCGCCTCGGCCAGGAGATGACCCTGAGATGGGGAGACGGGACAGCCAGCATCAAGGACCTGGTCTGGGGAGTTCCTAGGGTGCGGAGGCAACCAGGGCAGGGCTCTGCTGACCAGAAAGTCGGCCTGCAGGTTGAGGGACATCAGGAAGCAGGTGAGAGGTGGGGGCCAGTGTCGGGGCAGGCCAGCAGCAGAGTCCCCAAGTGCAGGGCCGGGTGGGCCTTAGGTGAGCCAAGAGACTTCAGTTAGACCATGACAGTGGTGCAGGACACTAATGAAACAGGAAGGTGGGGTGGGTCCAAAGAGGCCACAGGCTGGACAGAGGCAGCAGACGCAAGGGGAGCAGTGAGCGGCGGCAGCAGAGGCTGGCCAGCAGGAAGACTGGGGCCCTGTGCCTAGGAGGACAGTCCAGTTGACCCTCAGCTGCTGGCCTGGGAGAACTGAGAGGGCCACAGGCTGGAGGAAGCCAGGGCTGGGGAGCAGAACTCAGCCGGCCACCAGCTGTATTAAGATGGAGCGCTGCTGAGTGTGTGGCGAGTCCTGTGTGACTAGTTTCCAGACCCGGAGGCCAAAGTGAGGTCAGCAGACTCCTGCTTTACCCAAGCATTTTTATAACAGGTCTTAGATGACCTTGATCTCAGGATGAAGGATGTTTTTAACCATCCTGAGTTTCACTGAATCTTAATACCTTGAGCTCCTTTCTATTATCCCTCCACGGACCTGGAAATGCCTCCTGCAACCAGTAGCCAAGGAGGGGTCCTCCTGGTGACCTTCCTGCAGCGGCTGGTGACTCAGGCCCCATCCACAGCCCTGCCAGGCCTCACCCCTACATGGCAGAGGCACACCCAAGAGGAGCAGGACCTTTCCACCGAGGTGCTTCTAGGTCCCTGTGAATCAGTGTCAAAATTCAAACCTTCCCAGTTTCTCTTCTGAGGTCTCCTGTCGTGGCCGATGGTTGTCCCATGCCCCGGAGGAGGGAGGGTCAGCTCCTCCCCATCACCTCAGCTAAGCAAGAAGCAAGTCCTGTCCCCTCTCACCCACCCCCATCTCACCCCACACTCCCCTCTCTCCTGGCTCAGGCCACCTTCGCCCCAGGAGGCTGCAGCTACCCAGTTAAGTGGCATCGCTACCTACAGTTCTGCTACCCTCACGCCACTTGAAATCATCCTTGTATCTTTTTAATGTCAGGGGTGACTACTGATTTCCAAAATCACACTGGGAATTAACATGGAGGAGGAGTAAACAGCAGCGGCCCCTGCGTAACTATGAACTCCTGCTCTAAGAACGTCGTAAGCGACAGCTGGGAACTGGAGGAGATGAGAACAGGGTCAGAACCACGGACAGTGCGGAGCCGCCCCTAGGAAGACAGGGCTGAGTGTGGTGGGGGCCTGCTAGTCCCTTCAGAGCTGCCCTCTGTGAACCCGTTGACTGATAGTCCATGCTTACTGCTGTAGAGGAGCTGGACTTACAGGAAGGCGGTGAGGGCCCCTCCTGGGCAGGACGTCAGCCATCTAAGCTTTGTCTAGAGTCACCCGCAAAGGAACCGCCCCTGGGCTCTCCAGGGAGTGGCCCTGGGCCTTCTGGAGGCCTCCACACCACCAGTTCCAAACCTCAGAATCTGTGAACCCAGGAGTCTGTTCTTCACACACAGGAGGCAGGAGGGAGCAGATTGTCCCCGGGAAAGCCAGCTCCTCCGGTGGACACACCAGCCATCTAGGCAGCCTGGTGGCTGGCCCTCCCAGAGTGGCCCTCCCGCTCCACCATCAGGAGACCCGTGGTGGCACCACACCAGAGAAGTCCCCACCCGTGCCTCTTGTCCCCAGGTCTGCATCCCGGGGAATGAGGGCAACAGCTCCGGCAATGCTGGGGACTTCTCCTGTAGGAACCAGGTCACCTCCGCGCCCCACAGATCTGCCGTCCAGTCCCTCTCCATGGAGCCAGTTGGCTCCCCACCCAGGGGTTAAGGAACAGCTGTCCGTGAAGGAGAAGGAGCCTGGGACAAGGAGACGTCAACAGCAAACATGTCTCCCTCTGGATTAACAGCCGGCCAGGTCTTATTACACTAAGGTCCGCTTGTTCTCAGAAAGACGTGGTGATGGTGTGGAAAACAGAGAAGGGCGAATTCCTTCCTAATTGGCTAAGCTGCAGGGATTTCATGTGAGTGATTTCCAAGTGGCCCTTTTTGTCACGGTTGCCAGTCCAGTTGTCTCCTTCCTTCTGGAAGTTTCGGTGGGAAATTTCCCTGGTCCTGCTTCCCTGTGGCTTGTCTGATTTAAGAGACCAAAGAGTCACCACATCTGAGATGTGCAGCTCCCCACAGAGTGGCTGGTCCCAGAGCAGCAGGTCACAGAGCTGGGGCCCCACATGGGACACAGCAGCCCACCTCCCACCACCTCCCACCCCAGGACCAGCCCCAAGGATTGCTGCCAATTCAAGACAAGAAATGCTGTGCCCTGAAGCAGTGCTGTCACACCCCAGGTCTCGCCTTGTCACCCCACAGGGATGCAGCAGTGTGGTTACCTGACCTGCCCACAGGAGCTGCGGAGGACAGGGCCACCTGCAGAGGCTGCAGACCACAGGGAGCCTTGCCACTCCTCGCCAGCCTGCCCACACAATCCAAAGGCCAGGCTCTAAACAAATTTGTCACTGCACTTGTTCCTTTGAGAGGTAAATCTGTTTGAAAACCCGCTCGCCAGTTTCATAACCCACCCAGCCCCGACCTCACAAAGAATATGGCCCCCCTCTCTCCCAGTCTCTGTGGAGGGTCAAGTATAGAGGGCACCTTGCTCAAAGTTGTCACATGAGCTCCTGTCCTTTGGGTTAGGCTCATCGGCAAACCCAAGTAGACTATGTTCCCCTAACCCCAGTCTTTTTTTTTAAGTGGGAAATGCATATCCATATAAATATTTTTAACTTTTTTCCAACATCATTTCATTTTTTTATTTGTTCTTATTAGTTATACATGACTGTAGAATGTACATTGACATATTAAACATATGGAGTATAACTTCCCATTCTTCTGGTTGTACGTGATGTGGAGTTACAACGGTCGTGTATTCATACATGCATGTAGGAAAGTTATGTCCAGTTCTTTCTACTATCTTTCCTATTCCCATTACTCCTTATTTCCCTTCATTCACCTTTGTCCAGAGTAGTTCTATTTTTCCCTGCCCCCCCTTATTGTGAGTTGGCATCTGTATGCCAGAGAGAATAGTCCTCCTTTGGTTTGGGGGATTGGCTTATTTCACGGATCATGATAGTCTCCAGTTCCATCCATTTACTGTCAAATGTCATAACTTTATTCTTCTTTAAGGCTGAGTAATATTCCATTGTGTATATATACCACATTTTGTTTATTCATTCATCTGTTGAAGGGCACCTAGGTTGTTCCATAGTTAGGCTATTGTTAATTGAGCTGTTATAAACATTGATCCTGCTGTGTCACTATAGTATGCTGATTTTAAGCCCTTTGGGTATAAATCAAGGAGTGGGATAACTGGGTCAAATGGTGATTCTATTTCAAATTTTACAAGGAATCTCATACTACTTTCCCAAGTAATTGCACCAATTTGCAGTCCCAAAAGCAATGTATGAGTGTTTCTTTTTCCCCACATCCTCACCAACATTTATTGTTGCTTATATTCTTAATAATTGCCATTCTGACTGGAGTGAAATGAAATCTTAGAGTAGTTTTGATTTACATCTCTCTAATTGCTAGAGATGTTGAACATTTTTTCATGTATTTGTTGACCAGTTATATTTCTTCTTCTGTGAAGTATCTGTTCAGTTCCTTTGCCCATTTATTGATTGAGTTTTGTTGTTGTTGTTGTTGTTGTTGTTGTTGTTGAGTTCCTTACATATTCTGGAGATTAGTGCTTTGAGTTATGGGTGGCAAAGAATCTCTCTCTTCTCTCTTCAGTATTCATTATTTCCTTTGCTGAGAAGAAGCTTTTTAGTTTGATTCCATCCCATTTGCTGATTCTTGATTTTACTTCTTGTGCTTTAAGGAAGCCAACATGATGTAGATTTGGGCCTACTTTTTCTTCTGTCAGGCAGAGGGTCTCTGGTCTATTGCCTAATTGCTGATTCATTTTGAGTTGAATTTTCTGCAGGATAAGAGGTCGGGGTTTAATTTCATTTTGCTGCATATGGATTTCCAGTTTCCTAGCACCATTTGTTGAAGAGGCTGTCTTTTCTCCAAGGAATGTTTTCACCACCTTTGTCTAATATGCGATAACTGTATTTATGTGGGTTTGTCTTTATGTCTTCTATTCTGCACCATTGGTCTACATGCCTGTTTTGGTGCCAATACCATGTCATTTTTGTTACTATAGCTCTCTATTATAATTTGAGGTCTGGTATTGTGAGCCTCCTTCTTCACTTTTCTTGCTAAGGATTTCTTTGGCTCTTCTGGGTCTCTTAGTTTTCTCTTACTTCGTGACTGCTTTTTCTATTTCTATGAAGAACATCATTGGGATTTTAATAGAAATTGCATTATAACGGTATAGTGCTTTTGGTAGTATGGCCATTTTGACAATGTTAATTCTGCCTATCCAAGAACATGGCAGACCTTTCCATTTTCTAAGGTCGTCTTCAATTTCTTTCTTTTGTATTCTGTAGTTTTCATTGTAGAGAACTTTCACCTCTTCTTTTTTTTTTAAGAATGATTCCAATTTTTTTTTTTTTTATGTTACTGTGAATGGGGTAGTTTTCCTAATTTCTCTTTCAGTTGATTCATCACTGATGTATAGGAATGCAGTTGATATATGGGTATTTTATATTCTGTTACTTTGCTGAATTAATTTATGAGTTCTAGAAGTTTCCTTTGGTTAAGTCTTCCTGGGTCTTCTAAGTATAGAATCATGTCATTAGAAAATAGGGAAAGTTTGAGTTCATCTTTTCCTGTTTGTATCCCTTTAATCTCTTTCTTATGTCTAATTGCTCCGTCTAGAGTTTCAAGGACAATGTTGAATAGAAGTAGTGAAAGGGGGCATCCTCGTCTTGTTCCAGTTTTTAGAGGAAATGCTTTCCCTTTTTCTCCATTTAGAATGGTGCTGGCCTTCCCCTCACCGCTATGATTGACAGCCACAGGAACCCTAGCCTGTCTCTCCATGGCTGTATTTTCCCTCTGTGTTTATGACCAGCGAAGGCTCTGCTTCCATCCTACCAAAGATTTGGAACTTGAGCTATCCTGCAGAATTTCCTGGAGGAACAAAAAGGTGCATTTGCATTACAAAATAAATTGCATTTGGTTTATATGAAACAAGCAGAAAAGGGAGATTCTTTTTTAAAAAAAGTACTTGATTATTTTTTCTAATAAATGAAACATTTAAAAATGTGTATGTGCTTTCCAAATGGCTCCAAGGTGGTGAGATAAATGGGCAGAACTGTGAGCTGGATCGTAGGTTCCAGCGTACATAAGAAGATGAAACTTAAAAGCATGTTTGCAAAACAAATGAAAAATAAAAACCAGGAATTGACTGAGTTAATCTGTTTTAGAATCAGGAATTTTAATTAAATGCAAAGAGAATCAGAATGGATGAAGAAAAGAATAAAATTCAGTGGCAAATGTTGGCATGACCGCGGTGCTGCAGGGCCAGGCCACGTGGAGAGCAGAGGAGCCCTGGGTCCCCTCTGAGCAGCTCCTCCCAGCCCCAACAGCTGTGGACAGGGTCATGCTTCTCAGGCTTCTAAGCACCGTGACCCTCCCATCTCACCTTTCCATGTCCACAGGTGCAAAGCCACTCTTCCCAGGGACGGATGGTGCAGGGTTGGACCGAGAGGTCCTCTGGCCCAGGGGTATGGACTCTCGGGGTGGAACTAGGAGGGACTCTGTGGACATCTTCCTGAAGGCTTTCAGCTGTGAGGAAGAGACACTTCTGAGAGGCAATGAAACCTCATCTCCTTTGCTAGTTTTGGTGTGAGCAGGGTCCCCAGCCCAGAGATGCCATGGACCTGGTGACCCACCAGCTTGCTGGGTGCTGACCGACCTTGGAGAGCTCAGCTGGGATCAGAGCTGTGTGTCCCAGGATGCATGTCTCTGGGGAGCACGGAGCTCAGGGAAGAGAGAGGAACAGGGAGGTTGACCACAAGTGCAGATGCCGCACACTTAGCTTCTCAGGCTGTAGATAACCTGGGCTGGCGCTGGGTGGAGGTCCGGGTGGTCTATGTGTAAATGGGGTGAAAGGACCAATACCTGTGACCAAGGCAGGGTCTCTGCCCTCTTGGCTTCTCTCCCCACTTTCTCCCCCAAACACCTTCCAGGACAAAAGTGTTCTCTGTCCTGCCCCTGAGATCTGCTCCATCCCTGCCCGGCCTGCAGGACCCTTCCGAGCCTCCTGTTCTGACATTGACACCACAGAACTCTGCAGGGACTTTTCAGCTTGCATTTCTGCCACGGAGCCCCTCTCCTGTCTGTCTCTTACATCACCTTTTTCAAGAAGATATTTTAGCCCTGACCCATCAATGGTTTGGATAAGCATAGACCCCAGGTCCATCCCTGGTCAAATAAACCATGGCCCAGCCAGTATGCAGAGCCAAGCCATAGCCAGAGATGGCTTTTCAGAAACCTGGGGTGGGGGTGTTAGATCCAGGACAGCAGGACAAAGCTGTGTGCTGGGATGGAGTGATCCACCTAGTCCATAACTTTGACCCTGCAAATACCAGCTGAAGTGTTGGGATGGACCTTTGTCTCCCAGAGGCCACAGCAAACCTTGAGTGCTCTGGTCAGTGCCCAGCAATGTTCATGAAGCACACGAGGAGGAGAGCCCGACAGAGGCGCAGGGTGAGAAGCGAGCCCATAGCCCATGGTTGAAATGAAAGTGTTTGGAAAGAGCAGGGATGTGAGCTGGGGAAGAGAGCAGGATGACATTTATGCTGACACCTCAGGATGAGAATGTGCTACTGACGTCAGAAATGTAGGGAAGAGTGGCTCAGGAGTTGGAAGCACAAGGCCTATCCAAGGAAAGGAAATGCGGCATCTGGGCGGGAGCCAGTCCCACCGTGACGCCAGGCCACAGAGAGGACTTGAGAAAGCCTGCAGCGTGGGAAGACGTGGCCTTCCGGGGCCAGAGGGGAGACAGGGACACACCCAGACGTGGCCTGAGAAGAGCAGACAAAATACACACTAAATATAAATTGAAGTAGGACTGAAAGCACTTGCTAATGGTCCGGATGCGGAGGGTGAAGTAGAGAGAAAAATCAGATGTTTTCTTTCATTCATAGTAAGACACAAACTTTTTCCAGCTTCGACGCCCCTGAAGTTAGGATGTATCTGGACTCACTGCCTGAACCACAGGAAGTGGCATTGACAGGGATGCTGTTGCCATGTGCACAAAGCACAGTTTGCAGAATGGTTTCAGTCAAGGGGAAAGATCCTCAGACCTGAGCAAAGCACCTGCTAATCAGCTCGGCCACGTTCTTGATGGATGACATCGTGCGCACAAGAATGTCTGAGTCCAAAGAGAAGCAGAACAGTGGAATTCTAAGTGTGAAGAAAATTTAGGAAAACCTTACACTGATTATTATTTGTGTATATATGCAAAAAAATAACATGATTAAAAACTGTGTCTTAAGAGATCTAAATAGACTTTAAAAAGTAAAAAAAAAAAAAAAAAAAAAAAAAATTCTACCTTGCAAGATTTCTTTCAGTCACAGTTTAGCAGGCAGAATTTTTCTTCTTTCTTGCTAATACATTATTAGCAATGACACAAGAGAAATGGTATCTTAGAGTCAGTAAAATTAGGTAAGACTGAAGTTGCTTGAATAACTGGACACACAGTTGTATCAATAATTGAAGTATAGAGGAGAGAGAATTTTAAAGCACTGAAAGAAATAAAAAGTTTCTTCCATTTATTTTAAAAAACTCACATTAGTACTAAAACCTAAAATGATAGAAAGAAGAATTAGACTGTAGTTCCATTTACTTGTGTGACACATGCAAAAATTTTAACTACATTACTTACAAACTTAAGTCAATATAACATTAAATATATTACCCTATGACTATGTAAATTTAAGGACAATAAAACATTAGGAAATATATAAATAGAATGAATCATGTCAAGATTCATTAAGACACTTAGAAAAAAATGTGATAAAATTAAAAATATACTCCCAAGGAAAAACCCTCTTGAGAAAACAGAAATTATGAGATGCTTCCTTACTGGCTATTACGAAAATCACCATTATTCAAAATGCCTTTGAAGTTCTAGTCAAAGTAAAAATATCTGGAACAGAATAAGAACTACAATTATCAGAAAGAGTGGATCAAAAGGGCCTTTATACATGCAGGAATTGTACAGGCATCATAACAAGGAAGAGACGGAGCCCCAGGAAGGAGGATAGTGCATATTTATTGAAACTTACAATATATAAAATATGCTGTGCTCACCATCTCCTGTGCCATTCAATCCTCCCAGGAATCCTACAGAACTGATTAAAAATAAACTCTGAGAACATTCAAGAAAGTTCAGTTCTGCAGCTAAAACCAAGGAAATAGACCAAAATCCTTTCTTATATACCAGCAAAATCTACTAATATAACTGTAAGAGAATCAATTTACAACAACACTTATTTATCTTACAAAATAAAATGCCTTTAAATAAATCCAACAAAAAAATAATCTAGGAATTAGGAAACTATTAAAGATATAACTGCTATTGAGAGGTTAAAAGAATATTTGAACTATCAGAGAAATATGCTGTGATCCTTAATGACAAGGTGGCATATTGGAAGGGTAAAAAATCTTCCAAAAGTAATTTCGTATTAATTTTCATACTAATCAAAATTCAATATGGATTTTAGAGACTATACTAAGGGAATGTGATAAAACACACATGTAAGAATAACAAGGGAAAAAATTTTAAGATTTGAATGAGGGAAAAGTTTTTTACCTTATACTAAGTATTTTTAACACTATAATAATGAAATAACTGCAAAGTCACCGATACATAAATGCTATAAAATCAGTATCTTGGAAAGAAAAATAATGTAAATGCATTGATTTTTCTCTTAATTAAAAAATTCTTAGGGCACAGCTGCAGGCCAGAGGGCACACTGCCTGAGAGTGTGAACGAGAAAGCCAGCCGGGCAGAGATGGTGTCACGAGTCTCTCCAGCTAGGGTCCCCTGGACATCCTTGGATTTCCTTCTGGAGAGTTGACCCTGCTGTGTCACACTGAGAACACCTCTGAATGCTGCATGGAGGCCATTTACTCCTGTTTGTGTGTTCGCTGCTTTAACCTGGACCCCTCTCCCACGAAGACACTTGCATCCTCACAACCTACTTCCTCTTTCTGAAGTGGCTTTCAATATCTGACTTTTTTCAAAGCAAAAAAATAGCAAATGTCTGGCAGGAAGAATTCTGTGCCCAACTAATGTTTTACACAACTGGCAGCAGCCAGAAGCTGGACAGCACCCAAGAAACTAGAGGTGAACTCAAAACCTACTTGAATGCTCCTAGTCAACCCATCTACACAGCTACACCCCAGGACAAGACTTCCATCTGCCCAAGCCCCAGCTGAGGCATGGCCAAGAAGCAAGCCAGCCACAAATGAGGGGCTCAGTGCTGGCTGGAGACCTGGTTGATGAAGCCAAAGAGAAGCCAGAGACCCTCACCCAAGAGGCATCTACCTCTACCTCGGGCAGCACAGGTCCAGGGACTGCCCAGCACAGAATGCCCAGGCAGGAGCTGGTGGCAAGTGCAGGCTTTGTTTTTCTCAAATATCTGGACAAAGACACTTTAATTTGTCAGTTCCAAATCCTGGACTCAATTCCTGGGATGAAGAGGCAGGAATCATAACGGTTCTCTTTGTTTCTCACACCTCTCGCTAAAACATTCTGAGAAGTAACCTATTGGGGTGTCTCTTTCCTCTCTGCTGTCCCTTCTGGTTAGTCTGCTTAGCTGTCTCTCTCTGGCTGTACTGCAGAGAGAGGTCCTGCAAGCAGTAAGCTCTGTTGTGTGGAGCCACACCTGTGAGCCTGGTTTTAGGCACATTATCTTAAATTCTCCCAGGCATCCTTCAAGTTGGGTGAACCCTGAACAGGAGACAGAGAGGAGGAGTGCCCTTCAAACATGGTCGGGCTCCACAGCCCACCACACCTGTGTCTGTTATCTCTGGAATGGCCAGGATCCCTTACTGGCCAAACACGGACCATTCTGGAACAAAGCCTCACACTGACCTATCTTTGATCCACATCATTTCCTTTCTGTGAGGCCATCTTTGCAACTAGAAAACAGTGTAAAGGACTATTAAACAAACAATTCTTGCAGAAACAAGAAAAAAAAAACTGTAAAATGTCTCTTCAGATTAATAAAATTTATTCTAAGGCGCACTTACTATGTACTTTTATAGATGTTTAAAACAAAGCTCTAGTCTATCAAGTGAGTCTATTTCTGACAATTTAACAACTGGCTGCCTCAACTACAATAAATGAAATAAAAAGGAAAAAATATGTGACTATAGTAATTTCAAGCAATGTTTTCCATTTAGTAACTATTTTTTTTTAAAGAGAGAGTGAGAGAGGAGAGAGAGAGAGAGAGAGAGAGAGAGAGAGAGAGAGAGAGAATTTTTAATATTTATTTTTTAGTTCTAGGCGGACACAACATCTTTGTTGGTATGTGGTGCTGAGGATCGAACCCAGGCCGCACGCATGCCAGGCGAACGCGCTACCGCTTGAGCCACATCCCCAGCCCCTAGTAACTATTTTAACACAGACACATGGTTAGGATGTCTGACTTGGTTGGTAAATGACCGGAACTGAGTTTTTAAACACACACACACACACACACACACACACACACACACTTGATGGAGGCTGGTTTCCATCTACAGAAGTGAGGCTGGTCAAAACCCTTGCCTTGACACTGTGCTGTGCTTAGGTGTGACTGCCTGGTGAGTCTGCACTCCGCCCTCCTGTGGTCCTGATGTGTGTACCCAGGGAACTGCATTGGTGGGCCTCAAAGCTTTTCCCATTGCTGAGCTTAATCCTCTATGAGGAAACAGTAGAGGTGACTTTCATCCTCATATCACAGAGTAAATGTTTATTTTCAAAGAGGAAATGTGCCTAGCTGGAGGTCTTAGAGAGTTTAGACAAGGTTGAATAATAGAAAACCACATTTCAAATGCACTCCTGGCTAATGGCCTGTCCTCACCCGGTACCGGCGCCACACCACAGCCGTTGAAGCTCCTCTCCTGTGCAAACTCTCACAATGGCTGGAGGCCAGTACTCTGCCTTCCCTGTACCAGGGGGACCTTGCTGCTGGAAGGCCAGGGGAGAGGTGAGTGTAGGGAAGAGTTACCCACACATCACAACCCATGTAAGAAGTACCACAAAGGGACACAGCCCTTCAGACATTCACAAAAAAACCCATCAGTGCAGAAATCACACAAAGATGGGTGGAGCAGGTGGGCCGTTCCTGATGGGGAGAAAGAGTGACTCAGAGGCTGACGGATGGGTGCTGATACCTGACCTCACGAACCAGAATGCACCAAGGCGCTTCTAAGAACCAAGGTGAGCCAGTAAGTAAGATCATTTTTAATGGCTTACAACACAGGACCCTACGGAGAATGTCAAAGAAATCCTGAGTTGATTTCGGCAAGACATCTGGCTAAGTTCTTTATAGTAATATTTTAGTTCTATGAGAAAGTGAGGTTTGGAAAACACTTGAGTTGATTGGTATCTGACTGAATAAATAAAGGTAGGAAAATTCATTCTTCTGGACAGGTAGAGGAAGCTCTGGAGGAAGGTGAAAGAGCCCGGATTATTCAATCTGCCACTGACATGAGCTGAGATAGGTGGCAAGTGCTTCCAGTGACCCGACCAAGGTCCAAAACAACCTTGAGAGACAAGACGAGGACTGAAGCCCCAGCAGGGCGTTAACAGGGACCCAGGAAACCTCGTGTGACCCATGAGCCGGGACCCCCTAAAATGTAGTTAGAAAAAAACACCCCTCTTGTTTTAATTTGTCATGAGGGTGAAAGGAATAAAGGATACACCACAATGGTTTAATCTGCTTTAAGAAAAGAATAATATCCAAGAAAATAAAAATAAAGGTAGCACAACTTCTGTGGCACATGCTGTTTCACACCCCATCTAGACACTCGGCTCTGTTTTGGATCCCCCTTTTCCAGAAGAACATTAGTAACTAGATTCACTGAGGACAAGGTGGTCCTGTTGGTGACGGTTCTGGAAGCCTTCCACTGGAGGATGGAGGACGTGGGCCAGAGCAGGTTACACACATAGGAGAAGAAAGAAAGAGCCTCTTACATCCAGCCTGAAGCTCTCCAGTATCCACCCACAAACCTCAGAGGCTAACCTATCATCAACTTTCGATGGCAGTCGCTGTGCCTGCCATGTTGACCACGGGTGATGGGGAATCAGTGCACCTGCCTCTAAAGCCTGTTTCCTTTTATTCCCAGCCCAAGTCCCCAGACTCTCCCTCCACCAACCCCAAGATGGCCAGGCCTAGCCACGCTGGGATTCCTGAGTTCCTCAAGAGCCCCTCCTCCCTGCCTTCAGGGCTCTGAGCTGCTGTGGCCAGTTGTCAGTGTCCTCTCTTTGCCCAGCTAAGCCTAAGTGTCCTTCAGATCTCAGATTGATGACTTCCTCTAGAAACCTAACTTGGTCCTCTGGCCCTCTTTCGTCATTCCCCAGACGCTATTGAGACGGCTTAATGAATGCATATTCTGTTTTTCGAGAGAGGACTAATTTAAACCAGTATGGGAAGGTTGCATGGAAGAGAAAATTTGCTCAGATTAAGGGAGAATTTCCTCAGCTCTTTGCCTTGGTCTCTTGGACCTGGACACCTGCCTCTCCCTGACCTTGGGACTCAGCTCTAAAAAAAAATGAAAATCTGTTTGGCTCTTGGGACCCCGGATTCAGAAAAGCCTCTGTTCTTCCATTGCTTCCTGCACCCTGGATAATTTACAAATTAATGAGTTTTTCTTTTATTCTTGAGGCAATTCCTCGGAGAAATACATGTTCTGTCTGAATGATTGGCAGAGCACTTTCTGAATCTAAATGCTTCTCCAGGTATTGAAGTTGAAATGGATTAGTGGAACCATCCACAATATGCTATATTGGGCACGACAAAAATAAAAGAATTTTATTTGTTAAGAACCAACAGTTTCTTCAAAAAGAGTAAATGTTTATTTTACGCTTCCATTTTGTAAAAACCTGTAGAGCTGACAAAATACACTGGTTAAGTGTGTGGGTCTGAGATCACTTTATCTGACCTTTGAACTAAGAATCCCATAGAAATTACTACGTGAATCAGTGGTGTGTGTGTGGTCTCCTGATCCATGCTAACACATCAGTGGGTGTGCACGCCACATGTGTGAGGCAGGCAATCACAGGGGTGTTCTCTTCCAAATTTAACTTGTAATGAGATCTGTTCGTCTTAGGTGGGTCGGTGATTTCTATCAACATCCATCAAAAATCTCGACCTCTAAATGAGACAGAACTTGGAGCAGACGTGTTCTCTGCCCATGTCCATTGTCCTTCCATCTGCCTGCACCATACAGTATCCCCAGGAACTGGAGCCCCCAGGCCACTAACCAGGGGACACCCACTGCAGAGAGCTCCCTCTGCCCTGACTCAGGGCAGCCAGCCAGCTCCACACAGAGGTCAATCTGGGACGAGGATTGGAAAGCATTAAGGAGCTTAAAAGGAGGAAAAATAATTACCAAATATCCAGTTCATGTTATAAAAGCCTTGCAAAATCTAATACATAGTAAAATGTCTAGATTATAAATTGCAGGATTATCTTTTACAGAAAATTGTATTCCAAACAAAACAGGGAAAGCAAATTGTTTTGTCTGCATTTAATCATGACACAATAACAAGCTCTCAGTCATCCTGAAGGTGCCCAGTACTTGTTTTCCATCTGAAAAGAGCATTCTCGGAATGAATTCTGACCGTGAATTTCTGTTTGGTCTTTAAAAACTAGGTCAAAATTCATTTGCTAAGCATCTTAGCCACTACTGCTGGAGACCCCGAAGCGTCCCCATACCCCATCACTGTGACAGAGAAAATGTGACTCTTTGATTAGCCGAGGGTCCTCACAGTCAGAGTGCATTGGATGACCATCTCCTTTGCTTGGAGTTCAACCCTGTGGGTTTACTGAAGGTGATCACATACGTAAGGGAGCTTGGGAAGTATTGGAATGTCTCTTTTTAATGTAAGAGCGTTCCTTTCTGACACATTCAAAAGGAACCCAAGGGTTAGAGAAGAAGTCCCCATCCCTCCCTCCGCTCAGGATGCTAAGCTGATGTTGCTGTCCAAGGTACCCCCCACTCATAGGAGAGTTCACAGGGAGGGCGGCCTCAGGAGAACCTGGAGAGGGGACTGCAGAGGCTCAGCACGGCCTCCTCCACTCTGCAGACCTCTGCTCCAGCACGGGAGGACTCCAGGGAGGTGTCTTCCCTGGTGAAGGACCATCTGAGTAGGTATCCTTTAGAATCTCACCGTGGGAGCTATAGTTACTCAGATGAGGTTCCTGTGGTTCTGATTATATTTTTAAATCGGCTTGGAAGGGTTTCTGTTAGGCACATTACACAACAATGTAATGAAACCATCAGTTTTGTTAGTTTTCTTTGCTCAAATTTACCATCTAAAATGATTCTGTTTGGCTTGATTATTCAGTACATTTGGCTTTATTGTTATCACTTTTGAGTCTTTCTAGACCTTAGATTCCTTCCTGATAATGAATATTTACTGTACCAGAGCACATTCAGAAGAAGGTGTTGATATTCTGAGTGCCATCCAGATCTCAGTCATTTTCCAAACTGAAACATCTCCAGAGACTCAAGTAGCCCCCAAGGCGACTGCCCAAAGCTGGACACGCAGATAAGTTGCTATATTGAGTGAGATCAGACAGAAATTTTGGATTTTTTTTTGTTATTAAGCATAGCCCATAACATATCCCTTAAAAAATTAATCTCTCACAATAATATGAGCAGTAATCTCAAACACATAGCAATACTTTGTTATTTTGGAGACTAATATCTATGATGTTACATGGTATTAGAAATTACAATTTAATTTTTTTCTCTCCGCTTAAAATTGTTTTATTTCAAACAAGAATCTTGAGGAAAAACAAGCCCACAAAAAGAGATTCTGAAGGTGTAGAACAGAACCCATCAAAAGTTTCTTTTATCATAGGCTAAAATTATTATTTATTATTTATAAATAATAATAAATATTATTTATTAAAATCAGCTAGTTCAGATTTTGAAAATACCCCTTTCACTTCCTCAAGCCACCCTATCTGGGAAATTGTTCTTTGTTCTTGAATTACCAGTATGTTTCTTTTTGTTCCAGAGTAAAGAAAAACGAGATGAGAAGTGAAGGAGAAATGAAATTTCCAAAAGGATGTTGGAAGATGCCAGCAGAAGCAATTTTCTCCACACTGGAAAGAGGAAGAGGACCAGTGCTGTCCTCAGTGTGACTGAGAGGTGTCGGGCAGCCAAGGTGTTAATGTGAGGCTGCACCCCTGGCCCTCGTATCTGGCCCCGCATCCTGTGCCACTGGGCTGGGAGCCTTCAGGTCTCGGCTGGCTCCTGGCAGCCACCCTCAGCCCGCAGTGCTGTCTGAGTAGGAAATGTTCCCGCACAGCAATCCATTCTGCTTCCGGTCCCAGGCCTGCTGTGCTGGCTCTGATCACCAGCCTTGGCAGTCACATCCCAAATCTATTTTTATATGCCATACCTTTTCTGTGAATTTATTTTTTTTAAGGAAAAAGTGCATATCTAATGCTGAAGTTTGATCTGGCCACCAAATCCTATCATATCTACATGGGAACTTGGGCAGGACACTAACAATCCAGGATTCTAACTGAAGAGGCTTCAGGGGTTGTCTTTGGGAGAGGGAACAGGAGAATGACCTGGGGAAGGCACGAGGGGACCCTGGGCCTGGAGGTGGCCAGGCAGTCAACCCACCTAGTAAAAATTCATCATGCCTGCACAATCGATTTATGTGCTTTTTAAAAGTATGGTATATTTCTCCTAAAAGGTTTTTTTATGGCATCAAAATCATCAATATTTAGGAATAGCAGAAGACATGAACTCTCTCCACAGAGTAAACTAGAATTCCATTGTAAAATATTTAATAATACATTCGTAGACACAACTACACTGTCTTCTCGGTGACGGATATCAATATTGTAAAGAAATCAATCACCCTGTTGATCTGTGCATTTAATGCAGTTCTACTTGTGGGAGAGTAAAACATCCCTCCCTAAATGTTTCTTTGGCATAGTTCACTTTTGTTTTCCAAAGACACTGCAGACCTCGGCAGACGCAGGAATGGCACTGCAAAGCTGTCCTTTTATCCGAAGAAGATCTCCTCTGTCTGTATTCATGAGGTAAACAGAAGGCACAGGCAGAGGCTTTTCTGTCTGGAATCTACCCACCTCTTCTGCCAGGAAACATCTTTGCACATGAAGAAGAGATGGTGGCCTGACACCTGGTCCAGCCAGAGGTGGTCATGGGTGGCTGCATCCGCAGAGCAAGACCATCCTCCTGACCATCACCCACTCCCCATCACCTTCCAGGGCCTGTGCCATCTGCTTCCACCAAGTCCAAGCCCAGCCCTTCATAAGCTCTGTTAGCTCCAGCCATCCTACTCCCCTCTGAGCCTCAGAGTGAACATGGGCTGGCTCCCAGGCTTAGGCACATGGTAAAATTAGAATGGTTTTTGTTCTTGTCATCTGTCTATTGTCAGTTTATCTGGTCGACTGAAATCACCAAAACTTCAGAGGGAAAAGAGTAAATGTAAAACTTGCCTTTAGTTAATATCCAAACTGTGGTGTGTGTGTCTGTGTGTGTGTGTGTGTGTGTGTGTGTGTGAGTGACTTGATCAGGTGATATTCTATTCACAGGGGAGACAAGATAACAAAATTCTGAGACTGCTTTGAAGAAACAGAAAAATAAGAAGAAGTGTGGCTTTGCTACAACATATATCAAGATTTCTTAAAAGAATATGATCCCCATGCAGAATGCAAAGTAGACTGTGGGGGAGAAAACAGAACTCAGCCTGAGTCCAGGCTCCCAGGTCATTGGACGTTTTGAGCCTTCACTTCAGGGCAGGCACGGAAGGGGCTGATCAAGGAGCACCAAGTTCCCGTGAGATGGGAGCAGGCAGCTGTGGTGGGCTGGCATACAGCAGGTGACTGTAGATCACAAGAACATGCTACGTGTTTCAGAAAGCTAGAAGAAAGGCTTTTGACAGTTTTCACCGGGAAGAAATGATAAACATTTGAAGCGGTAAGTATGTTTAACTTGATTTAAACATTAAACAAGGTAGACATATATATAGACATTTCTTGGCAGCCCATTAATAAGTACAATTTTATGTGTGTATCAGCTAAATCATAAATTTAAAGAACAGAACAGATAAAGGACAGATTTGTAGCAAATATATCATTAAATCAATAACTGGTGCTATGACAATTGTTTATACATATAAAAAAAAGAAATAAATTTTTTCACAGTCTACTCAGAAAGTAACTTCAGATTGAATACAAATCTTATATTGAAAGCTACACATTAAAGCTTTTGGAAGAGAATATATGAGGATATCTTTTATCATGACCTTCACCCCGGAAAAGATTCCTTATTCAGACCTAAAAGCTCTTAGTACAAAGGAAAACCATGATAAGTTTTAGTGTATAAAATAAAGATACTTTGTCTCTCAAAAAAATTTTTCAAATGCACAAACAGATGAGCTGTTCTCGGGTGGTGAAACTGATATCTGAGAGTTGCCTAAGATCATGTCACAGGTGGGAGACAGGAGAGGAAGAGGGGCAGGCTCTGGAGCGTCCTTGCTGTCCCCACACTTTGGTCAGCTTGAGCTGCTTTGGAGGAGCTGGGCTGAGACATGGGGCTCACTGTGTATTACATGTCTCCTTAGCATTCACAGAGGCTGTGGCCCACGAAATGGCCTCCTAACTACGTATGACGTTACAACAGCTGCTTCCCCGTCTCCTCGGGAACACATCCAACACGCTTTCCTTAAAAATTCCAAGATACACCTGTTCCACAAGCTCACAGAGACTAAGGCAAGGTGTTCCTAAAGTCTCATGGAAAAATATTTTTAGTCAGGAAGCACTAAGATTGAAATCCATTTAAATAGCATAAAGCAAACCAATTTTTCTGACCCTAGACTGTCTCCTACGGCATTCAGTGTATGAAGCGCTGCTTCCTGCATTAACCTTCAGGAAATGCTACCCGCAGGTCCTGAGGAAGTTCACGTGCAGAGCAAGAAATTACGTTCATTATAAAAGCATTTACATGTGAAGGTTGGTCCTGAAAAGCCAGTAACTCTACACCCGTATTTCAAGGGGAAAGGAGAAGAAAAGAATACCGTGAGAGCGCTTGGCAATAGAGCAAGACTTCGGTTCTCTAGGAAATTTTAAAATTATATAATAATACCAGACATGTTTAAATAGAGATAATCAGTGTTATCCACAGAAATGACCCCCAAATTAGTGACATATATCGGAAGGGCCAATCACAAAAGGCCTTAGTCACCCTGCTTGGTTACCTAGGCCCAACTGTCCCTGAGCTTGGTGCTAATGTCCTGAGACTTGCTGTGTATGTGAAAGGAAATGAGTATCTCGATTATTAGTCAATGCATGCTTGCCCTGGGGATGCTGCAGAGTGGATTTAACACAAGAATAGCATCAGAATAAGATGGAATTTATGTTGACTAGCAGAAAGATGAACAGAATTTTTAAAAGTAGGAAGAATGATGACATATGGATTGGGAGATATTTTTAAAGTTGAATTTAGGCAGCAATGGCTGTTTCTTGTATAGTTTGATAAACAATGAACTACTAGGCAAACGCTGGCCATTTTATAATGCAAATAATTGGCCATAGAGCTATTCGTGGCCCTCCCATTCTCTGACAAGTTGAAAGCAGAAATACCCTCTTCCCTTTCCCATGAATGGGGTTAGACCTGGCACGCACTCTGGATTGCAGTTGAACATGGAGGTTTACAGCGGCACAGCCGGGTCGTGCTCCTCAGTTTGGATACATTTCTGATTTTGATCTGGACACTTAGGTTTATGAACAACACCTGTTTGTCACTGGGGTTTTGTGTTTAGAGGTACAGAGATGTGACTATCAGATATAAGAAGATGGGGACAACTGAAGCGGATGGATCCTTTCACATAAGTTCCTGAGCCGCCACCCCTTGAGCACACAGGGACAAGGGTTGTGGGGGGCCCAGTGATATAAGGCTGGTCCCACCCCTTCATTTTGGAAGAATACGTCTGGGCCTGGGGAGGCAGGTCACTGTGAGGACCTGTGAGAAGCCCACTGAGCGCAGTGTGGATAGGAAGAGGATCCCTCTCCATGGAGGAAGAACGCAGCCCAGGAGAACCTCTGAAGGCAGAACTCAGGCACCCAGCAGAGACAGCAGCAGTGGCATTTGGGGAGGTAGAAAAGGTCAGCAGAGAATTTTCACATGACAAAACCAAAGAGCCTGCAGAGACCAGGGCTGATTCCTCAGTGGCAAGGAGCCTGAAGCTGAGACCACACCTCCCCTGGGCACTGATTAGAGTCTGGAGGATGCTTAGAGCCAGATGAAAGAAAGGACTCCTCACAGTCAGGCGTGGGGGAACAGGTTGAGGAATGGTGTTATTTGCATTGACTCTTCCTCGGCAGGATCACCAACCCGTCCCACGGCACCAGGAATGGTCCTTGCCATTCTCCTCGAAGACCCGTGTATTCCAGATGTGGCCACAAATAAATGCCAGGATTTCTGTCTCTGATCTTCCGCCGGCACCTGCAGGCACCTGCAGACTTCTGCATGTTAATGCTCTCCCTCTCTGGAAACTGAACACCTGCCAACACAGTCTCACAGCCCTCTTACAGCAGCAGTATGCATGAGACAGAATCCTTTAGGTTCCGATGATGAAAGAAGTGCTTTCGAGAATTTCAGCACTATTCAGAAACAAAAAGTGTTTTACCAATATTATTCGGAGAGACAGAGAGAATGAATTCCCCTGCTCTCCATAAATCCCAGAATAGAAGAGCAAGCTACCAAGTTGGCTCAAGTTTGCTCTCTGCTGGCTGGTGACCCCTCACACAGGTGCATTATTGCTCACGCGTCCAGGGTACATCCCTATCACCAGAGCTGTGGGATCCCAGGTAGAGGAGACAGATATAGGTTGAGTATTAATCTCCTCCTGTTTAAAACCTTTGCCTTCAGTGAACATGGAGCACTTGAAGGTATAACACACTCACCCATATATATTCTGCGTGGATTTTATAGGGGAAATTAGAGACTCTAATTTGAAGTAATAAAATTCCAACACTTTCTGAAAGGTCTAAATTCAACAAGGGAGAAGAGAGAAATATTCTTGCAGAGCAAAAAGAAATCAATTCAGCAAGCACTGAAAATTGTGCCAGAGAATGTCTACTTAGGGTTTTTTTTTAATTAAAAAAAAATAGAATTCGTCTTAAACTATGGACTCTTCTGTCCATTCCAGTGACTGTCTGAAGACAGAGTCCAGGAGTCTGTGGCTCTCCCCTGGGTTCTTCAAACCTGCCTCCTATTTCTGGGTTTCCTTGAGGCCTCTGAGGCAGTAGTGCTCCCTCCCTGCAGGGCTGACAGGCCAGTCTCCCCAGGGACTGAGGGCCTTGGGGACATCTCCTGCAGTAGCAGGCCTTCTTCCTCCTCTTACAACAAAGCCCCCCCCCCCAGGCCTACCTGGAGCCACACACTAACTGATCAGCAACTCACAATCAAGGCTTCCAGAAGGGCACGGCACCTGGGGCAGTCTTCTGGTGTATTTGTTTGCATTTTTGTTGAATTGAATACAATCCAAGGAACAAGTCATTTACTTACACTGACTCCTGGACTGACCATGGGTGGCAACTTTGATTTTTAAAATTCTTACATACTATTAATATTTGTTTTGCTTAGATTAAACTTGCAAATGGCATTTTTTGGGGGGTGGGCAGGGGTTTCTGGGGATTCAAGTCTGCCCTCATGCATGGTAAGCAGGCGCTGTACCACTGAGCTACACCCTCGATGCCTGCAAATAGATTTTTAACATTACCTGGTTAAATAGTCCTAAAGGATCATAATAAAGAGAAGAGGCAGCCTTCTTTCTACTTCATTCTCCCCAGAGGGGTCCACATTCAATTCTTTTCATTGCTGTCTCCCTCTCTGATATTTCTAAATGATACATAATGTTTTCCTTATGATTCAATTTTATGTAGTATTAATCCAAAATTTTAGTAGTCAAGGATTTCAATGTGCTTGCATGCACTATTTCTTTAGCCTTTCAGTATACTTTTTTTTTTTTTTTGGAACCAGGGATTGAACCCAGAGATACCTAACCCCTGAGCCACGTCCTCAGCCCTTTTTTATATGTTATGTACAGTCAGGGTCTCATTGAGTGGCTTAGAGCCTCACTAAGATACTAAGTTGCTGAGACTGGCTTTAAACTCGCAAACCTCCTGCCTCAGCCTCCTGAGCCACTGGGATTACAGGCTTGCACCACCACACCCAGCCTCAATATACTTCTAATTAACCCAAACTGAGTACTTATATTATTTAGACATATGTACTTGTTCATTTCCATCCAATAAGATCATATTTTCATTTTTGTGCCAACTTTTGTTTTACCTACAGTTGATAAACACATCTTTTATCATTATTTTTAATTCTTATTTACTAAGTCTTGACAACCTTTCATGGTTGTGTAAACCCTCTCAACCCTGTGTCTCAAGTACATCAGAAAATCCAACAACTCCACCCACTTTCCCTCCATCTTTCTGCATTTCTCCCATTGGCTGCGGCCTGGAGGGCGCTGCCCGGGCAGGCTGCACGCTGGGCCCCTGGAGCTGGCCTCGCCCACCCGGCAGGCCCCGTCCAGCTCTTCTCTGCAGTATTCTCTGTTCTCTGGAGCCTGTGAGGACCTCTTTCTTGGCTTTTTTTCCTCCTGTTTTGTTGAAATGCATCTTCCAGCAGCTTCCTGAGAAAAGGTGCCCAAGAAGTATGTATCCAAGTTTTTATTCTTTCTCCCTCACTCTCGAATGACATATTCAAGCTCAGAAGTTCAGGTGGGAAATGAGAACTCCAAAAATGTCCCTCCTCATCTTCTGGACTCCGGTGCTGCTCTTGAGAAACCAGATGCTTCTTTGGGGGTGCTCTGGCCGGACTCCACCTCTGGAAGAGTGTCAAGGATTCTTATCATTGTTGTGAAATTCATGGTAGGAGCTGAGGTGGGGCTTCATTTCATCCGTGTGCTGGACATTTTGGGGGGTTATTTCATGTGAACATTAGTTTTCTTTAGTTCTGGAAAAAGTTGTTGTATTATTCTTTTGATGATTTTTTTGTACAATTTTCTATTTACTCTTTCTGGATCTTCTCCTATTAGATATTGAACCAGTTGGACTGATTCTCTGATCTTCTTATCTCTTTTTTCCAATGTCTATTTCTACTTCTTTTTATCCTAAAACCTCAATACTTTTATTAAATATTATATTTAGGATTTTCCACATTTTTATTTTTCACAGCTCTTTTTCATTGCCTGAGTGTTCAAAGAGCATCTTCTACTTTCTCATGAATGGATTATCATCTCTCTTTCCTCTAAAGCTCGTCTGCTGTTTGTTTACTCTGGATTTACACTTCTTCTCCCTTCCTCTGTGTCTGACGGCCTCTGTCTTTCTCTTTACTTGGATGAAGTGCTCAAATGCTGGCTGGAAGCTTCAGAGTTGCACCTTGGTGGACAGGTGAGGGACAAGGGGCCCTCGTCTTCCTAGGGATGAGTGTCAACATCCAAGTCATCCCTCCAGGAGGTTCCCACCTCTCCAGAGGAAGACGTCCCCACTCGTTCCTGGGAGAAGTATTGTCCTGGCCGGTTGCAGAAAGACAGTGGGAGATGTGCTAAGACCTCTGAGAAGACACTGAGCCCTCCAGGACCCCAAATGACCCTCCCTTCTGAGTTTGTCCAGGGTCGTTCATGGAAGGCCAGCTTTGTCCTATCATGACACCCACATACACTGCCCCCTGAATTGCTCAGCTCATTTTAGTTTTAATTAATGGTGGATTTAGTGGTTTCTGTGTCTTTTTTTCCCTTGTGTTTTGGGATAACTTTTGAGAAAGAAAGAGGGGAAAAATATTCAAACCATAAGCCATATTGAAATCTTACGTCAATGTCATTCCTATTCATTTTTTACTTTTTAAGCTAAATTAAACATTTGTTATTGATCATATTCTAGTACTTTGTTTCTTCTTCAGAAAAGGGAGATTCATGGCCCTCCCGGGATGAATATCGGTTACTTCTGAGAACTCAAAGATTTGGAGCCATGAGTCATTTTGTTAATTGAGGCTGAAGGAAACCTTCTTTAACTGACATCTGGATTTAAAAATCTTTTAGACTAGCTTGCTACCATGAAAAAAAAAAAGAGAGAGAGAACATAATGTTTTTCCAGTGGATTTTTTTCCATAACGAACAGCCAAGATCATTCCCAGCTGACTTCTAAACTGTGGGAGTAAGTGGAGATCCAGACTCACTGCAGAGCCTGTTTTAGAATAGTGTCTCCCTGTGGACGGCTCCGTGCCCCACTCCTGTCTGCTCACATGGCTCCTTATGTCTGGAAATGCCGAGTCCAGGCCAGAGCGCTCATGCTTTGGCATCGATTAACATTGGAACCAAATGCTGAGAATATCTAAAGTTGACCCTTCAGACGTGTTGGAATTGATGACTCATAACAATGGTTTGTAATCATTTTGAAAGTCTATAGTGCAATTAGGTTTAGACTTTAGATTACAAAATCACAAAATTCCTTTCTTAGAAGGGATCTATCTTTTAAATCCTAAATCTCCTCTGTACTTTAATACATATACCAGCAACACATGTTATCTGGCCAGGAAAAAGCAATCAGACAACATGATGTAGAGAGAGAAATCAATTCATTGAAGCAAGCTCCACAGACCCTTCTGAGCTTTGCCATAAGAATCTCGACAAAATAATTCACGCTTCAGCATTTGGCAAGAAACGTGAGGTGTTCTAGGCTTCCTCCTCAGAGCCAGGAATCCCTCCAAACACAGAAGAAACTTTAATTGAGAATCATTTGACTTTTCATTTGTTTTAATATAAATTAAAATGTTACAATGCACTTATTCTTAAGATCTTTTGTATTGAGAAAAGTAAGTTTTATTTGAAAAAATATAAAGACAAAAAAAAGTGCTTTGTATTGTGATTTCATTATTGGTATTCCATTTTCAGTGTGTCCTTTGTTAAGATGTGAAAAATAAATGGATTTAGAGACACAGAAATAACATTTACAGGGGCTGGGGCTGGGGCTAGGGCTCAGGGGTAAAGCATCTGCCTAGCACATGGGAGGCACTGAGTTTGCTCCTCAGCACCACATAAAAATAAATAAATAAATAAATAAATTCTATTCATCTACAATATATTAAAAGAAAAAAAAAAAGAAAGAACATGTATGTCAGGGAATCAGAGCAGAGTCAACTATATTCCAAATGAGAAATTCGAAGGCATATTTCGACCTGAATCTTAGAAAAATATTTACCAGGTTATTTTCTCAATACACAGTCCTCATTGTCCTAACCCTCCACTTCTAACCACTATGACTTGCATAAGCAGTCGAGAACAGGCCCATCTCTGCCGACGAGGATGGGAAAGGCTGTCCCCAGTAAAGCCTCCGCAGAGCCACAGAGGCCAGGTACCTCCAACCTCCACCACAGGCAAGATTCATTCTTGGATGCAAACCTTCAGAAAGAATGCACTGGGCCCTGGGTGCCTTCAGACAAAAACGTCTCCAGGAGAAAACAGGGGAATGCTGGCCCAGAAAACCCAAGAGGAAAGAAGAGACTGTGGAAGTGGGTTGCTCGAGTAGAGAGTCAATATTTTGAAGGAACTCCCTCAGAGATTCTGGTTCTGATGGCCCAAAGACCAGTTCTGAAAAGTTCTAGGGAGAACAAGGGAAGTGGGGTGAGAGGATGGGGTCTGCATACGTGGAAGTGGATCGAGGCAGCTGGGCAGCTGGGCAGCTGGGCGCACAGGTTAGGGGGAGGGAAATCGCAAGAAGGGAGACGGGAGAGGACACAAGTTTGACGCAGCATCAAGAAAACAGTTACTAATATGGCATTATGTAAAAATGTGGATGTGATTCTGCTATCTGTATTTGGAGTAAAAATGGGAGTTCATAACCCATTTGAATCTAAAGTATTAAATATGATATGTCAAGAGCTTTGTAACAACCAATAAAAAAAGGAGATGTAATAAAAATAAACAAAATTAAGTCATTAACCACGTTTTCTGGTCCAGCCTATATGCAGCTGTTCATTTATTATGGAATATTTTGACCTTACGTACTATTACTGAGCTCAAAGACATTAAATGGTACCTACTAACTAACCACAGAAATGCTTGACCCATAACCCATTTGCAAACCAGTTTTCTCTTGTGCAATAATCTTTTCTGAAGTATGAATATTTTTAAAACTTGTAAATGAAACAAACATTAAATTACAAAAGTTTCTCCAGTGCTGCAGTATGTAACTGTCAAGAGAAATTTATCTTGATATTAATAGCGGTTCCTTTTTATATTTGGTTTTAATACATAAATCTCTAATTATTCCTAGCATCACAGAATGTCAGCATTGAAGTCTTTCAGCCCAGACACCCAGCCTGCTCCTAGCCTGGACAGCAGAAGAGTCACAGCCCAAGGAACACACTGCAGACAGAGGTAGACACCCAGCACCCAGTACGCAGGGGGCCTCCCTGAGCCCCCTCATGGTTCGCCTCACTTCATCCCAGGCCTAGCTGATTCTGCTACAGTCACAGGGAGGTTCTGCCTCCCCAGCATGGAACAGTGCAGTGGTAACTCAGTGTGCCAGTGGGGCTGGGCCTCCATACACAGATATTTGGCTGAGACCAGTCTACATACTGCTTTGAAGGTATTTTTAAGTGAAATTCACATTTAACTCAGTAAAATTTGGGTAGAGCAGATGACCTTCATCCACTCAGTCGAAGGCCTTACGAGAAGAAGGCTACAATCCCCTGAAGAAGAGGGAATTCAGCCGGCACCAACTTCAAACTCCGGTACTGCCATCTCCAGCCTGCTAGGATCCCTGCGGATTTGGCATTCATCAGCCCCCACAATCACTTGAGCCAATTTCTTAAAATAAATCTGAGTGTGTGAGTGTGTGTGTGTGTGTGTGTGTGTGTGTGTGTGTGTGTGTGTGCGTGCACATCCTGTTGGTTCAGCTTCTCTGCAGAATCCTGACTAATACAGAGAATCTGGTTTTCTCTTCTCATTCCCTACCCATTCCCTCCTCGGATCCTCCATGGACTCCAGGTTGGCCTACCTTGCCCTCTATCTAGGTGGGGCTCCCTGCTCGGCCGTAACATTTGCTCTCAGTGCTCTGACATTGGTTCCAGAGACTTGATTTTTCTCTTAAGAGAATTTCTCTTAGAAAATTTCTAGTTCAATTCTATCATTTTTATTTAAATGAACTACTACCAGAGAAGAATCCACTTGCCCAGGGTCTCACCCAGAGAATCTGACAGAGATCAAACGGGGATGTTATTCCCTAACTCTCTGCACTTCCTTCTACCCCCCCCACCCCCCACTCCCACCCCCACCCCCATCGTCCTCTCCTCCTCTTCTCACCTCTGCCTTGCCACCCCCACCCCATGGGCATCAAGCTTCAGTACTCTCGAAAGTGCTACCACCCACACAGAGCAGCAGATTAATGAGATGAGTGGTTCTGATATGGATGTACTAGTCCAGAGAGCTTGTAGGTGATATTTAGGGACATAGGAAAAAGTCAGTGATCTCTCCGTTGCCCGCATGGCAATGCTTGTTACAAAGGTGACACAGGTTGCTTCCCCCTATTAGAACCTGAGGTTCTGATTTTGGAAGAGTTGTTTGGTAGAACATGTACCCAGGAAGAATCAGTAGCCAGTGGAATACTTATCTAGCTTGATGTGGCTCTAGCCTTCTTGGTGGTAACTGCCCTTTTGCCACCAAGTGGCCCTGGTGTGCTTCCCAAACACCGCAGGGCGGTCACTAGGGTAGTCAGCTGAGCATGTTGGGCTACCACTGGCTTTTTCTGAACTGAAGTGCGACGTCCTGGTAGTTTTTAAGAACGGCAGACACATTGTGGTTGACCAGGGCTCAGCTTGGTCTAGCTTAGCATGGAAACCCCTTCCTTTGGCCTTGGGGTATGGCATCTTCCTGTCTTGTTGCCTCCCAAGACCCACTTCTGTCTATAAATTCCTGATAAACTTCCCATCGTGCAATTCCGGATCTGTCTGCCTCTTTCTTCAGTCTCACGGTAACTTCTGCCGTTGCCAACTGGTTCTCGTTCACCAGGGTGGGTTTTTCCAGAACAAAGAGAAGGATGAACCAGGCCACAGAGATGGTCCAAGCATGTTGTGACATCTGAGATGCCTCCCCCTTCGGTCAGGGCAGCTGGCACATGCACACCTCCACATCTGTCAGCCACTAATGATGGGTGCTGTGCATGTGGAGTCCTTCACAGAGAGGCAGGGGGTGGCCGCTGGGCATTCAAGCACAGCAGGAGCTGATGTGCACAAAAGTGGGACAGGCTTCTGGTGAGGGATGAAGGTGAGCCCTCGCAGAGTCCACCTCACCTTCTCACAGTTGCATCAGGGCAGACTTCTGTAGGGACTGGAAAAGGGTGTACAGTCACCTGCCCAAGCCCTTACTACCCTATGTGGAGGCCTAACACGTTTGTCCAAATGAGGTGCCCATCAGCGATGAATGTTCACTGTAGAATGAGAGAATCTCAGAGTAACCTCCACCTGGACCCATATCACTAACTCACCAGAGAAGTTTGTAAACAAAGGATTCTATGCCAAGAGCCATCCACCTGATGCCTCATGCCCTTGGAGCGATGCAGTCTACTTGGATCAAATGTGTCCCCCAAAGTCCACGCATTGGAAACCGCCCTCAATGTAACAGTGCTGGGAGGTGGGACCATAAAAGGTGACTAGGTCATAAGGTCCCTTATATGAATAGATCCATGATATTATCCCAGGAGCAGTCAGTTATCTCAGGGGGGAGCACCTGATAAAAGTGGGTTCAGCTGTCTCTTGCAGTCTTGTGCCTTCTTGCCCATCTGCATTCCACCATGGGATGATGCAGCATGAAGTCCCTCACCAAGTGTGGGTCCCTCAGTCTCGGGTTTCTCAGCTTCTAGAACAGTGATTTATTAAAAAAAAAAAAAAAAAACTCTAATCTCTATTGATTATCTAGACTCAGGTGTTCTGTTACAGTCACACAAAACAGACTAAGACACAAATCTTACCCTCACTCTATTCTCACCCAGGAGGCTTTGAACTCTACCAGAGACTCATAAGGGGATTCGCCTAAAGTGAGGGAACATGGAAATGAACCAAAAGAGACTTCCAGTCATCTTCACAGAAATATTTATTATAAAAATAAGTAAATTGGTATTTTCCTTTCAGCCACTAATCTGTACAAGTCAGCTAGTATGAAGCTCTCCTGAAAAGTGGGCCTTAACCTACACAAGGTAAGTCTGAACTCAACTCCCACAGTCTCCTTTAAGTGGTCACAACAATGGTCTCCAGCTGATGCAAGTTCAGCAAACTTGTTCCTTTGAAAAGAATAATCAAATAGTCCCAATGCTCCTGCCGGAGTTTGAATTGTGATAAGCTTTTCTCAAGTTTGGGAACAATTACGGAACAGATGCAAACACTGGGGAACAAAATGTCAGCCTTATTTGTGGCGAAGCTGATTGGAGAACGAGGCTCAGTTCAAAGCCAACGTGGGTGCAAGCTGCCTCTGGAGTGAAAACCCATCTCAGGCCCAGGAGGAGCTTGGACAGAGTCCATGGGCAGAAGGTCAGCCCTAGTGGGCATTCAAGGAGGAGAAGAGAACAACCACGAGGTGTGAGCTGGTTGCCAAGAAAGAAGTACCATGAGCCAGGCCAAGAATCGGATCCGTCACATCCTGTCCACTGGGGAGAGAGAAAGAGGGGTGGGAGCCTGGGAGGCCCCTCAGTGCTGCCCAGAGAGGCCTAAACGTTCTTTTGTATGGTCCAAGGGAAAGTAGTGGGGAGGAGTGAGAAGAAAAATCTACCCAGCACTCGATAACGATCAGTCTAGCAAACTTCCTGTGTGCACCAATTTCCAAAGAAAATACTCTAGACTATTTTTGTATTCGTAGGCTTTTTTCTTTAATAATTCAGAAGAAAATCTATATCTTTGATGTCTCATAAAGGCCTCATAGCTGGACGTGGTGGTGCACTCCTGTAATTCCAGTGACTCAGAAGGCTCAGGCAGACAACTCCAAGTTCAAGGCCAACCTCAGCAACATAGTAAGACCTCGTCTCAAAATAAAAAATGAGGGGAGGGAAGGGACTGAAGATGTAGCTCAGGGGTAAAGTGTTCCTAGTTTAATTCCCATAAATAAATAAATAAATAAATAAATAAATAAATAAATAAATATTTCACAGTAATTCCTAGAAGTTTATGTATTCTATAATTCTAAATTCTTACTGCAATTTTATAGTTTTTACAGTTTTTAAAGCTTTAGAGTTCTAAATCTTTATCTAAATGATTATAAATTCTAAATCTTTAGCAAGTAACAGTCAACCCTCTGCATATAACTTAATTTTTCAAATAAAACTTAACTGAAAAATTCTAATGATATGTGAGTTTGGCTCCTCGTAGTTTAAAAGAATAGAAGCCCAAGGCCTCACCTTCACATCCCACCTAAGGTCAGCTGAGCACCAGTTTAGTCAAACGATGCATTGCAGACTGAGAAGAAAGCTAGACAAGCTGTGCTAGACACAGCCCCAGGCCTGTCACCTCTGGCCCACCAGTGCTCTGGAGGAAGACTTCAAAGGCTGAAGGACTAGCAATGAGTAGGAGGTGCTGCGAGGTGTGCTTGGGGCAGGGAGAGGAGCCTGCTCCCTGCAGTGCCGTTCCCACAGGTGGCGGGAGCAGAATGGACTGTGAGCGGTCAGAAGAAAGAAGGCTCAGCCAACCCTGAGCTCCAGAAGTGCTTCTCAGGAGGAGCCTCCTCCAGCACCCTGTCTCCCCGTCCAGTTACATTCAATGCAGGAAAAGCCTCCTTTCAGTCCAAGGGGGAAAAAAATGCTACCAGGTTGACCCTCCACATCTCTAACTGGTGACCATTAGGACACTCCGCTCGTTCATGCGTGCATAAATTCCTGTAAATTACACTTTGTGAAGAGAAGAATTAACCATAGTGTAAAGTAGAACATTTTCTTAAAGGCAGAGTCAATCCTAAGAAAAATAAGTAACTACCTGAGATTTGTCTTAACCTCTTGTTACTTATTCACTTATTATTTATTTATTTGTTGGTATTGGGGATCGAAACCAGGGAGACTTACCACTGAGTTACATTCTCAGTCCTTTTTTTATTTTTTTATTTTGAGACAAAGTCTTGTTTGCTGTTATTGGCCGTGAACTTGCAATCATCCTCATGAAGTCAGCTACCCCCATGGGCCCTGCTTGCCTTTCAAGATAGAAGAGCCCCTCCACCCCTGTCCACTAGCCACAGCCCTCTGGTCAGTAGTACTCCCTCTTGAGCCACGCACACTAAGTGACGCGACAGGTAAAGTTGCCTGTAGTAACCAAGCAGGAGTAGTTGCATTCTAACCAGGGGAAACGAGCCTGTGGTGGCATCTCAGAAACTCCTTGCAAAGATTTTGCATTAGAGAGATTCTAGGACAATCTCAAGGCACAGTTGACAGACATGCACTCAGTCTGGAGGATATACATATTAGAATGCATGCCTATAAAACCGTTGTCTATTTAAGTCTTGGGGCATTAGATGGGTTTCTTCAATTGAAGTTTCCCTAAAAGTCATAAATAACTGGGTTGAAGAAGTACAATACACCAAGGACCTCTCTTCTGGAAAGAGCAGAGATAAATAACTTTTCCCTAGCAGCCATGGAGGTTTATTCCTGGAGTGAGAAGAAAACCTGCAAAAGATTATTTGCAGACGTCTTAGTGATGGTAATGTGGTCAGAAGTCACCAAAAAGCATGAGAGCAGATGAAAGCATGTTATTTCCATTTCAAACAGGAATTTAATTCAAAGAAAACCACTAGACAACAACAGCAGTAGAGGTTTGTACTTCTGTGGACCAACTATAGACTCACATGCAGACATTGAGAAAGGAAAGAGCAGCCGCAGGAGAATTAGGCTCATGACTTTAAATGTTTGGGGGCTTGCATAGGACAGGCTGGGAGAGAAAGCCTGGTGTCAACCTTAACATGACTGTCACTCTCACCATGAAGGCCTAAAGTCATTGACATAAATAGTCTATTGAAACGCTGTCTCTCCATGCCAAGTTCTGAGTGGTACCCTTTAACCTTCTCAGCATTGACGGATCAGCAGAGTGATTCATGGGAAGTTCATGAGCAGTTGCTTCACCTTGCCACAGTGGCAATCCCGGGAGACCTTAAGGAGAGCATCTTACCACAACTGGCAGGATGTATAGTGGTAGCTATACTCTGTTGGAGCACTTCCCCATTTTTATTATTTGTGCGAAAGAGTCAAAGTACACATTTTCAGCTGGCTGAAGAGGTATGGAACAAATCACCAAGAAGGAAAAGATGATTGAGAATTTATGCAATACTTTTGATAAGTTACTACATAAAAACCTTACCCCAATTTAAATAGCACTAAGACCGTGGAGTAGGGAACTGAGAAGGATTCTGAATTCAGTCATTACAGAGTCTTTAAAACAACAGGTTTCTCAGACTTTACTTAACCCAACCCAGTAAATTAGCTAGCAGTATTGTCTACTTGAATTATGAAGTTATTCAGGATTAGATGAGAAAAATCGTATCTCTGTTGACCTACAGGCTCCTTTATCTTCCAGTCCAGTAAATAAGAATCTCGGTGTCTATGCATGTGTATAAACCTCCTACTTATATAGGCTAAAGGTCACTACTTAGTGAAGGTCATTCCAAGTTTACCCTGAGGTCACAGGTCACAGCTGCTCATTCAGGACATTCTAGACATGATCATTCACTTTCCATAACTTGAACATCAAGTACCGATCATCAAATCCTCTTCTCCTTCCTCTCCATGTGAATTTTGCCTTTGGGGCCCATTTTCCCGTAAGTGGCCCCACTTGTGACTCTTTCTGTGCACAAGTCCACCTCAGGCATCGCTCCTGATTGGCTTTACGCATGTTCTCGTGTTCCCGATTCACTCCACATGACACACACCTCATCCCATGGCTGTTTAACCTAAACCTGGCAACTTCAAACATGGCAAAGGTCTAATCTCCCGGCGTGCATGGGTAGCGAGCCTGGATATGTTTGGTTGGCCCTTGGCCTGAAGGTCTCACCATACTGTGATTTTGAGGAAGAAACAGATTTCAAGTCCATTCAGGTCGCTGCCTGACTCCGTTCCTTGCAGCTGAAGGACTGAGGTCCTACTTCTTTTTGACTGCCGGTCAGAACCCGTGTCTGTCCCTGGAAACTGCCCACAGTCCTTGTCATGCTTCACCGTGATCCCCTCCATCAAAGGGAAAGTCTTTCTGACACTGCAAGTCTCTCTGCCTGCCCTCGGCAAAAGTCCCCAAAGTCCTCAAAGTCCCCAAAGGTCTCATCTCCTTATCACATTGACCTGTGTCTACATTGCAAAAGTTCCAATGTCCCCAAAGCCTCTCAGCTGAGTACGGTGTCAGCCTGCCTCCTTGCCACCGAATTTCAGTGTCCTAGAGACTTCCATTTCACTCTCTCCCTTTCACTACAATGAACAGTGGTTCTGACAAAAAAAAAAAAAAAAAAAAGAAGAAAGAAAAATTAAGAAATATAAAAGAAAATTAAAAAGCCAAAGAAACCTCTCCAGACCCTGATGAGCTCTCTATGAAGTTCACAGGGATCCTTTCCATTAGAGAGACTCCGGTTCATGAGTCTTTTTCAGATAATACCTCGCTCTTCCGTCTTCTATGATACAGATGAAAAACAACATCCTTATGCTCCCTGTAGACACTCAGCATTTATTGAAAAGATCTATGAATCATCTCCCATCTTGGTCTGTTTTCTTTTGCTGTAACACAGTATTTGAAACTGGATAGTTTACAAAAATGTAAGCTTATTTGTCTTGTGATTCTGGAGCTTGGAAGTCCAAAAGTATGGCGCCCACATCTGCTCCTCATGTGGGGATGGCATTCCCGTGGGGTCATGGCATGGATGTCACAGGGTGAGACCAAGCAGGCACACCAGACAGAACTTGCTTTCATTACAAAGCAACTCCACTACAACCTGTCCATCCACTAATCCATTAATCCACTCATGAGATTATCCCATCACCCCCTAAAGCTCTCATTTCTCAAACACCTTCAATCTATACCTTTAGGGATTGAATTTCCAACAAATGAAATTTGGAAGACACATTAAAATCAGCACCCCTTACTCTCCTCCAAGGCCAGCCACATCATTAGAGGGCATCCCACCTGCCATGACCTGTCATGCCATTCGCTGTACTTCAGAAGAGTTTAATTATTTGGCCTCCCAGTAGAAAAACCAGTAATGAAATAACATCACATGTTTTGTCATCACGAAGTCTCAAGAGTAAAATAATAAAAAAGAAAATCAAAGTAGAGGCAGTTAAATCTCCACTTAAGATAAGGGCCTAAGGCCAATTGATAGAGGCAAAGTTGGCACTCCTATCTCCTGGGAGTGCATTCAAATTCTAAATCCAAAGTCCTCTTGTTAACTGAATGGATCTAAATCTCTGTGTGGCAGACTTAAGAATTTACATTTTTAGTAAGATCTTCCTAAAATTCCAATATATATAAAAGAAAATAACTCAAGAATGCAATTAATAAAGGTATTAAAGGGATTAAAGTAAAATGTGTGGTTCTAGTCCACTCTTGTTTTTGCAGAGCTGGGACCAAACACTGGGTCTCACATCTGTGAAGCAAGTGCTCTGCACTGAGCTGCTTCTGAAAAACCAGCCTCTGCCTCAGAGCAAAGCCTGTCCAAGGGAGGGACATCACCTTTGTCCTTGGAAAGACCCACAGAGCACTCCTAGGCACATTCCCACCCTGCTAAGTTGCTTATCTACAAATAACAGGAGACAACTGCTGCACCAGGTGTCCCTGACTCAGTCAGGCTAGGTGGGGACCCAGAGCAGCCCCCTAGCAGCCACCAATCAGCATGAGACAGGGAAATACCTGGGATGCCAGATGACCCTCCCAGTACTTTATGGTGGTTGATAACAAGTTGGGAAAACATGTAGTTCAGCACGTACACCCCTTTTGGCTTAAACCAATCAATTCAAACGAATCCCCCTCTTGTAGTAACCAATCACCCCTACCCAACTTGTTCCCGCCAGTGAATGTGCTAATCATGTTTTAGAGTTGTTATTTGATTTTCCCGTGGTGTGTGATGATTTGCTAAGAGATGCTATGATGTATGTGAGGTCCCTGCCTTCTCCAAAGAATGTATAAAATTGCTGCAAACCCTGGGCTCGGGGCCTCTCAGGGTCACCAGTTGCTGTGTGTGCGCTCGGAGGACCGAGCTAGCTCGCAATCAACACCTCTTTGCGGCTTACATCGATCTTGGATCTCTGGTGGTCTTTTGGGGGTCCCAAATTCGAGCATAACATATCACAGGTGTGGAGCCCTGAGTTTGGGCCCCAGCACTGCATAAACAAGTACGATAGAACTACACACCCACTGTAATAGCTACAAATAAATAAACTGACAATATCCCAAGCTGACATGGATGTGGAGCAATGGGAACTCTCAGACACTGCGAAGGAAGTTCAAAGCCACTTTGGGAGAGTTTGGTAGTTTTTTAACAAAGCTAAACATAGTCTTTCAAACAATCCAGCAATCTTGCGTCTATGCAGTTGATTTGAAAAGTTAGGTCCACACAAAACCTGCATGTGAATATGAATAGAACCTTTACTTATTATAGCCCCAAGATGGAAGGACCCAAATGTCAATCAAGAACAAGCAGAATGTGGTTTATCCATACAATGGAAACTTATTCAGCAACAAACAGGCATTAACTGATGATTCACACTTTACCAATGAACCTCAGGGACATGATCTTGAGGTAGAAAAGCCAAATAAGAAACAAACAAACAAACAAAAGTGCGCTTTCCATTTACATTAAGTTCCAGGAAAGGCAAAATGAAGCTAAGCCATTGTAAATCAGATAGATCACTGATGGCCTGGGGTGATGGTTAGGGGATTGTTGCAAAGGATCACAGGGAATTTTTGGAGTGATAGAAATGTTCCTTATCTTGATTGGAGTAATGGTCATGTAAGTATAGATATTTTTCAAATTCACCCAACTCTACAACTAATATGGGAGCACATTTTATGAGTTGTGCTTCAAAAAATTGAAGAAAAGACACAAACTCCATAATGTAAGAGCTAAAGATACCAGAGAATCAAGAAGTGGGCTGGGGATAGGGTTCATTGGTAAAGAGCTTGCCTAGATACATGGGACCTTGGACTCAATCCCTAGCACTTAGAGAGAGTGAGAGAGAGTGAGAGAGGGCGGGGGGAGAAGAAGAAGGAGGAAGAGGAGGAGGAGGAGGAGGAGATGATGAATAAATTAGGAAGAATCAATAATGCCAATTTTATTACTGTTTTGGCACTTCTAGGACTTTCATTTGGTTTCCAGTTTGACTGTTAGCTGGCCTTTATCTTGGGGGTGTGATATTGCATGCTACCTCCTTGGAATATAAGAACATATGGAAGATTTCTACCCTAACTAAAAATCCTGATGGCCCACATGGAAGATCCCCTTTCTTCTCTCCACCATTTAACCCTGGTCAGCACCAGGAAGCTCTCTTAGGAGACTGGTACTAGTAAAACTGAAAAGACTGCTCTCCTAGATAGCTAACAAGAGAGCTTTCCAGAAAGAAGCCGTGCTGCTTTTTATCTGTGCTTTGAGCCTTCACTCCTCCCATTCATGACCCTCCTAAGATCTCTTTGATAGTGGCATTTATGATTCTCCCAGTATTAGCTTCATTAGACCATCTCAGCAATAAAAACTGAATATAATTCACCCCAAATCCTACATATTCCATCTCACAAAATAATCCTTTACTGGCCTTTGTAGCTCTGAATAATTGTAACAATCAACATTTTGATGAATATTTCTGCATCACCCAAATTAAGTCCTCATGTCAGCTCGGCCTTGATGTATCACCTAGAGGTGACAGATGGTCCTGCCTTTTGTGCAGTCTTTTTCTGCTTCTCTCAGCTCTTGCTAACTCCCAGGCAACCGTCTCCCCATCACGCAAACTCACCATTAACTAATTACAAAAAGTGACTCTTATAAAGTCATTTTTTAGGGTAGATGGGTGTCTTTAAGTTCTGCTGCTATAAACCAATCATTTAAATACAGTTTTTTACTTCCCTGAAGCCATTTAATACATAGTCTGTAGAAGAACTTATACCTATGCGATGCGAGTTACATAAAATTTCAAATTTTCCAGTAGCTCCATTAGAAGAGTAAAAGGAGACAAGTGAGATTTCAATAACACATTTTACTTAAAATTATGTATTCCATGTGTAACAATTTAACATGCAGTCCACACAAAATTATTAATGAGATATTTTACTTTGTTTTTCATAGTAAACTTTGGACGTCCTATGTATACTTTACTTTACATCACATCTCAGTTCTGCCTCATCACCTTGCGGGTGCTCCTTGAACCTGCAGCTCGCGGACACCATCATGGCGGCCGTGGCAGCTCTAGGAAGGTGGGCTACATGAAGTTAGGACATCCACAGCAGCCAGCATTGTGCGGTCCAGAGCCAAGCCAGGTGATGTCCATGCACAGAAGACACCTCTTCCTTTATTCAGACCCAAGTCCCCTATTTCAGGGTCACACCCTCCTGACAGCCAGCAAAGATTGAGGAACTTTAAGTGACAAAATTTAGATAAGCAAGTCTGCTCATGATTCGGGGCAGCGATCTGGGCAACGGAAGGAAGCATCATGACACAGGTCAGGGTGGGGGAGGAGAAGACAAGGCGTGGAAGCGGGCGGTAGAGACGGTGGGAAGTCTGACAGCGCTGTGCGCTCACCCAAACCACACAGCCCAAGTGGCATCAACTTCAGTGCCGTTAGCCTTGCGAGGAGTGAAAAGAATCTTCTGCAAGTGCAACGTACATCTTATAAGAAGTGAGAGTAATGCTGATGCACCCTTAACTCCCCCACACAAAGCGCGGCCAAATGCCAGGGTCACCTGGAGATTGGGTGAACCTTTGTCCTGCACCTCCACAGGTGGACCTTTATTTCAGACTGATGGCTTCTGAAACCCCTCTGCTGATCAGGGCCAGCTTCCCACTCAGTTGGAACAGCTGGTAGAAGTTTTCCTATTCACTGATGAGGAAGATCCAAAAGTCAGTTCCAGAAGTCCCCCTGGTACTAAAGCCACGGCGTGACCAGTCAATGGAGGAGTCTGCTGTCAAGGTGGCTGAGGATGAGAAGTGTGGAGTGAGGCCAGCACCTTGGCCTGACTGCCTGCACTTGGACGAAGCCCAGCCCAGCAGAATGCAGTGGAGATTCTGTAACTCTAAGGCCAACATTCCTCTTCTCCCTACTCCTATAGCATGGCTCACTAGCTCATTATTACATAGTGAGCTTTTAATTTTATTGTTAAATACTTTAGATAAATATCCACAGAATAGGCTACAATATTGACAAATATCGAAAGTCCACATTCTATAAGAAGGCCATGCTCACAAGAACTGGAAAAACATGAGACGCCGTTCAGGCAAACGAACTGGGCACCATGCGTCCAACAGAGTTCACTGTGGCGCTGAGGTTCCCAGTTATCAGCTTCCATGAAGCTGTTGGGCTCTCCGGAACCTCACCTGGACCCCTCCTCATCTCAGTTCCTGGCACCTCCTGTGTTAGCAACCAGGTGACGTCACCTCCACTTGTCCCCCACTCGTTTTCAATCAATGGTCTTAGCTGCCAGTTCCTCCCAACTCTCACCAATGAACTTCCCCTCATCTAAGATGAAATGCTCTAAAGTCATACACATGCTCTTCGCCCAAAGTTCCACTGATGGTATCATCACCCCACTTCCTGCACTCCCTAATTAATTAAATGGAAGGACTGTGACCCAGAAAGGGCAAGGCAGTAAGAGAGAATGTCCTCACCTCACTAAAAATGGGGGACCTGCCCGCTGCTAGTGCAGACCCACCAATCTGATAAGTCACTTGATAAACTGCCTCCAGGCCGTGGACCCTAGGCCACGTAGAAGTGGCCACTTCTCCAGGCCCTTCTCAATCCTACCTGACCTGGGATGGAACAGGGCTGGGGGTGACAGAACACCATCGTCCCAATGAGCACAGAGGAGGCCTATGGTGACACCAGGATCAGGCTGTGGTGGGGAGAGGGGTTCACTTGGGGCCTGACCAAGCCTTTCTCCTTCCCACTCACACTATTCAGGACAAGGTACAAGGACAGCTGTCATTTTTTATGCACAAAATGCAAGACAGTCTGGGATCCCCTTGTCTTCAAGCCCTCCCCTCGACTTTGCCAAGCGCCTACTGCCCACACCTGCCTTCTCAGCACCCTCTCTACTACTCACCTTGAACCAGTGGCCCTCCATCAAGAGCCTGGGCACCACACGCCGCGCGTCCTTCTAGTGAACCTTGACTTTGGGGCCATGGAGAGATGACATTCGGAGGCCAATCTCATATTCCTGGAAGAGAGCCCTCTGCGTTACAGTGTGTTCCCCGAGCACTATCAAGCAAGACACCGTCCAATCCTTCCACTCAGGTTACTTTGCAAAGTGTTGAAAGTCACTTTGTCATCTCCATTGACAGGGAAATAGCTCAGCACCTCGTCCCCTGGCATGGCCTACGACTCCAAAAAGAAATTAGATGTGCTGGAAAAATTCTGTGGCTGTAGAGAGCAAAGATTGAAAGCACTCCCAAAGAAACCCACAAGAGGAGATGTGAGGCCTGTTCACAGACTTCTATCGAGCTGACCCAGGCCACGCAAACCAGCGGGACCTGGGGATTCTAATCTACATCAACACACAACCAGGGCTGCAAAAGGAAAGTAGGTCAGTCTTTGAAATGGCCAAAGAACTGGAAGGTATATGATTGTCCTTCTGTGTCTCCTAACCATATCGTTCTTTTAACCCCTTCCTAGCATCTATGGTGAATATCAGATAATAAACAGTATTTCTGAGAAACAACAATAAGCAAGCAAATACCTCAAAGATATGATAATAAGAACTGATATTTAATGAGTAATTATTATTTGCATTCATTTTAATAAACTGATTTAATCTCCATAACAGCCACCCCCTTTGGACACACCAGGAAGTCAAGCCAGGGTGAGGTCATCAAGTTGCTCAGAGACCCTCCGGCACACAGACCCTGGGGTTGAACCAGGCAGTCGGTCTTAGGCTTGAGCTGTATGCGAATGACTGAAGGCCATTAGTGTTAATCTGCACCTGGAGTCCAGCCACGGACAGAAGGTCTGGAAACAAAGAGGAGTGGCTGAGAAAGCAGTGGGCCCAGTCAGTCCCCAAAGTTCAGACAGCAGGGAGCAGGGTGACTGCAGCCCCAGGGCAAGGGGCCAGCCTTCCAGGGGCCTCCCTCCTGGCCTTGGGTGTTACAGGACATGAGGCCCCTGCCCCCAAAGGTGGGAGGATGCTTCTCCTTCCATTCCTCTCCCTATCAAGCAACTTACAAGGTTTTCAGAAGGGATAACTATTTTGCTTTTCAATTGTTCACATCAACACATTTCTCCCCTCTCTCTCTCCCACTTACATGAAATAGTACTGAAAAGCAAGTCATTATTGACTCTCACCTTTGAACAGTTGGAACTCCACTGTTGTATTTAGCCAATTTTTCTTAAGTTCCTCTGAAAAATGGATGCTATAGACAGATGTTTGTTTCTTTTAACCTTCAACTGTGTATTGATAATGCCTTGTTCACTCAACACTTAAAGAATAGAGGCGGTTCTAATCACACAAAATGTGATGCTATTAATGAATTTTAGTTTCCACAGTGGGTATAAAATTACTATTAAAACTTTTATTGCTTCCTACCAAATTTCTTCTGAAATTCAACATTTCTATCATGGATAAATAGTAACTGTAAATTCAAATCAATCACGCTCTCTTTCAGAGGCACACACACATTTTCCAGTTCCTCTTCAGCTCTGCAAAACTGACATGATTATTTTTTGTTTGCCACACAAATAAAAGTAAGATACTCTCACAACTCCCATGAATACTGATAATATTATGAATTCATAGTGAAAAAGTGTGGTCCTGGTTTACCAGGACCTGGCTCCTTAGAGGAAGGCTGGGAAAGCGGTGGGGTGGGGTGCAGGAGGCCAGAGAGTCTCCTGAGAATCACACATAACCCCCGACCAGCCCAAGCGCCCAGAGGAGCACTGCCCCGCCAGCCCAGCCAGGCACAGCCCAGCCCCACAATTCAGGGCCTTGTGCACACACCATGGGGAGCAGCAGCAAGCCTGGCCCAGGGACACAGGGGCCTGCACGCAGTCTGCATAGCCAAGCTGATATTTGTGACCATGACGGGGGTGTATGACCAGACCCCTTCCCCTATCTGTTTTTAAGGTCATGACATTGTTCAGTGACTCTATGGCTACCTTCTCATATTTAAAACTCTTGCTTTAGATAGACTTTATCTTAGATATTTATCATCTGAATGCCTAGTAGTGACCAATTCAGAATTCTAAGTTTTCACCAGCTGGTGATATTTATCATCTGAATGCCTAGTAGTGACCAATTCAGAATTCTAAGTTTTCACCAGCTGGTGATCTGTTAGTCTGCCGCATCTGTCTCTCGTATAGTCTTGTTGAACTAAGCATCAGCTTGTTTTGTTTTCTGAATTGAATCAGAATAATCTTATTAGGAAATTATTAATTCTCTAGTCTCTCATAGACTGCTGTACCCCCCATGACTCGGTAAGGGTCCCCGTAGCCAAGCACTGTGTTTTTGCCAAACCCCTACAGCTATGGGACTCTGTGGCCCTTGTTTAGCTATGGGAACATCTCTTTGACAAATCATACTGTCTGAAGAAGGCTTTAGTCTGCATCATTTTGAAAGTTATCATGTAATTTCCAAACATACATAGCTTAAATAGCAAAGATTATAGTCCACTTCTAAGATTTAAATGTTAAAGTAGATAGAAGTAGATGACTATTTAGTAACTTAAAAGGAAGTGTAATATCCATATTAAAATCTCCTTTAATAGAATTAGGCATTTGGTATTAGGTACTTTCTTTTAGGACTTATAACAAGAATATGTTAACCAATTTATGATTGTCTTCAAAGTTTTGCACATTTAGGGTTTTTAGATTTATAACCCTACTATTTTTTGTCTATACTTCAGAGTCATCAACTCAACTAATGTTCATCTACCGAGAACATGATTATAAAAGAATATTAAACATTTATTAATAAGAGCCTAATGCTTCTGAAATTGTACCTTTTCATATGCTAAGTATTTTAAGTAGGAGGACTTCTTTTCATCTTCACCTGAGAGTGAGAAGGTCTGTCTGCCACTGAATTGAATCCCGTAGAGAAACTGGGTCCCCTTTGGTGAGAACTTCCGTCTGCACTAAGTCCACCTTATTAATTGCAAGCCACAGAAACAAAGTGGCAGCAGTTGACAGCTCCAGAAGCCAGAGCCTAAGAAGCAGGGGGAGGCAGGGATCAAAGAGGAGAAATATGGGAAAGGAAACCTTCGCCGGAAACTGATGGTCGCCGGTACGAGCTGAACCACGTGAAGTGGAAGGAAGGTAAAAATCATTGACAAGGATTCAAGGACGGACATTCACTGAGCAATACTGTCTCCCTTATAGGTCCTGGGGGTTCCGCAGGGATGCAACACTTTTCCTGTTGGAAGCAGATGTGGTCCTTATGAATGGGCAGCATCTGAGCTAGCAGGAGGACAGAGCAGCATGGAGTCAGGCTGTCACAGGGTCCAAAGGCACAGTAACTAGCCTAACTGTAACCCAACAGCCCAAACACAGGTGTATTGGTAGCCAAGGAAACCGGCTCTACTTGAACGCAGAGGGGTACCGGTCATTGTGAAGAGGTGCACTAGGAGTTGAAGTCTGGCTGCCCAGTGTCCAGGGATTTCACAGGGCTTCAGAGTTGCTAGTTGGTGGATGTGCAGCCATATAGGCTAGCTGATCCTAAATCTAGACCAGGTCCTAGGGGCAAGAAGACACTGGCAGCAGTTTTTACAAAGTAAAGGTAAAATATCCAAATGAGATAGTCAGTTGGCCAAAGGAGGAAAGAGGAAAAGTGTTCTTTTGTACCTTAAGTTCAAAACTTATCAATGCCAAAGACCCATGGCACCAAAGTTTTCCTTGAGGCACAGCGGTCTTGATCAGCATTTCAGACAACCAAGCCTGACTTTTTATTGAATAAGATACTGTAGCTTCATAAGGAAAGATGATGCCCGCTTATCCTGGAAACAAGGATTCAAAAAGACTAGTGGGAAAGGTGACCCTTATCACAGTTTGGAACAAATGAGGGCTCACCCACATCAGAAAACATCAGTCCACACTCTCCATCCCCTGATCCATCTCTTGGACGTAGAATATTCCGTCCAGATACGTTTCACCCCAACACAGAGCAAGGTTTCCTTGCAATGCAGGACATGGACACTTCCAAACACAGCAGAGCAGGGGCCCCCTGCACCACAAACCCTAGCAACTGGGGGACGCTTGCCATTGCATGTAGAGAAGCCCCTGGCTCCACCTTGCATGAGGAATGAAACCACAAATTGCAGACAGCAATGGCAGGAGGAATGTGGGCGTGAAGGACACACACAGCTGACTAGCAAATGACCACATAAGTGACATCTCACAAAGACCTCAACGCTGTTTGTTTTTCAAGAGTTACAGCTCTGAAGGATCGTTTCACTTTTGCAACTGAGATAGATCAATCCTCTTCTATTTTGTCTAAATGATTATTAAAATAAATTTTTAAATAGAAATGTTAATTATCTTTTAAAATCCATATTGGTGCATAAAACACATTTGTATGATTAACTAGAGCCTTATATAATATGGTACAATTCTTTTCTACATAAAAACTTTTTAAAAAATTCTGAAAATACTATTTTTCCTTTCTTTTTTCTTAATAAGATTTAGTCTCTAACCTGTATTTTTATGTTTTCACTTTAAAAAGAAATACTGTGATATATTTTAAAAAGTGTTTGCACATTGCCTGAGATGGTGACAAAGTAACAAAATCAACAAATTAGACTTCTTCCAGCCAATTATTTCACAATTCTGGCTTTCAGGTGCTAAGTATTTAAGACATCTCAGGTAGAGAGTAACTGCGCCTTGACCCAAACAAATTACCTGAGGAATGTTCATTTCTCTGACTTTAGCATCACAGTACGTCTTTTGAAGATGTGCTACTGTACAAATTAGTCAAAATTCTCTAACAATTGGGCAATGTACTCCCCTGCACTGAGGCTCAGAAGGATCTTGACTTTTGCTTTCTCAGATTTCACCCAAATTTCAAGGAGAAAGAGTGTGTCCATTTCTCCAGTGAATATTTGCTGGTTCCTACCATGTGCCAAGCGCTCTTCAAAGCTCTGATGATAGAGGAGTGAAAAACACAGGTGAGGTCCCCCTGCCTGGACCCCTAGATCCTAGTGGGAGGAGACATACTGTGAATAAGAGAAATGGGGTGAGATCTTCAGCACTGGCAGGTGCCCAGAGGAAGCACGAGGCAGAGGAGCCTGAGAGTGACGGGAGACGGGGACTTCAGAGAGACGGTCAGGAACCTGGCTCCTTGGACGTGGCATTGAACTAAGACCAGAGTGATAACGGGAGAGGACTGGGGGAAAACACAGAGAGCACTGTGTCAGGCAGAGGAGTCGTGGGCCCAGTGGTGGGCGGGTGGCGTTTGGAGTGGTCGTGGGGCTGGAGGAAGAAAGTGCAGCTCCAACACAGTGAGAACCGAGATTCACCAAGTGGGAGAGTTAGACCAGGTGTTGGAAAGCCACAGAGGTTGAGGGTCCTTTTCCCCTGGGTTGTAGGAAGTCATGAGGGATTTTAGCAGAAGACAGGTTCATAGGGTATCGTCAGATGTGTAGAGACACTGTCCTGAGAACTTGAATTGGCTTCACTTTCCTTCAGCACAGCTGCCTTTCTGGCTTTGCAGGTCCTGTTTCCCTGGTCACCTTCCTGGTTCCTGCCATCAGGAAGGCAGAGCTGACTGTCTATGACTGAGCTGTGGAACCACTGTCTATAGTAGCACTGGGCACAAAGTAGATGCTCAGTAAATGTTTCAGGAAAAATGAATAAAGGAAGGAGTGATGAAGACCAGGAAGGGAAAGTCCCAGGGGTGAATCCCCAGGGATGGGCTGCACAGAGCACGGGCAGCTCATCAAACCCATCACGGAGACAGACGGAAGAACTGAAGGAATAATTCTGCTACAATAAAGATGATGACATCGTTTATCAAGTGCTTATGACAGGCCACAAGCCCTGTCAGAAAGGCAAAATTTTTCTCCTGGCTTTAGTGGGGTCTCTCTTCATTTTTATAATTTCCTAAGTCCCATCTTACAAATCATAAAGGGTCATCATTTAAAAAACAATTTGAAGGGGAAATCTCCAAAATAATTAGCTTCATCCTAAAGGAAAGGATTGTTTTTATCACTCCCTGTGAGTATAGAAAAAAAAAAAACAGGGTGGTTTATTGTTGTTGTTGTTTTGTTTTGTTATTTTAGTGTCACAATCAATAGAATACCAGGGCTGAGTGTGCCTTTGGGAGCAGAAAAAAATGGACATTTGCAGACTTCCTTAGTGACTGTCTCCTCTGGGTCAGAGGCCACATGGCGGCATCAAAGGGGATCTCGCTACACAAACTCTGACTGTGTGCCAGGCTCGACTCTCCGCATCCCCACGAGATCTGCCTGAAGCTCCTCTGTGAGTTGTGAGCTCTTACCTTAACCTTCATCCTAAGAAGCACATTTATTGCTGTTCCAACAATTCTGAAGAAGAACATAAGGGTGATTTTGCCTTGGGGAAAGATCTGAATGATGTCCAGGGCCATTCAGTGAATGGAGGGAATTAGGGGATTAAGAATCTGCTTTATGCGACACCATAACTTTACTGCTGTGTTCTGTAACAACCTAGTTACTGTGTGTATTTTAAATGTCTGCCATCACTACTGAGACTCCCAGACTCAAGTGAGCCATCTTCAGAAAGAGAGAAATCACCACAGAGGGAACTGGAGTCCCTGTCCCCACTTACACAGCTGTTTCTCCTTCAGTAAGGCCCCTGGTCCTGGAAGGTTCTGGAATCTGGAACCCATCTGGATCAGGTCCCGATGTTCAATGGTTTAGTGGCATTTTGCCAAGCTCTGTGACACTAGATTGTTTTAAACACAGACCCTCTGTTTGCCTGCCCCAGAACAACTGTGGCCAGTGCCCCCTTTATGCTTGGGAATAACCCCGAGTGGACCATGGTTGTGGTTGGGATATGAGATGTCCCGAAAGCTCGTACCTGAGACAATGCAAGAAGGTTGAGAGGAGAATGACGGGGTTATGAAAGCCTCCACCCAGTCGGTGAATTCCTCGCCTGGGGGATCAGTGGAGTGGTAAGGGAAGGCAGGTGGGTGTGGCTGGAGGGGGGGTGGCTTGGGGGCATATGTCTTGTATCTGGAGAGTGGAGTCTCTCTCTCTCTGCTTTCCGGTCGTCATGTGAGCTGCTTCCCTTTGCCACACTCTTCCACCACAATGTTCTGCCTCACCTTGGGCCCCAAAGAATGGAGTTTGCTGTCTAGGGATTGAGATCTCTGAAACCATGAGCCCCCAAATACACGTTCCCTCCTCTACAATTGTGCTGGCTTGGTCTTTTAGTCACAGCAGTGAAAAAGCTGACGAACACAACTTTACATTAGACAGCCATGCTACTAATGTGCCGGAACGCCAACACCGGGTCTGTCCACATCCTCTCCAGCCCAGGCACGGATCCTCCCAACCTGAGCAAGCTCCCCGATAAACGGAATATCATGAGGTTTTCTTGAAGGCTGAGAAGGATCTGAGTTCTCTAAGAGGGTGAGAAGTACACATTTCCCTTTGTCCAATTTAACCTGCCATCTTAACTGCCTTTCCTGAAGGGTCCCCCCAGGCTGCACATGGCCTTAGGCCACTTCTGCTCTAGGGCCAACCCTTTGGCTTCTATGATCCGCGTGCATCTATACCTGTAGATGGAGCGCTGTGGCCCATGGTGGCTGTTCTGCTGAATAAATATTACCAACACTTAGTTCCGAGTTAAGTCAGTGTTTTTCAACCCAGCGCTCGGGACTCAACAACCTGAGAATGAAAACAGTCTGGGTACTTACTCACCCGGTAAGACGGTGAGTTAGAGAACCAGGGTGGAGACAGTCACAACCAACAGCGTGCTCTTCCTGGGAGTGTGTCCTGTTGCAAGGTCTCTGTAAAGGACAGTGGTTAGGAGGCCCTTTGCAGGAAGGCCCCTCTTTGCACACTGCTGCCCCTGCCGGGAGGCTCTGGTGACACCCTAGCTTGCATTTGTAATGCATTTAATTTTCCCCTGAATTTCTCATCTTGTCTCCTCCAGATACAGCGCAGCTAGCAGTAACTCCTATGTGAGATGCACGCAGTGCCTACTATGTGTAGGCCCTGCTCCAAGCACCGTCAGGGTGCCTGTGTCCACACTCACCAGCATCCGCGGGGGGTGCCACTGTTGTCACCTGTCTACAGAGGAGAAGCAGAGGCCACGCTCACAGCAGAGGAGCAAAGCCCCACAGTGCCCAAGACCTCAGGTCCCTGCTGTCATCCCCCACTTAGCCTACGGTATCCCTGCAGACACTATTTTTGTTTTACAAAGTAACAAGAACAATGACCAAAAAAAAAAAAAAAAAAGCAAAGAAAATGAACAAGTGCCTTAATTATGCCATTTCCCCAGTCCAGCCATGACAGGGCCTGACTCCGGGCTGGGACCGCCCAGTGGGCTACCGCAGGCCTTGCTCCTGTTGTACACGGAGGTCCCTTTCCTTCAGCTCTGGATTACGTGTCTGTAAATCTCACGGATAACAGAGCAATGTCTGGGCAGATGCTTTGGGGACAGCCTGAATGCGCACACAGGGGACGTTCTGGGTGTACACTGAGGCCGCCTTCAGAATACCGCACTGTGCTAGCTGCAGTGGCCTTAAGAACCACGTCCTCTGACGTGGTCACGCACTTCTCTGCCGTAGAATAAGAGTCAGTGAAGTGAAAGACAAGAGACAGAGTAGCCCAAATCCCTGATGACATTTACCAAAGGACTGTAAGAGCAAATATCATAAAGGAGGGATGATAGGATTGGAAACATTGAATTTGGGGAACACTTTGGGTTAGATCTTCAATATCTGTGAGGGGGGGGGAATGGCTTAAATGAAATTGCTGTGAGCTGACCTTTCTCTAAAGATCAATTAGCTTGTTTCAAATTCCATCCATTTTGTCACCGTGCAAGAAGCACAGCACACAGCACCAGCACGATGTCCAATAAGCACGGCGCAGGCAGCACATGAGGATTTTGTCAGGTCTGCAAGCTTTAGACACATCCTCAAGACGTGGCTGATGACAGGGCTCCACTTTGTCTCGGCTCTGCTGTAAGCACAACAGTCTGCTTCCCTCCTCTTACACTACTTGCTAGCATTTCATTGATTTCAGTAAAACACGTTTGGAAGTACAACACAGAGTCCATCTTCTGAGGGAAATGAAGATGCCTCTTCTACCCTGGCAACGGCATGGAAAGATCCACAAGAAACAGCTAGAAACTCCCAGGACTGGAAATACACCCTCAGGATGAGCAACTGTGATCTAAATCAACAACGTGCTACCTGCAACAATGACCTGAAAATATCCATTTATGGCCATCTTACCAGAAGTGACATACAGATGCAATGCAATCCCCATCAAAATACCAGTGGCATCCTACATATAACTAGAAAAACAGTCCTAAAATTCATTTGGAAGAAATAAAGACCTAGAATATACAAAGCAACTCTGAGAAAAAAAATCAATTCTGGAGACATCACAATACCTGACAAAATGGCATATAATGGCATAAAAACAGAAAAAGAGATCAATGTGTAGAATCGAAGACACAGAGACAAACCTACACAGAGATAGTGCTCTGATCCTTGACAAAGCACCAAAAAACAGACTTGGAGAAAAGACAACCTTCTTAACAAACAGTGCTGGGACAACTGGTTATTCTGATGTAGAAGAATGAAACTATCTCTCACCCTGCACCAAATCAACTCAAAATGGGTCAAAGACCTAGGAATTAACCACAAACTAACCAACTCCTAGAAGAAAATGTGGGGTCAGCCCTCCAACATGTGGGCTTAGGCAATGACTTCCTCAGTAGGGCCCTAACGCTCAGGAAACGATATCAAGAATTAATAAATGGGATGACATCAGATTTTAAAACTTCAGCATGACAAAGGAAGTAAGAATCGGAAGAGAGAATCTTCAAAGTAAGAGAAAATCATTTCTAGCTACTCTTCTGATAGAGACCAGATATATAAAGATCTCAAGAAACTAACCATCTCAAAAAAAAATGATCAATAAATGAGAAAATGAAAGAAGTAGTTCAAAAGAAGAACTAAAAATGGCCAACAACATATGAAACACTGTTCAACATCATTTCATCTCACTCCAGTCAGAATATTAGTCATCAAGAATAGAAATGATAATAAATACTGAAGAGGATGTGGAGAAAAAAGGACACTTTTACACTGTTGGTAGGATTGAGAGTCAGTACAACCACTGTGGAAATCGGTATGGAAGTTCCTCAAAGGACTAGGAAGGGAACCACCTTGTGCTGCACCACTCCTCAGAATTGATGCTGAAGAATTGAAGTCAGCATCTGTCTGGATGCATGTATACCCATGTTGATAGCAGCACCACCCACAATGGCCAAAGTGTGGAACCATCCCAGGTGTCCATGGACGGGCAAATGAATCCAGAAATGTGATGCATATACACAATGGAGTTTTAGCCATAAAGAAGAATGAAATTATGTCATTTGCAGGAAAATAGATGGCACTCAAGAGAATTATGTTTTGCAAAATAAACCAAACGAGAAAGTCAAGGGTCATATGTTTTCTCTCATATGTGGGAGCTAGAGAGGAAAAAGGAAAAAAGAAGGTGAGGGGGTATCATGAAAATAGAAGGGAGATCCAAAGAGGAGAGGAAAGAAGCCAGACAGAAGGAGAAGGGGAAGGAAAGTGGAAATACTGGGGCACAATATTAACATATTAATATTGCTACATCTTGTGCATATACAAATATCTAACAACCAAACCCACTATTATGTATAATAATGCACCAGGGAAATTATGAAAAATGATACCAGCCTAGATCTTTATAAAATGGAAAATGTATTAGTGCTTAAATTTATACTCCTGGAGTTATAAGACTAGTGTAGTATTAATGATACAGAGTGTGGCCGACATAATAATAACATGAAATCTGCACCATAAACTGTTTTGAAAGTCAACATCATAAACCTTGGTGATTTAATTTACCCCACAGACAAGTGTATCTTTTTGGAAAATTAATGACAGAAGTTTCTGTACATCAGAAATATGATATTTTTAGTGTCTAATCTTGTAGGTAAATAAGAGTCCACATTCCTCCTCATTCTATCACATATATAAGTTTATTGGGAATAACTCCTGTTCATCACTCAGATTCCACTACTAACAGCTGAAAACCAGATCCAGCTTTTCCTACCAGAGGCTTGAACCTGCACAGAGCAGGACAGACCTGAGAGGGAGAGGTCTGCTCTGTCAGAGCCTCCAGGGTCCAGGATCAAAGCCAGGGTCAGCCCTGTGGCACCATGCCCTGGAGAATCCTTGGATAGGAGCTGAATCAGCGTGACACTCACTAATTACCATGTATAAACTGGTCTGCATACACAAGCACTTAGGGAGCCCAAATCTTCAACAAAATCACATCAAATGGGGCTAATAATGCAGTACTTCCCTGATCTGCTTTAGAGTTTTGGGGAGGTTGAAGTAGAATAATGCAGCTAAAGTGCTCTTTAAATGACAAAACTCCAGATGCTAACTGACTCTATTAAAATCTATACCACGGGAGAAGAACTCACACCTTTTTTATCCTTCCCACCCTTTAGACAATGTTCTTGATGAGGGTGATTTCACAGAATGATTTAATAATAAAATGACTCTAATAATAACCTTAAGGACTTAGAGATCACAAGTTCTTTCCTATCCACTTATCTTATTTTACGCCCACAACAACCCATGAGCTGTGGATCAGTTGGCTATTTTTGTCAGCATTTGGTTTTACAGATGAGAACATGGAGGTTCAATCAGGGAGCTAAATTGCTTAAGAAGATTCAGAAAGAAGCCATACCAAACCCGTGGTTTTTATTCTGCCCCCACACTTCCCAAGCTTGATGATATCATATAGCATTATGTTTCGGTTGGTTTGGTGGGTGGGAAAGACCCTTTCCTAGCCGTATTTGAAGCGGCCGAGCTCCAGGGCATGGAAGGTCACCTGTCCTGATCACTGGCCGTGCTGGACCGTGGGAAGCTCAAGGGGAATGTGCCTGAGACCCTGGGTGGAGGTGGCCACACATTCTCCAGCTCTTGCTCCAGCCCATCTGAGTTTCACCCTCACCCGTTTCCTCCACTTAGAATTTAGTGGATATTCAATAAATGTTAATAAGCACAGCACTTTGAATTGAAGGTAGAATAATTTCAACATTTTTCTCTATGATTTTGCTATACCTGAAAGAAAGAGAAATCGCTTTCTCTCAGGAAAGCTGATGTTAAGTTTCATTTGTGCCTTTGAGACTAATTTTTTCATCAATGAAGTAGAGATAATAACACTTGATGGCAGATGTTTGAACAGAGAGTGCTAAGGCTGAGCAGACATCCCCACTTTGTTCTTCTGTCTTGCCTTATTATTTTTGAGTTGTTAGGTGGGTTTCTCCTAAGACAAATTGGAAGAAGGCTACAAATTGCAGAGGCAGAATGCATTCCTTTAAACCTTGTTATTGTGGGATGTAATTTGGATTCTCATTATCAGGAGAGAATAGCGCAAACTGAAAAGATTTTTCTCATTCAATTCATTGTAACATTCCTCAAAGGAAAAACAGTCAATAATAATGTTCAAATGTAGCAATTTCAGAGAGGTAAAATACAAAAGTACTAGAGTACTAGGTGTTTCTTCTACAAAGAAACTTTTTTCCCATTGTTGCTCTAACAAACATCCTCAAAACTGACAGAATGAAGGAAGCAATCGATCACAACCCTATCTTTGAATCTGTTCACGACTCTATTTTAAGAGAACTTTCTGGATTAGAGACTGACTTAGAGCGAGGTGAAGAGAACGAATGGGACACACAAAGTTTAAACTCATTCAACTCTTTGAAGGTTTAAGGACACATTTTCCCCCTATAGGGACTTAGGGAAGAAGAAAAGGAGCAATTTTAAAAAACAGAATAGAGAAGAGAAAGAAACTTTGCCCAGATTCACAGGTCAGTTCTCAGGAAGTCTGGACATATCTGGTAGCAGGGGACTGTAGGCTACTGCTGTCCTTAAGAGTGGAGGCACGGTCTCTTTCAAGAGGAGAAGCAGCCTTACTTTTACTGGCCTCTATTGCGGCTGCAAGTCCATCCCTGCCCTGCGAGATAGATATTGAACTTCTTAAAGAAACTCTTCATGCATAAAGCCTGGGTTCCAATTCCAGTTTTGTCACTACCAGACCACGAACATGGCTGTAAGTGACCCCTTGATGGCAATGGGGTCAGGACCTTCTCAAGAAGGCTACTAGAATTGCAGGGAAAATACAGGTGAGACCCTTAAGACAGGATTTTAGATAGCGTAAGTGCCCAACAGGGTAGGGACTGGGGTGAGGCGAGAATTTCTTGTCTGATTACCCAACTTCTTGATGCCCTCAAGAATTTTGCATCCCGGGCAAGTGGCTGATGAGGCACACCCTAGCACCAGCTTTTTCCAATAAATGCTAGCTGTCATCACTGTCACCCGCTTCCCCACACGGGCCTCTGGGGGTCATTAGAGACCCAATTCATAGCCCACCTCTATATTCTCTAAGGATTAGGATAAAGGCGGGATTTTCAAATGCTAAATTTTACAAAAGCCAAATCACATTCAGATATACAATTTTTGTGGCTTCGGGATATACAAAGTATAGATTTTTGTCAGAATGTTAGATATACTCTGATTGATTAATATAGATTTAAATTAGTAAGGGGTAAAAATAAAATACATTCTTTAAAAATATTTGGTAAGTACTATGATATGTATAGTATTATTAAACATTCACGTTTTTTACTATTCCTCTAGTCCTCAATTTTTTTAAGAGAATCACATAATGATATCTATAAAAAAGAGAAAAGTTGTTTTTGAGGTTCCTTGTGTATGTGGTGGTATGTGTGTGTGTGTGTGTGTGTGTGTGTATGTGTGTTTGATGTCCAAGCCTTAGAAATATGTTTCTGCAGAAAAAATATCAGTTATCCTTTTTACTACTTTTTGCAAAGAAAACAATTCAGGCATAAAAAGAACAGATAATAAAATGGTAAAACACGTTGCATAAAACTTTTTATTGTTGACATAGAAAGTGAGAGGGAAAATTGTTTTCTCTATTTTTAGTGTCTGTGCCATCTGAAAAACTTTGTTCAGCAGATATTCTTGATACCTTTCATTTTAAATGTAATGCATCTCTTTTGCTATCCCGTTCTGTGCCCACATATAGCCCCAATGACTGATAATCAAAACTATTTCCTAATAGAAGGATTTAATTTGAAATAAAATTTATGGGAAAGGCCATGCAAAAAAAAAAAAGTCACTATAAAACAAAAATAAGCTCCCTACAAAGATAATAAATCTTTAGAAACAAATTTCGTACAAAATAGATAGATAACAAAATGCCAATAACTTTGCTCTATGGCTCTGGTGAATTGGCATATGTCTAGAGAAAATGAGGGCAACAATTCTCATTAAAAGTGCGGAAAAGGAAAATGTGGGTCAGCATTTTCTACTGTGACCCTGGATGGTTTTATTGTTTATTATATATTCACAGCAGACAGGGGACAGAGTGTCACTGACCCCACCCTGCACCTTTGATGGCTTGAAATGTCAGGGACGTGCTATGCTCTCATTCCAGGCAACAAAGAACTCCAAGTTGAGGTCATCAGGGTTCTCCAGGAAAACAGAACCCACGGACACAGAGAGATGTTCAGGAGGAGACTTATCAAGGGCTGACTCACGTGGCTACGGAGGTTGAGGACTCCCACGGTCGGCCACCTGCACCCTGTAGGCCCAGGAGAGCTGGTGCTGTAAGTGCCAGTTCAGGCCTGAAGACCCAAGAGCCAGGGGCTATCATGTATCAGGAAGGCCCAGTACAAGCAGAGATCAAATCCCCCACCTTTCTCTTCCTTTGTTCTGGGAGGCCCTCAACAGATGGGCTCAGGCACACCTTTACCCAGTCTACTGGATCCAATGCTGGCCTCTCCTGGCAAAACCCACCAAGACACACTCAGAAACAGTGTTCTACCCATGACCTGGGCATCCCCTAACCCAATCAAGTTGACCCCAAATTACCCATCATGCAGATGATTCTCAGACCTCCCAGGGATAAAAGATAAATAGCATAGAAAGTATTTTTTAAAAGTTATGGAAACATATATTAGTGATTGTAAGGGCAAACCATTAAAAAAAAAACAACAACACTTCTTTGTCTCTCTGAGGAATTTATAGATGCTATCACCCTCCACGTCTTCGGGGCTTCTGAGCATGGCTTGCTGAAACCAGCGCTAACCTGAAGAGGGCCCCCGGGCGAGAATGGACGGGGTCCTCAGCATGAGTCTGGCCAGTCTCCTTTAGCAGGCCCCACAAATCCCTTGGCCACTTTCAGGGTCTTTTTCTTCATAAAACATTCATGGACATGACAGGATTTAACTATTTTTTAAACATAATGTTCTGTTCTTTCACAGAACATAAAATGCACTAGAAGCTTTTTCAGATTTTACAGTTTACAAATTGGTAAATGTAAACAGTCAAATTACTTTCCATTTTTCTCATATTTCTATTCTTCTTCTATTTTTTTCTTCATACCTTTGAGGGAAAATTGAAATGCAATGAAATGCACATATTCAAAGTATGCAGTTTGATCGGTTTTGACATGTTTTGACATGTCTGTAACCAACACAATGAACATAAAAAGCTCTTTCATTACTTTTTTATCATGTCCAACCTCCTGGGTCCCCGATCTGCTTTGAATGTCCACTATTAAATTCCAGTAAAGCCCCCTCCCTTTTCTTGTTCACCCACCTTGCTGAGAAGCTGCCTGTCTGCTTTCTTGATTTCTCACCACGCAGCAGCCAGGAAAGTGACCTCTCTATTCCAACATCTTGAAACTCCTCCTACTTTCCCTGTTTTTAAACTACAGGTAGGTAGGCTAATACCTCATCAGAAACACGTCCAAAGTTCTCCACCATTATCTCTAGAGAGCTATGTGCTATGGAATACATCAGGTACAGTCCTTACCCTCTGGCATTCACAATCCCGGGCCTAAAGGCTCACACAGAAAACTCCGAGGTCGGGGCTGGGGATGTGGCTCAAGCGGTAGCGCGCTCACCTGGCATGAGCAGGGTGCTGGGTCGATCCTCAGCACCACATAAAAATAAAATAAGGATGTTGTGTCCTCCAAAAACTGAAAAATAAAAAAAAATTATAAAAAAAAGAAAATCCCGAGGTCAATATAAACACTACAGTTCAGAGCCACAAAGCCTATGGGGGGGGGGGGGGCGTTCACATAGGTTCCACATTTTCTGTAGCCATTTATTTAGATGTTCCCATGTCTCAGTGCCTGTGAATGCTGCTGCAGTGAACATGGGAGCACAGGCATTTCTCTGAGGTCCCCAGTTTGACTTTTTGGACATGTGCTCAGAGGTGAGACCACTGCAGTGTGTAGCAGCTGCATTTTAAAGTTTTAGAGGAAATTTCACTGTTTCCCACAGAGCCTGCCCCATTTTATATCCTCAGCAACGTGGATGCCAGGTTCCCCACATCCTTGCCATCACTTGTCATCTTTTTAAACAGACTGTGTTTTTTTAGAGCACATTTAGTTTCACAGTAAATTTTTTTTTTTCATTTTTTATTAATTTTTTATTTATATGACAGCGGAATGCATTACAATTCTCATTACACATACAGAGCACAATTTTTCATATCTCTGGTTGTATTCAAAGTCATGTTCACACCAATCCGTGTCTTTACACCTATAGTTTGGATAATAACGTCCATCACAGTGGATTCCCCTCAGACCCTCCACCTGTACACGTGCCTAGCCTCCCGCATTACCAGTATTCCCCACAAGGGGGCTGTGCTTGTCACAGTGGATGATGTCACAATGCACTGCACCCCTCCATCAGACGTCCAGGGGCGGATGAGCCTGGGGTGCCTCCTGAAGTGCAGGCGGAAATTACAGACTAATTCAACCTGCGGCTTGAGGAGGATGGCGTTTCTCTACTGTGCGCAGCCACTGTTAATGACAAAACACCTGACAGCGACTTACGCAGTTCCACGTCAGAAGATTTCTGAGAAGACTGTTTGAGTAATGTGTTAAAGACAAAGCAACGCAGGGCTGGGGCTGGTTTTGACTGCAGAGGACGCTGCACCTGCACTGCAGATACATAGATGGGAAGAGAGGCAGCACCACTCCACACCACTCTCCTTATCACAGGGAAAGGCTTTTGCTCAGCAAATGACTCTGCCCGTGTTTCAGAAGTGCCATTGACCTTCCATCAGGACAGCTGCTCCCGGTTCACACTCGAAATCACACTCAGTCGCCCAAATGCCACCAGATCCAGAAGCCCTTTGATGCCAGGCGTCTTGCCATGGAGGCATATTAAGCAGATGCTATCGATGCTAACTTGAGGCGGGCTGAGAATCCAGGGGAAGGATGATCCATCAAAGAGGGAAGCTTCCCAAAAGTCAGTGACTGTTGTCTAATGGGTTTCCAGAAGCTTTCCCTGTGTCACTGAAAGTGATAAAAAGAAACATCAAGAAAAAATACTCCTGAGCAGTGCAAGGGCTAGAATTCTGTGTGTGATGAACGTCCCCTGATTTTACTCTAGGTGAGTGAATCGTCTTGGGCGTGAGTTCAGTCCGATGGCTAGCTCTGGTGAGTTGCTGGGTGGGGTGGGGGGTCTGAGAAGCCTGCACCCCTCTTCAGGGTTTATCCCAGCCAGGAACTCTGCAGACCTCCCCAGCCAACGTGCAATTCTAATGACTTTAAAACTTAAAAAAAAAATTAAAAATACAAAGGCCAATGAGGAAAGAATCTCACTTTCAAGGGTAAGTGCAAAAATGACAACTTACATATTACTAACAGATTCTAGCAATCAGTCTCTTAAAATGGAGGCCTGGGTTGTTGGTGATAGGAAAGCAAGGAGAGCTCACAGTACCAACCACGTCAGTGAGGTTCCTCACTCGAACAGACAAGCAGAGACGAACCCCACCATCAACTCTCGACTGCAGCAGAAAAGCATGTAATAAAATCCAGCACTTGATCTCCTTTTTATTCTTCTTAGTGAACTAAGTATAAATAAGAATATTCTGATTTCCAAATGGACATAGTGGAAATGTCACCTAACACACGGCAAATCAGATTCTTCCTGGGCTCTCACTTAGGTGAGACCCTAAGCCCCCTTGGTTGCATTAGCCGGTCTTGGAGAGGTGTCTCCTGGAGCAGGGCAGTGTGCCTCCTGTCCTATGCCGAGGACCCAGGCTGGCTCAGGTCAGAACTCCTCTCATCAAACAGCCCTCTGCATGTCTAGGAAATCTTCCCTCCTCACATCACTCTGTGGAAACCAAGCCCCCAGACTGCCTGTGCTCTAACACTGTGCTCTAAACAATCACCTCGGAGCAAAGGAGCACCTCGGAACCTTCATGGTTCTTACAAATGTTTGGAACAGTTTTTGGCAGCAGGTCTACAGCCTGGCATAGCCTGCCAACTCCCCTCTTGGGTATACACCCAACAAAATCAATCACCTCACCACAGGATGGGTACAAAAATAACCTCAGTGACTTCGCTCATAATGTTCCCAACTGGGGACAACGTAAATGTCTACCAATCAGAATGCTTAAGTAAACGGCAATGTTCATACCACGGAATACCACACGGCCAGAAAAAGAACCGAGCGACTGATTCTAGAAGAACACAGACAGTAGACAAGGTGTGAATGGAAGGAAGCTACCCAAGAGAGGGTGGCTTTAAATCATGTGCTGTCATTTAAAACAAACAGAAACAACAAAATTAGACACAACTAGAATGTGATGACAGGAATCCGAACCCTGGATACTTTGGTGGGGGTGCACTGATGGAGTAGGACATGGGAGGGCTATCTGGTGGAATGCTGCTGTGCTGTTGTACCTGAGAGCAAGTACACAAAACACACACGTGTAACTGTAAAGGTTGAACTTAAGTTCTAGTTATATTCAATTCTAGTTAAGACTCAATTTAAAATAAAAATCTAAAATGGGAAAAAAAGTAATGAAAATGCACAGAATACCCTTGAAACTATTTATCACCTGTCAAAAAGGTACCCAGTTGACAGCCTACCATGGACAAGTGTGTGCTGCAGAGACTCTGGTACGTTCCTGATGGAAGGTGGTGGAGGGCTCGCACAGCTGTGGGGGCTAACCGGCAACATCTATCATAATTCCAGATGCATATATATGTGCCCTTTAATTTGCAATCCCACTTCTGAGGATCTGTCACAGAGGAAATGATGTGTGCAGAAGGCTTTGGTTGCAGCAGGGAGGGTGATACCTAGAGAAAGCCTGGAGCAGACCACCCACAGGAAGCTGCTGGGAGGAACGGAGCTCCCCGTGCTCCCACAAAAGGCTCCCAGCCGAGCAGGGTGTCTGAGCTGCTTGCACCACAGGGAGGGGAAGGGGGAACATCTCTTCCTACTTGCTCTATCTGCACAGAGAAAGAGGGCCTGCTGCATAAGAACCAGCTGCCCATCTGAAGGAAGAGAGTAGACGGTGCAGGGCAGGAACACGCTGGCTCTGTGCGTCTTCTAGCACTACTCTGGTTCTTGAATCATGTGAACATGTTGCATACTCAACAACAACATTCAGGCTGGGGACATAGCTCAGTTGGTAGAGTGCTTGCCTCACATGCACAAGGCCCTGGGTTCAATCCCCAGCACCACAAAAACAAAAAGACTCAATTTGTAAAATGGCACTGACCTCGGGTGGCTCTCTGTATGAAAAATAAAATGAAACTAGAGTTCTATTTCATAACAAATCAAAACATAAACTCTGTAGAAAGCAAACTTTAAGAGGAAATATAGAACATTTTTTATAAAATCATGGCAATTTCTTTAAAATATGTTAAAAAAAAAGTCAAATATGAAGGACAGTCTCGCATTAAATTTGAAACATGTAGATTAAAATATACCGTGAGTTGAAAACTATAGACCATGAGATATAATCATTATGTGAATAAACACTAAAATATTGTTATAGAAATTTTATGAGAACTCTTTCAAAACAATAAGAAATAGACAATCCAAGAGCAAAACAGGAAAATGTGTGAAGAAGCGACTCAGGAGGAAAAGACACTGAAGGACCATGGAGAAAGGGGGACCTTGGTCACACCCTGGGACGTGCAGCAAAACACAGATGAACCCGCAAGACACTGCCAGTGGGGGAAGAAGAACGTGGTGAGTGCAAACGCAGACCAGGTCCTGGGAAATGAAAGTCCCGCCCTCTGCAGGAGGAGCAAACAGCCTGGGGCCACTGGACACACCAGGCAAAGCCGAAGGCACCCAGAACAGAACGTGCAGCTCTGCGGTTCACCTCCTGTGGGTCTAAAGTCTAACCAGCAGGAAGTCTCAAGTGCATAGAGACTCCTCCCCAACAAAAATAGCAAAAAAGGAAAGAAAAAAGAAAAAAAAAAACAATATGTCGCTGTGTAGGAGCGTTGATGAATAAATCGTGGTCTATTCATCAACACTGAATCACAGTTACCCTAATGTACTACGACTGTAAGTACCAACACAGATCAATTCTGAAAACACCTGGGGATCAGAAAAGAAAGGCAAGTTGCCAAAGGTGAGGTATGATACGAGGTCGTTTATGTGAAATCTCAAACATGCCGGTTTGCATGAAATCCATATGGACACATCACCGTGTGACAAATAGAGCAAATGAGAAGGAGGCTTTGTGCAAAGTCACTGGGAAAGAGTCGCTGTTCTTGGAGGAAAGCAATCCCTTGAGATTTATCCGCCAGTTTAGCAAACGGGAAGGCAGCCCCTGCGTGGGCCACAGGTGCTCTAGGTGTGGGGACTGCTGTGCAAACAGACGAGCCTTAAAATGCACGTTCCAGGGCAGGGGGGGTGAGACAGACGGTAACCATCAATATGTGACATGATGCCAGCCACTGAGGAGCGCGGTGGGAAGGACAGGGCAGCAGAGCAGGTAGTTGCTGAGAGGTGACCGCTGAGAGGTGCTCCCTGGGAGGAGTGACCTTGAGCAGGGACCTGAGTGAAGGGAAGGAAGTCAGTGAGGACCTGGGACAAAGACCTCAGGCAGGAACAAGCCGGAGGGGCCCCATGGTCAGAAGAAAGGCCACTGTACACACCTGGACGTGGATGGGAGAGGAAGCCAGGCGGGCTGGCTGCTGGGCCCTGCTGCCATGGGGAGCAGTGTGGATCGCCTCCGAATGTGCCTTGGGGCACTGATCTGGTGTGATTGACCTTTTCAAAGGTCACTCTCAGTGTGTTAACTTTCACATTCATGAAGAGCAAGGCCTAATAGCAAGCGTAATGGTTGACGTACTGCACAGCCTGGGCGTGAGTCCACCCCCCTGGGACAGGAGACTTCCCCTGCCCGTGAGCCGGTCTCATCCTCACTGATGAGACTGCAGGCACTGCGTCTGTCTTGTGCCAGGGGCAAGAGAATAGAGGCTTGTCACAGACTCAGACCCAAGCCAGCCACAAAGGACCCTCAGGAAACACATCAGATCGTACTCTTTGTGTGGGTCAAAGGGCACCAAACCTGTACTTTGGTTCTGGCTTCATCCTCTTGTGACCTTGAACTAGTCACTAAAGGGTTCCCAGAATCCGTTAATCTAAAACTACAGGTGCTACCTGACTTCTCTTCAGCAGGTTGCATGGACAGAAGACCATGGATACGAAGCCTTGGAAAAGCAGGTGAGAGAGCATGGTGGACTTCCTCTTGCAGACAGTCTGCAGGTCTACAGTCCAATGCTGCACAGTTACATCAAGGTGCCTCCAGGGCCTTCAGAGCCAGGGGATCTCAGCACTCACCTGGGGCCAACATGCCAGGTTCAGTTCCTTTCTTTCCCACAGAAATCCCCAAGTAGGCCTAGACATCCCCTTACTTCTCCCACCTCCCAATCCCACCCTCTGCATATGTCCTCTCCCTGCCAAGACATAAATAATTCCCAGTGTCAGTGCCAGTATGGGGAGAAATCTGCAGCCACCTACATGCTATGACACGAGCCAACTCTTCACAAACAGGAGCTCTGGGGTAGGTTATTAAATGTTTCCAAAGTCTGCACAGTCTGCTCCTTCCTCTCAAGGGTGGAAGGGTAGCCTCAGGCCCTGAAGAGCTGGGAGCACTGAAGGGGACAGAGCAGGCAGGACACCAGCCTTGCCCTGCAGGGAATCGAGGGCCTGGAGCACGTGTGCACCCTCCCTGGAAGGCCACCAGGATGCTATCGAGGTCTCGCATCGCATTCCTTAACCAGGGATCCTCGTTTCCTTAGGTGGGGTCGCACGTCTCTGAGAGTACCTCCTTCAGAGTGCAGTGAGACCAGCCCACACCCACGGGGAGGGCCAGCGCTGTGACATTGCAGTGACCCCGAGTGGACAGTGGTGGGAGGAGCTGGAGCAGGGAGAGGCGACCTGATCAAACTTCCCACAGTGGCTCTCAGGAGGAGTGTGACACCACCGCATTCCCCATCTCAGCCTTCTGTCTCCTGAAAGACTGGGCAACCAACCACAGTGAAACCAGTCCTGGGAGAACAGCTTCCTCGTCAGCCATAGTGAATACGGTGCCTCCACAACATCTTCTCAAAGGAATTTTTATTTTACACCCTTAAGCCTATGAGAGGGCCATGCACGAAGTTGTTAGAAGGAAGCTACAGTTGCACTGGAGAACCCCCAGAATTAAGCGATTACAGTAACATGGACCATTTGCTAAGAAATATGGCTGGTTGCAAATAGAGACAGTCTCAGAGAGCCCATGTTGGCTTCAACCAGCAAGACCAAAGGAACAGAACTGCCCTTGAGAATCCCATCTCCCTCCCACGCGCCCCAGATGCCAGACATGAAGCTACAGGGCTTCTTTGCCCATCTGGGTCTCAGCCTCATTTTGGTTCCAGTCCTTCTTTCTAATCCCCCATTTTCCCTTTTTGGAATGAAAATGTTACTCTGCCATTGTATACTGTATGTACGTAACTTGCTTTTGATTTGTTACAGGGACTCATAGCTGAGTTTGCTTTGAGTCTCAACAGAGAATTGGAACTTAAACTTTTGGAAAATGCTGGAAATGTTAAGACTATGGAAACTGTTGGAAATTGACTATGCATTTTACATAAGTTTTGGGGAGCCAGGGACATAATGTTAGGATTTAGTTATGAGGTGCTCCCTGAAATTTTATGTGTAAAAAAACACAGGGATATTTAAAGGTCAAATGATCAGATTATGAGAGTTGTAACCTAATCAGTGGATCAGTCCAATTTATGGAGTAATAAATTGAAAGGATTATTGTAATAGTTGGTAACTATAAACAGGTAGGTTATGAGAAAGTAGGTCACTGGAGGTATGTCCTTAGGGATTATGTAGATTATGTATCTGTCCCTGACTACTCTCCTTCTCCTCCTCCTCCTCCTCCTCCTCTTCCTCCCTCCCCTCCTTCCTGGCTTCCCTGAGCAGAGGGGTCTCCCCTCTACTTGTACTTCCATCATGATATTTTATCTTATCCCAGGTCCAGAGCAATGGAGGGGGTTAACCATGAACTGAACTTCTGAAACCATGAGTCAAAATAAACTATTACTCCTCTACATGCTTCTTGTCAGGTATTTTGGACACAGTGACAAAAAGCTGACCAACATAAGTAGGAAGCTATACAGGATCCAGAAGCCAAATACTTGGAGTCCAACAGAAGGGCCACCACAAACCCAAGGATGCCAACACACACATCTCACAGTACTAAACATCCATGAAGTTCCTGAGAAGTAGGATGGGAAGCCAGATTTCCTGGGTTCCAATCAGTTTTCCTCTTACTATGTAACCTTGAGCACGCTACCGAATTGCTCTTTAACTAGGTTTCCTCCTTGGCAAAATGGGCACACATTAGCACTCTAGCTCATAGGTTAGGGCTGCTCTAAGGTTCACAGAGCACATGTGAAAGAAACTTAGACTCCTCCAACATCCCCTCCGCTATTGCCATCACCTCCACCTCTGTGCAGGCCCTCGTACCTCCAACTGGACCAGGACATTCAGCCAGAGCAGCAATCTCAGGGACCCACTGGGCCTACTGTCCACTGCCCCTCCTTGGCCAAGGCCCAAGTGCAGAATTCAGCCTTCCTCCTGTTATCCTCATCCACTGTCCTGACTCAGGATATCTAGTTCTGGACTCCATTCTACCATAGAAATTGTCTCCTCCGGGAACATTGGCCTCTGATTTTTGGCGACATTCCCAACCCTGCTTTTTGCTGACTCATAACTTAACCAGGTAAGATCTACAGGATTTCTTGGTTCCCACCCAGTACTGACATTTAAACCCATGACACTGGAGCCTTTGGTGGGTCTCCCCTCCTCCACATCAGCTCAGACTCTGGCCTGATCTGACTCTGACACCAAAAGGAGCAGGGGCCAGGAGTGCAAGACTGACGCGGAACTCGTCAAGCTCTTTTGGGGCAGAAGTCTCTTCTATACTCCCGGGCAAGGAAACATTCCAAGTCTGGGTGTGAGCAAGCTGAGTGCAGAGCAGGCAAATGCCATCCCACACAAAGTGGACACCACTCCAGGAGGGAGCCATCGGGTCCCCACACTCGGGAATGATGAGTGATGTGATGGAAAAATAGTAACATGGGCAGAGCACCTATGGCTTGCAGAACCTTTTCATACATACGTTCTGGTTTGACTTTACAAAATCCCCACTGCATACCCTAAAACACATGTGGAAACCAAATGCTAAAAGAGACATCCCCAAAATCACCAGCAGCATTGCACTGGAGTGGGATTTTGCAACAGACAAACTTCATACAGAACAATGTCAACTAAAAGAATCACACTGTGAACAGAAGGAACAATCAAAATCAGAAAAAAATAGATCTATAAAAAGTAAATGATTTTAAAATGTTGGAATTTAAATATACTTATTAAAATAAAAAGGCTATGGGACAAAGTTTAGCCTTGACACAGAGAAGAGAAAACTGATTGGAAGACAGGGCGTGCTCCTCCGTGGGGATTGCTGTAGCAGAACACCACAGACTGGAAGCCGAAGAACAGGAATGGGTGGCCACATTCCAGAAGCTGGAGTCCACAATCAAGGTGGGGTTTCTGAAGAGGCTCACTGGCTTGTGGACCTTCCTCCTGGCCCCTCCTCTGTGGGCATGGAGACAGAGTCCTGATGTCTCTTCTTTATATGTAAGGACATCAGTCCTGGAGGATCCGGACCTCATTGAACTTGAATTACCTTCTTTAGGTCATTGTCTCCTAACAAGTCATTGTTGGGGGGCTGGGGATACTTAGGGAGGAGAGGGGACATAATTTAACCTGTAGTAGAAAGATTTATTGGAAATGCAGCAAGAGATAAGAAGGAAAATAGAATGACTTCTGTCCCTGTGACTAGACTTTAACCACTGAAGTTAAAGTTAACAAAGGATGTGAGATCAGGGGAGACGGTCAGCACCTTTGCCAGGCTTCTCCAGCTGATCCACCAGAGCAAAGCTTAAGCCCAGGGAGTCTGCTCTTGGAAGTGACCCCAGGGAACGGGAGATGAAACTGCAAGCTTGAAACAGAAGAGTGAAAGGAACTGAGATTCGCACTCCCCAGCTCGCCCCCCAGTGGGCATCTGGGCTCCTCCCACAGGGTCCCTCTCCACAATGTGCCCCATGCCCAAAATAAGTGACTGTTTCTCCACTGGTTTCAGGCTTCTGTCGGTGAAGGGTTTGCTACAGTGCCTCTGTTCCCTTGAGAGTCCCGTTGTGCTCAAGTGTCCTCTGTGATCAGAGAAAGACTGGGGCAGAGGGTGAGGAATCCACTGTGCACCTGAGGTGAGGGGCCCTCAGGTTGCAGCTCGGGAGGTTGATCACCATGGAAACAGCTGGAGGAAAGGGTGGACCAGGGACATGAGAGGCTTGGCTCCGTGGTGCCTGCGCTAGTCCGTGGCGAGGACCACTCGGATCCACACATCTTTCACCAGGTTCAGTACCACAAAGAGCCTTCAAGCTGGTGAATGATAACCTTCCTCAAAAGATCTAGTGGAGGCAGATGTGTTGGACAAGTTCAAGTCCCACTGCCACCCCAGCTCCCAGATCACTCCACGTCTCACACCTGTTCAGGTGGCGTCCATCTCGGAGTGACTTAGACACTCGACCCCAAGAGGTCTGAGCGCTCAGATCCTGGATGCCTGTCAGTCCATGGTTGATTAATCTCCCCACCTGCAGTCATAATAAAACTGGAAGCATCAAGAAGTAGGTCCCGACTAGCCCTTCCCCTGTGTTGTGCCCCAGCAGTCATGGATCTTGCTGGTCAGCAGAACTGGCTCCACTCACCAACCCCGGAATTCCACCAGCGTTGGGTTCCCAATGCTGATATTTTCAAGTTCAGAAATTTCATTGTTTCTTGGGCAGGAGCATGTCTCCCCCTACCACCACTTTTACAAGTTCTTTGAAATTTTATACCAAAAGATCCTAAAGTTGGCAGAGATTCAGAGCCCAGACTCCAGAACAGTGATCACAAGGTCCTGGAATTATACATTACAATTGAGGCGGGACCGTTGGCTCAGGACACATGCCATCTGCAGGGGGACAGCTCTTCAACACTGGGGCACCAGCACTGAGAGCCCTGAGGTAAGCCTCCATCAGCCATCGCTCCATTCTGCCTCAGGGCAGTGCAGTGTATGGTGACAGTGTATCAAAGGCGCTTATTCTCGCCTTAGCACAGGTCCTTGGGCCAGAAGCAATGCTGTGTTGGATCTGACGCTAGTGGGTGAGGTGTCCTTGAAGCCCTGGGATGGGTTTGGCAGAGATGAAGGGCAGAGTAAGCAAGCAATGGTGAGTTACCTACCATACACACCTGGCCCGAGTGTCTGGCTGGTCCTGGAGAGAGGGTACTGTCAGACTTTGGATAACAGGCTGTTCTTGCAGCAGGGTGGTATCTGTGTCCAGTGTGCCCACCACCTTGACCTCTCCATCCACAGGCTCACTGCTCAACCACCGGAGCCAAGATCAGAGGTGAGCTGATGCCCTGGGGAGAGCCTCATTGTGCAGCTGAAATCCCCCTGCCATGCTCTCTTGTGGCCTCAGGACTTCATAAAGACGCTACATTGTGTTCCACTCCAGGAGATGATTCACGTTCTTCTTCCTGAATTTGCTTGTGTCTCTTCTTCCCCTTCTGGGACCCGTCCAAAGAGCCACGCCACTTAAGAGAGGCCAGACATCTACCTAGGTGTGCATGCCCGAGCATTTTCACCACACTCAGGGTGAAAGACTGAGATCACCTTTCTACTGCCCAGGAGGGGAATTCACTTTGCCACTTTCTTCAGAAGCCCTGTTGTGAGGCTGTGGTGTGGCGGCAGTCCAAGTTCCAGCCGCAGCGTGCCATGCCCACCCATCTCAAAACAGGCCCAAGTCTTTACTTCTTCATCTGCAAACGGGCGTGGAAGGAAACCAGCCAGAGGCTGCCACAGCTACAGATTGACATGTTGCTACTACAGAAGTAAATGAGATCGGGGGCCAGACTCTTGTTCATTGTTTAACTGGCAGGCCTTCTAGACCTGTCCAAGAGTGATCTCTATTCCTCAGAAAACTTGGAGTGGAACCACTACTTGACCCAGTTATCCCACTCCTCAGTTTATACCCAAAGGACTTAAAAACAGCATACTACAGTGACGCAGCCACATCAATATTTATAGAAGCTCCACTCACAATAGCTGAGCTATGGAACCAACCTAGATGCCCTTCAACAGATAAATGGATAAATAAAGTGTGGGATATATACACAGTGGAATATTACCTAGCCATAAAAAAGAATGACTTTATGACATTTGCCAGAAAATAGATGGATCTGAAGACTATTATGCAAAGCAAAATAAGCCAACTCCCCCCCCGAAAAGTTGAATGTTCCCTCTGATATGTGGATGCTGAAGCCCAACACAAGGGAAAGGGGGAGAAGAGAAGTTCAGTAAATTAGACAAAAAGGGAATGAAGGGAAATAAGTGGAAATAGGAAAGACAGTGGAGTGGACCTGACTTGACTTCCCAGGTAGATACCTGAACACCCCACAGTGGGTCTCCACACCACGCACAGCCACAAGACTGGGATCCTGATTATGAAAAGATGTCCTCCGTGTTTCTGAAAATATGTCAAAATATATCTACTGTGGTATAGACTAAAAAGAGCAAGTCTTTTAAAATAATGTCAGCATTTGAGTTAACAGAAAAAATTGTTATTGTACAGAAAATATTAATACTGAAGAAATTAAAAGGATAAAAAAGTGATCTCTATGAGCCCTTTCAGAGCAGGATGGTTTGGTGGCTATCCCTAGCCTGGTAACTGAAGGATCCAATACCACTCAGATCCTTGTGGGCACCACCTGGCTGGACAGATCAATTAGTACCAGGTCCAGGTGGGCATTCCCTGGCTCGATGGGTCTCATAATACGCCGACCCTGGTGGGCACCTCCAGTCATACCTCAGGGCCCAGCAGCACAGTGCTGATTTTCTGCAGCAGAAGTTTTAGCCTTGCTCCTGAATTCTAGGAATCTGCATGGATTCTTAAATTGGGGGCTTAGTAGACCTCTGCCCCTCACCCCTCCTCCATGCCACCTCTGGACCTTCAGACCTGCTGAGTCACATACCTCAACAGGACATCGATTTGCTCCACAGCTAGACCAGCTGCATAGCTCTGCTTTGTTCTGGGAACCTTCAAACCTGGAGGCATTCAAGCTGCCTGATAAATGGGTTGAAGCAATACTCTGCTTCCAAATTTCAGAGTGTTCCCCAGTGATGGCCTCTGTCTTAACAGCAAGGAAGTAAACACAGGGAAGGAGATGAGACGGGAACCTCCAGGAGCTCCAGGTGACTGAGGTGCCCACCAGGATCGGCGTATTATGAGACCCATCGAGCCAGGGAATGCCCACCTGGACCTGGTACTAATTGATCTGTCCAGCCAGGTGGTGCCCACAAGGATCTGAGTGGTATTGGATCCTTCAGTTGTCAGGCTAGGGATACCCATCTGCTATCCTTATTATTAAATCCTGGGTACCTTGCAGCCCAGATCCTCCCCAGGATCTGGCCCCTGGGCCCTCTGTGCCACTCCAGGACTCTCAGAAATGCCAGTGTTTGTCCATGTCACCAGCTTCCTTAGGCTCTGTTGGAGTGTGTCCTCTGTGATAGATTTTCTGCTGTCCCACATCTCTGCCACCCTGAGCCTCCTTCTCACCTCCTCCCAACCCTACCTCGAGGCAGGTCCGGCGTCTGACTCATCTACTGCAGTGACTTTAGGACCCCTTCCCAGTGTCCCCACAAGGGTGCGCCACCATTGTAGGGAGGGTGCTCTCAGCTCCGTGTGCTCTTCCCCACCCTGCCATTTTCCCCCTTCAATGGTGCAGCACCCTCAAGGGTCCCTCGGAGCACATCCTCCTGTTCCTGATGGTGCAGACAGACGTAGCGATCCAACTACGTCCTCCTGTGCAGAATCCTGTTTCCCCTCCTCTGCACCCTGACCTGGAGCACTGGGCTGGCGGCAATTCGGAGACAGAGCCCACCTGGAGGAAGCCAAGCCCCTCACACACCTGCCGCCACTGATGCCTCGGTGGCACTACGGGGGAGGGGAGGACGTGCTCCTCCTGGGCGGGAGCTGCACCTGTTTCAGTGGGACTTGGGGCTTCAGAGGCCAGGGCTTTAAGACCCTCAGCACAGCCAGGTGTCCCCTCCTGTGTCATCTCAGAATGCTGTTTCTTTTTCATCTCTGATGATGAGACTGGAATCCAGTCTCCTCTGCCATCCTCATTATTAAATCCTGCGTGCCTTGCAGCCCAGGTGAGAAAGGTCCCCAAGGGTTCCTAATTTTGTCTCAACTCTAGAATCCCATGGAAGTCTTAAAACACCTGCTGCTTGGGTTCCATTTAATATTATGGGTCATCAGGTCTGAGAAATCTCAGAATTCAGATTGTATTATTCTCATGTGAACCCACAGAGAAGAGCTCATGTTTTGAATGCTGCTTTGGAGGCCCTCTGGTTTCACAGTGAGCCCTCAGGTGGTCGCCTAACTGGAGCCTGTCATTTTCTCCAGGCTTCTGGGAGCCACTAAGAGAAGCCAAGCAGCATAGTGATCCCCTCGTGACCATCACCTGCCTTTCGAGGCTCTGCCAGCATCCCTGGCCCTGAATCCTGTATCACTCCCCATCCACCATTGGCAAGAGCGCTGACCACTAGGACATCACACACCAAGGCTCGCATGTTCCATCCCCAGAACAAAGGGACCCTGGCCTCAGTCACCCTGTGGGTGATCCACTCCCACATCCTGAGGGCCACTGTCCCCTGGCCTTTTCCAAAAAGCAGACGAGGAGACGAACCTTGGGGCAGGAACTTTGTGGAGACTCATCATCTCAGATACAGGACTGGGAGAGTGGAGGGGGGCAGGAGGGGGCATGTCTGCGGGCTGGTCCTCAGTGGGACAAGGAGGACCCGATCCTGTTGGGGCCTTAGGGAATGCTGCACCGTGGACCTCCAAACCGTCCATGAATGGGGAGCGCTGTGCACTGTGCCCCTCAGGTGTGGACCCTGCACACTGCTGGGTTGACAGGTGGCCCACAAATCTAAGGACAGAAAGAGACATATTTGATGAAACCACATGAAATTCAATCAGTTACACCCACGTAGAGTGATTTCCAGAGAAGCAAAAGGAGACACAGGCGGGTGAAGAGAAGGGGAGGAGGGCGCACGCAGTACGTGGTGTAGAAGCCGTGGTGCTTTCGACCAAGGGCCCGAGGTTGGTGCCCCATCCGACCGGCCCTGCCCTGACAGCTGGAAGGCCCACTTGTGGAGTTGGGGTTAGTGGCCCACTTGATGTCCCAGGGAGCAAGCACGGGACTGTCCTGCTCTTAATCCCGTGCTCTCTGTGTGACCATCTAAACATACCTGGTTTCCATGTGACTCAGCTCCAGGGGGAAAAGCATTAAAGAGGGTGATTTTCTCATCCCCGTGGCGATTATCATCTTCATTAGTAATTAATCAGGGCGGCAGGATTGGATGTATCACGTGCTCATGATCTCTGAGTCAGCCATCGCGGAGCCCACGGACACAGATCACATTTTAAGCTGAAATCCTTTTGTTCTAAGCAGGCAGGGATTGAAAAAGGAAGAATTCTCAAGGCCTAAGTTCCTCAGGTTCTAACTGGGAGGAGGAGACAGCCTGTAAAATTGCATTATTTGACTTTATTCATGTCAACCAGCCAGTAAGTCCTGGACCTGCTTTGTCACTAGCTAAGGCCTCCTCTGATCTCGGGAGAGGGCTTTCTTTGTTTGATAAGAGCACTTAGCCACTTAACGTGAACTGTACCCTCTTAAGCAATGCCAAGCAGCACAGTATGTTAAGGACAGCACAAGGTTGCAGGGGAACCTCCAGAGCTCCTCCACGCTGCAAAACTGAGACTTTCTACCCGTGAACAGCTCCTGGCCTCTGTATTGGCTCCATGAGTCTGACTCCCTTAGTTGCCTCCTATAGGTGCAATCACATGGCATTTGTCTTCCTGGGACTGGCTTATCTCACCTCATAGTGCCTTCCAGTTTGTCCCTGTCGCACATGCCAGGATCTTTTTTAAGGCTGAATAGTGGATTCCATTGTGTGTGCCTAATAACTCATAATATGCTCACTGGACACCTTGGTGGCTTCCGCTTCCTGGCTGTGTTACTGCAGTGAGCACGGGCGTGCAAAAGCCCCTCGGGATGCTGTTTGTGACTTTTGGACACACACCCAGCAAGGGGGTTCTGGAAGTGAACTGGTTCTGGGAGGAGCGCCCGCTCTCTCCACAGTGGCCGCACCTCTTCACACTCCCACCCACAGCCTACGGGAAGCTTCCGGTTTCCCACATCATTGACGACATTCATTTTTCATTTTTTGTTTTTGTTTTGTTGCTCTTGTTTGCTTGGGGTTTTCTGTGGGGGGGGTGGGTTGTATGTTTTTTAATAATAGTCATTCCAGCAGCATTAATGGGATTTTGCATTGGGATTTTGATTTTCATTTCCCTGTCGGGCAGCACTAGCAACGCTGAGTGCTTTTTCATATACCTATTAGCCATTTGTATGTCCTCTTTGTTTAACTGTCTGTCTTTCTCCTAATCAGGACTTCTGGGTCTTGGTTTGGGGTTGTGTGTGTCCTATTGAGTTGGATGTTAACCTCTTCCCTAATAGATGAATTGTTTCCAGTCCTTTACTCCTACTCCACAGATTCCACGCACTCCACTCTGGCACTGATCTGTTCCACAGACTCCTCTTCGCTCTGCTGTACGGAGGACTTTTCGTCTGGGGTAGTCCTGTGTGTCTATTTGGGTTTTTGGTCTGTGCTTTTCAGGTCATGACCTAGACTCCAGCCAAGTCCAGTATTACAAACTTTGCCCTTAACATTCCCCTCCAGGAGCCTTACTGTTTCAAGTCTCAGGTTCACGTCTTCCATCCATTTTTAGTTAATTTTAGTGTTGGGTGAAATATAAGAGGCAAATTCCATTCTTCTGTGTGTGACTACCCTATTTCTCCAACACCAATTGTTGAAAACCATGAGAATTCTTGAAAGTTGGTAATCAGGTCTCTCCGTGCCTTCTTTGAATTAGAATTTTTATAAACTGAGAATACACAAAAATAAAACCAGGAATAGTCAGGACTTACTAAGAAGTGCTGCAGATAACAGAAGGAAAGAAGCTCAAGTGCAGAGGGGGGAGGAACCCGCCCCCCCCCCCCCCCCCGCCATCTGATGAAGAAATGTGCCCGGGCAGCAGACATTAGGCACCGGACCCTCCTTTATCTTGGAAGTTCCAGAGCCTCAGTGTGACTTCCTTCAGGCTATGATCACAGTTGACGTAACTTCAGATCCTGTCTCCTCTGCTTTCATTTTTCCCTCCAGTTTCTGTTGTGAAAGAGTGGCCACCTCAGGGCCAGGGACATCTGATTTCCCAAGTGAACTGGGTTGTGTGGACAAGTACCGATGCCCCGTTACAGTGGAAGTTCCCTTAGCCACGGAAATGGCCATGCCCCTTCACCATTTATAAACCAACCTACATTTTGGGATATTTGGACATAGAAGACTATTTAAGCAAGTGCTTCTATTGCTTTTAGGATACAAAGCACCAAACAACAGCCGTGGTTAGTGGTGAAGTGGAACTCAACCAGCTTAATTAATCACAAAAGACATTTGCTGCAAGTAAGCAAAGAGATTATAGTGATTAAAAAAATATGAGAAACCAGAGAAAGTTCTCAACCTCATTGGCAGTGATTTAAAAATACAGATCCATCTTTCCTTCTCATGTGCCCTTAATTCATTGCATACATTTCAGAAATATACTGGGTATGGGTAGAAATGAGTGCAGGGTACAAAGCATAAGAATTGTCAACAAGATATAGGTTTTCTTCTGCCATGGTTCAAAATGGAGAGTGGGGACGAGTCTCCATGGGAGGATCTTGAGGAAAGTTGGGATAATACACTAAATGTTCCAGGGCAGAGAGGGGAGAAATCTCCCCACCCCTCCCCTCCCATCACATGTGCCATAGAGGGAGTGTCTCATCAGAACTCAGCTCCGGGGGACTGGCCTTGGAGATGAGATTGAGAGGCAAACTTGAAATATTACATGTTGCTTACTTGAATTAAAATAGGGATGGGTGTCCTGAATATTTCTCTGCCATACCAGGAGTCCCTATTGAGTCTAGCTGAATGATGACATTTACTGAAAGAGTCGGTACAATTCTTAAGGCTCTCAGCAAGTTCCAAAGTTACACCCGTCACAAAACAAGTGAAATGTCACATGCCCCTGGAGTAAGGGGTATATATCACCTGCCTGCGTTCCCTTCCTGCCTGAGCTCAGGGCTAGCGGGCTCGTTCCTGGCCTGGGGACAGGAGTGATGCTTTCTCCTCATCCCTGGACTCCACATTCTAACCTTCTTCAGAGGCACCTGTATTCTAAAAGCTCGACCCAGAGAGTCTGACCACAAGCCTTACGACAGAGTCAGGGAAAAGGCAGTGCAGGACCTGAGGCCCAGGCGGCCCCCTCAAGCCGAGTCAGAGAAGGGAGCCGGCTGCAAAGAGGAGGGCAGCACTCCTGTGACACTTCCATAGGAGGACCACACTGCAGGGCGAGGAGAGGCCCTCCCTGCGGGGAAACATCCACCATCGTGTTGCAGAAGAGTGTAAAGAACACCAGTTCCCCTGCTCCTCGGTTTCCCAAGAAGGGGGCCTCAGCAGGACAACCGGTCTCTGTGTCTCCCTCAGAGATTTTCAGGGAGGCTTTAGGAACCTCCACTTGAGAATCTCAATCACAGTCCAATGATAACGGCCCCAGGCCACTGAGAGGTCTAGGGGTTCAGTGGGGACAAGTCAGCGTTCACAGCAAACGCAACCGAAGCCCAGAGGTGAATGTGGATCCACCACAGACGCCACCGTGGGGTGGAGGAATCCCGAAATGGGCGGCCAGAGCTCTAGGAAAACGTCATGACCACTGACGGCTGAAGTTTGTTTTATTTAACCAGCTTCCATTTCCGGGGCTCCCCTCTGCAGTCCTGGGTCCGCAGGTGCCCTGCCTGCCGGGAGGTCAAAACAACTGTCTTAGGGTCACAGCAGGGCTGGGAAAGTGCCTCAAGACAGAGAGCTTGGCTTTATTTGATGGCGGAAAACAACAAGCCATCCTATAAGAAGAAGTGCGATGCACGGCCCGTCCTCAGGACCCTACAGAGAAGGGTGAGGGCGAGTGCAGCTGCCTTCTCAGCCTTGACTTGCAATGTATCAAAGGAGCATCCTTAGCACGTTAGGGTCCTTTGGCTCTATCCACTCCATTGAAGAGGCACTACTGCACCCTGGCCTCCGTCAGGTGAAGGCCTCATGGGCAGGAAGATGGGCCTTCGGGTGGCACATCACGCACGGTGCCCTCCTCTTCATCCTGAGTGTGTCCTTGTGCCGCTCACAGCCTATCCCAGGGTCCCAGCCCTGACTGGAGAGAAAGAGCAGCACAGAGATGCAGTGGAGATGTCAGAGGGTCACGCAGAGCACCAGATGCATCTCCGGGACAATCCTGTGACCTTGGAAGAGTCAGCGCTTCCCGCGTCTGTGTTGCAGCAGGGTCTTGAGTGAGTAAGCACTGGAGTCAGCCGTACACCCTCCTGGGAAGTGGCAGGGACACATCCATCATGCTCCATCTCTGAGCCTGTTCCAAGGACAGAGCCTCAGAGAGCAGAAGAAACTGGTTCCTGGGCCCATTAGGCTTCTGTCCTGTGGTGAGGCAGCAGCTGTCCCCCAGCACTGGCCAAGGCTAGCCAGCTGGGACAGTGGGAAAGGTGGGTGCAGAAATGCCTGCCAGAGGGGGAGGGCAGCTGCCTCAGAGCTAGGGGACAAAGACCACCTCAGGACAGAATGACCCAAAGGCAGCTTCTGGGGCACCACAGAGAGGCTTTAGTGACTGGAGGAAGTGTTCAAGCCATTCAGCGGTACTCAGGATGTCCATGCTGAGTTCAGAAGCAACCCCCCCCTACCTGACCGAATAGGATTAAAAAAAAAAAAAACAATGGGACTAGGATGTAGCTCAGTAGCTCAGTGGTCAAGCACTTGCTGAGAATGCATGAGGCCCTGACTTCAGTGCCCAGGACTAGAATCAAACATCTGTCAAACAACACAGATGGATACAAAGAGGAAAACTGTATCCAAACCTCAACCCCATTTTGTAATAGCTGTTACCATTTTCTTGCTGCTGTCACAGATTTTTCTATGCAGCCCAAGTATGCACACACGTATGTATCTATGTGATTAATGGGTCTAGTTATACATCAGTGCCATTTCACAAATGCTATTCTGCCATGTTTTCATTTAATGTTTCTTGAACACTGACTGAGGTATATCAACACAAGGATAATATGCCAAATAACAGATAAATGGTATTTACCTGTTTGGATAACTGCATTTTATTCCACTGTGTGGACACACCCTCATTTTTACAGCCAGTTCCCCAAGGGTGAGCATCTCAGTCGTCTCTAGGCTGCAGTTCTCATAAACAATGCTGCAATGTAAAAGTCTTCACACATAAACCTTTGTCTGTATATGCAAGTCTGCACACAGGATAAATCCTTAGCCCTCATTGGGCTGTACATTTTAAATACTGCTATATTTGACAAATCTCTCTCCAAGGAAGCCACACCTGCTCATGCTGAGCTCCCCATCTGAGGATGGCTCTTCAACAGCTGATGCAAAGGCTCCGCATCAATAAGATGTAAAGTCAAAGCCTTGAGAAAGTTCACAGTTGAGCCTACTCTAACCAATAGCAGTTGCTAAATACCTGAATCCAGGCTTTGTCAATCAAGCTCTACCGAGAACCAATCTCAGACAAAGTATACCATTTGGGGCCAGAGCAGAGAAAGGAAGCAGGACCTGCAGAGGGGGGCTCTGTGGTTTGCTCAGAGTGCTTGATCCACGGGGCTCCTGCTGGTTTTTGTGCTTCATCTTTGAGTAGCTGTGTGCCACCGATGAGGTGACCCAATCATCTCATACCAATAACGACACTTGGATAATGACAGAACCTCGCCGTCTACAGAACACGTGCTGAACATCACAGATACCTGCTCGCTGCTCATTGCTTCCATTACCCGGAAGGTAATATCTCGCATGAAAAGTTTTACAACCTCAAGTTTAAAACCAAACAGGATTGAGACTCCATGGGGAAGGTTGTGTTCAGCCACATGAATGAGGACAGGAGAGGAGGGCTTTTGTACTTTTTTCTTTTAAAGTCTTTATTAACTTTTCTTTCCCCAGAAAGGAAGAAACTGCTCTCAAATATTTTTTTTTAAAAAAAGAAAGAAATGAAATGAAGTAAACACACACCTAAATTTGATTCAAGTGCCTCCTCTTAATGTTTAACTAGAAACACATTTGGCTTTATGCTAGATAGATAGGTGGCTGCCAAGCTGATGTTTCATTTCCAAGATCTCTACCAAAGTTGTCAAAAACAAAGGCAAACAGTTATTTCTTTATCCACAGACCCATCAAGAGCCCATTATTTATTTCTTCAATTATTGATAAACCCGAATACGAATGCTCCATCTAGCGGATCACACATGCAATCGCAGTTCTGATCTCCTAAGCCCGAGTCCCAGCAGGGGAGAACTCTTCACCAGGGGAATAATTAATGACATCATTTATTTAATTTTGATAAATGTTTAATAATAAAATTTACAAGATCAGGTTGAAATAATACCCATCATGAAGATGCATTTGTATTTTCCTTGGAGAGAAGAGAAATGTTGTTGTCAAGATAGAAAGAAAAAAGACTGCCTTCAGCTCGTCTGGTAACCAAAGTCTCCAGAAGAATCAATCAAGGGTGTCATCAGGAAGCGAACACAAGATAGTCGGCATGGTAACCAGGATACTGAGGGAGTTCTTTGTTGTGTGTGTTCATTTTCATTTAGAGCTCATGGATCATCACCCCAAGCAAGCAGGGGGGAAATGCTAATTAATAAAATGCCATCCAAATCGTGTGCCTTCCTAACCACGGTTGCTCAGCTCTTCACGTGATAATGACTGGATAATTGCCCAGCTTCTGATGATACCATTATCAATGCTGCTATTCCTCAGGCAACGGTGTTTGCCATTGTCCCCGAGTATCGAAAAACAGGGGAGACTGACAAACTCAAGTTGCACGGAAGAAGCAACAGGCTATGTTCCACTTGAAAGTCCTGACGCAGTGCCTCACAAATGAGATGCAAGCTTTAAGCACACAAGCAATCAAGCATGCACAGTGGGAGTCTAATGGTTCCCATAAATGGCAGTTTAATCAAATGCTTTATTCCTGCCTGGAGTGAGCTCAGCCATGATTCACAAATCAAACTTCACCCAAAAATATTCCTACCTGTGCAGAGAGACAGACACTCTCCTGCCCACACAAGGCAGGGTCCCTGTCAACCTGGAATACCACTCGAGCAGCTATTTAAAACAGGGCTGGACTCAGTTCCAAAATCTACACAATAAGAGTGGGCCCAAAGAAATTCCAGGTTAAAAATAGATGCATAGATAGACAGATCTTCCCTTTCTTAATCTCTGGCAGAGATATACCATGGTATCAATAACACAGTCCAGTAAACTTGCAGCACCTTAGACAGAATGTATTCCTGTTTCAAGAGGATACACCCTATGTGGAAAAAGGCCAGTAAAAATCTAAGCCATTTCCTTAGATCACAGGATACCTATGACCCCTATGTGCATGCTAGGTACAGGACAGAATGCGGGAAGATTTTTGAGTATTTACCAAATATTTGTGGACAGACCTCTACTAAATGGAGAGAGGGAGGGAGCATCAGATTTTAGACTAACCCATGTAAGACATCACCACATTCGTGTTTTGTGTTTTTTCAACAGAGATTCTAAGGGCTCGTAAGACCACGTATACTCCTTCATAAGTGTTCTCACCACAAAGAAGTGATCAACATTTGCGATGCCAGGTGTGCTGAATACAGTAACTAGACAATTGCACAACATATACGTGTATTAGAATATCACACTTACCTCCATAAATTTGTACAAGTAGAATGTGCCAAATAAAAACAAAACAACCCTTTAAAAATACAAGATAACTAGAGGAGAGCACCCAGAGAAGCCTTGGACCCTGCACCTATCTGCCAGGGCTGCCAGGACCAAGTGCCAACTCCAGGAAGTTCAGTCAACACAGTGTCGTCTCCAGTCCCAGGTTCTGCAACGGGCCAGCAGCAGGTGGGTTCCTCCATGGCCCCGGCTTGGTGTCACTGGGTCACCCCGGAGCCTGAGTCCTCATCTCTTCTTAGAGGACACCAGTCATTAGGGGGGACTAGGGTGACCCTAGTGGCTGCTTGAAAGGCTTTTTCTTCAAATAGTCACGTCTTGAGGTATTGGTGCTTAAGAGTCCAACATGTGAATCGAGTGCCGGGCACAGTGCAGCCCAGGATGCCACTGATGTGCCTCGGGAGCTTGGGAAATGGGGGGGGGAAACCCATTGAAGAGACTGTGGGGAGAGGCTCCCTCCCCAGGAGGGAAACACAGAGTGAGGGAGGCCCCAGAGGGGGCTCCTGCAGGCTGGCTGCCCTTCACACCCCACTCCCAGCATGGAGCAAAGAGGGGCGGTACATCACACTGACCTTGTGCCACCTGAAGACTGCTGAGGCCCTGGACACGCAGGAGCAGGGCGCCCTCTGTGCCTGTGATCAGAATCCCAGGAACCCCTGACTCTCCCTACCCTTTGTTGAAAATATAAAATATAATGAAGTGTAATTAAAATGAAAATCTTCTCCCAAAGTCCTCTGCGCAAGGTAGTAGAGAAGAAAAAACCAAAATTAAACCAGAATGTGATGCCCATCACAGATATGGCAAACACACAGAACTCTCCCTTTCACACAGCCAGGTGTCCTGGACATGAGCGATGGTCTTTCACACAGTTCATCCTGACTTCACCTGGCCACTGGGTGACAGTCCCTTTTGGTAACTAACTGGTTTTATGCAGAGGAGAAACAAACTTGTCACATCCTCGTGACAGGAGGAAGCTTTACAACTTTACAGCCAGGTCCCCTGAGGTTAGGTCCCACCCTTTTCAAGCAACTGGGAGTGAGGGGAGCCAGCTCCCTCTGACCACGCTTCCAAGAGAGAGCTCCCAGGTCCCTGAGAAAGGCAGTCCTGGGTCATGAATCTGGCAAAGGCCCTTCTAAAGCATTTCTGTGCCTTGCAAAGAGAGGAGAAAGTATGAGAACTGCATGTTTACCAAAGTAAATGATCTAAGCCAACAGGAGAAAAATCTCCTTCCTTATTTTCAAGAGGGAGGAATAAGACTCATCTTTAATTTGCATGTGTCTTTTCACCTGTGAGCAAGGTTCTGCAGGTCCCCACAAGAGATGGTGGAAGGACTCTCACTGTTCAGATGTTTGGTCACAGACCTGGACCCTGGGCCTGGGCCTGGAGGGGCAGGATCAGCCAGGTGTCTGTGCCGTAGAAATCGCTGAGTGCGGAGATAGACCTCTACATCACTGCAGGGAGAAAGCCGGATGAGCAAGAAAGATTTGAACTGAGCCCTGAAGTGTGGTGTGTGTGGGGGGGGGGGATGATGAAGTGGTCCAAGGCCCAGGCCTTGACCATCTAGGGATGTGCATTGGCCACCGTTCACGGTGATGGGTACGTGGACACCAGGGAGAACCGGTGGCCAGGAGCCAGCCGGAGCCGGCACCCTTGGTGCTCCCGCTGGGGTCCGTGTGGCCCCTCATCTTGTGAGTAAGGGGCTGCTCAGCTCCCTCCTCCCAGGCAGAGAGCAGGACATGAGACAAAAGATAAGAGAGGGCAAGCCACGGCCGCCCAGAATAGCCGGCTCTGAAGAATGGCGAGTGTGAGGCCAAATAAATTGGGTAGGAATTATGTATTGTTCAGGGATTGGAGAAAGAGCTGTATCAGAAACCCAGCTTTCAACAGAAGCTTGTGGAATACACAGATTGGTGTTTATGCCACCAATGTTCTCATTCCCCAAACAAAAGCCCAGGCCCTAAATACCTCTTTTAAAATGACTATGGCCCGCTTTTGAGGACATTTTGAAAAGAAACCGTAACTTCTGACTTATTTTGTGAAATGTGTAGAAAATGTTTTAAAAAGACCTAGTTCACCTTTTCCCCAGCAAGGTTTCAACCTGTGTGTCTTAGACTCCTGGGCACCAAGGCCAGACAGTTGAAGAAGACCCCCCCACACCCACTGTGGGAGTGGGGGGCCACAAAAGACCCAGCAGAGAGCAGGCTGGTGGGTCCGGGGCTCAGACCCCAGCCTTCCCCTCGGTGAGCCCCACAATCTGAGTCGAGGTGGCCGAGCGGCTCTCAGAAGCCTGGAGGCCAACCGTGAGTCAGCACAACAGCACAATCATGGCATTCTTAAAAAGACGGGTAAAACCAAATGCCGTGTCATTCCTCCGTCAGGTGCAGGTCACACCACAGAGAGTGCCTGCCTGGTGGGGAGCTCAGCCAGCAAGTGGGGGGTGAAACCGAGATTCCAGTTGTCCCCCTGGAGAGGATTTTCCAAGGCAGTCACAGCAGAGGCTCTGTTTGTCCAACGCTCTCCATGACGCAGTGTGCACAGACGCAAGGCACAGAAACCCAACCGTGGGGCTTATTTTCATTTTTTCAGAAAGCAAAATTTTCAACATGTGCTAATAAACGTCTAGCAATTTTGGTCTTGCTTTTCCTCTGATCTTCAGAGTGTCCCTTCATTCCAAGAGCTACCATCTTTCTCTGAGCAATCCCCAAGATTCACACACTTAAATATAACCGCATCTTCAAAGCAAAGGATACAAAGTTTCAGTCAAGCAGGAGATAAATTTTAGTCATCTATTGCACAGCATGGCAACCAGAGCTACGAACAACATGTTGAATATTTCCAAATGGCTACAAGAGTCAACTTCAGACATTCTCACCACTGGAAAAATTGGTAGTAGGTGAAGTGATGGATTCGTTGATCAGCCTGGCTTAATTTTCTGCAGTGAAAACATCATTTTATCCCATAAATACATACAATTATTATTTGTCAGTTAAATTTTTTTTAAACATTGATTTCAGCCAAGCACTGATCCACCATCCCTAAAAAGACCCAGTAGGTTAGAAAAAAGATAACAGGATATGATACAAAGAAAATCCTTACTCTGAGACCATGGCATGGACTCTGTGCTTGATAGAGGTGCTCAGCCTCAGGGACTGAAGGAGGCCCTGGAGAATTCTCAGCAAAGCACCCTGACTCCTGGCTGCAGCTCTGGGCACCGGAGCTGAGGCCTTCAGGGGCAGTATCCCCACCTCTGCCGACACCTTGTGCTTGGGGAGCCCACCCTTCACAAGGAGCAGCCAGAGGAACAGTCGCCCCTCTTCCCCACCTGCAGCACCCACACACATGCCCCTGCCTTTTCCATTGTTCAGAGGCAAACCTGGCAAAGTCCCTTCCTCCAAATCACCTTAGTGGTTTCTGTTCATTCTTGAACCCCAGGTAGGCTCCAGTAGAGAAGACCCTCTTGTAGTAAAACCTTGTTCACTTGAAATCAGGGAAGAAGTATTAGTTTGCCCATTATAGAACACTTCAAGCAAAGTATGAGCCATTTCAAAATGAAGTCCATGCCTTAAATCTATATAAAATGCTGATCTTTTCAAGCCAGCATTGTGTTTTTCATGGGGTCAGAAAGGGGAATGAGCCAAAGTTATGTTCTAAGGAGCAGCAGGTGGTTTTTATGATTTGGTGACTTGCTAAGCATCATCTTGCATTAATAAACAGTAGCAAATCAAATGGACAGAGGAATTAGGATAGACTCTATCATGGTGATGGGTCTTCTATCAGCCACCAGGAACCTGCACACAGGATCCTTGAATGCAGTAGAGTTGTCTGGGATCAAAAAAAAAAAAAAAAAAAAAAGGTGAAGAGAAGAAACTTGAAGAACAACAAGTCCTAAGGACAAGAATTACAGGTGGAGAGAGATTTATCAGAGTTCAGGGTATCAGAGAGTCCCGTGGTCCATGAGTCAATGGTGACAACAGTTTCAGAAAGTGGATCCCCCGTTGTTTTCAGGGGGAGAAGAACCCTGACTGGCGATCGGGGACCTGCAGTCTGTGTAAGAGCAATCTCAGTCCAGAGAGATCCTAGCCTGTGGCTTTGTCTTTTTAGTGAAGTTGGCAGCCAGGGGACCTGACAATTCTCAGCGAGCAAATAAGGCCTAGAACAGACATAAATCCAGGAAAGTGAGAGCAGGTATCCAACCACCAAGGGGAAATCTGACAACTCGCAGAGCTGGGGGAATCCTGGTGCAGAGCAGGTCAATTTCAGGGGAGTAGACACCTCACGAAAAACGGAGTCAGAAGAGATGTGATTATGAACCATTAAACAGCATTCATTTCCACCCTACAAATATAATAGAGTGGAAATCAACAAATAGGGTCTTCAACAAGCTGAAAGTAAAGCTCTTACACATACAGTAAAGTGAAGGGAAAACTTGAGAAGTAATGAATTTTGAACATTTAGAACTCGTGCTTTTAATGCATTTTAATTATAAGCTTATGCTATGTAAAGTTAAAGGACTTCTGTTTTTCAAATCTAGCTCGCAAAATTCCTAAACATTTAACAGTCTGTGCTCAAGAGCCAGCACAAGGTGACCCCACCATGCCAAGGAGCACGACCCAACTGACCTTTCAACGTTCATATGTCTTTCTGGGCCAATAAGTAGCCACTGCTCCAAGGCAAGGCTGCTCTGGTGTCTTTGAGAAACTCCTGGACTTTGCCCTGAGTCAGAAACCAGAGGGTTAACTCCCAGGTAGTGGTGCAGACACTTCCAGGGCCCTTCACAGGAGAGCCATATGCTGGCAGGGTCCACTTGAATGCCCACTGCCTCTACCATAATAATCTTTAATAATCTGAGAACTTTCCTCGGGAGACACATGTAGATGGAGACTCTAGGCTCTGGGGAAGCCCGACTCTTCTCTGCGTGTGCAAAAGCTGTGTATGCTCCCCTCACCTCTCTTCCTCCTCCTCCTCCAGTGTCTTTAAGGTAAGCTGCAGAAGGTCCCTGGACATGATTCTCATGGTGTCTGAGCTGACAGTGTAGTCAGCCACTGGCTGCTAAGACCAGCTCTTGCAAGTCACAGAGCAGGAAATCATTTTGGAAGACTTACTCAGAAATTCCAAATTTTCCCCATGGCTCAGGTAGCTGAGGCAGGAGGATCACAAGTTCAAAGCCAGCCCCAGAAGCTTAGAGAGGCCCTAAGTGACTTGGTGAGACCCTGTCTTAAAATTTAAAAATGAAATCAAAATGGCTGGGGATGTGGCTCAGAGGTTGAATACCCCTGGGTTCAATTCATGGTTTTAAAAAAATTACAAATTGCTACAAATCCTGCATAAGGTAGCCTCCAAGAAAAGTGTCTTAAGATCTAACATCCTTGGGCCACCTAAAACTTTGGATTAGAGGAGGATAAAAACTGGAGCTTGCCTCCTAACTCTCAGGCTCCCAGTTTTGCAGCCAAGCATTTCAGAAACAAACAGAACAAATCAGGCCAAAGAATAGTTGAAGAACCAGTGATGAAAATAATTAAGGTTCCTGGTGAAGAGGGACTCAGTTATCAAGGGACATGAGTCAGAAGCAATCTGCAGCCTGGAGGGAAAATGCTTGCCTCGGGCATTGCCGGATCTTGCTTACTCCAGGAAAGCTCTCTTTTCAAAGAACAACTTGAGTTTAAAATTTTGAGCAACTTGGAGCTACACGGAAGGAAGAGTTTTGCAGGAACCTCTGCTCTCCATAGCATCACAACTGGAGCTGAAGGCGGAAGTCCGCAGGGGAGTCGGAAGGTCCCTCAGGGAAGGGTCAGGGCATGGATGGAGGTGCTCATTCTGCCTTCATTCTGGGGACTGAGTGACCCAGTGAAATCCACTCTGCAGCTCTGGACCTCATTTTCCTAGAGCGTGAATCAAGAAGAGGTCAGCATCCACACCACCTTGCAGAGTTAATCCTAAATAGAAGGTAGTCTTCAGGAGCTCCAGGATCTTTCCCAGGTCTCCAGCTAGCTGGAAGGAAAGCTCTTGAAGCTCACTTAAAAATGAATATGTAGCCAGTCATGTGCATGCCTGTGATCCCTGAGGCTCAGGAGGCTGAGGCAGGAGGATTTCAGGTTCAAAGCCTGCCTCAGCGACTCAGTGAGGCCCTAAGCAACTTAGCAAGATCCTGTCTCAAATTTTAAGAGAAATGAAAAGGACTGGGGATGTGGCTTAGTAGTTAAGCACCCCTGGGTTCAATCCCTGGACAAAAAAAAAAATTTGTTTCATCAGTTACAACTTGACACACAAGGTGCCCTATATATATCAAATTGTTCTAATGTGGAAACTTTTATTAATGTATTTGCAACAATTGTAAGAAAAGAGAAAAGAAGAAAGGGAGGGAGAAGGGGAGAAGAGAGAGGCAAGGGGGAGGGGGAAAGCTGCTCGTTTTCATCCACAGAGCCCAGCACCATGAGCCACTGCAGCCCCGACAGGCTCTGCTTGGGAAGGCTTCAACAGGGTCCGTTCCAGCCTCGCATCATCCACGTTCCTGCTTGTTCCAAACTGATAGATTTAACTGTAGTCGACCAAATCCGTGTCTTTGAACATCATGATTTGGAAGCATTTCCCCTTCTTTACAAACACAAATTGTGGCACAAAGTGTGTGTCCTGTGTGTCAGCTGCTGCTGAGGTTGTTCAATCTAGGTGTAATCAAACTGGGCCGGTCTTGAGGCCATACAGGGATGATCCTGCTAAGATTCCGCCATCATTTAGGAGAAGTTGAATCTAATCAAATTGACTTTTAGGAGTCTTTTTAGGAAAACTTACTGTTTAAAATAGGAATTGGATGATAGCAAGTGGAGGGTATATCCAAGACCCCCGCTGCATGTCCAGTTCTGACAGTGAGCAGAATGCTAGTTAACACATCGAGCGTCACAGGCCCAAAGTCAGGCAGGGCTTGATGGCACAGGGCTTAGAGATCCTGTAGGAGCTCTGTTCACGGCTCAGACTGATCCGAGATAAGTCCTGCAAGCCTGAGTAAGCTGCAGGCAAGTGACCTTCCTGAACTTTTGGGTGGAAAAGAAGTGTTCTTGAGATATGCAATGGAGGGACCTTGTGGAGCGTTGTCTACAAGTGTCCCTGAAGGTCATTCAGGGAGCTGTTCTTTGCAAGAATTTCTTCAAAGAGTCAGGGCTGGGGGTTAAAAGGAGATAAAATCAGTCTCCATCCACTAAAGCTATGGACGCAGATGTTCAAATTCAAAGCTTATATTTAAAGCATGTGACTTTTGACATAAAATTATTTCTGCAGATAAATTTATAGAGAGTTATTATAGATAGAAAGGCTGTGCAAATTAGTTGTTTTCAAAGGAAAATTTGTTTGAAGTCTGAGTGAATGCAAACTGATTAATATGCTCTCTTACACATTTTTCTTCCTATTAATTCTCCTTAGATCTTTCCCCTGAAATTAAGTTTGAAAGACCATTACCTCTTCAAGATCACAGCCATCCTCCATTCTGAACTGATCATCAGTCAAAAGCCAGAAGCTCTGGAATATGGAGTTCTCCGAGTCTGTTGATTAGAGGCAAGTTCAAACCCTGGAGAAGCTCGACACTTGACTCCGCAGCAGGCCATGGCCAGGGAGCTCTTGGGCAACGCTACAAATTAGACTGGCTCATGTCAACAGACCCAACCAAGTTCAAGTATGAAAACTGTCACCCTCTCCCAAGGCTCTCTCCTGCTCTTCTGGAGTGAACATAACTGAGACTGTGTAATAATAACACAGTATGAATTCCCCAAATAATTTTGTTAAAAGGAAAAAAGAGAGCTTTCCACAAAAGCATATTGAGCTTTTGAAGTTTCCGAGTATAATATTAATCAGAAAGTAAATGTCAATGTAGGTTCCTCAAGGACATCTGAAGGCAACTCAAGCAGGTTGACATTTACTCTCATACACAAGGACTTACGCCAAACTCCTTGCAGCTCATCACAATGTCAATGCATGGTGGGAGTGGGAGACACCAAATAAATAAACAAATGAAAGCTGACCAAGAAAGCCAGCCCTCAGATGGCTCCCAAGGGAATATCTGCAATCACCCCTTTGCTTACCTGGTGTCTTAGTCTGTTTTGTGTGACTACAACAAAATACCTGAGACGAGGTAATTTATAAAGAAGTTTTGTGTTCCTTTCCCTTAGTTCTAGAGGCTGGAAAGTCCAAGATCAAGGGCAGAAGACATCACATGACTAGATCAGGAGCTAGCCCAGGTCTTTTCCCCAGTTAACAAAGCCTCCAATACCATCATGACCTCATCTAACCCTAACTGCTTTCCAAAGGCCTCATCTCGTAATACCATCCATATAAGTTTGGAGAGTAAGTTTCCTTGAGAGAAAATATTTAAACGATAGCAGACGGCAAGATATGAGAACAGATGACAACATGAAGTTTCCACAAATAATACCTCTGTAAATGTGTAGCTTTAGAGTAATGAATACAAAGATCTAGGCCACATGAGGAGACTGAGGCTCAGAAAGACTGAAAGATGGCTCTAAACCAGGACTGGGTTGGAGAGGACCATCCACTCCAGAATGCAGGCCGCTCCCCCTGACCTGGACCATGCTGACGGCCCAAGTGCTCGGCCACCTTTCATGACAGGTGGGTGGTTGTGGGAGGAGCCCTAGATCTGGAATTCTGGGACCAGGATGAACACCCCTGAGCTTCTCCGTAAGTCATGTAACTTCTGTGAATTGAGAAAGTAGATGTGGCAAATGGCAGGTGGCAGTGACAAAGAAAAACAGACTTGGGTACAGGGTAGGCACTCAACATATTTAAGCTTAAAAAAGATACTGTGTTCTCTCACAAGTTGGGTCCTGCACTGGGCATACGAACAGGGGACTGTTGACTGGAAGAGACCCTTTCTTCAAAATATCTCCCAAGTATGGTTCACCCATGAAGTTCATGGGTGAGGAAGTTGTGGGAATGAGAAGATAAAGAATTCTTTGAAAATCTTTTAGGTACATGATGCAAAACCCAGGACTCAAATTCAGGCTGTTTGGCTCTGGATGCGGTGCTTATTACCCAATGTGAAGCAAATCATATCAAGATTACAAAGCCCACTCGCACCCTAGTGCTCATGGCCAATCTTTCTGTAATGGTTTTAGCTGCAGATAGACTTTATTATGAGTAGGGATTTGGGGAAAGTGAGAGCCCTGATTGGAAGTGAGTGGGAGAACTAAAGTGTGGAGCACTTCTGAAGTCTCTGAATAACTAGACCGAGAGGCCTCTCTTCTAGGGTTAACAGTTTGAGCTCATCCTCCCCATATCGCTAAGAGCTATTGATCCTGGGGTCGGGGGGTGGTCAGCTGTGCACAGTGGACCAGCGATGCTCAGCTTCCTCCAGCAGGGGCTCTCCTCTTAACAAGGCATCATGGTTCATCTCACATGTCAACTCGATTGGCTCGGAGGATGTGAAACTGCCTATCACTGATGGTTCTAACCAACAGAATCAATTTGATTAAGACTTTTTGATGTCAACCTTTACCAGGTAGAGTGGAAGCCTCCTCCATCAGCTGAATCCTAGGCTCTCAGAAGGAGGCCCTCCTATCACCCAAGCATCATCTGACATATTCCAGGCCATAATAAAATCCTCCCCTGCCCCCCCCCCAACACCTGCAGCACCTACCCAAACCAACCCACAACCAGGAGCAGGGACTGCTGGTGTTGGTTTTAGAGAAAAAAAAATACCAGCCCTAAGCCTTGAAAAAAAAAAAACAGCTCATTTTATTTTGGGTGCACTTACCTGTCATCAAAGCTCTGTCAGAAAACCCAAAGCCATTTATATAGCTGATCTTTGCAGAAATGTCAGGTGGAAATGTGAGCTGGTGAAAGCGTGTCCCTCAGCTAGAGCAAATGCCTTTTCCTTCAAGTTCCTTTTTTTCTTTCTTTTTCATTTTTTTTTTTTGTACTGCATTCAAGCCTCTTCCCCAGAGCGGTCTCCAGGGACAGTCCCCACCAGCACGCCCCATTAAACAGGACCTGCATGCACAGTTTACTCACTTATCCCTAGTTGGCTGTTGCCTCCAGTTATTTTAGCTTCTCCCTCTGCTTCATTGGCGCTTCGCACCAAAGATCCACAGCTAATAAAAAAGTGTAAGGAGAGAATTCCTTTTAGAGGGAGCAATCCTGGTATCTTTCCTTGTTGACAAAGGCATTAGTTCAGTGCCCTAAAGATACCGGCTAGAGAAACATTTGGCCTCTGGCCTCCAAATGAGAAGCAATTCTAACAGCAGAGACAATGACTGGCCTGGTCCTGCCTAGCAGCAAATAATTCCTGAGCCTAAATATGAAATTAGTATTGATCTGATACCACTGAGCTTATGTCTGCCATTTATGAGAGAAGAACACTTGTTCCAGAGGCAGCCGGAGATCTGTTCCTCACTAACGAGGGCAAAACTTAGCAGGTGCAGCCAAAGATTTTATTTTTTATTTTCTAAAGAAAATAGCATCAGGGCCCTGCATTCTTTCCAGAATTGTCTCTTTCAGATACAAAGGAAGGGTACATCTTCTAGACTTGCCTGCTGGGGATTTTCTGGGGTTCAGCCCAGGCGGCCATTTGGTCAGGTCAATATCACCATCTTAGGACACTGCGGTCCTGCATTCACAGAGTGTGCCATCAGTCATGGGAGGGGACAGAGACTTGGGTTACAAGCGTCACACTGGTGAGGAGAAAATGCAAGTGGAGATGCCTGACAGGGTTTGTGTAGGTCAAGACAAGGAACACAAAATTTTCTCAGGACACACGATAGAGCAGAGAGCAGGTCCTGGATCCCTTGAACCCAGGCACTGAGGTCATTATAAAAGAGGGTAAGTCAGAGCAGACACAGGTGAAGATCACATAGGGACGGGCAGAAAGAGTGATTTGGGTCTAAGCCAAGGAACCCTGGGGTACAGCCATCTAGAACAGCCAGCGAGCGCCCAGATGGACCTCCCTGAGCCCACACAGGATCCAACCTGCTGGCCTCCAGGGAGGTGGGAATGTATGTGCATGGTGTTTGGGGTTTTTGCTTGATGACTGTTTCCTGATGCACTTCTGGAGTTGGGGTCATTCCATTATGCCCTTTCTGCCCATTGCCCTGCCTCCTCCTGTTCATGGTCATTTCTAGGAGGCCGCACCTCTCCCTGTTTCCAGCAAGCCATAGTAAGTCTCCCAAGATCATTCTCCATTATTTTGGGGGGGGACTCAGTTGAAGTATAAATCAGGGGATGGAGAATTATGATATAAAAATCTACCCCCAATTTTCTTCAAGGGTTGTTCTCAGAGCCTCCAAGTCATCCTAGGAAACACTGAGTTTATGGCACACGGAGCCAGATTCCCTGCATCCCTCTTGAATATGAAAAAAAAAATGGAGATGGTTATTTCAGGATTTAGAATATGATTTTCCTCCGAAACACGTGCCAGTCACTCTATAGCCCTATAATTTCAGGCAATCGAAAGTTATAATTAAGTGTCTGCACTTCCAATTCCAAGGGAGGAAAGTACATAGAGTTCTTGATTGAGAGTGAGAAGCCAGAAATGAAGCTCTGGTTTGCATTAAGAATCCATGGTGTGGTGGCAAGCACACTGGTCCAGAAATCAGGAGAACAGACGATCCGGTGTTCCCACCTTCAGAGCTCCTTGATCAGGAGCAAGGCGATCCACCTTCTGGAGGCTCCACTTTCTATGTATACAAAGGATTATCAGGAGGATTAAATTTAGAAAGTGCAAGTGAATGTGTTTTTTTTTTTTTATAAAATCATAAGCATTCTAATATGCACATTATTTTCATTCTATTTTAAAAGCAAGACTTTATGGAGTATCTTAGTGAGTTTAACACATCCGGTCTTCTCAGCAACCACAGGAGGACAGTCCATTAATTCCAAGAAGACAAAACCCAGATAAATTATGCCACTCTTCCAAGGTCAAGCAGATAGCAAATGGAAGAGAAGAAATCAAATCTAAGAGCTCCTGCTTCCCAGGGCAAGCGTGTCTGGCCCACGTGACCTCTCTTCTGATGAGGCAGTTTTTGTTCTCATTGCTAACTCAGGGGTCAGGGTCCCTGAGCATAGTGAGACCACAGAGGGCTCATTCTCTTCATCCCTTCATAATCTCCTCAGAAACAAAGGCCAGGCTGCCCCAGGGGGCTGCTGATGAAGGGACTGAAGCTCCTTGGGAAGCGCCAGCAAGAAACAAGGTGAAGAAAGCATCCCTGCTTGGACCTGGGTCGGGGAGCTGGGGGTCACCTGGGAAACTGGGACTCGCCAGCAGGCAGCGGCTCTGGGCCGCTGGGAAGGATGTCCCATGACCGGGCCAGTTCTTCAGAGGGAAGCCAGGATTGGGAGGTGCCAATCGCCCAGCCGTGCTCCCGGGGGGGGGGGGGAGGTCCCTTGAGACCCCTCAGCTCTTTGGTCCTGGTTTTCAGGCAATCTTCAGATCATAACTTGGCTTCCTCCAAGTGATTCTGAAAGGGGCTGAGCAATGCCTGAGCACTTTATCCCTGAGTAAAACCCTTCAGCATGTCCCTGCCACCCCCTATGAGACTCTCCTCTGGCTTTCAGAGCCACTGTGATAAAATGCTTCCTCTCTGCGCTCCAGACACGCTGCAGGTGCTGCCTCCAGACACACCTTGTTTTCTCACCCTCAACCCTCTGGACACGCTCCTGCCTCACCAGGAATTCCCTTCCACTCTCCTATCCCCAAACGTACTCTCCACTGGATCCCATCTTAGCTCCCCACAAAGTGTCTCTGAGTACCCCTTCCCCAGAAACTCTCAGCTGGGGCCTCTCCTTTGAGTGCCCTTAGCATCCTGACTCAACTCCGTCAATGTGATTGCAATATTTTTTTGTTTCTTTGTCCCTCCTCCACCAGAATATAAGTGATTTAAGACAGGACAGTCTTATCTTTTAATACATTGCCGACGGAGCTTGGCATCTGGCGCATAGTAGGCACACTGTAAATATCTCACAATGAGCAAAAGAGAGGAGCTCAGGCCCTGAACAGAATCTTCACCACTGTCATTTAGCAAAGCAGCTTCAGGCTGCAGACCCTGTCCTCCCCGCCTCAAGCTTCTGCCTCTGTGGGGTGGAACTGAAGCATGTCTTGAAACCCTCTAGGTAGCCTGGCAAAGACGGACACACAGACGTGTTCCCATGCCACGGTGACCTTCTAAGCAAAAAGTGGCACCAAAAGGAAATCAGAAGCAGCAGCCACAGCTGTCAGAAGCCTCCAAAAGAAGAGCTGCCAGATCAATGTGAAGACAACTCAGGAAAAAATGTGCTAGGACAGAGCCAGGTGCCTGCAGTGAGTGTCAGGGACGATTCCCGTGGTCCCTGGGCTCGGGCTCCTGTCTGTGTCCTGTGGTGTCATGACTCTGGGTAGCAGTTGGCCTCGTGGGAGACAAGTGTCGGCTCCCAGTGAGCGTGTGTCTCTGGACAGCTCTGAGCCCTCGCAAAGCCCTCCTCTCTTCAGGATAAAACTTAACGCAGCCCAGTCCCTTCAACACAGCTCCGTTTCCAGGCCTCCAATACACATGGATCTATTTGTAAGGTGTTCACTAAAAAGAGTTTTGGGAATGGGGCAATGAAATGATTGATTTTTTTTGTTCTGTAAGTTGCCTTTTTAGGTTGGAGTATTGATATAGCTTAAAAACCTACTGTAGCCTTGTTTGTGTTCAAATTGCACCCCCCCCCATCCAAAAAACAAAACAATTGAAGAATTTCTAATCATTTAAAATATCCTTGAACTCTAGAGAAATGGGAAGTCACCGTCACCACCACCTGTGCACAGCATCTGATTTGTCCAGCGCTCACTCACCTGGGGTGCTTGGCCCCATGCTGTGGGCTCTGTCTCTCGCTCAGTCTCCTCCGCAGCACAGCAAGGTGAGAGCCACCAGTTCTTCACTAGACACTGAGGGGACACAAGTCAGGAAGGTTGACTGACCTCCCCCAGGTCGGAAGGTGCCAAGACACCCAGCCCCAGGGCCAGCTCTTCCACCATGTCCTGTTGAGCACCCACTGTGCCCAGAGTAGTCCTCACAGTGTGGCCCTCACCTCTGCAAAATAGATGTTGTCCCCATTTTCCCTGCGAGGAAACTGAGCAATGGAGCTTGATAACCTACCCAAAATCTCAGGACAACAAGAGGCTGAGACTGATCGATCCTGCCCAGGTCTTCTCATGCACAGCCCTTGCATTTCCACAACAGTGACATTGGCTCTGGGCCACCGCCACTCTCATCCACTTTTCCCAAAGTCCCTGTCTAGGCAGGATGTGCTCACATACTCCCCTGCTGGTACTCATGACCACATGGCTGGGCCACAGCAGCTCTGCCCACCTGAGCCTCTAACCAGATTCTCAGTGACTTCACACCACTCACTCACCCTAAGCAAACTTTCCTGTGTCTATCCCCCATGAAACCCTGCTCTCTGAAAACATATCAAAATACACACATGCATACACACAGGCACAGCTTACATGTGTGCCCTGAAGTGTGTACATGTATTACTTTATTACACTTTTGTTTATTTGATGTCATATTATTAGAGATTTGTATTTATTCTACATACCTATTTAATGCATATATTATATGAAATATATTAAGTGTTTTAAATATTGGGCACAATAAACTGGACAATTCTCTACACCTATTTATATTATTTCATAGTGTATCTTAGTTGTTATGTTCCTTTTATGAGCCGTACGCTGGAACAATGTACCAAGTCTATGGACAAGCAGGAGGCCACCCTTGGCGTTACAAGTCCTCTGATTCAGACCTGGCTAAAAGCAGCACAGATGAAAAATTCCTGGAGTGCTAGCCGTCTCCTTGCTCAAGGTGAGCCCACAGTGTGGGGATGAGCTTGGAGAGCAAAGGAGGGAATATGACCCAGGCCAAGCAGAGGGGGTCGAGGGCAGCCCAGGCCCACAGGCACCCAAGCCCACAGAGGGCTGGACTCCATGACAGAAGAGATGTGGAGGGGCACCCACAGCCCAGGCACATGGGGGCTGGCCACCAGGAAGATGCTGTAACTGCTTCTGAAGAAGGAGCTGATGATGACAATTAGGATCCCAGGCCAATTAGTGAATGGGAACCTTGTTAAAACACGGAATTGAAAGGAAACTGTATGTGTGACTCGGAAATACCAAAGCGTGCTGCTGCGAGTTGGCGAGGATAGGGATCATCATCAGCTGAAATCACTTCAACCAAACTCCCTACTTCAAAAACTCTCCTTCTAAAAAAGGCTCATCTGAGGTTGATACCACTGGTGACCAGTGGCGAGTTCTGCTCCCCACATGCTGAAGCATAATCTTAGAGAAGTCATGAGGTAAGCCTATAAAGGAGGGTTTATTTTAAAAGGGGTAACACAGACTTCTCCCGGGACGGAGAAGGGGGCCATAGCTGGTACCCTGGTGTCCTCAGAAGTGAGGGGTTCTGCCTTTTTATATCCCAGGCTTCCTTTGTTCCCCTGCTCTCTTCCCCTCACCTCTCTCCTCCCTGTGCATGTGACTAGGCCCAGGAGATGCTCAGTGGGTGGCCAAAGGGTGAGAAGCAGATGGGCTGGAGGGGCCAGGTGGCATGATCTGGGCAGGAAGGGGGCACAGTTAACAACTCCCTGTAGGGAGGGACGATCCCTGAGACAGGTCACCTTCACAACAGGTTGGAGCAGGGGCAGGTCACCTTGATAAGGGTGAAGGAAGGGCTCCGAAGGAATTAACCTTTCAATTCCTCCATTCTCTGGATCCAACCCTGGCCTATCTGCCTGTCTAATTCTGGCTTCAATGTTAGGCCTTTTAAAAACAGTATTTCACAAGACACTCTGTCCCCAAAGTTCCCCAAGGTTGGAACAGCGAAATCGTTGATGTAAACAGCAGACCCACTCAATTACTCACCCCTAAAAAGTGCCAGTACTTTAGAGCATCTCCACATTCAAGGAAGCCGTGGGCTCCCAGACGGTGCGTGGGAGGTCCATTAAAACACAACTCCTTTCCCAGGGACCTGCCACGGAAGCTGTCGCTGGATGGGAATGTAACTGGCTTCTTCTCAAGCAAACGCATGTGATGTTGCTGTTGTTGTTGTTTTGCTGTTGTTGCTGCTGCTGCTGCTGTTGTTGTTGCTGTTGTTGTTGTTGTTGTTGCTGTTGTTGTTGCTGCTGTTGTTGTTGCTGTTGTTGTTGTTGCTGCTGCTGCTGTTGCTGCTGCTGCTGTTGTTGTTGCTGCTGTTGTTGTTGCTGTTGTTGTTGTTGTGTGTAGATGAGAGAAAGAACACCAATCAGGGTGATCCAGATGCATCACCTCTCTTGGGACCCGTTTCCGTTACAGTCTTCTCTTGGAGAGCCGTCACCGTGCCCTCCTCACCAGGTGTCCCTCCCCATTCATGCCGGTCCAGGTGACTGCATACCCCACCTCCCTCCCCAGGCCACACCACACTCTGGCCCCTGAGCCTGCCCTGCTCCTTCCCTCAGGTTCTTTGATGCTTCTCACTTGGACCCTGCAGGGCCTTCTGACTAGCTGCCAATACCACTCTTTTCCGTCATTCTCTGCCACAAATGATTCCCCTAAAAGGCAAATTCAGACTCATCCTGGCTCCCATTGGAGCCCCTTCCACCATTCCCTTAACCTCTGTGTCAAAACAGAGCTCCTTACGGGGGCACAAAGGGTCTCTCCGACACAGCCCCTGTCTGCCTCGGGGCTCTGCCCTCCCTCATCGGCAGACCCTACAGCCCACACCTGCGCTCTGTCACATGCCAGGAGCCCTTCAGACCCCCAGGTTTCCCGACCTGTGACCTTCTTCCAGCTATGCCACTGTCACTGTCTGACAACCAGCTCCCACTGCTCTCCAAAGGCAGTGTCTCTGTGCCTGCCACCTTCTGCACGTCTTCAGGTCCTCCACAAGTGCATGGTGACCGTGGCTGAAGATCTGGGTCACGTCTTGGTTTAGAGCTTAAAACTGAACGTGGGGCGTGTGGAGAGGTGCAGGGGCATAAAGATGAATAAAGGATGCTCCCAAGAAACCAGGGGCAGAGTGAGGAGAGGGTCTGAGGCAGTACTGGGGGGAGGCTACACCACCTGGGCAACAGTGCTAAACAACCCTGGCGAGCTGGGAGGCCGCAGACTGAGAAGGGGCTCTTGGATCCAGAAATGAGGAGTTCCCGTGAGACCTTCCCACAGTGGAGGTAGCAGATTTTGCTCTATTTCCACTACCTTTAAAAATACCTCCTTTGTGTCTCTGAGCTCTTCCATGCCACTCTGCCCCGTGTGTTACTGAACCTGCCACAGAAGATTCCTGAATCGGCATTAAGTTCTTGCAGCCACCATGACTGGTGACCAATGGCCTCCTTGTGGCCTGACCTGGGGAAGTGTGCTGAAGGACAGCTTCCGCGTCACCACCATCACACGGGACACCGTGGAAGTACCTGGAGCTGTGGAGACCGAGGTCCCGCCTTCCCAGTCACTCCTGAGAGACGGCCGTTGCTCCCCACAGTCCCACCGTGAGGGCCCTGCGTCCGCCGTCTCACTGTTTCCACCTGGAGGTGATGAACAGTGTTTCCTTTTTTCTCTGACCAGGTGTGTCCTGTCGCGTTCCTCTGCGGGGCCTGGTCTGTCTCCAGCCCGCTCTGCGGGAGAACCAGGCCTGCAGGTGTGTCATGAGTCTGGATTGCCAGAAGCGTGCATCTTCTCCGTGGCGTGGTGGGACCCCTGCCCACCGGCTGGACCTGTGGTCTTGCTGGACAGCTCCCCTGTGTGCTGTCACGCTGGCTCTTTGGGAGGTGTCCTTTAGTCGGGGGCCTTCTCTTTCCGTTCCTTCTTCTTCGTTGCTTTCCTCCTTTCCTCACGCCATGCTCCTGTCGTCCCCGTCCTCCTCCTTGGCTTTTGTCCATAACCCCAGGACTCCGTGGTCCGGGGGCCCACGTCTGGGAATCCTGTCTTCCCCTCTCTGCATCCCTCTCTGCACGTCCCCTCAGGGACCTGTCCCCCTCGGATCTGTGGCTCCTCCTGCCTGCTCAGACTCTTGCTTGCAGGCTTTTTAGACAAGTCCCACCTTCATGTCCCTTGAGACTCTGGGCCATACCTCAGGACACCTGCTATTCCAAGCCTCCCCACCCTCCCTTGAGGTCCACCTTCCCCAACTTCAGGAACTTGCATAACAGTCCATTTTTACAATATTAAACTGAACTCTCAGGAGTTTTCTGAGATGCTTCCAAACTTGGCCTGTGGAAATGAGTCTCTTTAAAACCTGCTTTAAATTCAGAGTCGCCTTCAGATTGTTGTTTGTTGCCTCCAACTATTTTTCAGCAAAGACATTTTTCTTACATGAATAAAAATCTCAAACACTTTAATGGGAACATTGGATTTGGCTTTGCTTGGTTCTCCTCGCTGCCTCGGGTCTTTCATCGAAAGCCCTGACAGTGGCATGACTCTTTTTGGGCCTTTTTATAAACAGCTCATTTATAGGAATTTATGAAATAAAAGGGTTTCTTTCCCCGCTGGGTCAGGTGGCCGAAGGTGGTTTGTATTTCGCTGCTTTGATGGAGGTGAAAGGATTGCGAGTCAGGACACCCTCAAGCCCCTCCCTGCTGTCAACACAAACACCCACTCGAACTCTGCAGGGGGTCACAGCTGTGAGGGGACTGGTTCCTTAGGACCCCAGGAGGGTTTTGTGCTCTTTCATCCCTTCAGGGGTATTTGTGGAAAATTAACATTCTCATTTTCTTTTCGTAGTAGGTAGACCACCATTTTTCTTTGGGAATTTCTGCTAACACCATTAAAACCTCATGATTCTTAAGTATTGATAACTTCACCCTCAATTCAGGAAAACACAGTAACTGAAAGGAAGAATGCAGCCTCCTGGATTTCTTATGAGAATGACAGAAAAGCTTCCTCCAGGGACTCTTCACAGCCAGTAGCCACACACAGCTGCTGAGCCAGGCGACCCACAGCAAGCCACCTCGACCCTCCAGCGTCCACGGCAGAGCAGAGGCACTTGTCTCCCGGCCACAGAAGCCTCCTGGTTTTCCAGGAGACCAGATGGCAGATGAGACCACAGAGTCACCAAGAACCAGCTCTGAGATAGGTGTGAATTTGAACAAGACCAAGATTAGTTAGATATATAATATATAACTGACTCCACGTCCCCGGGAAAGGCTGCTTCTTCCGAATTCAGGTTTCAGCCTGTTCTCGGTTCTTCTTCTGAAGCCATCTGCCTGCCTCCTGCCTCTGTGCAGCTTCTGCTTCCTCAGGCTAAGGCTGCGACTTCAGCCTCTTTGGAGTTAAATTTTCAGATGCAAAACCGATTGCTCAGTGACTGACAATATTACAGAGTGGAGAGACCATGTCCCTTGATTCCTGCAGCTCTCGGGGACATGAGCCAGGAGGGCCTCTGCAGTACTTTGGGTAGATGAACAGCCACCAGGTAGGGCCGGGAGGCCTCTGCAGCGCACTGGGCATGTCTACAGCCACTAGGGGAGGAAACCCAGTCCTGAAATCACCATGACAACACTGGCAGAACTTGGGCACCACTTTTTCATGAACCATGCAAAAAAGGAGGGTGGGTGGGAGGGGGGTCCTGCATGTTTGTGAGCCATTCCCTTCAGAGTTGTGAAAGTGGTGAGCACGTTCCCTCTCTCCTCTCTTAGTCTGCCAGCTCAACATGATGGTTGAAGTAAACCTGTCCACTAAATCTTGATGTGAGACAGGAATAAATGCATGTGACTTTTACAGCTGTCAAAATTTAATGCCGTTCAGAAAATGCAGTGTGGCTGTTAGGTGTAGTGGTGATTACAGAGAGCCTTGAAAAATCTCTCCTCTTATTGCCTTTTACAATTGCTATCTCCATCACATCTGATCTGCTGCTGCAGCCTGTTGTGAGGCAGTTATGCAAATGAACATAAATAAATGAAACTTTCCATGGTCTTCTATCAAGACTAATGCAGAAAAGCTACCACCCAAACATTAGCATCATGAGATCCCTATTAGAGAACGAAGACAGCCGCTGGCAGGACCAGAGTCAATCAGAATGCACGAGAGTGAGGACCGCGGCAGACAGATGGCAATCATCCATTGTAAGGAAATTCTCAGGGACTCATTAATTGCCTGGGAAAAGATACAGAAAGATCATGTCATAATTGGACCAGAATCTGAGTTGAGAGTACATCTAAATCAGATCAAGCACCACCATCATGTTACTTGGCTTATGTGGGTAGATGCTATTTAATTGATTCTTTATATGCAGTAGTCATGCTTAGCAGCGCTCAGTAAATTGTTCTCAATGTTTGCTTTATGACTGAGTGTTCATGTTATTTGCCGCTAGAAGCCAAGCACACTGTCATGGAAAAATAGCCAGTCTTGATGCCACTTGGTATTTAAAATGGTCTCCTGAGTGAAACCGGACCAGGAAAGAGTGGACCATAAACACATCTGCCCCCAGGACCATTTCTTCTACTTTTCATAACTCTCAGCTAGATAAAGCATGGTCCTCTATCTGTGGGGGCACTTGGTAAATGTCACTGACCCAGTCACTGACTGGCAGATGACAATAGTTGGTGGTGAAAAATTGAGTGTAGGGAACAGGAGAAGGCACCAGGGTGAGGGGGAGAAGGGATGGGTTCTTGGAAGCGTCTCCTTGTTGCACTGTAAATATCCTGCGGATGGTACATTAGGAGTTGGAGAGTGAACTGTCCCATAATTTCCTGATTTGGTACTTGAGTCACATTCTAACCAAGCTCCTCTAGCTCGACACTAAGGCACATTTGCTCATTACTTGGGGACTAATGTCTTAACACTCTCCCCATCATGCAGTGCAACTATTTGCCTCCGAATTCATAAGGTATAGCAGCGAAGCCCTTTCTGACAAGTAGCACTAGATGTAGAGCCAGGAGAAGAATTCAATCTTGACTTTCCCATTAGACGCCATTCGACTCTGGCCAACTCATAACCTCACTCAGTCTCTTTTCCTTTTTGGTATAAATGAATCAAGTTGAAATTATCCTAGACCATATGAAAGAATTATTGAGAGGACCAATTGTGACATTATAAATATGGACACACAACAGGCTGAAAGGTGCCAAGAAATGTGTGTGCTTATCATCCACTTGCCATTTGCACACACATGCACACTCACTTATCAGTCCAGATGATGAGAGCAGCAAGTTTACCAGTGTGTTGGCAACGTGCAAGAGAGTGTCAACCATGGCTGAGAGGCAGGGAGGAAGTCACAGCCTGCAGGGCTAGTGGAGCCATGGAGCAGACGGGGTGGCTGCCGTGGAGTCACGGGGGAGCGTGTGGCTTCAGGAAGGAGCACTGAAATGGATTCATCAAGGAGAATGACTTTTAGAATTTGAGATAGTTTTGATACTTGGAAAATAGAGATTGAGAAAAGGCAGAACCAGGTGAATGAGGGGAGAACAAACATCTAATGCAAAAGGAAGACAGTAGTGTGGGTGAGGAGAGAGAGGCAAGAAGGAAGGAGTGAAGAAGGATGGGGAGGGCGGGAGAGGAGAGGAGAGTGTGAATTAAAGGCCCCGGAGCAGGCTGGAAGACAGGAACTTATCATAGGTCAAAACCACAGATGGGTCCCTTTGGGGCAAGGGGTGGGCAGAGGGATTTTCCAAGGAAAGATGAAAAGAAAAAAACTGCAGATCAATTTTTAAAACATCCAAAAGGCACAGAATGTGGGAAAGGTGGCAGACAGAAAGGACTATCCCCATCGTTCCACTGCCCTCTATAGATTTCAAAATGATAAGCAATCACCTCCTGCAGGACATTAGAGAAACTAGTATTATATCATCACCCTGGTTTCCTAAACCTGGAGGCCCTCAGGTGACCAGTGACTTGCTGTAGATCTCAAATCTAACACACAGCAGAATGCAACTCCACCCTGGCCCACCCAGGGTCACACTGCAGGGAGCTGCCTGTCAGCTGTGCGTGCAGAGGTGCCTGGCAACTGAAGGGGCAGCGGGAGGGAGGTGGGGTGCTTGCCTTCCTCCTTTCCCTTTTTAAAACCCACTCAACAAAATCTATAATAACTAAAGGGAAATATAGATGCTTCCTGTAACAGAATACAATCGACACAGAAGGATAAAATAAATATTGAAAGAAAAGGGGGGAAAGTTGTTCAGGGTATATTTGTGCACATAATCTTCATGCAGCTCACTGTGTTTTGCAGTGATGAAGATCAACTGTTGGGAAAGCACACAGAATATGCTAAGCACCTGCCTGTGCATAATAGCCACAGTGATCTGCCAAGGCTCAAATGAGATGCTGAATAATGACGGTGTGTCATGCCATGTACCTCCACTGAAAATAAATCACCAGCACCGTCCTAATCAGAGCAGTGTCATACAAGGCTTTCACAAACAGTGTTGACTCTCATAATTTGGACTCCATAAATAAACTGGTCATATGTCACAGATAAGTACTAAGCAACAGAAGAAAAATAGAAAAATGTTTTGCATTTTTTAGGGTTCTTGAGATGCATCCTTCATATGTCCATCTCATTTTGGGGGGGTACCAAGGATTGAACCCAGGGGCACTTGACCGCTGAGCAACATCCCCAGAATACTACCCCCCATCCCTGCATTTTTTTTTTTTTTTTTTGCTTAGGGTCTCACTAAATTGCCATCTCAGATTTCAAGCCAGCATCATAGTCTCTACAGAGGAGGAGGACAGAGACCATCCACCTCCAAAGAGGAGTAGTGACCTTGTGTAGCTCCAAGAGACTGCAACTTCTCACAACAGGAGAAAACAAATCAATGTGCATCGGGGCTTTGCTCATGATTCTGAGGAGCGGGACAGCTGGGTCAAATGGTGGTTCCATTCCCAGTTTTCTAAGGAATCTTCATCTGCTTTCCATAGTGGTTGCACCAATTTGCAGTCCCACCAGCAATGAATGAGTGTACCTTTACCCCACATCCTCACCAACACTTATTATTGCCTGTATTCTTTTTTTAAAGATGTTAATGGACCTTTGTTTTATTCATTTATTTAGTGCTGAGGATAGACCCAGTGCCTCAAACATGCTAGGCAAGTGCTCTACCATGGAGCCATAACCCCAGCCCTTGCCTGTTTTCTTGATAATTGCCATTGACTAGAGTCAGATGAGATCTTAGAGTAGTTTTGATTTGCATTCCTATAATTGCTAGAAATTATGAACATTTTTTCATATGTTTGTTGATCGATTGTATTTCTTCTTCTATGAAGTGTCTGTGCAGTGTCTTAGCCCATTTATTTATTGGGTTTTTTTTTTTTTTGGTGTCTCCAATATATATTCTTGATTCTTGGCACCTTTGACCACTATCTGTCTGTTTGATGCCAATACCATACTGGTTTTGTTACTGTAGCTCCATAGTACAATATGAGATAAGGTATTATGGTACCTCCAGCCTCATTCTTCTGGTTCAAAATTGCTGCTATGGTTTGGATGTGATGTGGTCACCTGTGAAAGAATGCAAGGTTTAAAAGAGAAATAAAGCTTTAACTCAATGAGTGAATCAATCCCCTGATGGGATTAACTGAGTGGTAACTGTAGGCAGGTAGGGTGTGGCTGGGGGAGGTAGTCCCTGGGGGGGGGCGGGGGGGGCATGCCTTTGGGGTATATATTTTATATCTGGCAAGCAGAGACTGATTATGATCATCATGTGAGCTGCTTCCCTCTCCCACACTCTTCCACCATGATGTCCTGCCTCACCTCGAGTCCCAAGGAATGGAGCCTGCTCTCTGTGAACTGAGACCTCTGAAACCATGAGCCCCCATAAAACTTTTCCTCCTCTGCAATTATTCTGGTCAAGTCTTTTACTCACAGCAGTGAAAAAGCTGACCAAAACAATTGCTTTGGCTATTCTGGGTCTCTTATCCTTCCAAATGAATTTTAGGACTCTTTTTTTTCTTGTTCTGTGAAAAATATTCTTGATATTTTTATGCAAATTTCATTGAATTTGTATGTTGATTTTGGTAGTACAGCTGTTTTGACAATATTAATTCTACCTGTCCAAAAACATGGGAGATGTTTTCATCTTCTTGTGTCTTTGATTTCTTTTTTCAGTATTCTATAATTTTCATTGTGAGATCTTTCATCTCCTTGGTTGGATTAATTCCCAGGTCTATTTTTAGGATTACTGTGAATCAAATAGTTTTCCTGATTTCTTTCTCAGGAGAATCACTGTTGGAGTATAGGAAAGCTATTGATTTATGAATGCTGATTTTACATCCTGCTACTTTGCTGAATTTATTGATCAGCTTTAGAAGACTTCTGATGGAGTTTTTGGGTCTTCTAGATATAGAATCATGTCATGTCATCAGCAAACAGGGATAATTTGACTTCTTCTTTTCCTTTGATTTCCTTCCCTTGCCTAATTTCTCTGGCAAGAGTTTTAAAAACTATGTGGAATAGAACTGGTGAGATTGGACATTCTTGTCTTGTTTCTGAATTTAAAGAAAAATCTTTTAGTTTTCCTCTATTCAGTATGATGCTGGCTTTGTCATACATAGCCTTTATGGTATTGAGGAAGCTCCTAAAGAAGTATTCTTACTTAACATTTATCTCTGGCATTATAAGACCAAACAAAAGCATACTGACTGAATCTGTGAGCACAGTTTCTAAGCAATATCAGTTGTTATTTATTGTGCCATTTCTTTGTGCAAAGCACTATGTTAAGACTATAGGTGATACAAAAAATGAAAGATTCTCTTATCTCAAAAAAAATTGTAAGCTCATTAGAAAAGGCATTTAGTCAAATCAAGATTCAAAGAAAAATGAACTGGGATGAGAAAAAATTAAGGTCACATTGCTGATAATTGCAACTCTTGGGCAGTTAGTGTTTTTAACTTTTCCCGGGCTCATCTTCTTATGTTCTTGGCAAGGGTTGCTGTGAGGCATGAAGGCCTTGCACGTAGCAGGCTGTCCGCAAATGGCAGGTATATTTTATTCTTACTAGGATTCTATTCTAATACTAGTATTAGAATAATACTGCTCTGTTTTATGCCTTCTCCATAGAACCCCAATGGAAAGCTCCACCTCCATGTTTTTCTATTGATTATAATTTTATAATTATAATTCATCATGTGATCTGCTTCCCACCTCGCCTTAGGTGGTTACTTAAGGGAAGAAGTCTGATTAGGGTACCCTCTAGATGCCCATGAAGATTGGTTCTTTGTGCTCCGAGTCCTGCATCATGAACACATTCTCCCATCTCAAACTACATCTTTGACTCAATAGCCAAATAGAAGAAAGCATATAAAAGTGTGTCTTTATGGATTAGAAAACATGCTGCAAATGTGTGGTGCAGCTGTTGTTGTTATTACAGAAAATTAGCCTGGTGCAGCGTGGTAGGCCCGGGACATGGTCCCACTCTCCTCTGTGTGAGCCATGTGGAATGGGGAACTGCTCCACTTCTAGGATCTTCCACGTCCTCACATGTAAATTCAGGCTGATAACGAAGCCATAGCAAATTGATCGCAGAGGATCTAGCATGATACCTGGAATTAAGCAACAGGTCTGTTCTGCTCTTTCCTCTCACACACCCCAGGGATTTATGCTTACTGACATTCCTTCTTGTCAACAGTTAGCCTTGGACTCTTTAAGATGGATATCATCTGTTCTAATTCTGCCTATTTCAAAGTGAAAAGATGGGGACATGTGTGCTCTGCCCCCGTTTGGTGTCTGAGTATCTTTCCAACATTGGAGCTAGAAGTCTTTGCCTTCCCATTTTCTGTATAGACGGAGCTCGCTCACCCGCCTCACCCCGCTCTCTGAATGCCGGATACTGAGAGCACACATGTGGATTTAAAAGGAGTGCCGATGCCGAGACATCAGAAGTCCTGGGACAAACTGGGAACTTCCACGGTGCTGGCTGAATGTGTATCTCTCAAAATGCCAAGAGCACAAGAAGGTAAGAGCCTCAGCCGGGAACCCGACATGGACACCAAAGTTCCCTCTTCAAGGAATGTGTATTGGGATGGTCAAAGGAATCAGCAAAAGGGATTCTGAAGGATAAATGGTGTGGGAAACCATATCCATAAGTAAACACCAGGAGCATTTGACTGGTTGGGTGGATTTGGGGCCATGGAATCTCTTCCTTTGATGTTGTGAAGCACCGTGAGTTGAGAGACTCCCCCAAACTTGGCACCCCATCTTGGTCTCCATCGACCCATTGTTACCACACAATACAGGGCCACCATGACTCTGAAGGGTGCCAGGAAATTGAAAGTTGTCTCTGGTGTGTCAATAATATATGTGTCCAAAGAGGGAACCGTAGCCTGCTGTTCAGTGTCCCTCTAGCAGCCGCTGCCCACAGGTGCACTGAGGCTAACGCTGACGTCCAGGGTTTTGAAGGGCAATCAGAGATACACAGAGAAGATCTTCCTTATTTGCCAGACACAGAAACCTGGTATCAACTTAATTTCATTCCTAATTACACACTAAATCATCTCTTCCTCTAAAATGTCCAAGTGATTCCCGAAAAAAACAGACAACTTGGAAATGCTGCATACATTATATGTACGATTTTTATGGACAAGTGAGCATTGTGAATATAGAGTTATAGGATCTAAAAGAAGCCAAAATCTTGTTCTAGGAATAAAGACTCTGGGAATAATTTAGTTGAGGTATGAAATTTTCACTCAGTATTTAATTTTGTACTTTGTAATCATGTGCCAACCATTTCTCTCTGGGTAATTACTACTTTGTTTTTCTCTTATCATCACCAGAAAAAGTCCCTATTCTTTAATTGGATATTAAACACACAGTCACAGTCCATAGAGTACAGAAATGCTTTTCATACTGCTGGTCAGCTGGAGCTGGAGCATATTAATTTCTGGCACGGTCTTTGAGGTTTGATTGAAACTGTAGAAGAGACATTTGTATTTAGTTAACTTGAGGGATTTGTAGGGCTGAGGAGGTTTGAAGTTTGCCTTCAGCAATGAGCATTCAGCTGCTTCTCTGCAACAGAATGCAGCTACCCACACTGTGACAGGCCCAGCCTGTGGCCATCTCAACAACACAAGGCCATAATTTGACTTTCTATGCAAGCAAATGAGATTGACTAGAGGCATGGGCAGAAGCAGAATTCATTTAGATAATAAATAAACTGGGACATTCTATACATCAATAATAGTAAAATAAATTTTTTAAAAAATTTAAATTTCTAAGACTGACTTGGATGTAGTTACGTTGCTTGAAGGAAGATGTGGATCTGTATCCAGAGAAGTAGTGACCGGGAAATAATTCCCAGATGGCAGCCTGTGAACCAGAAGAAAATCAAGCCACCCCCAATTACCAGTTGCTCAGTGAACAGTGAAATCCAATGAAGAAAAGTTGTTCCACAGTATTAATGAGGCAAATGGATCATTGCACAGTATTAAGGCCTACTCCTCACTTCATCTCTGTGAGGACTGGAAAAGGAGTCGCACCAACACAAGCCCAGGTTCATACAAGACTGAAAGAAGGTGCTGTCTGAAGGTGCCCTGGGCCATACACCAAGGCCCACAGGCCGATGTCCCTGCGGGGCTGGGTGTGCTCTGACAGAGTGAGAGACGGAGCACAGTGCCTCCTTACCCGCTCCTTACTCCCTGTTCTATCATTTGACAAGAACTCTCACATAATTCACCATCTAGAACATTCTTACTCTAATTCCGTACATCTCAAGCCATTGTTGGAATTATTCTAAGGAGAATGTGAAAACCTGTTGGAAGTTTGTGAACTCACAGCTAGCTATGAGGCATGGGGTAGGTGCCCTGTGGGATCCCGATTGCTACTACTTAGGAGCAAACATTAAGGTTGCATGACACAAGCTTTTGGGAGCAGAGGCCTTATCTGAACTCTCACAGCTGTGTCCCTAGGTCTAGGAAACTCGGAAAATCCTAGTCAAATATCTGTTGAATTAGAAAGGAAAAGTACTAAAAACAGAGCATGAGACTCACTAGAACATAATTATATAACACTAAGTAGATTTGTTTACTGTGTGTTTTCTCAGAGCCTATTAATTATTAAGATATATAGAAAATCTTATGAGGTAATCCAGTTGGCGTGTTCCCCGAATATAATATATGGAAGCTTTACTCTCAGTTCACTAGCATCCAGCAGAGTACACTAAATTCACAGTATTGAGACTCAGAGGACTATTCTCTAGGCAAAGTACACAGACTTTTAAAAATAGGACTTTGTTTGCATCACTGCTTAGTTCTAAAGCTGAATGTTCCAAACTGGTATCCTAAAATCATTTCAAGATGCACATAAGCAGTCCATCTTGGGTTGTGTGTGTGTGTGTGTGTGTGTGTGTTCACATTCAACTAAAATGGGGTGTGGATAGAGCATGTATGGTATGTATCTGTTTGTATATGTGTATGCATGTGATACAGACAGATTAAACAGAGTCACAGACATGGGTGTAGATGCAGACCCTGAGCACCACTCCTCTGTCTTCCCTGGGAGAGCTGGAGCCAGCGGGCAGGCTGTCCTTACAGGCTTGGACACTGGTTTGCCCAGGGAGCACTCTCCCATTCTATCCTGAGTTAAGCATGGTTTGCAAAAGTGTCACTTACTCTTTCAGGGTCTCTAACTCAGGAAATTATTTTACTTTCTGCTGAACAGTGATGACCTATTTAGGCTGATGGGAAAGTACAGGTGAAGCATCATACCTGTCACCAAAAAAGGGCTGGTACCATGCTAGCTACTCAACAGCACACCTTAACCAGGGCTCAAGGAGCTGCAAAGACAGTCAAGGAGTGAAAATGAAAAGGTAAGGACCAGGGGGCAGGTAAGGATCAACTAAAGTGCTTGGATTGTGAAAGGCTTGGCTTGTGGCTGATGGTGATTGGAGGAAGAAGCTTCTATGACCAGGGCTATGTCCATCTTGGGAGCAAATGAGTCAGAGCCAGGAAGGAGGATTGCTTCCAGCTCTCACCACATGCCTGCTCTGCCAGAACATCCTCCCAGGAATGAGTGAAATGGGTCCTTCTACCATACAAACTCCCTGAGGAGCTTCTGCACAGCGGCCCAAGTCGCGTGGTGCAAGAGCAGCAGACGGCTGCTATACCTGTTCTCAGGTGCCTCTGTCTCCTTTGCCTTTCCCACAGCCTCTGAGTCAGTCTCCTCTCTCATTACCATGCACAGAACTGTGAGCCCTGCATAGCCTGAGAGTCCTCATGGTCTCCCACCATCCATGCCATTGGCCTCATGGGGATTGTCCCACCAGATTATGGGAATATAAAAGCTATCAAATGTCAGATGAGCATAGAGAACTTCATCTCTTCTAATGAATTCATCTGGGAAAGAAAAACCTAGAAAGGAGATTCTCTGACCTTGTTTTATGGGACAAGTTACCTGGTGCAAGAACACGGCATCCAGGGGCAGCTTCGGACAGCAGTGCCCAGGCCCCTGTGCTCCACACAGAACCCCAGGCTGCATTAAGACATAAAACTGACTCAAAAACAGATTACATGATATAAAGCAAAATCGATGACTCTCCTTTGCTTCGATTTCTTCACTATTTACATGAAAGCACTAACTCTTTCATGTTAATAATTCTCTTTGCATGAAGGGAATGAGGAAAAGCAGTGTGCAAGGTCTCCTTCCTATCAAAATGCTGTTCAACAGACAGTCTGCAATGTACAACAGCATCTTGTTGGATAAGTGTTTAAAAGTCAATGTAAAAATCATGTCAGTTTAAAGGGAAATCGCATCTTCTACGCTTGATGAAGGTGTTTAAGAGTTGAATTAGCAGCTGGACATTTATTAAGAGCTAGGCAATAGCAATTGTGATTTATAAAGGAAGGCGGCAGAGTCTAGAGGAAAGGCACACAGAAAAGTGGCCTGAGAAGCAGGTGCCACATGTGCCCAAGCCACATGGTAGCCAGGGAAGCCTGGAAGGGGCTTTGAGACACAAAGATCAACAGAGGAGTCAGGCCAGGCTGAGCCCGAGGGCCAGCTGTGGCCATGAGATAGAATAAGAAAACGGTAGCAATGCAGCACACCACCAGGTCAGCCTTGCTTCAAGGAAAAGAAAATCTTCCACTTACCCTGAAGTCGAGTGGACTAGTCCTGAAGCCACCAGATGATGGACGGTCCCTGCCCTGCACTCCAAGAGACCCATTTTCTATGATCCCATTCCCGTGAGTGCCTCCCTGTCTTGCTGCTGTTATCTGGATGTTTGGGTCCCTCTAAATCCATGTGTTGAAAGCACAAGTGCCCGGTGTGACGGCAGTAAAGGAGGCTCTGGGGAAGTGGCTCAGGTCACACAGTGGAGCTCCCACAAATGGGAACCATTCTTCATAGAGGGGCACCCAGAGTGCCCCCCTGCCTTTGGGGCATATGAGGACTCAGTGAGGAGGCTGTCTTCACCAGACACGAGCTGCACTGGCCCCTGGCCTTGCAAGTCCCAGCCCCCACGACTGTGAGGAGTAAATTCCCACTGTTCCTACACTGCCTGGCTACCTGCAGTTTTGTTACAGCGGCCTGAGCAGGTGAGGGTACTCATTCCCCCATTCCCTTTCACTTTCCACCGGGAAATTTGACAATGTAGCAGTGACCCCTGCTGCACTCTGTTTGCTCAGTCTTATCCACTGGATGTCATGAACACTGAGAGCCCATGACCAGGCCGAGAGGAATGTGGTGGCAGTTCTTCATAAGGTACCCACGCACGCTGCCACTGACAGACGCTGCTCTGAAGGTCTCCTTATCCAAATGGCAGAATGCAAACAGTTACCGATCGTTAGTTATTCTACTATAAATTATACAAAGTTCAGATAGGGATCTGAAAAAAATCTATAAACCTAACTACAATCATATACCTTAGACAACACTCCTAGAAATTATGAACCTAATCACTTTACCATTGTCTGCTAATGTATGTGTTAAATAGTCCTTCTAACTCTCATATTGATAATGGTTTGATCACCTTTGGTACAACTGTACATCTAGAGGTGGAAAAATTCAGTTACTCTGCATGAGGGGAGTTTGGAGGTAAGATCTTACTAAAGTACTTTGCTAATCCCAAAGAGGAAAAAAAATATATATCTCTGGAAGGTTTCTCTAACTCCCCTCCCCAGTACACAGGAGTAAATCACTTCTGAACATAACAAGTTGGATCAGGCTGAAGCAGTGAGCAGGAGGGTCGTGGTTGCTCTGAGCTGGCAGGATCAGCCCGCCCAGGGCCCACCGTGGGTTCGATGTGCAGCTGGCTGGCACTGCACACACAGAGACAGTGTGTAACAGGTCTGCTCTGCCCATGGTCAGGCTTTGTGGAGAGACCAGGGCAGGCTCCACACTCTCCAAACTGGATCAAAAGAAGCTCCTAGGCATTCTGAGAGGCTAACTGTGCCCCTTGCTGGAAGCATTTCTGCTTTGAACAGTCATAAGACCCAACCGTGGTGCTGGACCTCGGAATCGCTGTGGCAAGGCATGGGCTGGTGTCCAAGTGTCACGGTCTTCTCTGTCACATGTTCCAGACACTGGCTTCAAACTGCTCAGAGATGGCCTCTTCACTGGCCCTCCCTTAAAGGATGAGCTCCTCATATTAGCAACGAAAGGGTTCAAACCCCTCACTCCTAACAAATCTAAACCAAAAATGTCCACCACAGCCAAGAGGGATAGACCATGCATCCAAATCAATGACAGTACATATAACAACTTCAGTGGGAAAGTGCTGTAGTCAGCATTTTCACTGCTGAGACTAAAAGACCTGACCAGAACAACGGTAGAGGAGGAAAAGTTTATTTAAGGGCATGAGCCATGAGGTTTCAGAGGTCTTCGTCCATAGCAGGCTGGCTCCATTCTTCAGAGCTTGAGGTGAGGCAGAACATCATGGCAGTTACGGATGGCAGAGGGAAGCAGCTCACAGTGATGGGAATCAGAGAGAGTTTCTGATCTTCAGATACAAAATATATACCCCAAAGCCATGCTCCCAAGACCATCACCTCCTGCCACAGCCGACCAGTTACCACTCAGTTAATCCCTATCAGGGGATTAATCCACTGATTGGGTTAAAACTCTTACAACCCAATCATTTCTCTGAACTTTGTTGCATTGTCTCACATGTAAGCTTTTGGGGGACACCTCACATCAAAAGCATATCAAGCAGTGCAAAATTGCATTAAGATGTCAGTATTAGTGTTCAGTTCCCAGATTCAAGGTAATTTTGCATAAGGTGCTTCTGGATTTTTTTATTTGACCTAATTAATTCTACATGACAGTAGGATGCACTTTGACACATCAGACATAAATGGAGCATAACTTCTCATCCTTCTGGTTGCACGTGATGTCGAGATTAGCAAGTGGAAATACTCTAAAAACTCAAAACTACAAATTCTCCTCCTATATTACTAAACTACAATAAGTATTCATGCTTTTCTTATCATGACAGAAAGAACTTACCATCTTTTCTATTATCATTTTATCTTATTTCTACATTATAAATGATTGTAGAGATAAATTCAAGGCCATAAAATGCAAATTGCTAATAGACAAAACTAAATAGATGCAAATTATAGGACATTTCATATGATCGATTATTATTATTCTGTTATTAAAGCTTTTCTTGAAGAATATTTAAACATGTGTAAAATAGTCACATAACACACAGTGTGCTCCCAATTATATATACACACAGATGAAATATGTTGCGTGAGTTGAAGAAAATGCAATAAAATGTTCTAAGATATTTATGGATTGCAGGATTTTTAATGTAATTTTTTCTTTTTCCTTAGCTTTATTTTCTGAATTGTCCGTAAAGAGGACAGGTTATCTTAGTGAGCAGAGAAGAATTAATTAAGCAAAGAAGAATTAATTACTGAACACACTTTCCTGATTGCTGTCTTCCCTTTCTACACAGGAAAACTCTTTAGAGATGGCCTCACTCACATGATAGAAAATGTTTTCATCTAAGCAGGGTCAACAGAAATAGAAAACAAAAATGTAGACTGATTAGTTAAATTTGAATTTCAGACAGTTTCTTTAGTAAAAGTATATCTCATGCAACATTTGGGATATACTTATGCTAAATAATTACATGTGTGCAACTCAAACTTAACTGAGCATCAGGTCTTTTATTCGGCAGCCCTATACCCAACACCATGCTGCCAGACGCACTATATCTTTGGGTTCTTTTACCCCTCTAGGTCACGCAGCCTCAGTTCGGAAGGGCCCCTGGTTTCCATGAAAAAATCCTGCTCCATGCTCCTCCCGTCTCCTGGCAGGCTCAGAACCCGCACACATGTTCTTCCTCCTGCCTTGTCAGGGCTCTTCCAATCTTGTCCTTAGTCCCTCGACATTCCCTCTTGGGAGAGCACTCTCAGTATGAGTGCACGCTGTGATTTTATGGTTTTTAACATTTTTGTATCTGCCATTGACTCCATGCTAATCAATAGCCCCAAGCTCCCTGGACTGAGGCATTCACGGGAAGGGGGTGGGGGGGGATCAGGAAGGGGAATCAATGGAACTTGATTACAGTTCAGTGAAAGGGTTACAGGAACCAGGCCCCCAGGAGCAGATTTCAGGACTGGCATTTGTAGGCTGTGGTGCCACGGGCCAGCTGGGAGTCACCCCAGGGAAGGTGCTGAAGAGGACGTCACAGGAGGGCCCCAAGCCCACGGGTGCTCCCCCTGTGCCTCCTGCCTCTCCCCTCCATCCTCAGAGCCTTTCCTCCTCCACCACCACCTTGTTGAATCATACCTCTGACTCAGGGCAAATGTAGCCTCTGCGACAATCTTCTCCAAACCTGGAGGTGAGTCGGTGCCCATCACAGGGACACAGCTATCTCACGTGCCACTCTACACTGCAGTGCGTCATTTACTTGCCACTAGGCCATGAGATCCCTCAAGTCAGGAAGCTGAGCCGGTCATTTTCGTATCCTTGGCACCTCCCCGAGCACCGTCCACACAGCAGAGCTCCCTGAACGTGGACTGAACTGACCTGGTCTGTCACGGCGGCGAGACACCACGCCGAGCACTCGGAGGAGGTGCAGAAGGAGCAGCGCACAAGCTGGCTTCCACACATTTATAGAAAATGTGGGGATCTAAGGCTTGGTAACTCCATGTCCCTATTTCATAATTATTCTTATGGAAATACAAGATAGCCTGATACTGGAAGATCTGGAAAGTAAATAAGTACAAACTCAATCATTTCAAATGGAGAAAAAAAATGGGCAAACCAGCCACAGGGAATTTAGCAGACAATTTTCTGCAATTTTCTCTCTGTTGAGTAAGTTCTTACAATGCAGCAGATGCAATCCCCTCTTAATACCAACCTTGATGTAACCATTGAGGTCCTCCCAGGAAGAAGGTGGCACCCCAAATTACAATGACTTAAGGAACATTTCTGAAAAGGACTGTTTACAAAGACAAGGCAGGATAGTGGTCAGCCAGAGGGACAATCAGCATCCTGGGGCTGGTAACGCAGAGCCCCCGGGCTCCTGGGCCTCGGAGTGAGGGGCCAGTAGAGTGGCCCCCAGAGCAGGAAGAACCTTGCGCGATCCAGCCAGCTGTTCAATGGCTTTGGGCTTAGCATTCCCTTGACATTCACAAAAGTGATGAAGAACTCCAAAGAGCTACTGTTTAACTAACCAACCATCCGTCTCTACCACGTTCAGGATGAAAAAGGGGACTGCAACTGCCCTGGCTGGGGACTCTTTAGAACATTCACTAGTTTATTTAAAACAGCAGTAATGAACCCATTACCTGTCGGCCATAACCCGTATATACTTCTATGGAAAGTAACTATTTAAAACATAGGAAGGAAAGTGGGGTTGCTTTACATTTTGCAAGTCTCTCCAGTGCCTTGGGGGTTAGAAGAGCCAGCTCTCAGGCTGGCTTCCAGTCCAGCTGCTGGGACCTAATACGTCACAAAGCCTGGGGAAAGTCTGCCTAGTACTCTAAGAGGGTGGGAGTGAGACACAAATCATGTCTTTCTCTCCTTGTGGTATCAGCTTTGTCCTCGAAGACCCCAGAAGTCTCTCGGGCAATGACATCAATCAATACTACTCCTGGGCATGATATCCTCAACTCAAGGTCTCTGTCCAACTAACCTCATGTCCCCAGGCTGATAAGGTCACAGAGCAGTATCGAGGAAATCCCTGCTGGTAAGTGGGTAGGTAGAAGAGCATTAGCAGTTAGAAGAATTTTGCATAAAAAACAAACAAAATCTACTTTTATCTAATCTTCTAAAATTATAGTGCCAAAATCATCACCCAGAGTTCAGTGAGGATGCTGTGATTATTTGTTTCACTCCATTGTCCCTTAATAAGCCATCTGCTCATCTATGCCCACTAAGGAGTAGTGGCCAGGACCTTAATTTTTTTCCTGAGCTACAGACCAATACTCTGGGTGTCCAAGGATGTCAGGTCACATGAAGAAAAGCTGTGGGCTGGAAGGAGACTAGACTCCACCCAGCTCTGCCACAAACCAGGTCCAAAAATATCATGCATCTAGTTTCATAAGAGAAAGCAAGCTGGTGACCCCTGTGACACCATGACCCACGTGGCCTCCACGGCCTGGGCTCTGGTTCCACACTAGTGAAGGCGCCACGCCTACGGTCAGCTAAGGGTGCACCCCCCGCCCCAGGAAGGCTGCTCTTAGCCACCCGAAGAGCCTGACCCTGGGTTTTCTTGGACAGAGTAGCCACCTGGGAAAGAGGTGTGGTGCCATTTTCAAATGATTACTTGACCTCCTTCAAAATTATCTACCTGAAGGGAAAAAAGAATCATGTGAGTCTGTTTCAAGAAGACCCTACTTATAAACCCAAGCATTAGAAGTCTTCCTCTCCTGCTACCTTCAGAGCCATTTTGAGAAGAAAAGATTACCACCTGAGTTATGAAATCCACTTATTACTCAGGAAAAGTCACTTAAGAAAAAATCCAGAGCTATCTTCAGTTAATTCAAATTTATAGGACTACATAGCTCATATACTTAAAAATAAAGCAAAGTCCAAGAGGAATGATAGTCATCATCCACTCTCCTTATCAGTCTGAACAAGTATGACGCAATCATTTCACAGACCTAACAGCATCAAGGAAGCAGAGTGAGTCAGGTACCAGTCTGAGGGCTGAGGGCAGTGGCCAGGCCCATCCCTGGGAGTCAGAGGGCATGTCCACGTAACCAGTATGAGCTGACTTCTTTATGGAGCTTCCAGCCCGTGGCAGAAATTGCCTGGGGTTCCATGTATTCCAAGGACTGTCTTCCTCCATCCACGGTTTGCTCTTTTTCTGGGATTATATGCCTGGTTCTGACTTCGACATTTGTCTTAATCCATTTTCTGTTGTTATTACAAAATACCTGAGGCCAGGTGTAGATGCTTATTTGGCTCACAGTTCTAGAAGCTAGAGAATTCCAAGAGCCTGGCTCCACCAGATGCTCAGTGTCTTCTTAGGGCCTCATGTAGCTGGAGTCACACAGTGAAACCAAGCAAGTGTGTAAGTTCTGGTCTCCCTCCTCTCATATCAGCGCTGGTGCTATTGAGGAATGGCACCCTCAAGAGCTCGTCTAGCCCTAACCACCTCTGGGAGGCCCTCCATACAGATACCTTGAGCATATTCACTTGGGGAAAACCTTTTGGAAGACATACTCAAATCCAGAGCAGCCTCCCACGTAAGGATCCTGCCTCCCTGTGTTGCCAAATTAGTGCTCACGTTTAGACGGCCTGGTGCAGCCTGTGAGTCTCTGTTGGCCCCTAAACTCTAACTCAGCTTCTCCCTCTGCTTTCTGGGTTCCATTCTGGGACGCCCACCCCTTGCTCTAGCTTTCTCCTCTGGCTGCCCAGCCGAACCCAGCCAGCCCTGACCAGCTCATCCTTGGAAGTCGGAGGAGATCTGTTTTGGACCCTTCTTCTCCCACTGTGATATTTAGCAAGTCACAATTTTACAAGCCCTCTGGGCTTTGATTGTGTCATCTACAAAGTAGGGACAGTAACACCCAAATGTCCTGCAAAGGCTAAGAAGGTCAGCTGCTAGTCACTTGCAGTCTGCAAAAACTTATTGTTTTTCCTTGACTTTTAAAAAGTGCTCCCAAAGGATAACTGTCCTTCAATCCCTAAGTGAGCTGATGGCAGCCCTCTTATCTAAGGAGTTGGAAACAGCTAGAAAGCATGGCCTTTCACCTGGCCACTGGGGGCTGTGGCTCTTCTCCTCCCTGCACTTGGCCACAGCATGCTGCGGAGGACCCCTGTAACTTGCAGCGCTAGTCCCAACAGCCTTGGAAAACTGGGCTAGCGCCGGGGTCCTGCCAAGCCTTGAAGACAGCTCTAGCGAACAGGGATTTGATGATGGATATGATCCCACCCGGTCACACTGCTGAAGCCACAGAGGACACGGCCCAGAAATGAGCCCTCTCTTCTCCATGAAAATTCTGCCAGCTGCCAAGATCTGCCAGGCTGGGAATTGCCGGCCACAGCAGTACCAGAAAGTCCTCAGCCATCAGGAGTTTTGCCCTTGCCTGGGGCCAGTCCTGACTGATTAAGAAGTAGACAATTTACTCTGCATAAAAAGAAATATTGTTTTACAGACTGCAGAGAAAAATTCCCTTAGAGTCAGCTATTTCCCGACCACTGCCACTCGAAGGACATTTAGAAGTCTCCAGTGCTGTTTGGGCACACTTGCTGTTGTTCGCTGTCACTATTAGACAAGGTGAATTAAACCATTTACTGAGTTTTATAGAACAAGAGACTGCAGGTTAGGTACATTAAAGAACTGGGACCAGAGCCACTTAGGAATCTAGTGCTGGAGTCTCTGAGCCCTCCACTTGGACATCGGTGCCCTGGGGACTCATTCCTGTGTGCACGACCTGCTTTTAAGAGTACCTGTGAAGTAGAAGTTCTACAGACTTTCAGGCTGTAAAATCTCAGATTGCTGAGCTAATGTCAAGCCATATAGGACCTCAAGCCCCGAAAATAGTCCAGCTCTTGAATGTTTGCTCCCTGAACATCAGCCCTGTAGCCCCAGACACCAGGCACTGAGGCCTTCACGCTGTTCCACTTCTTTTGGAAGGAAAGCATGGGGTCAGCATTGTGGGGTTATAAAAGTGTTCTCCTTAAAATTTCCACGGGCAGCTTCAGTGAAGCCCCCAACCCAGAAAGTGCACATGAAGCAGGCCCCCTCCCATGGCTCTGAATTATGTGAAGGACCCTGGAGCCTCTGTTCCTTTGCGTGTTCATCCTGACCCACGAGTTACAAGCTGCGCAAGGTCATCTTTGTTCTCTCCTTCTATAAAACCCACAAGCAATGCAGCATTCATGTTGTGCTTCAGCTCAGAGTTTGGTGGGAGCTTTTGTTGGTTGGTTGGTTTGTTCGTTGTTTGCTTAATGTGATAATTGGGAAGATATAGCAAAATCCTTAAGGACCAGATGTTTGATATTTATATGGTGTCTGAGCCTAGAGATGATTACTAATGACAAATGAATATGATTGTGGTTTGCAGAATCTTTTTTGGAGAAACATTTATTTGTATTTTTTTTTTAAGAGAGAGAGATATTTATTTATTTTTAGTTATTGGCGGACACAACATCGTTGTTGGTATGTGGTGCTGAGGATCGAACCCGGGCCGCACGCATGCCAGGCGAGCGCGCTACCGCTTGAGCCACATCCCCAGCCCCTGTATTTGTATTTTTATATTTCTACTCCTTTATCCATTGCAATGAATTAAAACAGCTTCATTAGTTATTTAATGAAGAAAACATGGAGACTTTGAGTAGCAAAGAGTTCTAAGCAAGGTGGTTGGTGACCACTGTACTTGTTCATATAAATTCCTACAAAAATATAAGTGATTCTGAAGATGTTCTGAAAGACAAAAGCCAGGGTTTTTTTTGATCAACTACCTGAAGTAAGGCACTGTTATGGTTTTGACATAAGATGTCCCCCAAAAGCTCATATATGAGACAATATAAAATTTTTCAGAGATGAAATGAGTAGATTACAAGAGGTGTAACCTAATCAGGGTGTTTCGTGCACTGATACGGATTAACTGAGCGGTAACTGAGCAGGTAACATGTGGCTAGAGGAGGTGTGTCACTAGGAGCATGCACTGGGGTTTGCACTTTGCCCCTAGTAAGTAGAGCTCTCTCTACTTCCTGCTTCTCATGTCCTGAAGATTCTTCCCTCTGCCACATCCTGCTGCCGTGATGTTCTACCTCACTCTGGGCTCAGAGCTTTGGAGAGGGCCATCGGTGGACCAAGACATCTGGAACCATGATCCAAAAAACTTCTCCCATACATTGTTCTTGTCAGCTCTTTTGGTCACCGCAATGAAATAGCAGACCAAAACAGGCACATTACTATGCACTCTAGGGGATGCAAAGATGGCAAAGATCTGGACTGACCACCAGACTGTTCTAGACTAGGCAAAGATTGTAAAGAAGAAAGAAAGAAAATGCTAATGAAAAACACAGTGCTGTTGTCTCAGATAACAGAAGAAGCAATTAATTACATCTGACTTCAGTGTGGTCAGAAAATGGTTCAAATAAGGAAAAACCTTTGAAATTCACCTAATATGGATAAAAGGAGGGGAGGAAGAAACAGGGGAGAGGAACATGGATGCAAAGACCACATATGTGGAAACAAGTGGTATGTGCAGGGGCTTAGGCCAATGGCTGGCTAGTCTCCTAAGTGCAGAGACAACCCGAGCCAGGCTCAGAGGGCTGGGCAGCATTTCTGCAGAGGCTTGTGACTGAAAAATTGAGAGAACAGATCATGCCAGCTGGATCTGTTGTTTCTTCTCCAAACAACACCTGATTTGCTTTGTCACTGCATCTACTCAAGGTCTTCCAGCACCTCTCCCAAACCAGCATATGCAGTAGGAGTGGCAGGAGGAATATAAAATGGCAGGAAATGGTAACTAGGTTAAAGCTAAGTTCAAGTGCATGGTGTGAATCTCTCATTTCACCAGGTAAAGAAAGAGTGTGCATTCTGCTCATAATAAACTGCAGTACCCCCTACTGAGCAAACATGTAAGTATTGTCCACTTATCAGGCCCCACCTGGGTTGCCCACCTGCACTCTCGACCTCTGGGCCCAAGAGACAGGCACATGGTGTCTGTCAACAAGGGCAGGGTGAAGGGTGCCTGTCTTCCTTGATTCTGCTCACATACAGTCCATCTTTCTGAGTTGAGGCAGTTCCTTGACTTAGGAAAGAACTTCTCCATGATGAGCAAGCCATGCTAGTGAGGAGTGAAAACAAAGAAAATCCCACTTCCCGTGTGACACGTGTATGTGACAGGTGTCCTTCTTCCAGGCCTCACATAGCAGCATAAATGCATGAAGAACGCAGTTCATAGAGAGGAAGTAGTGTCCCAGCCCGGCCTCTCCAAAGAGCTCTGCAGGTGGTGATAAGCCAAGACGGTCATTGCAGGGGTCCCTGGACCTCACCTGCTTTCTTGGGAAGACATGAGCTGTCCTGTCTGAGCGGAGGTGAGGTGGCGCCTGGGCCCAGGACTGTGGAGTAAGCCTCCCCATTGCTTTCAGATGAACTCACTGTTAGCCAACTGGTCTTCCCTTTGTCCTTCAGTTTTACAAGAAGTGCTCAGTGTCTTCCTCTTCCTGTACTCCCTCTTTACAGAACGCCATGTTCTCTATTCCACCTTCCATTCTGACCAGCCTGTGTCTCAGTTCTGAGGACCTAGCAAGGTGTTCTACCTGAAGGATCTATGAGTCCATGGTCCGGGGTCAGCTGGCAGCTCTAGGGTGCTGCCCTCTGAGTCCACATATCATCCCTTACATTGCCAGGCAGCACTTGGGTTGCAGAAGCAGCAGGTGCCCTGAGTCAGGCTTACAACAGAGACCTTGGATGAACTCAGCTGTCCACAGTCATGTGTCCCTGGTCATCATGACGGCAAACATTCCTGAGACACCTGGGCCTGAGACCCCACCTCAATCAGAAGCTCAGGGAGAAAGGCCCAAGGGACGACCCCCATCACCCCCATGAAATTTTCACCTAAAACTCAATGTTTAATAATAGGAGGAAAATAGCACATATTTTAAGCACCGTTAGAACAAATAAATAATTGAAAAGAATCCTACCATTTTAAACCAAGAGGCATGAAAAAAAAATAAATGTCTATTTTCAAACATTGGAAAATACTATTGTCTTTAGGAGCTGGGGACAAGAACCTAGAATCTTTTTACTTGAGACCATTTTGGAGAACAATCTCCATCTATCTGCACATAGAAATTCTCCTGCACAGCTTTCTAAGAACGAGCCTCCAGCTCCACACACTGGGTTCTAAGGCCAGTGTGGGAGCAGCTCAGTTGCCCACGGAGTTTTCAGAGCAGGTCGCTGACCATCTACGCATCAGTAAGAAAAGCCAAAGGATTTCTAAGCTTTCTGTTTCTAGCTGCATATTTCACAGCAGATGACCCCTAGGAGTCATCCCTCCAAGGCCATCCAGCAGGTTCACTTAATGTTTCCTATTTCAAGGGAAAATCTATCCTTAAACTTCTGTGCATCTGCATGCACTATGAATAAACAGAATAGATACACCTGTTTACTGATTTTTTCACTAATTTTTCAAATACATAGGAGAGAAAACTCAAATGGGAAAAGATGAGATGGGAACGCAAGAATCAATCAATAAGGAGTGGAAGTCAATTAAGTTGGAGGTAAATTAGATGTTTTCTAAGACTGCATATGAGGGGAAGGGAGTCAATTCTGCTTATTAATTGATGTGATGTTAATCCAAGAGATAAATTTGCTGCAATCCAGGCTCACAGAACACTGCTGGTGGGAGGGAGAATGGATGTTCATGGAGTTCCCAGCAGAATGCAGTAGCTGCACCACCCACTCTGAGAAGCCCGAGCTCACAGAAGGTGCAGCAGGAAGGTGCAACAAGAGCACTTTGAGTTTGCAGAGCAGGTGTGGAACTGCACGGGGCTCTCATCTTGCTCTTCAGTGGTGGTAGCAAGTGTACCCATAATGAAAGTCCTAGCTTCTACCAATAACCCGTGGAGCCTTCAGGAACATGAGCTCCACTTAGTCCACTGTGGGAGGCAAGCTTCACTATAGTCACCTTGCAAGGCACACAAGGAGCCCGCCACTGCCACAGGCTCAGTGACTGAGGAGGAGGAGAGGTGGGGTTTGAACTCACCTTTATGACTTTGTTAACTTACATGTCTATGTTTCTAAAACCTTAACTTCTTATAAGTGAAACACCCACACACACCCCATTACTCAGTCTTAAGACAAAAGAAGTCCTGCCATGGGCACAGCATGGACACACCTGGAAGACTTCAGGTAAAATACACCAGACACAGAAGGACAAATAGTGCCTGATGCCACTTACACGAGGTTCCTAGAGGTGTCTTCATCAGCTAAAACTCAACTGGACGGCTTTACCATTTTCCCTTTCAACCTGCCGGTCCCCACTCTGTTCCCAAGAATCCCCGCCCATCATGAACAGCCCTGTACAAACCTTGGCCCCAGATTTTCTTTTTCTGAGACCCCAGACTACGCCATCTGGGAAGCAAGGAGCTGAGTCTCACCAGCAGTTCACACAGTGGAATACAAGTTTGTGGTGCTCTCTTTTTATTTGACAATTTTAAAGTAATTTTTCAAAATAAAATTTCATTATAAATATCCTTAAGGTAATTTCTCAAGCTTTTTCCCCTATCCTTTTGTACATATCTGAAGCCTTGACATAAATTATTTATGACAAAGGGAGAGAACTGGATTGCCATTATTAAGTAAGAAAATTGAGTGTTGGGAAGAAAGTATGCTTACAAGATGAGAGAGCAGGAGATCTTGTAATTTAGAGAAATAAGATGAATTGAGAATTTAAAAGAAAATGCATGGCCTTCTCAGTTGCCCTCATGTCTGATTGCTCTCAGCCCGGAGAGGGTACCGAGTGGTGGCTAAGAAGACAGCCAGCTGCAGTTCTCAGAGCTCAGCTCTGCAGGGTGAGTGCTCCAGCATCCTCCATTCTGGAAAGGGACGTGGCCAACCCTGTTAGAGTGAAGAAGTGATTTCTTCTTTGTCAAGATGCCCCAGACATGTTAACCAATCCCTTCCAAAATGCAATCTCCTGGTCAAATCGCTGACATTGCTTTATGCCTCCAACACTACAGCTTCCCAGGGAGGAGAAACGAAGGCAGATGTTCAAAGGGGAAAGTGGAGACCCGGTCAAATGGGGGTAAAAATGCTGGGCCACACGGCCAACATGGGTTTAAATGGTCAATGTCTCAAGGAAGTTCTAAAATTAGGCACTTTTACAAAGTCAGACCTTCCTTTTTCTTTCTTTGTCTCAGTAAATATGTTTTGTACATTTTATTTTTCCAGAACATCTTCTTGAAACAAGTCAATACTCTGGTTTTCCCACTAAGCAATCATACACATCCTAGCAAAAAAGTAGCAGCAAGCCCAGGGAAGGGCTAATGAGTAGCTGCTGCTCCATATTCAGTCCTTAGGTTTGGAAGAGGATGAAGAAAACCAGGCACAATTCTTGTGCTTCCCTACAAATCTGGGGAAAATAAAACTGCTTCCAAGATGAGACACGGCAATGTACCCAAACCAGGCAATCCTGGCCTTCACCTTCTTTGATTCAAATTCTACAAAGAGCTCAGAAGAGTAAGCAATGATATTTATATTTATCACCAATTTCTATAATTGAGTTGATAATCAGAAAACAAGAAAACACTCCTCTGCATTTGTATTTTACTCCACTGTCAATTCTCCTAGTCAAGTAGGGTTTAAGGATAAGAAAGAAAATTATCTATAATCTACTAAATTCCAGAACAGTGATGGTGTTAAAAATTTATACAATGAGTAGCTTTTTGGTTTTTAAAGTGTTTTCCACCTACTAACCATTTCACTTAAAACCAAAGATATTTTTCAAAATTATCTTTACCTGGGGACCTGATTGCCTATACAGAAGACTAATTTTCTAAATAATAGTCTTTAATTTCAACACTCAGAATCTGATGAATTAACCAATGAACAAGAAATACAAGCTCAAATATAAGTGAGTTCCCTTATTCAAGAACCATGGTGAAAGACCCTTCAGTGTAAGACAGCCAGAGAGCAAAGTTTATGGCTAAATGAACACAAGGAAGGATTTTAGTGAAGCAGCAGGAGAAGAGGACGTGCATGTTCCAGTGGGATGAGATGAGAAGACCATTACACAATGACGCTATGTGTCTAGTGCTCTGAGGCTCCAAACTTAAGTACTCTGGCCACAAGGATGTTCAGTACCATTTCCTGGAGATTCTCAAAGGCCTCTGCTACTTCTGCACCTTGCCAACCTGTGGCAAAGGACCCCTCCCTGGGCTGCTGAAGGGCCCTCTGCTTGGGAGAGCTTTCAAGCTGCACTGAGGAGACATGCTGTTCTTGGAAGCAGCTGTAGACCAACTGGCATTCAATGCCCTGATGAGAGGGGAGATAATCCAGGATGATAATTACTCCACACAAAGGGAATGGCAACATGGAGGTGAGATTAAAAGCACATAACCCAGGACTGGGGATATAGCTCAGTTGGTAGAGTGCTTGCCTTGCATGCAAAAGACCCTGGATTCAATCCCCAGCACACACACACAAAAAAAAGCACACAACCAGCCCTGGGGTAAGATGGACGACTTTCTCTCTCTAGTTTCACAGTAGGAGGATTTGAAATTAGCTGCAGCACCCATAGCAGTTCTGACCTTTTTTGAGCACCTACTTCATGCCATGTGTGTTCTAAGAGGTGGATCCACCCATCTTCAAGTATACACACACACACACACACACACACACACACACACACACACACGTGTATAAACCTCTAGGTGTGCCTGCATCAACTAAATAGGTATCTACATTTCTCTAAACCAGACATGTGTAGTATGGTTTCTATCAACCTCCATCATTTTTTTGGTCAATTTTACAAATGTCCTTAGTGACATAATCCCCTTTTGTCTTTGTGGCCACTTTTTGAGCTCTTTGGAAACAGAGACCAACATCAGCAATAGAAGCTCTGGTGCCTTGATGTCAGATAAACAGTGCCCTCTTCCCAAAACTGAATATAAAGACTCATTCCATTTCTGAGGGTCCCAGGGAATGAAAAGAAAAAGAGAAAGATCTAAATTAATATGTAGTTGCAAATATTTGATTTGAAAAATACAAGTTTGGGGCATATAACCTTTAAAAATCAGGAAGAAGCAGCTCTGACTCCTCAAGATCCCCGCCAGCCCATTTGTGCTGATGATGGGGATGCCTTGCCTGGCTCCATGGCTGACTTTCATGTGACCTTCAGAAGCTCACTGAGCATTACCTCCAGTTCTAGTGGGTGAAATTTCAGTAAAGACCTTAGATACTGAAATCAGTTAATATCCAGGACAAATAATGCATGAACAGAAGTCTTTCACCATACTAATAATCCCAAATTGTGCAATATGATGGAATTGCTGTCATATGTTCAACTAAAGCAGGAAAAGCATGCAATACACCATTTTCTTTTTCAGCAATTATTAGCTTCTGGAGGGCAGTCGGGGCCTTTCAACACCGGAAAAATAAATGACAGAACACCTTTGATGCCATTCCTATGATTTGTCCTTGCATCCTGTGATGCATGTGTTTGCAAGCCGGACGCCGCAGGAAATCCAGAAGCATCCACAGGGAGTAGATGCTGTTGCCATCAGCAAAGCGAAAATAAAAGACACAACTACGAATGTCAAAACCCCGAGGACAGGGCTTTACCAGTTTCATTATGCCTCCTGTCCAAGGGTTCTGTCTAAAAATCAATTCAATATTGATAGCAGGGCTCAAGCAGGAAAGTGTTTTCAAAGGTGACAGGCAATTTTTTTCTTTTTAACCAGAGACAGATTTGCACAAATATCAGAATATCAGTGGTTTGTTGGTCTAATGCCCATGGATATCCTCCAAGAAAGATGTGAATTCTTTCTTGCTCCACAAAATGAAGCAAAAAAAAAAAAACATTTTTTTGCTAGATATATAATGTGAAAGTAATCATGATAAATATTTTAGTGAATTATAAAAGTTTGTAAAATTGCAAGTTCGCCTTCAATGTCACTATATGTTCAATAACCAGCCGTAAGACCTAATAAACATGTTCCATGCATCTCTAGACATTTGCACACACATGCAGAGGATTATATCACACATGGCAGTTTATTTGTATTTGTGTTTCCCCATCGGGTTTTTGTGTTTTAAAGAAAAGACAGAAGACAGTTGAAATGTTGAAATGCTTTTCTTAAACCATCATTTGTCTGTTTGCGTTGCTGGATTTCCTGTCTTCCTTATTTGTCTAAAATATCTATTTTTTAATATTTAAATTTAAGGGTTTTTGAAGTTTTGAATTCGTTTGAAATTCATTTTTGTTTATGAGTTAAGAGATCGATTTTATTTTCTTCCTGATAAATGTTGTTTGTGCCTCCAGCATTTGTTAAAGAAGTATTTAGTGATTGGATTGAGATGCTTATCTTTCTTACATATTGAATTTCTATATATCTGGGCTATTTATGTTTCTTTGTAACTTTTATTCTATTAAGGGATGTGTGGTACATTTGAGTACCTGGCATTATTTCTTGTTTATTCTCAAATTCTCCTCTTCCATAGGGAGTTTTTAATCTAATTAAAATGTGATTCTAACAAGGATTTAATTATCTAAACTACATGAATTTTAGATTTGATTCATGGTTTTATGTTATTAAATATTCACATTCAAGGTCATAATATTTCTGTTATGTAATCAAAGTTTTTATTCATCCCTCAAAAATATTATAATTATTTTCATGCAGATACTATATATTCCTTATTAAAATATTCTCAAATATTTCATATTTTTTGTCATCACTGAGAATTAAATTTTCACATTTTTATGTTTACCTGGTAATTGCTGACAAATAGAAAATGATTAATTTTTGTCTGTCATCTTATTCAGTGAATGAAGGTGCTTGGATTTCTTTCTTATTAAGTCATATTTCCAGCTAAATGAAATATTTCATTTTTTTTTCCATTAGTCAATAGTAGGAGTGTCCAAAGGCACCGAGACACCAGTCCGCGTCTCCCCTTCTCCTGCAGCAGGAGCTGCCCTTGGATTCAGGGTGCGGGGTTGAAGCTTCCCTGGTACCGTCCCACCCTCCTGCAGACCCAGGCACGGGCTGGCCCGGCAGCGCCCAGGGAAGCCCATCCCCACAGCCCGTGTCCTGCAGCTGCTGCCCTCCCCACAGAGGAGCCACACACAGGACCCAGCGATGACCCTGTGACAGCACTCAACGATGAAACATCTGGGGCTGTCTCCTTGGTGCCCTCAGACTCTGCGCCGTGGGTTTTCCACGCCTGTCCCTCAGCCAGCCCTGGGTGACACTGTGGAGTCCACCTGACCTCTTCCTTGACCAGAGGTGGCCCAGAGCGATCCTAATTGTGAGAATGTTAGTTCCCAACCTCTGTAACAGCTGTTTCCACAATTGTAACATCTATGAAATTCAGCAATTTCAAAAACAATCACCTGTAATTTTGTCTCTGATTGAAAAATGCTCCAACTAAAATACATTTTAGTTCCTGACAATTATTTTTGAAAATAGCCTTCAACACTTATAAGTAATTTCCATGCATTTTTATTTTACTCAGTATTTTTATTGCCTGTTTCAATTGCATCGAATACTTTTTAATGCCCCCAGCTAAGGTCATATTGGCATTCTTGACCACTTTTGATACCACACTGATTTATTTCCTGGGACTGAACTACTCTTGCATTTTTTGAATAAACCCTAGAGAGTCATTGTCCATTATCTTTTGGTTCTATTTGTTGACATATATTTAAAATTTTCGTATCAACTTATAAGGAAGATTGGTCAGTCTTATTTTCTTTGTTTTATGTCTTCCTGTTTTAGTATTTAATTTTTTAAAAATAATTTATAGTTGTGATGAACACAATACTTTTATTTTACCCATTTATTTTCTATGTGGTGCCAAGGATCAAACCCAAGGCCTCACGCATTCTAGGCAAGTGCTCTACCACTGAGCTGCAGCGTAACTTTGGTATTGAATTTTTGCAGGCTTCAAAAGATGAGAATCTTTCCCTCTTAAAATGTAATCCAGATTAATATAATTATCTTCCTTTAAATAAACCTGAAATGTGAAGCCATGCATTCATAGGGCTTTTTTTAAAAAAAATAAAAGATCTTAAATACATTTCTAATGTATTCTAAAATCTATTTAAATTCTTCACCTTTACTTAGTCCAGCTTTAGCAATTAACTGTCATCAATTCACTGTAGGTTTCCAAATTTGTTGCTAAGGTGTACACAAAATAATCACATAATTGTTTTCCTTTCTTCTTCCTTGATCTTAATGTTACATAATTCCCTTTGGAGGCCTTGTATAATTTATTGATCTTTTACAAAACAATATTATTATTATTTTTTATTGTTCAAGACAATACAATGATCTTGACATATTGTACATTACCACAAAAAAACATTATTTTTACTTATTTATATTTAGCATTTTTGTCAAAAAATTCAACATTTACCTTTTAATTCTGCTTTTCAACTTTCTTTTAACTTTGTCTTACCACAGTTGCTCAAATAAGCATGAATTGCTCTGTTACTGGCCTGTTCTTTGTATTTATTTAGGACCAAGACTTCCCCTCTATTCCATGTATTTTTGTGTGACATATTCTCCTTTTCATTTTTTTTCTAGATTTATTTATTTATTTCATGTTCTTAGAGTGTTTCATATTTTTATTACTGATTTTTAATCCCATTTAATTGCTATCACTGAGTCCTATGGGTTACTTACTGTCAGGAGGTTTTCCTGGGGTCAATGCATGACTGAATTTTTTAATATTTCCATGTAGATATGGAAAAAAGTCTATTCTTAATCCAGAGACCAAACAATATATTCAAATTTATTGATTACATCATTCAAATTGTTACTTTTTACCTATTTATGTTTTTTAATATTTATTTTGCTGATGGTTGTAAGTCTGTGAAATTTCTATTTTATGACTGAATAGCTTATGACTGTATAACATCCTTATTATGTTTAGTGCTATTAGCCATAAATTTTAGCTTCTCTAAGGTAAAATTAACATAGTCACACCTGCTTTTTCTGTTTCTACCATTTGCCTTCAATTATTTTCTTTTCTCAGTTTTATTTCATTTTATTCATTTGATTCTCATTCCCCCCACCTTTACTGGTTTACAAAAGTAAATGTTCATGTCCTGATTTCCTACTGCTAATTTCTAAAGTTCTCCCATATTTTGCTACTTTCATACAAATTACCTCTCATGAAACTCATAATCAACACACATTGTTTCTGTATTTTACGAAAACCAGCCATCAAGCATTTCCTCCACTAACTGGTCTTTCCCCTCATCTTTTTCTTCCCCTGCCCTGTACTGAAGATAAAATCGTAGGCATATTTCACTTCCTCTTCTCCTGAATTAAAGCTTTGAAATACCTTCCTTCTGCCTCAACACTCCCAACACGAGCTCTTTTGTACTTTCATCTGAGCCATTATTGGATTTTAATATAATTACTTCTATTTCAAAACCCTTATTCTGCACACCCAAATCTGATCTCTCTGCTGTCCTTTGGATCTGAGTAACTGGATGGGACTTTGGAGATATGACTACAGCAGGATCTGCCTCCACCTTCCACTGCTTCTCCTATAATATCCCCCACACTGAGCTCTCTGCAGTGATTCATGGATTGTTTAGTCAGAGCTTATGTTGTGAATATTGTCTACAGAGGTTTAAGACTGATTTAATCTCTGAATCTTCAACATTTGTAAACTTACTCTTGCAGGGGATGATATCTTTGCTGAATGTAGTATTCTTGGAACAAGAGCTTTTTCCTTGTGAATTTTGTGTACACAAGCACACACACGCACGCGTGCGCGCGCGCGCACACACACACACACACACACACACACACACAATCTGATGAGCCTGCAGAGTTGGGGTCAGAGGTTTCTACCTTTTCTTTCTTCTTCTCCAGGTAACTTGCTTGTTCTCTTTGAAGTAAGATTTTCTCTTCCTGTTGGGCATCAGACATTGAACCAGCTATTTCCAGGTCTGTGTCCTCATCAGTCTCAGCCAAACCTCAGTAAGACCATTCTCTTGCAAATGCAAATTCTGCTTCAGCTTAGAGAGAGATGGTACCATTATGATATTATATTTCTTTCGGAAGGGCTTGCATGGCTGACGTTATGTGTTACATGTCCAGGATCCGTCCTCTTGGACTGTCTGCATTTTTTTTTGTTTTGAAACATTTCTCTGAACTTTCCCATCAGTAAATCTATCCTCAACTGCTGTGGGGGTCTTGTTTTGCAGAATGCTTTCAGTTCTGAAGTCTCTTGTGCTATAGGACATCACTTAATGTGCTCTGATTACTTGTGCAATTTCACACGTCATCTTTCTTGTGTTCACTAGCTGCTGCTTGTTTGTTGGCTTTTACTCACTAGAGTTCAGAGGAAGCTGCTAAGGACCTTAAATGAAAGTAAGTCCTTCTGTAGTAGGGGGTGTGTGCACAAGTGTGAGCACCTACACAGAAACCTGTCTCCCCAGGCCAGTGGGTGCTGCCAGCAGGAGCCTCCAGTCCCTTGCCCAGGGCCCAGGAGGAAGCATCTCCCCTTTCTGACATTCTGAGCAGTCTCCAGCCTTAAGTATGGGTGGGTGGAAGAAACCCACCCACACACTCAGCAATTCTGCATTCTGGGTTTGTAGTGCTTCTTTCCAGGGATACTTATGTACAGGAAATCCCTACTTATCTTCCCACAAGTTCCCATATCTTGAAGAGCCAAGATTTGCCATGACCCACTAAATTTCATTCTACAGAACTCTGTTTTCTAATCTACAGGCCCCAAACGGGAATGTGTGGGTCTGAGCAGAGCCTGAGTCTCACTCACATCTTCTGGGTCATCCCCTCTGATGACCCAAGCTCCTACCTGACTTGGAAAAGGTGGTCAGTAGCTTGGAAAGGAAGGCATTAGGGATACATTCAAACCCATGTCTTCCCAGAATCCTCGAGGTAATTATACTCCACCACTGAAGACAGAGAATTTAGAGCAAAGCCACAATTCCCAGAAATATATGTTAAACTAAATAAATGTTAAACTAAAGAAGGAACATTTAAAACGAGAGAGTAAGAAAAATAGCTTTATGATTCACCCAAACAACTAGAGGGGAAGTGTAAAAAGAAAATTCTATAGACTTTGCATTATTGTCATTTACATTTGTTTAGGTTCTGATAATCCATCTTTAATCTCTGAATGTGGCAGGGCTATCTCTTACATGTAGTGTCTTAAATCTGTATCAGATTTTGCTTAATACTTTTAATATGGTTGTTGGTTTCTGACTTAAACCTAAGCAGTCACTTTATTTCTTGAAACACTAAAATTTGGCTGATAATTTCTGATACAACACTTTTAAGTTATTTATTTGTAATATGACCAAAAAAATTAGAAATGTTATCCAAGGACTTGTTTGTGCTCAGAAACCTCATTTCATCCTTTCATCCCATCAGCCACACTTAAGTGACTTTATGACACAAAAGACAACATTTACCTGGAACTTTCTACCATACTTCTATTTCCATCAGGAATTTAAAAAGTCACTTGCAATAAAGAATATGTAGAAATTTAAGCAATTTGAGATTTCTTACATTTTTAATGTTTGAACTGACACTTCTGTATATAAATAAAATCTCAGATATCCTGATTGAAAAGGATATTGTAGGACTTGGAGTCAGATATTTCATCACCCTAGAGAACAACAGGTTGTGAAAGTGGCCTGTCTCAGTGTTCGTGATTATGAGGAGGTCATGAGCTGCTTTTGGGTCCCCCTGCCATCAAATAACCACAAAGCTATTTTCAGGCACTCATTTAAATTTGAAAAAACTGGAGCATTTTAATTGTTCTCAAAAGGACAGGCTTCTCTTTTGACCAGAAAGAAAATCCAAGGCCTCCACTGGAGACCCAAGCAGGACCATGCATCCCAGAGGGCTCCCACTGCGGGGAAGAGTCAGAGCAGAAGAAAGTGGAGTCTGCCCAGAAGAGAAGCGAGCAGGGCAAGATTGTCAATCACCCAGAACACTAGTGACTTGACCAGTGTGATGGGGTCTGGGACAAGGACAAAGGCCAGGCAGCTTAAAACTACAGGGAGAGCCCAAGTCCAAAAAGAAAGACCAGAGCAGGAAAACGGGTAAGCACCATGGACAGTTCTAACTGAGCCTTCTTCCGGGGCAGGCAGCGCCATCTTGTCCAGCTCAGGCCTTCTCCAGCAAAGGCACTGAGCTCCTCTCTGTGGCTCTCAGAACAAGTGCTGGCCCACAACGGAAGCCCTTCTCCTCCACCACACGTCCTCAGGTGCCACGATCCAGGCCTGAATGTGAGGCCAGAGGTTCCTCTTTGCCCCTGGTCAGCACCAGTCCTCTCCAGGGCTCAGTTGCTGGCTAGGCCCACGCAGTTGCAGAAGGTATAGAAAGCTGAAGAAGTCACAATATGAAGAGCAGGTAAAAGAAAGTCAAAAGGAAAAACATCCAGTTATTTTTCCTACTGTAAAATAAGCTCTCTAAGGGGAATGGCTTCTTTCTTCTCCCTCCTTACAATCTAAGCCCTTTTAAATATCATGCTTTTGTGTTCAGCAGCATCAGGCATGAGATCTCTAGGAGAAACAAGAACATCAGGAAATCCTCAGGTCTACCTTGAGGTGTTAGATCCTATTAATATTCTCCACCCTAATCTGCTGAAATCCCAAATCCAAATTGCTTCATCTCACCTAGCACAAGAACCTACCAACCAGGACATTTAGGACCCTGTGCCACTGGACAGTCTTCTTTTAAGCCTGGTGACCCTGCCCTAAGCCCTCCATTCTACATGCTGCAGTTAGTTTTCATCTCTCAGAGATCACCACACCACAGAGCCTGCAATGCCCGCTCCATCAGCCTCCTACCCACCCTTCCCTGGTTGACTCCCACCCTACTTAGGAGCCACTTTCCCAGGAAGGTTGTCTTGGTAGGTGCACCAGTTAGGTGCTCTGTATTTAAACATACAGGGTCACATTTATTTATGTATAGTACATAATGGCTATTTCATTGATAATCTCCCCAGTCTGATATAAGTAAGAATTATACCTTGTTCTCTGTCCTCTTCCAAGCCCCTTTCACTTTACTAGGCCAACAGGTGTTCATCTTTATTGAAGGAATCAATCCCTCGGGCCGCCAAGTGTAGCTTTCTCTTCTAACACAATAATGCTATTATTTTGTCAATGTTCCACAGGCATAAAACACCACTGCATCTGGCCTATAATTAGAGGCAAAATGGAGAATGTGGGGTGTTCCTGTAGTAGATAAAGCCCATCTGTTGCTATGGTAGCTGGATGCCGTCATAAGCAGAATTCCTCCAACCACAGCACATTCTATTACTGAGAAAATTCCTACCCAATGCCTTGTCTTTATAGCACCTTGCCTGCTCTAACTGATCTCACAATGGTCTGCAGAGCTATTGTATACCTTGAGCTTTCCAAAAAAGCTCTTGGAAAACTCCCAGTATACAACAGATCTGCCACAACACATTGGCTTTGAAAAGATGATGTTTTGTGTACCAAAGGGGCTTTATTTATTTAAAATTACTTCTTTCATTTTAGAGTCATTGTAACACAGATTGTTGCCCTCGACAGCAGGGTATTTTTTTACTTGAAGCACATTGTTAAAATGTTTTTACACAAGATCCTCCGTGATTTATTGCATTATCTCCTTCGTCTAAGGATTCAGTTCAATGTTTTAACCCAATTTAAATCATAGGTAGAATTTTTTGAGAAGCTTTGTGGTCATCTCACTACAAATCCCCACATAATTTTTTGTTTGCCTCTCTAGCCTTGGAGCCATCTTCAAGGTTATTAAAGAAAACCAAATGGCAAGATGGAGATTGCTGACCTTCAGAGGGTAGTATCCTCCATTTTCACTGAGGATGCCTAAGAATCCAGGAGTGGACGGCTCAGTTTAGAATCATCATTACCATGAACACAAGTTCAAAATGAAGTCAACTTGAGTGAACAGGAATCTGAGATGGCAAAATCTGACCTTGGTACAGAAGTCATACCAGTGTGAATCAAATGGCTTTTTCCTTCTCTGTTTTAGAATGAATGTGCTGTCAATAAATGAACTCTTTCTTATAAAATAATCAGCTTTGTGAGGTATCTGTAATATTTAAGTTCTCATTAATCAATAGCACATGCTCTTGTCTGACTCTACCTGTACGTTGGTAGATAGAGGTGAGAAGTCACAGGGTCCGGGACATGGACAAAGGCAAGACAGCTTATAACTACAGGAAGAGCCCGTCCCCCAAAAAAGAGCAGAGCAGGCTTCAATGGACATGTACACTGTCACAGAGAGATGATTAAAAGTAAAGAAAAAAAATAACTAATCAAAGTTTTGCATCACACAGGAATCTTAAGAAAGGAAGACCCAAAGCTCCCGGGAAAGCTTATGTTTACACTTAGGCAGGATGAAGAGTAAACAGTGGGAGTGTGACTGTTAAAGAGAGTCTGACCTAAATAAATAATAAAAAAACAAAAGAGAGAGAGAGAGAGAATCTGGGCTAATGACACTATGGGAGGCAGCAAGGGCCACCTGTGCAGGTTCCTCTGGGCTTCTAGGAGTGGGGCAGGACACTGTCACATGAGGGTCTATGACATCCCTAGGGGGAACGAGATCATAGGAGTGGGGCAGGACACTGTCACATGAGGGTCTATGACATCCCTAGGGGGAACGAGATCATAGGAGTGGGGCAGGACACTGTCACATGAGGGTCTATGACATCCCTAGGGGGAACGAGATCATAGGAGTGGGGCAGGACGCTGTCACATGAGGGTCTATGACATCCCTAGAGGGAACGAGATCATAGGAATGGGGCAGGACGCTATCACATGAGGGTCTATGACATCCTTTGGGGGAAGGAGATCAGAGGATTTCCTTGTGGACAACCTTGCACAGAGGAGTGAGGGTAAGATCACAGTGATTCCTTGCTTCTACAGTTCTCTCAATTTCTCAAAATATGCCAAGCCTCCGTATTTGGGAGTAACACCTTCTGCAACCTGACACACACGATCATAATGAATAATACGGTGAGACCCTAAAGCTCCCATGCACCTGCTTAGCAGTTCTCAGCACACTAGCACACTCAGCACGTCCACACTGACAGCCCTCAACTGTGCTGCCAACTCCCCGTCTTGCTTTCTGTCCAGTCCCTGCCTTCCCAGGGCCAGAGTGCTCTCTTCCAAATGCACATGCAGCTGTGCAGCTACAAGCCTTGACACAGCGGAAAGGCAGACCTGAGCAGGCCTGGAGCCCTCCCCACCTGGCCCTCACTTCCTGCTCCAGCAGTGCCTCCTGCCCCTCAGGCCAGCTCTCTCCTCCCTGAGGGAGGGGCACAGACACCTGCTGCTCCAAGGCTGCCACTCAGGCTCTGCTCCCTGGGCTCTTTCTCCAGGACCCTGTCTGTCCCACGCCTGCTCATCCTCACTCCCAACTTGAACACTGCCTTATCTGAGAGCCATGTCCTGCCCTGAGGCACCACAGTAGCCCCACCACAGGAGTTCGCAAAAGCATGCACCTTCCTGGGGCATTTGTCACGATTTCAGTTTTACTCCCGCTGCGTGACTGGTTGTCCTTCTGCCCACTCAACCATAAGCCCCCGGGGCTTCGGGGCTATATCTGTGGTCTATGCACTGAATGCCCAACACCTGGTACACAGTAGGTGCTCAGAAATATTTCTTAAATAAAAGAAGGAAGAGAAACAGGAAAGAAGGAAGCAAGGGAGATAGGAAAGAAGGGATGGAGGGAGGAAAGAGAGAAGGAAGCCACATAGACACATAGGGGAAAGAACCCACGTGTGCTAGTGTGTCACTCAGTGACGCTGAGACTCAGGGTGTACTTGATGAGCACTGGAGGGGGCTTGGTTATTCCATGTTAACAGGCAGCTCGAGGGATGGCCCTGGCCAAGGTCAGTTGATCCCTCCAGATCAAGGGTCTCCTCATGGTGAGTCAGTCCCAATGAAGCCAGAATTAGGCTGTCGGTATAGACAGGTAAGCGGAGTCAGGTAGGATCCAGGAGGCCAATTTGAGTGAGTCCAGGAAGTTGGTTGGAGACTGTCCCCTGAGGGACTGAAATGCCTTCAGAGCCCTTCCTTCACCCAGTCAAGATAACCCGCCCTGCTCCAACCTGTGGCTAAGGTAACCTGTCCCTAGAATGTCCCTCCCTACAGGGAGTTATAAAGTTGTTAGTTAATATGTCCTGGGCTGCTCCATCTGGCCCTTCCCCCTGTCCATCTGCTTCTCACCCTTTGGCCACCCACTGAGCATCTCCTGGGCCTAGTCACATGCACAGGGAGGAGAGAGGTGAGGGGAAGAGAGCAGGAGAACAAAGGAAGCCTGGGATATAAAAAGGCAGAATCCCTCGCTTCTGGGGACACCAGGTACCAGCTATGGGCCCCTTCTCCCTCCCAGGGGAAGTCTGTGTTACCCCTTTTTAAATAAATCTTGCTCTTTATGCTTGCCTCGGTGCTTCTCTAGTGTCATACTTCAACATGGGGAGGCAGGACGGCACTGATAACCAGTGGTATCACCCATCTCCAGCCACAGCCTCCACCTGGGCTCTCCCAGGTCTTCCTCCACCCTAGGCTGATGTCTGTGCACTCAGTTGATCAACAGTCCCTCGGTATCGCTGACCTCTTGGCTCTGATATCTGGCCACCTCAGGCAACCTCAGAGATGACGCTGTGGTTTAGTGGCTTCCGTGGTGGAATCAGTGTCCTCGTCAATAAACCACAGCCAACAACAGTACACACTATGTTAAATGGTAAGATATCAAGTTACTGTGATAAAAACAAGTTAATGCACACAAGTGTCTCAGAGCAGCGCTTGGCATGGAGCCAGCACCCAATGAACGTCAGCTGCTCCCTTGTCACACAGCCTGCAGAGGGTCTGTTCCTCTGAAAGTCCCTGCCTAATGGTGGGAAGTGTGGACTCCCTTCTGCACTCAGGCAGAACGCTGACTGACACATGCACTCTGTTAATTGAGACCCTCCTGTGGAGGGCTTCACCGCTGTCCCTGGCACCATGCAGGATAAAGCGCATGTCCCCCAAGGTGCTAGCTGGGCTGCTTTAGCTCTTTCTGAACCTCTTCGTGGAGGGATACAGCACCTGCTTTGTTTTGGGGGAGGCCCTGGTGTGTATGTGGGGCTGGGCAAATGTCTTCCTTAACCTGCACAATACCCTCCGTCTTCATCAGTGACATGCACTTCCTGAGGTCAAGGGTCAACCCCCCCCCAGCACTCCAGGTGCTTAGTGCGGGGTCAGTCCATGAGCGCACCGTGCGCAAGTTCACCAGGAGCAGGGGTGGCACCTGTCCCACTGCACAGCTTTCTTCATCCCACTGCATTTGAGATGTCTGCTCCTCCTACGCCGGCCATGGCTTTTCCTCCCATAGGCTGACCCCCTGAGCCCACAGACCCGACCAACTCTGGACTGCACTAGAACACTCCATCCTCAGCATGTCAGCACGTGCCCGGCCTGCCTGGCTCCTCGTCCTGCAGCGCTCCTACCTCCACACTGTGTCCTGTGCTCTGCTTCTGGCCTCCAGCTGAAGAGGTGGGGATGGATTTGGAATCACCTCCTGCAAAGACGTTTATTTTCTGCCTCTAACTGTGAATTCAGGTGTAGACACAATGCTTAGGGAAAAAGGAAGAAAGAAATGGACTTTATTTTCAAGTCACTGAAAGTAAATTTATCAACTATAATTTTCAGATACAGTCACAAAAGTTCTCCTATCATCAGGGGAAATTATGGATTTAAATAGTTTCAGGGAGACAGCAAAAGTAGGCAGCTTTACTCTGAGGCAATGCACCTCCCAAATATAGATGAAATAAGATAGGTAGGCTAAGTATATGGCACTTACACCTCAATAAGTGCTCATTATTTACTGGTGCTTAGTGAATACCATATAAATCAATAAACAAAACAAATGTACAATCAAACGTTACACGGTGTTTAAGCAATACAGGTGATGTGTATGTTGGGGGGGTGTTCATTGTTTATAAAAGAGGGGAAATGTTCTTTAAAAATGTTTATATATTTCAGGTTAGAAAATACATGTTTGCCCATGTAAAATTTAAACGTATTTCATTTTTTTTATTGGATGTTCAAAACATTACAAAGCTCATGACATATCATCTTTCATACATTTGATTCAAGTGGGTTATGAACTCCCATTTTTACCCCAAATACAAATTGCAGAATCACATCCACATTTTTACATAATGCCCTATTAGTGACTGTTAAACATATTTCAGAAGGATCTGCAGCAACTCATGTTTAAAAGTTCAATTCAAGCCACCTGATAAAGAAGGCGGGGTCAGCACCTTCCTAAACACAGACAATAACTCAAGGGTCAGTGAAAGAGACAGGAGCACTCCGTGAAGTGACGGTGACCTGAGCTGTGTGTAGCAAAGGCTCCTCACACACAGGATGGAAATCACAGCCCTAGACGACACGCATCAGTTTTCACCAAGGCCAGGCTTTTGGTGACCTGAGATAGGGACACGCACTCACACAGGGGGTCACTTGAGATTTATTTGGGAAGCAGTCTTATAACAGTGAACAGCAGCCAAAGAGGAATAAAAAAAAAAAACGAGTGTCATCACAGACAAGAGCAATAAAGAGCAAGCCAAGGCCTCAAAGTGGGGAGGGCGGTAGAAATGGAACCACATGTCAGACTCAAAAGGTCAGGTCAGGGCGCTGGAACCCGTCTTTATCAAAAATGGTCTCCAGAACCATTTATTCTTACATAATTACCATATGTGTGCTGCATATGAAATTATTTATGCACATGTGCATATGTACATTACATCTGTGTAGTTAATGAGATATGCAATACCACTGGGGGAAACGAGAAACTAATAGTTAAAAATCACAGGATAGACTAAAATGCTCATGAAATAGCAATACTCCACAGAGCAAGAGGGTCGATCCCACCAGGTGGGAAGGTCTGTTACTAGGAAGTCTGCAAGTAGCTTCACATTCGCTTGCTTGCGTCATAGTCAGGCAGAGTTGGTGGGTGAGTCATTAAAGTGGAAAAGGAGGCAATTTAAATCGTTTGCCTAACATTTTACCTAGTATTTACAAATTTTCTTCTTCGAGGAGTTACTGGCCTAAAATATGATCATACTCCTTAGCTAAAGTCTTACTTGTCATCCACTTTCCCATCAGTTTCCAGGTGACTTCTGATTACATTAGGTTGACTTTGGCAGTTGAAATAGTCTCTTAAATTGTCAGAATTCCTGGTAAGCAAGACTTAGAGTTCATTTCTGAGGAATAAAAGGCTTGTGTCTTAAATATAGGCTATGAAAACAGGAGAGAAGAGCTCCTACTTAGGTTCTGGGTTATTCAGGTAAACACTAAGCAAGGACCTTGATTAGTGCCTACTGAGAACTTTCTGCTGTGGAGGCTTCTGGAGGCCATACCATGCAACGAGGAGAATAAATATTAATACCTTAACAATTACTATGTTACAAGATTAAAAAACTGTAGGTCCAAATCTCCATTCATACCTGGATTGTGGACCTATTGTGAATTCTGTTCTTTTTAATAATTGAAAAGAACATATAGGAAAGAGATTTCCAGAATATTGGCATGAAGAGGACTGTGTAGCTTCCTTCCTGTGGAACAACTGTAATTGGTGAAATTTATCTTTAAAAGAACATTTTTAAATCTCTGGAAATTTCCCTCAGGGCATAGAGCAAATAGAAAAGCATTTATTCAAGAGAATCTACTTAATCTCAACAAGAACAGCCAGTCTGCATGTGAGCCAAGAACCAGCTCGGCAAAACGGGACTCTACTCCTAGAGGCACTAGAGAGACAAAGGGCAACCTCTACCCCAGCTCCCAGTGGAGGGCATCACCTCCCACAGGGTCCCATGATACCTGAAGCAAAACCTGGAAAACAGGAAGGGAAGACAGCAGATTCAACAATAGCAATGGAGATGGCAGTACCCCCCTTGCAATCATGGAGAGATAGCCAGGCAGAAGCTTTGAGAGTAACCTGAAGACTGGAACAATACCATGGATCCACTAGGTCTGACAGTTGGACCCACCACCCAAACAACAGAGTGCTCCTTCCTTTTAATAATTGAAAAGAACATATAGGAAAGAGATTTCCAGAATATTGACATGAAGAGGACTGTATAGCTGGAGAACGTTCCCCAAGGAAAACATATAGCAGCCCCATGACACTAATCACCAAAAGGCTTAAAGGATGAAAGTCATACAAACTATGTTCTATGAGCAGTGCGCAGTGGCACACACCTGTAATCCCAGCAGCTTGGAAGGCTGAGGCAGGAGGATTGTGAGTTCAAAGCCAGCCTCAGCAATGGTGAGGCACTGAGCAACTCAGTGAGACTCTGTCTCTAAATAAAATAGAAAATAAGGCTGGGGATGTGGCTCAATGATTGAGTACCCCTGAGTTCAATCTCTAGTACCAAAAAAAAAATAATAATAAAAAGCAAACTATGTTCTCTGATCATACTGGAATGAAGTTAGAAATGTAGGAAATACACCAACATATAAAAAATAAAATAAACACATTTTTTGGAATGATGAAAATGTTCCAAAACTGATTGTGGTAATTTTTGCACAGCTCTGAATATGCTAAAAATCATCAACTTACATACTTTAAACATATGTAGCATGTGAATTTTATCTAAATAAAGTTGTTTATAAAATAGAACATACAAACACATGCACACACAACTACAGCAGTATAAGTAACTATGTGAAAGGCAAAACTTATAAAATTAAAAAATGGGAAATTTTATTTTCTTCAAAAAATTTCTTTGTAAGCCCTTTTGTGTATTCAGAAGGATTCTATTATATAACATCACATGACATTCCACAAGTTTCCTCTACCTAATGTGCCCTGAATGTTTGTTAAGATTGAGGCAATCTTAAATGAGATTCGTTCTCATCTGAGTTCATTTTATTCATCCTTTTCAATGACCTTATCCACCGGCAGGGTAACTGGAGAGCCCTGGATACATCTGGGGTCTAGGTGAGGTGCCCCAATAACTTCAAGGAATGAAGAAAGTGCTTCTAAGTTGCACAAGGCAAGACATTCTCTACATCTGAGAAACTCTTATTAATCTGTAAGCCTGTTACTCTTTAGCTATGGTAGTAACTGCAGAGCAAATTAAAGTATCGTTTTTGCATTTTCTCCTATCAGTGTTTTTAAGATTATCATAAAATTTAAGCAGAAATCTATTCACAAATAAAATCTACACAGCCATGTTTAAATCTCTCCCAGAAAAAAAGGCTCACTAAGTACCAAGCTGTTTCCATTGAAATTCCTCTAAATGTCAGTCACAGCAGACAGAGAGCAGACCGCCAAGATGACGCAGCAGCTGCCACTTACTGAATGTGTGCTGACCCGGCATTGGGCTCAGCACTTTCCCCACATTATCTCATTTAACCCTCAAGGTAACTTGACAAGCATGTATTAGCAGGATCCCTACTCGCCAGTTGAAGACACTGAAAGCAATTTATCCACGGCCAACACTTTGTCCCAGATCAAAAGTGGGCTTTCCTGTAGGGCAACAGCTGTACCTGTTATTAAAACACTGAAATAGCTGCGGACGGGTAGGGCAATGGATGCCTCTCAGCCCTCCCCAGTGCTGTGTCCCCCCAATCCTCCTTCCCACCTCCCTGGCTACCTGGCACTTTCCCAACACCCAGGGCTCATGACTTGGACCCCGCCCCACCTCTGCATTCTGGTTGTGTCCATGTCCCTGCATTACTGGTTGTCAAATGTTTTAATGTCACCCCCATCTGTGGGCCTCCAAAGTCCACATACCTGTATACACTGTCCCCACAGACCTCCGAAGGACACGGAAGAGTGGAAGATGGAGGCAAGTCAGACTGCAGCGCAGGCCTGACTCCGGGCCTGGTCTTCCTCAAGGTCCCCCATGATGATGGTTCTGTAGCAGGACCCCAGGCCTCACTCTCGCCCAGCTCAAATTCAGTGTGCACCTGGTGCAGTCGCTCCCTTCTCTCCTGCAATAGTGGAGCCTACACGAGCCAACAGAAGCCTGGAGAAGACTTTGGAATTAAGACATCAGAAAAACCACTCTCATGAAGGTGACTCCTCTCCAAAATTGCCATGATCATCAGGTACTTAGAGAGCTCTTCTCTTACAATTAAGCAATGGAAACCTTTCTCCTTTCCTTCCAGGGATCAGGTGAAATAGGTTAACTTCACCTTCACTGTAAGACTGAAAGATGAGGACCAGGCAGGGTGAGCAGCATTCCTGAATCACTCTGGAGCTAAAGAACCTGATCCCAAGTTGGCTAACCCTGCTGTCCTTCTGATTTGGCTGACATCAAGAAAGGAAAGTCATACATACCCCAAATACTCAGGTCGGAGAAATGTTTTGCATTGAAGTAAACAATTGAGAAAAAAAATAGAATTCTTTTGTTAATTTAGCTGCAAATTGTCTCTCTTGCTTTCTTTGTTTTCTTCTAGATAATACATTTAGTATCATAAATGGATAAGAAAAATGTACAGTAAGAACAGTAGAGAATCAAGGTTAAAATGGGCAAACACAGATGCCTGGGAAGTCTTCCACAAACACTCAAGCCCAGAAGGTTTCATGGTCATTAAAAGTAAGTCACTAAGTAGCTCAATGTGACCCTCTGGCAACCCTGTGCACTGGACCCGGCACACAGGTTATTTCCAGGGAAGTGCAGAGGATCCTAAGGCTGGAGAGGAGATGGTTTGCTCAGGAACATCTACCTGCTACACTGGTGGGGCAGGACAGGGGCATTCCTGGGGAGGACACTGGAAGGGAATTGGAAGGTTAAAGCCAGGGCCATCCTGTCCAATCAGCTGCCACCTGCACCCCACAGGGGTCTCCACTGGGAAAGACCCACCTTTCCAGACCCCTCTGTGGTTCTTTCCATCACGCCCCAGGGGCCTTCAGGATCCTCCCCTCCTCCTAGGAGTTTGCATTCCACATGCCAGAGAGGGGGCACTTTGGACTCCACCCAGCCCCCCAAGACCCGGGGTTTGACTGTCCAGCAGTCTGCATGGTTCCACTTTCACTGCACCCTAGTCCATGGCCAGAACTCCCGCTCGCCTCCCACAGTACAGGGGTCTCCACCAGGGAAACCAGAGCCCCTCTGTGCAGGCGCCCCACCACCCTGGCTTCTTCCGGAAGCATCACCTCCAGGGTGGTGTGAAATGCACGAGTTGCAGGGTCCGGACCACAAAGGCTGTGTCACCTGTTGATTTTACTGAGCAGAGGTGCCAAGGTAGACCAGGTGTCAATCTTTGTCTTTGATCTCCCAAAAGCATTTGAAGGCTAATTTAAACATCAAGAGTAGATAAGGTGCACAGAATGCTTTCCAACTTCTGCCGACCACTATGATTTTTTTTTAATTAAATCAGATGTTGCACCTGAATTCACAGCTGGGATTAACTGGCCTCCCCTCCTCAAATTCTTTAAATCTCTTAGAAAACTCTAAGCTGTTTAAACCTTTAAATCAAAACAGCGTTGACTTTTAAATACCTAAAGCTAGAATAAGCTCTGAAGAATTTAGAAAAACCTCTGGCAGCACATAGCTTAGGCTTAGTTCTCATCGAATCCTCCAAGTTTTTCACTAAATTATCAGCTTGTTTTTTTTCCAGAGACTTTGTAATACATTTCCTGGATAAAAACTAAACCTTAAGTTCAGGTTTATTGAAGACTGTATACAAATATTCAACAAATGAACACATAGAACAGCCTTTAATCATGTTCAAATTTTTAGGTTATGTTCTTAATGATAAATTTCTACCATGATTCTACTGCATTTATATACACATTTAATATTTTTAACATGTAATTGGGCACAGACTCAAGTGTGAGCAATAAATATCACATTAGCTTTTGTTTCAGTCATCCTGGTCAAAATAAGATTATGAAATAATTACCAAGACATTAATGTTTCTTTTTCAAATGATCTCTTTGGGATAACTAATAATTTAATGTGATATTTTGATCTTCTTTTATTCTCAGCCATTTGGACGAAAATATTTCTCTCATAACATAGAAATCATTCCATTGTTCTGTTCTCAAAACCATTACACACCTTTTCTGTTTCTGAATGCTTAAAACAGTGCCTGGCTCGGAATAGGTGTTTAATATATAAAGTAAACAAGGTTAAAGGATTGGTCTTTTTTTTTTTGGATCAAATATGAATCTCTTTCAACCAAAACAATAATAAAAGAGCTTCAAATCACTTTTCTGATGCATATATAATAAACAACTTTTAAATAAAATTTGTAAGTGAGAGGTTTACCACATGATGTGATGAGTTATATAAGGGTAAAATGTTACTATGGTCAAGCAGATTACATCTATATAGGAAAAAAGTACATTTAGATACATGCCAATTTAAGGGAAGTGTCAATAAGTCAAAACAATTTTTTTACAATTATTATCTGCTTTAAATTTTTTAAACTTCAAGCAAGGAAAAACCACTGAGTGGGGAATGGGAGCCCAGAAGGGTGGGGAAGCTTGGAGTGAGCAGGTTAGCAGATGCCAGGTGAGTGAGGGGGCTGCACCTCAGCAATGAAGGGGCGTCTCTTCCAACGGGGTCTCTGCCAATGGTAGCCACATGGGTTCTTAAAGTGGGAGCTGCTTTTACACAACCCAGCACTGCATTTTAACAGCCAACAGTAAGGATAGGCGTGTCCAGCTGACGCCCCTAATCTAACACCGCAGTGGCCTCCTGATTCGTGGGAAAGAATCCAGGCTTGGGGGTGTCAGTTCTGGGGCTGAGTCTGGCTTTCTTTTTTTTAAGTGGGAGTCTCTCTGTGTTGTCCAGGTTGGCCTCAACTCTTGGGTTCAAATGATCACCCCTCTTCAGTGCTGGGGCCACAGGTGTCAGCCACCACACCCAGCACCACTCTGACATTGAGCACCTTGTTCTAACCCCACTAGGACACGCAGTCTCCCCAGACCCCGTTTCACAAGCGTGCAATGCAGCAACACCTCGAGGCCATGGGCTGCTGTGGCTGCCTGTGCACCAAACAATCACTTCCAAAAGTTCTATTTATTGTCAATTATGGCATGAAATTACTGCTGAGAATCAATGGTCTCATTTATTCATTTAAATGTGTGATTGGCCAATTATTGTCTTCCCGTTTCCCATCACTGGGCTCAGATCCCACAAAGAGACAGCAAGTTTTTATTTCACTCTTGAGCGATTCCTTTGGACAGTTAAGAAGAGGACTACGTGCTCTAGAAGGGAGGGCTGCCATTCTCCTCCACCGTAAGCAGGGGTATCCAGGACCTCACTCTGCTTAACACACCCAGCCTGGTCTCCCTCCTGTGCCCACCCCTCTCCATGTGGAGGAGACAGAGCAGAGTGGAGATGTCAAATGACCTCCGGATACCAAACACTCAGGCCCTGCTGCCCATGAGCCAGGCACAGGTGTCAGCCGTCCACTGCAGTGTCCTTGGTAGAGATGTGACTCAGACCTGTGATGTGATCCTGGTGACACTGAGTAGGACTGACTGTCAGCATAGCACTTGGCACAACATACATGAGCGTAAGAGACATTTACCACTTAACCTTATATCCCTGGCAGTGAGGAAACGATATCATATTTGCATTTGGGAAAGAAGAGGGATGAAAAGGTCAGCCCTGCTTGTGGGAGGGAGCATATGCCCTCTGTTCCTCTGATGTCTGAGTCAGGGGCAGGGCCAGGGCCTGCTTTGCTCTTCTCTCCTCAAGAATCCCAACTCGCCCCCCAGTGGCAGACTTGGCAACTACAGGATTTGAGTTAGCAAATGTGAACGTGGTCACCCTAGGAAGCTCTGGAAACTTTCAGAAGTGTGGAGGAGGTTATTGCTTGTGCTCCCAGAAAACCCTCCCAGAAATCCCTCCAGGAGGAACTAGTGATATTCCTTTTGAAAACACATATTTTTAAAACCACCAGGAGAATGATTCTGATGGCGATGTCCTTTCCTGGACTCTGCTGCATCCATGAGACTCACCATCTCCCTGGGGACATGGCTCAGGGCAGGCCCCCAGGCTGGCTCTGTGCTCCTCAGAGAACTGCCAGGCACCATAGTTTGAAACAACCCCATGGAGACTCAGAACAGATTGGAAGGACCTTAAAATCTCTGCAATAAAGGAACTTGGTTTACTTTGTGCTACAGAGCATGGAGTGTCCCCAGTATCCTTAGCTGAAGGGCTCTTTCAACTGCTAATAACTATGAGCATCCCACAGAGTTCCCCTTTGGAAATACCTAAGAAGGCCTCGGATAAGCACACCGAGCCCTTGGGAGGGGAAACTCTAGGGGAAACTCTAGGTTTTCCCTCACTGCATGAGCCAGCATTCCCGCCAGTTACCAAAGCCGCAACTCCTAAAGAAAGTCTCATGCGTCAGCCACTGGGAGGAAGGAAGCCTTTTCATTTTACATCATGACGAACCTTTTACGCTCATCTCTGCTTTGAAATTGCCATAGTCATTGATGAGCAACCAGATATCATCATTTAATTTTTTAACAAGGCACATGTTAGTGTATCACAGATTTATTTTTTACACTTAGAGAGCTCATTTTCATAGAGCTGCTTTATTTTGAAAGCTCAGTGTTTCATGTACCCAGCAACATTGTTCTAAGAAGGGGTCACAGACTTCACTCGACAGCCAAGCCACCCACCACAGAAAGAGTCCAGCATAACACTGGACTCTCTCACTGGGGCTAGAGGGTACATTTCTAAGATGGTGCTTAGGGACATCTTGCCAGTTTGGTCAAAGAATGCTGTTTTCCTGAGGTCATCTGAACATCTGCTCCTGGAGGCAATGCCAGGCGATGGAGCGGGACGTGGGCATCTGTGAGGATGAGTGCCCAGCAGGGTTTCCACGGGAGGAGGCTGGGGCACAGGCTCCCTCCACCCTTCGCCATCACACCTGGGTCTCAGCTCAGCTGGAGCACTGCAGCTGCCACAACCTGCACACAAAGTCACAGGATGGGGAAGGACAGGAGCCTTTCCTGGGTCACGTTTACCACGAGACTGATTCTAGGTTACAAAGGACAATGACACTCTCAGGAGCATCTGAGAGCAAATGTTGGAAATGTGTGAGCGCAGCAGCGGCTCGGAATGTGTGTCAGGCCAAGGCCACTGCCGACTGGGAGGCACGGCCTGCGGCTTGCAAGGCAATGCCTGGCGTGAGTGGAATTAGATTCAAGTTCCCCGCGGCACTGGCAGGGCTAAGCCACACACTGACTTCATTACAGAAGATGATGTTGTCATGGATGAGCCTGAAAAACAGGAGGGAGAGTCATCAAAATGTCATGTCACCACGGTCGAGCAGATAATTATGAAGAAGGGATTACACACAAATCTTACACAGGAAGGGGAAGACAGCCTACGGTACAGTGGGTACGGCCTCAAACACACTGTTGCACTAAATATGTCCACTAAGAAGGAAAGAAAACCCGTCATCGGAACTAGTGGTATTCCTTTTGAAAACACGTATTTTTAAAACCACCGATGTCTGGAGCCCCAACACTTGGGGCAGAGTTGCTGGAGCCAAGACCCCAGTTCTTTCAAAGTTCCCCAGGTTATTTAATGTGCAGCCAGGGGTGAGGATCACACCTGGGATTACCAACTGTCATGAGGACCAGGGTACCAATCCAGTTAACCAGCCCATCCATTAAACGGGTAGCATTCAAGCCAGCAATCATCGACAGCTTAATGCCTTTTCTATCAGGAAAATCTAAACCAACTTCCCCATCCTTACCCACTGGCACACACTTGATGGCAAGTGTCGGGTGACTGACCAGGCTGTACCCCAACCTAGCACACAGTGTTAGCAACATTGCCATCCTGCGTGGGAAATGTCTTCCACCAAGAGGCTTGGAGGTGGAAGGTAGGGAGGGCGTGGCTTCCGAGCTGGGAGAACCAGGATCCAAAGTCTGGAGTTTGCACCCCTTAACTGTGCGGTTTGTAAATTGGGTATGATGAGAGCCACCTGGATAACTAACACTGGGTACCGAGGACTAAATGGAAGAATGTGCATGAACCACCAGCTTCTGCTGCACAGGTAAATAAATCATGGTTTGTTTCCAGGAAGAAGTTCCTTCTCACCTACTTTTCATCATAATTGTATCCACTTTCAATGTAGTTTCTCTTTGACAAAAATTAAAAATATTGCTCCCTAAATTGTTGAGTTATATGTATCTGCAACCAACTCCACTATATCCAGTAACAGACCCCGAGGTCCAGAGCAGGCATCTGAAGCCCAGAGCCAGGTGATTCAGACTACATTCACCATCACCCACAGGACAGTCTGAAGTGGACTTTCCACTTGATTTATCCATCATTTAGTTTGCTAGATACCTAATATGCAATGTAACATGATTTCTCAACATAATCACTCAGGCTAGAAAAAGGGAAAAAAGGAAGCCTCTGAAAAGCCACCATTTCCTCCTCGTCTTTTGGTATGTTTCATTTTTCCATAATTATGTTCACTTCATGACTTAGAACAAAATAATTTCCTTAACAAACGGACATTTTCCTCAACTATATTCGTACATAATGAGACGAGAAAAAAACAAAAGTTCTCTTCCAATTTATTCTATTATTGTCCAATGCTAATAGAGAAAGGTATAATTTACATATTTTAGAAGCCTTTTAAATGTATTAGCTAATAATTAACTACTTTTCAATATAAAAACTAAATCATACTAGTAGGAAGGGAAAAGAACTTTGGTAATTCTCCATTTCTTATCATCAACCAAATAGGAAGAAGATAAATGGAAGACCGGCGTGTGGATGTGTGTGGAAACAGGAGCAGAAATGGTGTCCCAAAGAGGCTCCTGATGTTTATTTACTTTGTGTGCAAAGATGCTTATGGAAATGAGGATAAGACCAGTTCTGATGTGTATATGGTCAACCATATCCAGTTAACCATAAATAGTGGAAAAGAATCTTGTTTCAATCACCTATTGTTGTGCACAAATTATTCCAAAACCTAGGATTTTCAAACAACCATTTTATCTCATTCTCAATTTTGTGGGTCAGGAATTCAGGAAGAGCACGTCTAGGCTGTGCATCTGTTCTCCACAGGCAGCTCAGAGGAACACTGGGGTTAGAGGGTCCCTTTCCAAGACGGCCCCAGAGCATTCATGTGTGCATGTATGTGCACGTGCCTCTCTCTCTCACCTACACACACAGGAAAACACATTTTCTAGAACTTCTCTACACACCTAGATTCACAGTCTTGAAGCCTCAGGTTTAATCAGAATTCTTACATGGTGGTTAAATACTCCAAGAACTGGGTCTTTGCCTAATATTTAGGCCCAGCAACTGACAGGACATTTCTTTTGAAGTTTGATTTTGGTTAAAGTGATTATAGAGCCCACCCATATTTGCAGGAACAAAGACCTTTTAATGACATCAAGTAGAAAGTCAAAGGACTGATGGCCATACTTAACCCACTACAAATCTTTCAAAGGCAGGGGCTGCCAGCCAAAGCCAGTCTGTCCCCTAGGGAATAGTAAGTGACGTTGGACTCATTCTTCATTATCACAAATGTTTGGGGAGGGAACGGTGCCTGAAGGTGCTGGCTCTGGTGGACAGAGGCCCAGAACGCTATTCAACACCTACAGTTACAAGGACAGTCTCACAATAAGTAAGAATTACCTGGCCTAAAATGTCGATAGTGCTGACAAGGAGAAGCCATATTTTCCAGGGTTTCTTTATGGCAGAAGTAAGGAATTATTAAGCATCATTCTCTCCCCAAATACTCCTTGGAGCATTGGGGTGGGTTTCATAGGAAAAGATTCCTTAGAAAATGCACCATTATTCAATGATTATCTCAGCCAGAGGGTCTAGTTGACCTTCTGTGGTGCACGCTGGGCACAAGAGGGAGACCAAATGCCAAGGTGTGCTGCGTGCTCACAGGAGAGGCCCACTCCAGGCACAGAGAGGGCAGCGGGGTGGGATGCGCATCATTGTCTGATACAAAAAGGAGTGAAAGAGAAATCGTGGACAGAAAGAATTCAGGAACTCTGGCTTATTTTCTACTGATTTTCTAGATTATTTACCAGCACATTACAGATGTCAATAAATAGTTGTCAAAAGAATAATGGGACTGAGTTACTATATAAGAGTGGCATCTCCAAAAGTGCCCAAAGGAGCCCCTTGTGCGAAAGGACAGGGACAGACCCACTCAATGTCCTACACTCCTACCTTAAGGGGCCCAACCCGAGAAACACAGACTGCTCTATCTTACTCCCCTGCCCCCAAAGGCAGGATCCAACAGTTCAGGGCACAGTGGCTCAAGAGGTTCAAAGAACACTTGGGGCTCTGCAGGGGGAAGCTGAGAGCTAAGGTCACACACTACTTTGAGGATTCTCACGGCTTTTCCTCGTCGATCATTTGTATAATCCTGGACTATTTCTCTGCAGGGTGAAACAGTTTAACACTCACAGAAGGGCAGCAAAGGCAGGAAGATCTGAAGAAACTTCTCCTGAATAGCCACAGGAAAAAGAAGAAATAAATTCAGAGCACTGTCCAAATTGGAGGCGTGGAGATTGGAAGGGAAGCTACTTCATTCAGACAGGAGGCGAGACCCGAGGCCTCACATGGAGCAAGAGGAGCCCAGATTGAGCAGAGTTGACCCAAAGCATCCACCTGGTGAGCACCCACTGTGGGTAGACTGGCTGACCAGCTCCACGACAGAACCAGCACAGATTCGTCCATAAACAGGGAACCGTCTCCGGGGAAATTGCATTCTTCTTATTTTGTTAGATTGATTAACATTTTTGTCATAAAATGAAATTATACGATTAATAGAACTTACAAGAAGAAGTACTAAAAGAAAACAAGGTGAATATTCTCAACATGATGGGAAAGTGTTTTTAAATTCTGAGACCAAAATCAGAACCCATAAAGAAAAAGACAAAATGTTTGAATACTTAGAACATAAAAAATGTGTAACCCCTGAATGTAAAATCCATATTAAAAAATCAAAATCCTACTCCTTGTGAAAGTTGTTGTGGCTACCTGGATGGAAAATAGAAACTACAGAAGATAAGCTATTCAAATCATTAATATGATTAACATTTTTTAAAAAAAATCTTAGAAATAAATAATAAGATGGATGACCATCCTGATTAAACATAGCTAAAGGACATGAATAGATAAAAAATTTTCAGTGAGCACATGAAAAATATTCTTCACTAGTAATAAAAAATATAAACCAAACCCAAGAAAGTTCAATAATTATCTTTTAATTGGCAGAAATTCGGGAAAAAAAAAGTTACAGACTAACAATTGTTAAAATTTTTATCACAATTTAGCAAACAGTTTAATAATACAAAATTAACCTTTGACCCCAAAATTCCACTCTAGAAATTCATTCTAAAGAAATTACTGAAAAATAAGCAAAGAGCGTGGGCAAAGATAATTATCTCACTGTTTATAACAAGAAATAATTATAAACAACAGAAATGTCCAACAATCGGCAATTGAGTAAATTATGAAAAAATATGCTAACACTATTTTAATTTATCATAAGTGTATGTTTGTATGGAAAGATGTTTGTGGTACATTGAGAAAGAAGAGTAAGATGAAGAAAATTATTTATAACATGATCCACCTTTGTTTCTGAATTCATAGTTGGGGAGGGACCATAGACTATAATGTCCAGAAAAATGAGGTGATAAAATGTGTGAGCGTGACTCGCTATCACTCCTTCTGCAGGCCCAGATCAAGGATCATTGTAGGACACCCATGGAGCTGTGTTCCCATCATAAGAAGATTTGGTTACAAATAAGTGTTGACAAGATTATCATATTAGTTGAGCTAAAACCACTTTTCCAAAAATGACCCCTTGGGTTCTGACAATATAAGGCATTAATTGGTTTTAAATTTTAAGCTTTGCACACAAAGAAATATCCAACCATTGCATCCAAAGATCTCCTAGAAACACTGGAAAGCAATAAGGAGGTTCGTGTTTTGTCTTCAGAGGGTGTTGGGTTGAGTTTTTTAATTTCAAACAGTCTCTGGCAGTTTACTTCTTCTCATTAAGGCACCACCTTGAAAATTCAATCAGGATCATACTGACCCCCTTTCCCTTTGCAATGAACTTAATGAAAACCAAAGAAAATTTCTCATTTTCACAGCAGTATTGGGTTAGCATCAGAAAATGACTGTCTTTCTATGTCAGTAAATAATCCACCTGGGTATTTTTTGGCCTTTATTTCTAATTAGACATGATATTTGAGAATCCACTGCCTTGAAAACTTTAAAAATCATCCTTAAATAGCGAAAATGTGTCATGTGTTACATAATCCTCCCTCCTCGTGGGGTGCTGCACCTAGTGGATAGAGACCTGTCGGGAGCTTGGAAGGCCAGCGCTCCTTCACAGGCTTCCCATGCAGCCTCGAGATTCTCACCTCAACTCTAGCTCTGTGTGCGTTCAAAATGAAAAATGGGAAAAACGACATCTACCTCTCCCCTGCCTCCTATGAATTAATTGGATAATCAGTCAGCAGCAGAAACTGAGAACCCAAACTCTGTGGAATCGGCTTTCTATATATATTAAATGAGCAAAGGAATTAGAAGAACAATTGGATGTTTGTGGAAGGCTGGAGCCAGCCCTCAGGGAGTTCCCCTGCAGACGTTCAGGGCTGGGGAGCTCCTCCTGCTTCCCTGTAGCTCCTCAGAGCTTTGAGATGCCTGGACTGCAGAAACAGGGCTGGGCATCCTCGGGAAAGACCAGTTAGTGATCCTGAGAGGAGCCAGGACACCAGCGGCACTTCAGGAACAGTTACAAGGAGAGGCTGCACTAAAAGGAGCAACCTTTGCACAGCCTGCAATTAAAACACCTGTTAAAGCCCGCCTCCCAGGAGTTTAAGCTGGTCATCGCCTCCAAGCAGCGTGCAGTGGTATCAGAATCAAGAAACTACAGCAGAAAGATGGGGAGAAAGACAGAGGGACATGGCAGTCAGAGGAAGAGAGATGAGAAATCCCAGCACCGGAACCAGATGGAAGCCCATTCCCACCACCTTCCTCCTCTCCCCTGAATCCAGACTTAGCAAAAAAGAAACCAGATTATGTTCTGACCTTGAACTCAAGAACTGTATCTCTGTGTGTGTGTGTGTGTGTGCATTTTTTTTGTCTCTTCCTGTAAGACAAAAATTTCTGCTAATATACTTTGATACTTTGCCCCATGCCAGAAAGTATCTGAAACAGACATACACACACACACACACACATACATGCACACACACACACACACACATGCACACACATGCACACACATTCACACACACACACACATTAAGTAGGCAGTACACAAAGGCCAAAAGAGAAACATAAGGCTATTTAGGTTGGAATTCATTTTCTGTTTGTTTTCCTAAGTATTTTATTCATGCCTGTGATTTACTAAATGCGAATATATGAGAGGGAGGCATTTATATGAGAGAAAATGTTTAGTTCAAAAAACCCTGACTTCCATCTATCACTTACTGAATCTGAATAACCAGAAAAAAAATCTAAGCCATTTGAATCTGAATGTGTCTGTGGCCTCATGCTGTTCCAAAGTGCCTCATGTTAGTGCAACGCGCTGCCCACCTGAGTTGCCAGTTAGAGTGGGGTCTGCTTTGGCAGTCGAGCTAGCTAGAGTCACAGCAGCTCCTGAAAATTCAAACTCTTTTTAATAGAAGACGCAAACCTGATACCAGATGGTCTGTGGAACTGTCCCTGCTCACCTGGTGACCAAACATCATGAGCTGTTACCCTGCTCAGAAGTACACTAAGACAGACACGAATCAATCCATGTGACAAAGGCACTTGTGACTTGGTTGGGGTGGCCTGTTTTGGCCCATTAGCTCAGTCTACCCCATGAGCTAAAAGCCTGGCCGAAACAGAGCCTTTTCTGACTCCGGTAGGACGAATTCCCAAAGCCCAAGGGTTAGGCATTTCACTTTTCACACATTACCTGAGAGACTGCTGTGATGCACGGAGCCTGCGGGTGAGGGGCCCACTGAAGTTGACAGGGTCCAATCTAATGGCCAAATGGAAAAGCTGAGTGCAGTGCAAAACAATGGAGAGAATATTGGAGAATTTCTAAAAGGGATCACAGAGTGTTTCCTGAAAACACTAGAGCAGTGATTCTTATGTCTTTGGAGATTATTTTAAGAACATTTTAAGAGCTACAGGCTGTCTCTCCAGCAGGTCAAGGACACTCGGAAGGCTGCCTGGACTTTTCCACGTAGGAAAGACAAAGGGTCACTTTGTAGGTATCCGTAGGTTCCCTTCATCTGCCCTTTAAGTACAGCAGTGCAGAAACTCAAAGAACAAGTAACTCCAGAAATCTACATCTCTCCATCTTCCTAACCATCCTTACACTAGCTGTTCAGCATTTTTATCAGCCTCCCATTTGTCCCCCGTTCAGAACTGAGGCACTTCAGGATGAGAGACGCTGGGTACAGATTCATCTGGGGACAGGCAGCTGTAGCCCAGATTCTGGCCAGAGCCGGGCCGGGAGCCATCCTCTTCACCCTGCCTACTCTGGTTTCCTAGAGTCCAGCAAACATGGGCAAGGGTGGACCTGAGTTCACAGAGCCCACAGTGGCTAAGACCACCCCACAACAGGAGGACACCTCAGGGCTTCTCCAAGGAGAACCTACCAGGACATGGAAGGCCAACTGGAACCAGAGTGGGACGTCAGACTCCACCCCCGGTCAGCTCTGGGCGGTGGGGTTTATTGCCATATGTCTAAATATCCCCTCTGGCCATATGTCTAAGGAGGAGCAAGAAACTGTTTTCATTAACATTTGCGGGATAAAGTACTATTGGATTTATCAGTTATTTTGAACAAATGACTAAATCTGTTATTCAAATTTACATATATAGACCCTTTCTGGTCCATAAATAACCGAAGGCAGTTATCCAAATTTACTCATTCAACCCTGGAAAGACTTTTGTTGGTTAAATTTTATTAACAAGTTTGGCACTCTCTACAACCTAAATTTGTAACGTGTTTTTATACCTCCTCATTCGGGTTGTATTGTGCAGAAAATGAGTGTGTAAGTCATTCATGGGAGTAAAGAGAAGTTGCCAAGAGGTGACCTGAGTCAGGGGCAAGTGCAAGGTAAGTAGCATGGCAGTGTCCTCTCTGCCACCAGCGGGGTGGGGGGCGGAGCACAGACAGAGGAAGCTGAGGAGCAGGCACCAGTCGCCACATGTGTGCACGAACACGTGGATGCAGACAGGTTCCCTCAGTCTGCAGACAAGTGTTCCTGTTATGTGATGGGATTTACTGGAGAAGGTGGAGAAATCAGAAAGCACAGGAGACAGAACAGGCAGACGAGGAGGGGCTGCATCTCCTGCTCCCTCTGGGAACTCTTGCCCGGCTTGCCTGCTCCCCTGACTCCCGGTGACTCCGTCGGAGTCTCCTGCCGCTGAGCTGCTCCACGGCCTCCCACCCTCTGCCCACGATTGGCTCCATCACCGCAGCACGTGACACTGTTGAGCGTGGTGACCTGGAGGGGGGCGTCCTGGTGGGAGGAAGGTGCGCCCGCTTGCCTTGCTCAGCCTCGTGCTCCCACACCCTGTGCTGCGCTGCCACAGGCCTCAGCTCTGGGTCCGAGCACCACGGGCTGAAAGCTCTCAAAGTGGGGGCAGAACCAAACCTTTCCTTCCTACAAGCCGTCTGTCCAGCACGCATCTCGGTGGTGGAAAGGCGGCCAGCCCCTGGGAGAGCCGGCAGAGCCCTTTGCAGTCAAAACGTGGACACTCTTCCTTCTCCTGGGAGGAACCGGAGAGGATGCTGGGCTTGCTTTGTTTGTTTTCAGATAATATTCAGCTTTTAAGACGTTTTTTCCTGCTGTCACTAGCGTGTAAAACCTTCCCTGGTCCTCAGGAGGTCCCACAGGAAGATCACTTTATCACACAATCTCAGCAAGAGGAAGGAAGGGGCTTCAGGGGCAGCCACTCCTAGTTACTTGACCTCCCTAAGTTTTAATTTCTCACTTGTGAAATGGAAACACTGACACCTAGTTTCCAGGCGGGCACTGAGGTCCACTGGGAGGTAAAGGGACCTCCTCCCCCACACACTCCATGGTGCCCTGTGCCATCACGGCCCAGAGCAACAGGCCACCGAACACAGACGGAAACCTCCAGCACGTAAGGCAAACTCAACCTTGCCCCCTCCAGGTGGATCATGGAGGGCATTCTGTCCCGGGGTGGAGAGCTCAGCAGCACACTTTCTGATTTCCTGGGGTTAGACACAGTGGCAGACATTTATGGAGGTGCCCAGGAGGCCCCAGGTCATCCCCACTGTCCTGCCAGCCTCGACCTGCTCATCTTGCTGACAGTGTAGCCTCTCGGCTGAGGGTGCTCAGAAACCATGTGCTCACTGAGCGACAGGAGCTCTCACCACTCCACCATGAGCCCCTGCTCGCTCCACTCCAGCCCCCAGACCTGATGACTGCTGCAGTTCCCACAGGTCTGGCCTGTCCGTGGGCCTCGGGGAAACACAGGACCGTGTCCATTTTTTGACTTTTACAGGGCTTTTCAGCCCCAGTCCCTTCCACCTGGACAAGCTCCAGTGCCCAAGTTTAATTCTGTACTCCCAGGACACAGGGAGGCCCTTCTCCAGCTGGTGAAGGGCCCACTCCTGGTCCCATTAGAAGTTGTCTCCATGAAGAACAATTTGATTCCTCTTCCTTGATCTGTTTATGGGGTAACAGCAACCTCTATCCAAGGGGCACTTTGTCATCCACAAGTCTCCTTTCACTAGGGAAAGAGGTGTTTTTTTAATTGGGGGAAGATTCACAGAGGTTGAGCAGCCTCCATAGTCACTATTGGTGACGTCAGGGCTGGGTCTGCCTCGCTCTCTGGGGACCATAGACACTGGTTGTCCTTGGAGGTCCCCACGTGGGCTCCCATTTGCTCCACTCTGCCTTGCTCGCGCAGACTTGGTCGGCATTTGGAGTAAGCATGAACCCGCCTAGGAAGCCCAGAGTCAGGATCCGCTGCACGGTGACTAGCTTGTCGGTGCTCCCCTGTGGTCTTTTAGTGATGATTTTCAGATTCACCCATCACCGAGCAGCTGGGCACATGCCCAAGACAGATGCACACTTAATTAAACCTGAGCACCCCCCTCTCCACCTCACACTCATTTGTCCCTGCATAATAAATCAGGCAAAGGTCAGGATGTCCGATGGCCCTGGAAACATGTGCAGTGCAGGTGGCCCGACCCCAAGAAGCACATCCAAACAGAAGTCCCTGAGGGACAGACACGTTCCTCTAATGCCCCCTGGACATTCTGGTCCAGGACCGGCAGAGCCCAACCTCAAAGTGCCCAGGCAAGTCTGCAGCCTTTGCCGAGGGAGCTGAGGCCCTCCTTCCAGAGGTGACGGGCCATGCTATGGTGACAATGGTGTGTGTGGCAACTCCACTCCCAGGGTGCCCCTGAGTACAAGAGTCACTGTAAATGGGGAGATGGGGATGGCGCAAGGCTGCCACCAGGCTGCCGCTCTGTCATGTTCACGACCCCCAAAGTATGAGTCCAAACCCAGAGCTCCAGGGGCCACAGTGCAGAGGCTTGTCCAGTTTCTGTGTGAACATGGTGACTGAACCCATTGTCCTGCCTTGGGGATAATGAAGGATATTAATCCAACACCTTCAAAAGTGTTGTCACACTCTAACACTTTGGACTAAATGAATGGCTGTCATCTGGGGACCGTTCTGCTTTCCAGGAACCATTTGGCAATGTCTGGAGACATTTAGGTTGTTACCAGGTGAAACTGATGTGGAGTGAGCAGAGGCCTGGGAAACTGCCCACACTCCTGCAGAGCCCAGGACAGCCCCACATCAGAACTGTCTGGCCCACAGAGTCCTCAGCAGATAGGCTGAGAAACCCCAGACTAGAGAATTCCTATCTCCTGCTTCCTGTTCTGAAGACTTAAAAGGTTAAGATAATAACAATTGACAGCAAGGTGACCATTTGGACTTCTACCTTCAAACCAACTTATCATCAGAGACACCATCTCCAGTGGGTTACGGTGTGGAAGCTGTGTTTGACAGGCATCCTTCTTCATTTGCATCAGATTTTAAAGTCTTCTTATTTGAACAATGGGGATCTTTTCACCGTTGGTGCGGAGGCGTAGCCCCAGAAGGCACATGGGGAAAGAATGTGTTTCTCCAGTCGTCAGAGAAGACCCACTGCCCTGCATCTAGAGTATGGAAGCGAATTTGTGCAGGGAAAATGACAGTGACCAGAGGGCACCTGTGCTCAGACCCTGCAGGCTGCAGGCGCCATCTGTGTGTGGAAGTGGCCACAGTCCACCATGGTCTCTGGAGACTTCTTATGGACGGTAGGACTTGATCTGGACCTTCAAGGAAAAGTCAGGGATAAAGAGGTCATGGAGGCAGAGAGTGGGCCGAAGCTTGACAGGCTTTGCTGAGTGAGCCAAACTCAGAGCCGACAGCAGGAGGCACACTGGGGAAGGAAAGTTGAGGACCACAGGATGCCTGGTCACCACCACCAGGATGGCCAATCTTACGGGTTCCATTGAGGGGCACTGGGGATTAGAAAATAAAGACTCACAGATGCAGATTTTGAAGAATTTATCTTCAAAAATTATTTAATTAGCTGGGATCAGGTGGAGTCTGTTCTTGGTTAGAGAAGCAGATCTAAAGAATTAAGCCAGCAATCTTTTCTTACATATTCTCACTATCGGGTTAAAGACGATGCAAGCATTATTCTTTGTATTCAGGAAAGTTACAGGACTAGAAACATTTATGAAGCTTTTCCATGGTTGCAATCCACAGTTGCAACATGCAATGTTAGGAGAGTTGTGTAACGCTGGAGAAAGTCCATTGTTACTTTAGAGGACCAGGTTCAGGAGTAGCATAGATGGTGAAACATTGTGGTTGTCTAGCAAGAGAGGTCCTCTATTCCCAGGAGCTGTGTGCCTGAGATCAGGTTCCCAGGAGCTGTATGCCTAAGATCAAGGTCTGAAAAGACTCTTATACAGAGTCTCCTCATGCAGGGCACTGCCACCGCAACTAGGCATCCTGAACCTTCGCACGGGGACATTCCCAGGCACAGCCATGAGGTCATCAGAGACCCCAGACTCAGACACTGCTCTTCCATTCTCTGTCACTGCTCTCCACACCTGGTCCTAAATGCCAGGAGTGAGCTGCTACAGGAGACTTTTGAGAACAGATCTGGAGCGATGAGAAGCGTTTCACATTCCAATCCACCAGTTGGAGGAAAAGACATCAGAGTGAAAAGGACATCAGGAGACACTACAGTCGCTGGGCAGCAGCGAGAGGAGCCTTGACTGGGCAAGATTTTGAGGCTGAGAGGTGAATAATAAAAACAGTGGTTGTCCTTGCTGCTATTGTGAAGAAATTAGAGGTCACCAAAAGTAGAAAAGGAACAGGGAAGGGCGCTTGAGGGAGGGAGAAGTGGAGTGTTCCATCTCCATTTTGAACTCTCAGTAACTCAGAGTTCAACCCCAGGAAATCTACTTCCATCCCTTTTTAAAACTGCTGTGGATAAAGAAGTCACAGTGACCTCAGGATTGGCTGATCCAATTGCTTATTTTTCAACCATTATCAGACTAGATTTACCAGTAGGGATTTTTTAGCTTGTTGCATTTTTTCGTGTTTTTAATACACAGTAAGCATTGTTTTTAATTTAATTTTTGAAACAAATATTTTTAGTCATATTCAAGCACTGTGCTCTACCAAGGGGTAAATAAATATGATTCCTTCACTCAATAAACAGTCTAGTGGGGAACAGCCATTGAACGAGTAATTGTGCACAAATGCTTTATATCCATACAACCAGGGTAAGTGCTCTGAAGAAAGTATTCTGAAGTTCATCGTATGGGTGCCTCTCACCTGAGGGTTAAGAATGAAACTCCCTGAACTGATAATATTTCTCCTGGGAGTTGAGGAATATGCAGCAGTTTGCTGGGATACGGAAGGTGGCCATGCCAAGGGAGCCAAGGGCCAGGGCCAGGGCCCAGGAAGGGGCTTGGCTCATTTGAGGAACTGGAAGAGCTGGGTGTGGCTCCATCTGAGCAGATGAATAAGAAGGGAAGCCTTGGAGAAGAGCAGGAGAAGAGTGACTGGGTAGGACCCCGACCCCCACAGAAGGACATTGAACTAGACTCAGGGTTAGAAGAGGCCATTGACAACCTGGAGGCAGAGAGACACACTCTCAGTTCTGCATCTTTCTAAACTGCCCTGTAGGTGCTGTGTATGGAGGACCAGCTGGGGCGAGACTGGACAGTTATGGAGCCATCCCAGGACACACTGTTGGGGTGAGTTGTGGTGGCAGGAGATCTGGGGATGTATGGGACTCCAGATGTCTGGCAAGAGCACCAAGAAGAGGAGGCCAGAGGCAGCACCTGGGAAGGAGGGGAGATGGAGAACTCAGGGTGGCCACCAGCATGATCCCAGGTGGCATGTGCTGCAGGCAGGATGGAACGGGGCCTAGAGCTCAGAGCAGTCTGGGATAGGAAGCTGTACCCCTTACTCCTCTTCCTCCCCCTCCTCCTCCTTCTCTGGGTGTGTCCCTCCTTGGTCTCCTCTGGGAATGGCCCTCCTCTCAGCTCCTCCCACAGTGCTGATGTCCAGAGTCCTGGCCTGTGAGGCTCCTTCTAGCTGACCTCTTTCCCACTGGATAACCTTGCCCTATCACGGGTCTCCATCCCACCTAAATGCCAGTGGCTCCAAAGTTTGTGTGTGTCCTCTCCTGTCACCTGCATTCCAGACCCACACGTAAGCTGTCAACCACAAATGCTCCAAGGTTCCCAGATGGTACTGCATGACCAGCAGATCCAATTCTGGGTATGATTTCTTTCCTGAAAGAAGAAAGAGGAAGAAAAGGGCCTCCTGCTCCATGCCCAGCCTCTGCCAGGACGGCACACCCCATCTCATGCCCGGCCCATAGGGATCATCATCTTCACCCTGGCCCCCAGTCATTCACAGAGACCTGCAGATGGCCCCTCAGATCGAGTCCGCTCTGTCCTCTCTCCTCCCCTGCTCTGGCCCAAGCCCTCCTCACAACATGGGTAGCCCACGGTGGCCCACCTGTTCTTTCAGTCTCTCTCACTCCAGGACATTCTGCACATGGTACTGTGGTCTATTTTAGTAAGCAAAGCTGACCACATCACCAACCAGCTGCAGCCTCCCCTGGCCCCTGTGTCTAAGGACGCACACTGGGCTTGGCCTTCACAGCTCTGTGCAGCCTGGCCCCATCCCCCCTGCATGGCTGTCTTCTCACCCTGCCACCCCTCCCATCTCACTGTCCTTGCCATTCCCCAAACACACGCTGACTCACCACTCCTTGTCTCTGCACCCGATGCTCCCTCCCCACCTCCTCTCTCTGTCGCAATGCCACGTGCCCTGGGGATGCCCAGCCTCCTCCGGGTGAGCTGGGTGTGCGACTCATCTGTTTGGTTGTCTATATTTACAAAAGTCCCCAGTCCCTACTTTGAATCCTTTGATTCTTTGAATCCTGAAGCCTTAGTTGACCCTCAGTTCCATTCACCTGCTCTGGCCACCCATTAGAACCACCTGGAGAGTGGCTTGCACACCCCCGCCTGGCATTGTCCCAGAAATTCCGGTTCACCTGGTGGGACCAGGCTTGGCTGTGACAGCACCTTGCTGCTCCTCAGGTGATGATAAAATGCTGCGGGAGCTGAGATCCAGAGCGAGAGGCAGGGATTTTCACAGCGAGGCGAATTGGGAAGATGTGAGTGAGGGAAAGAGGCAGGAGGGACCCCCAGGCACATGCTCGCAGGGGCGGACGCTCTGCAGCCGCACAGGAAGCACTCCCAGATCCTCGGGGTGTGAGGGCTGGACTCTGCCTAGGTGTGCTCAGCCCAGATGGAGAAACAGGAGAAAAGCTTCCATGCCTGGGGAGGGCGGGAAAGGAGTGTGAAGGGCTGTCTTCAGTCTCCTCACACCTGACCCTTCTCCCGGAAGCACCTTGATGTGTGTCCAGAGGCAAGGATGCTCCCCTTGCCCACCCCAGTCTTCTAGGTGCTGTGAGGGTGCGAAAATGCCTTAGGGCGAGTCCATTACATCAGAGTGAAGGGAGATGCCTCTCCAAACAGCAGAGTCCTGCCAGGCTGGCCACAGGCTCCCCAGCTGCAGAACAACCACCCTCTGCTCCCGGGGTCCCTGTTTTGTCTCCCTCTCTCTGGAATTTTCTCCCATGGCTTCTCTCTGCCCCTGCCTCTGCCAGTGGGGTGATCAGGGGTTCCTGCCTTCCTGAGCCTAAAGTAGCCCCCATTCCAGCTCAGCCTCCACATGCAGGACCATGGACTCCAGCCCTGGGATGTCCTTCCTTGGCCTGACCACCCCTGTCCCCATCCCCAGAAGAAAGAGCCACAGAGACATCTGAAATCTTCACCCGAGGGAAACGTGCATGTGAGCAGAGGCTGACATTTGGGAAAGAACAAAATAGCACAACATGTAGGAAGCTGTGAGAGAAGGATTATTCAATCCTCTGGGGAGAGCTGGCCGGGCTCCAGGAGCGGGCCGTAGGCAGAGACCAGTTTAGCAAGTGGAAACTGATCTGAATAATGATGAAAGCCGGGGCAGGCACCGCCCGGCAGACTCCTTTAGAGCCTCGCGAGCCAGGTGATAATCGAACCTTCTGTGAAACCGAACTTGCAGCATAAGAAGCGCTGGAATGGGATTCTCCTCCCAAGTCGCAGAACAAAGACTCGTGCTCCTGCTCCATGCCGTTGGGCCGACAATTACATAACCGCAGGAAAATGTGTCTTTCCCTGAAAATGAGTCTTGACAGAGGACATCTGATTCTGTTCTAAACTCAGACTCCATGTAAGCCGGTTACGGGCTGCTTGGTTTGCTCCCAGATCTCTGTTTGAGTTCTGAAATAACACTGCGTCTGTAAACGGATCACAAAGATGTGTTGTTTTGTCAAAAGCAAAAACAGTACGGGGCCTTCTTTGGCATCATCATCCAGGGAAAGAGACACCGCCAACTGTGGCCACTCATCCTTGGAGGAAGAACCGTGCGACTGAACCCAGACCACCTGGCACACTTGGGTCCCTGCCTCCTTTGGAAGCAGAGCACCCTGGAGTTACGCTTCTGTTGGTCTGGCTCTTTGGGGATCAGGTGGAGAGCTGCTCATAAGAGTGACGAGTGGCTGGTGACGGGGGTTCGGGATGGAGGATGCTTGTACTCGCCGGGCTCCCAGGGCTGGGCAAGCACGGGGTCCTGGTCAGGAGGCACATCATGTTGGCGAAGGGCAGGCAGACGGGAACCCACACAGTCTCACTGGCTTTCAGCTTCTGGAGTGGCTCTCTCTCCTCTATTCCTTACTGCTTTAGGACTCAAATAGACCACTTGTCTCAGCACCCCATAGAAAACCGACAGGCTCTATGTAAATAAAATACACCAAAGTTATTTGTGACCAGAAAAAAAAAAAAAAAAAAAGAAAGCCACTCAAGTCATTGGACAAAAATAAGAGCCTCCTGGGGTGAGGTGTCCCATGAAGTCAAGTTCTGCTCCCACGGAGGACGTGTGCCTCACAGTCCTGGGTGCAGACATTCAAGTAGAAAGCACACGTGTCACACAGACCTCAGGCCCCTGGAGCCTGGGCGCACCTCTTCTGCCAAACCTGCATCCCCAGATCTTCCTCAGAGGTCATCCCAGCAAGTCTCCCGGGGGATTGGTATTCAGAGAAGCTTTAAGTCAGTAAAGATACTGCCCAGCAAATGTCTGGAACCTTGAAAGAGTCATCCTGGAGGGCACACAGCAGAGCCATTCTGACGTAGAACGGCCCCAGGTGGGAAACACATGGCCTCCTCCAGGCCCTGGAGGCTGACTCACCCTCACCCTCCAAGAAGCCCCGGCTGCACCCAAGCCCCCTGCTTCAGCCCTCCAGCCGGTCAGTCACGGGCCGTCCAGGGTATCTTGATAGAAGACACCTACTCCCACCTGGGCCCCTGGCCATGAGTGAAAACCCAGATTCACACGCCTCACCGTCCGGCCCCTCCACCCTCACCTCATCCCCTCTGCACCACCCTCACCTCATCCCCTCTGCACCACCCTCACCTCATCCCCACTGCGCCACCCTCACCTCATCCCCTCTGCACCACCCTCACCTCATCCCCTCTGCACCACCCTCACCTCATCCCCACTGCACCACCCTCACCTCATCCCCACTGTGCAGCCTCACCTCATCCCCACTGCACCACCCTCACCTCATCCCCACTGTGCAGCCTCACCTCATCCACACTGCGCCACCCTCACCTCATCCCCACTGTGCAGCCTCACCTCATTCCCACTGCGCCAGCCTCACCTCATTCCCACTGTGCAGCCTCACCTCATCCCCACTGCGCCACCCTCACCTCATCCCCACTGCGCCACCCTCACCTCATCCCCACTGCGCCACCCTCACCTCATCCCCACTGTGCAGCCTCACCTCATCCACACTGCGCCAGCCTCACCTCATCCCCACTGTGCAGCCTCACCTCATTCCCACTGCGCCAGCCTCACCTCATTCCCACTGCGCCACCCTCACCTCATTCCCACTGTGCAGCCTCACCTCATTCCCACTGCGCCAGCCTCACCTCATTCCCACTGTGCAGCCTCACCTCATTCCCACTGCGCCAGCCTCACCTCATTCCCACTGCGCCACCCTCACCTCATCCCCACTGTGCAGCCTCACCTCATCCACACTGCGCCAGCCTCACCTCATCCCCACTGTGCAGCCTCACCTCATCCCCACTGCGCCAGCCTCACCTCATTCCCACTGCGCCACCCTCACCTCATTCCCACTGTGCAGCCCACCCCATGGGCCCTTCGCCCAGTCCCCCCCTACACGGCCCGTGCTGCTCCTTATTCCTTTGGTGTTCTTCTCTGCTTCTTTCCTGCAAAACTTCATTTTATCCTGTCAGGTTCAGATATCAGCTCCTCTGAGGAATCTCTTCCCTACACTTTTCCAGAGACACCGTTTACTGACCCTTGTCTGCCCTACGGCCATAGTGATGTATCAGGACCTCTGCTCGGCTCCCCACCCCGAGCCTGCAAATGCACATGAACAGCAGGCACAGAGCCCGTGGGCTGCCACTGTCACTGCCCTGCCTGTCCTCTTTCTGGCTTGGAGCTTCAATTCTCCTCCTCCCCAGAAGTCCTGTCAACTCACCCTGGGAGCTAACAAACATAGAGGGGACTCAGTGTCCCTCAGGGAATGCCAGAGTTCCTTCAGGTGAAGAGAGGCCCTGGGTCAAAGTTGACTTCGTGAGTCGAAGCCTCAGGGAGACGAGAAACGGGACACAGAGCCACTTTAAGACATGGCATCAGGGAGTCTGGTATGGTGCAGTTCCATTTGGACATAATTCCTGGAGTTTAGCCCCAAAAGAAGTCAACCTGACCACAGGAAGTTTCAAGCACTCTAGAAAACCAGGTAGGTGATCCATGCCAACAGTGACCTCATGCTCTGCACCAGGCTGCACACAGGGCCACGGGGACTCGGATCACACCATGCTGGGTGCCAAGTATGTGCTAAGTGTGGAGATGTAGAGGTGAGCACGCCATTGTCTCCTGCTGAAGCTTGGTCTAGAGAGTAAGTCATTCTCATCCAAGTACCGTGAGGGACTGGGGCAGGGCAACTGCCTGGGGCCCAGGGCTCAGGGAACCCCCTGGGGAGATGGCACCTGAGCGATGACACTTAACATCCAAGAAGGGGTTAGGGTAGGAAGAGAAAGAGCCTATGAGGGGCCATAGTTAGCACAGGTCCTAGAAGCTGGAGATTTGTATGTGGCACTTGGGGACACGAGGCCAAGTGGACAAGTAGGTGACGGGATAGCAGGCATGTGGAGGATTTCCCTCTCCTTATCCTGAGAGCACAGTAGGAGGACTGGCAAGTGTGAGAGCAGAGTGTTGACTGTTTGCCTTGGATGAATGGAAAACGTGGAGGGGACAGTTACCCTGTGGCCCATGGGGGTGGGCGGGGGGTGGGGGGACCCAAGGCCATGCTGGAGGGAGATGCTACCTGAAACAAGAGCACGCTGGTGGAGCTCGCACGTTGCCTGGTGCAAAAGCAGAACGGGAAGGACATGCCTGTCACCTTCATCACTCACCTTGGCCCTCCAAACACGTCCACGGGCTGTCTGAAGGTCAGGGTCACTTGGAGGCCTGGAAGATACTGGAGGCCACTTATCACCTCTAATGAGCTGCTTCGTGTCCAATTTAGTGTAACTGCCCCGAAGGGACCATTTTTCTTTGGGGAGCTTCTTATTTCAGTTGTCAGATCAGTCACCACCTGCTTGCTGGGGAGCCTTTCTCTTCCGGCTGCTGCAAGGCTGTGGAGTACTGTTTACGGTTTTCATTACTAAAGGTTCACTGCGTTCATTCTTTCTTTCCCCAAACACATTCACCTAGCCAACTGTCACCCACGCTGGCTCCGCCCCCTCCCACTGCTGTCTGCCCTGCTGCAGCTGAAGGCCACCTGTCTATTTTCTCCACGTCCCACCCGGGAGCAAGACGAAGGGTGGACACTGGCAGGAAATGAGCCTCTGCAGCACTGCGTTTTCCATTCCTTGCCATCCTCTTCTCATCCTTTCATTCATCACTTATTTTATCTTTAAAAACACCCATGTTCGTTGACCCCAACAGAAACATAACTTCATAAACTTTCATCTATTTTCCAAAGCTTCCTCCTCACGCACCTACTCTGAAATCCTTTGCCACCAAGCAACCTCCTCCACAGAGATTTTCAGAACAAATGACTATACACAGCCTCCTTTTTTCTCTGCCTAGACAGAACACAGACCCTTAAATAGAAGTAAGAAAATATATTCACTAAGAAACATCAAAGCCAAGATACATAACTTATACTGTAAAGCTGGTCACTAAATTGAGAAGTAATTTTGCCATAAACAGAGATGATGAATATCTTTTCCGAATGGAAAGTCCCTAACAGAGAGGCTATAAAAATCACATTACTATTGTTACATATTCATGTGACTAGAAATGCATCAATAAATAGACATGCAAGAGGCCATATATTCTGCACATATGGAGACCATATGCCTCAGGTTTTCTGGGAAAGAAATATTATGTCCTGTGTACCCATATGTACAGTCATCCTGGCTAGGCCATGTGTCCCAAATTTTGGTTGAGAAAATATGGCCACTATAGCTTACATAAACAGTTACTGCAAAGTCCAAGCAATACCACGAGTGTTGTGTGTGGCTGGAGTTCCTGCAGCAGGGGAAGCTAGCAAGAAGGCCTGGAGGCAGCTTTGCAGCACGGGGAGAGCCTCATAATCATCACATGATGCAGAACAGCCAGTAGGACCTGCTTAAAACTCTCCAAAGATAGTGCAGAAAAGAGACAACTGAACACATTTGTAGGCATCCTTCAGTAAGAAAGGTCTTGAAGCAAGCATACTTAAATGTATTTGCATGGAGGAAAGTCTTACCCTGGCATTGTGGAATTAGCAATTAAAAGACAGAAACAGCTAGAGCGGCATGAATAAAGTTCACGAAGACCTTACAGACTGACACAGAGCAACTCAGACACAGGCAGCTTGGAGTCACTTGGGTAAGCACAGCACAAAGGCTACCAATTGCTATATTACATGCAAGTGGTCAGGAGCGGTCTCCAAATGGATAAGAAAAAGAATGGCGTCTTTCCACTACACCTGAGGTGAAAGGACGGCCCATCGGCACCAGGATGATGCTGAAAGTGTATCTGACTGTGGTTTATTTGATCCATGTGCATGTATGTCTGAATTAAGCATTTGTTTTTCAGTTGGTGCCTTTGTAAGAAATCATGGCTAAGAGCTCATCTTCTGGAATCACATCCCCAGGCTTCAAGACCCAACTTTGCCAACCACAAAGTGTAGCTTAAATTCTTCAAGCTTTAGTCTCCTCACCTGCGCAATGGAAAATCATAACATTAGCTACCTGTGCCTCAGAGAATTTAACCTGATCCAAAGTGAGGTTCTGTTTTTGTCTTGGCTCACAGGAGGTGGCTTCTCCATTTTTGGAAATCTGACTGACACGGGTGTCTCTGTTCACCCGGGTGCCCCAGACACCCAGACAGTCTGCCAGTATGATTGAGGGAGCAGGTTTTGGGTCACAGGTATCATCTCAGCCTTGGAGGGACTGGGGACTCAGATCAGCCATGTCTATGGGGCTCAAACCCAGGCCAGGCTTAGGCTGCTTCCCCAGGGGCAAGGCTCTGCATCCTACAGCCCCTTGCTGGGAGAAGCTGGTGCTGCCTGACTCCACCAACAGCTCCACATTTGGAACTCCCAGCTCCACCCTGTGCCTCCTCCCCTGGCTGATTTTATCCCCTTAGCTGGAAAGACCTATAGCCATGAAAGTAACCATCAGTGAACTGGGGAGTCCTAGAAAAATATAGCAATAGAAGGTGGTCTTAGGGGGCCCCCAAATCTGCAAGTGGTGTCAGAGTGACAGTGGTCTTGGGGACAGTTGCCTAACATTAGGCCCATTCATTTCTGGTAAGGATGAAGTGAGAAGACCTGCATGAAGTACCAAGTAGGCAGCCGTCCCCAAGAGTACTTACTAAACATCCTGCTGCCACTGCTGATGTGGTTGCTGAAATCCTGAACTGGGAAACCCTTGGGTATCATTAAGAATGTTGTCTTAGAGGGTCCAAACAGCACATCGGACCACAAATCTCCCTAAGCAGAGAGAGCACTAGAGCAGAGACCCCAGAGAAGAGGGCCTCGGGGCATTGCCACCCTTCAAACATGACCCACTCTGATTTTTTTTATATTGGCATTCCTCAAAAGATTTCCTTAGAAGGAAGAATTCCATGATCAAGAAGTTCCCTGAAATCCCCAGCTGTTACTTTACAGAATCCTTCCTGCACGGGACCTGCTTGGTTTTGTACAGACGAATCTGTGATCAGATATTATGCATATAAATAAAAAAGCTTTGTAAGTAAAGATGCATTTAGTAAACTTTCAGTTATGGATGGATTTTTCATAAGCTTTAACTACCTGGGACAGAAACAAATTCACACCAATTGGGAAATCTGGCTCCCAGAACAAAGCACCTTGCTGCAATTTGAATGATGACCCAAAGACAGGGGAGTCATCTGAACTGATGAGTGGTTCCCAAGACCAGGTCTCCTGCCAATTCCCTGTAGCGAGTACAAAAGGATTTTAATGTGAAAATAAATGAACTGAAATGTAGCCATTAAATCTGCTGAATAAACAAGGCTGGGTCATTACAGACCAATGAAAAATATCCCTTTTCATTACCTGGTACGCATTCCCTCCAAAGCTGTGGGGAATAAAGAGAAGCTCTCTCTCTCTCTCTCTCTCTCTCTCTCTCTCTCTCTCTCTCTCTCACACACACACACACACACACACACACACACACACACCAATCACACCTGTTGCCACAAGAACCCCATTGCCTTCATGGTGGATGTCAGGAAACACGAGGTGAGGAGTCACGGTCACTCTGAACAGAGAACTCCTTGTTGATGATTCAGGACATCCCATAAAAACCACTCCCACCTGAGCTGACCCAACCAACATTTAGACAGAACTCCGGGGCAGCTCACCAGAGAATTTTGCAGGTTGATAGCACATGAGCACTGAAGAAAAGGCCCAGCTGTTCGAATTTTTATCTACACCAAAGGAAACACCACTGGTAGAATCTGAATGTTTAGGGGAAATGCTGCATAATTGAGTCTATGCTTTGAAGAGTTGCAAGTACAAAGACTGGTAATTCTGTGACGAGACACCAGTCCCAAGAAATATGAAATAACCAAATCCATGGTGAGAGGTGTTTGGGGAAGGACCCTGTACACCATTCTCCTGGAAGGCGTGGGGCATGAGGAGAGGGCTCCTGGCCCAAAGCCTCTGTGTGATCTTCCAAGTTGCCTTCAGCGTGGGCAATTGCAGATGCCTTACCTGGCAGACCTGGGCAACAGCTGGGCATTGCTGTGTCTCGGGGGAGCTGCTGTGGGGACTCAGGACCCTTGGCTGCTGGTGCTGGTGCTCTTAAACATTCCTAGCCAGGAATGTCTTAGGAGGCCTCTCTACAGGGAGAGGACACTTTCTCCACTGGTCAGGACCCTGGACCTTCCTAGCACTACCCCTGCCCCCGTACCTAATAGGAGCAGAGCCTTTCGTTTGGGGCTCCCTGAGCAATGAGAGACGCTGTGTCTGCTGGCCAGCTGACCCTCAGCTCCTGTGTTCTTACAGGTTGTGGAACAGGGGGAGCCACTTCAGTAAGTGACGGAAGGCTGGGCTGCTCTTCCCATTGTGGCTTCCTGTCTTCCTCAGCTCCACCAACACCTGGCAGTAGCTCCCTCCCGGTCAGCTGAGCCCCTGATGAGGCCCATTATAAAATCAGAGGCTTGAAGGGATCCTGTAGTAAAGAGACAGCTTAACTGGCCACCTCACAGGCCAGCCTGGCCACCTTTGTTATGGGACATCTACCAGTCATGTTCTTTGTGAAATACAGAATTTTAATGTAAACTCTGGGACAGAGATTGACTGCCCCAAAAGTTGCTACAGTCAGTGTTGGCCACATAAACACACTAGGGACAATGCACAAAATTAAGTATCAGAAAACAGAAACTGCCCTAAAGGTCTCTGGCCATGCATTTTATAAGCAATTTAATTTGAGAGAATGTGCTTTTAACACTAGGACCGCATTGAAGTAATCATCCTGGGATAGTACTGTAATCAGCTGTATTTTGGAGTAGCCGGCTAATGAACTGTGTACCAATTGCAGTGCATGAATTAGTACTAATGGAGAAGTATTTGAATAGTTTGTATAAAGTCCTCCGTCAAAGACCCTCTTTAGATTCTGTAGGAGAGCTAACTAGCTCTCAGGTACAGTAACTTTAGCATATTACAGGTAGCTGCCCCGTCCCCAAATGCAGTCACAGTCCTCACCTGGGGGACCTGCTCTTATCTCCTTTTAAATACACAGTGAGACCCCCAAAAGAAGGCCACAAAGAGCAACAAAATGCAAAGCACTTTGAAACTCAGTTCCACATCTCCCCACTGAAGCCTGGCCCTTCACTGTGCTCGATGCTGGAAGGGTTAAGTGTAAGTTGCAGGACCTACAGAAAGTCCTCCCCTGTGATGTCACCCACAGGAAGAAAACTGTCATGTGAATGGTACCAAGGTGAGTTCAAGTTCAAGGAGGTAAATGTCATCATGAGCTGGAAGATGTTTCTAAAACATAGTTCTTGTGCCTTTAAGCCCTCAAAGAACAGGAGCTCCCAGGAACTGTGACAGGAAGGACTTGTATTTAGCCCTGAGGTTCTTTCTAAGCAGACATCCCAGGGTGATGTAACAGGATATAGTGCTAAAGAGTCATTATCTTTCAGAAAAGAGCCAGGTGCTGGGTCCCTACCACAGTGCTGAGAGCAATTTGGAAAGGTGTAAAAGCAAGTCATTAACACTAAGGCCTAAGAGATTTAGTGGCAACCGCATAAAAGGTGAGATAAAAGTTTATTGAGACCGTTAAACTTCATGGTGAGAATGGAAAAGGAAGCTGGAAGGAGAGGAAGTGAGGGGCTGCAGCCTATGGCTGTGACCAGGGTGAAGGGGGAGGGCTGCTGTGACCAGGGTGAAGGAGGAGGGGGCTGTGACCAGGGTGAAGGAGGAGGGGGCTGTGACCAGGGTGAAGGAGGAGGGCACGGAAGCTTCCTTTCCAAAGAGGGAATATTAAAAATAGAAATTCCTGAAGCACCTCATGATGTAATGAGGAAGCGCTGAAGTAAATGTGAAGCTGGACACTTGACCAAGGTGTTGAAACTCCCATGGACAAGGCCTGTGCTGGAGGAGGGTGCTACCGAGGGGCAGAGCGTGCACACATAACAAGGTCTAGAAACAGACTTCTGCTGTGCGTTTTGGTCATTCCTCCTGGCCAATAAGACCTCAGGACACCACTGCCATGTTCCTGGTGGTTGCAAACCCTCCAGAGCTTCCTCTACAATCAAGTGTGCCTGCAAATCCTCCCGGGAAATAAGAGTCTCCAAACTCAGGGCAGGGCTTGTCCCTGCATGTGGTCCTCCAAACACTGAGGGGAGCCGGCAAGGGCAGTCAGGGCCTCTCCCAGGCGGCTGGCATGGGCACCCACGAGGTGTCTGGGTGAGCACATTGAGCCTTTGCAGCCTGGGATGGGGAAGCTGCCCTGAGATGGGGAGAGCAACAGGCTCCACCAGGCCCAGGAGGAAGTTCCCCTTCCCAGTTGCTTGTTCCCAGGTGGGAGTGTGTCAGGTGCTCGTGGGAGACAGCTTGGTGTGCTGTAGGCCTGCTTCATTGCAGGAGCAGCATCCACCCCCAGGAGCCCAGGGGCAGCAAGTGCTGAGCTGGGGCAGCTCCTTCTTCCCAGTTCATCCATCAGATAAGTGTCTACTCCTCCTGGGGAAAGGGAGGGAGGGCAGGGAGCCAGGGCAGAGTGGTCCTCCTGCAGAAGACCCTCAGTGGGGCACTACCAGATGAAGTCTGTCCTTGGTCATCGCTGTAGCTCTGGGGCCTAAAACAGCTCCTGTCACCTGGGAGGCACTCAGCAAATACAGTGAAGAGTGAACCAGACCTCATCCTATCCCACCTTGGGAACACCTCTAAAGAGTGTGTTTGCATCTGCTCCCTGGGAGCCTGAAGAGACCTGTGAGGTTGGGTAATTGCCCAGCAGCACAGTTGGGATCCAAGGCCACTTCGGCCTTGCTTTAAAGTCCCCAGTGCTGCCTCCCACCAGCACTTGACTTCTGAAGTAGGTGTTTCTGGACTTTGCAATATTTTAAGGCCAGTAAATTGAACCCCATTTACCTAAGACAGTAGATCCACAAAAGTACCCGTCAAAGAGCTTGAGACGAAGATTTACATTAACAGGGTTGAGAGGTGGGAGGGAAAGGAAGTGAGAAGGGAAATCGCATGGTAATGGAAGGCGATCCTCAGGGTTATACAAAATGACATATAAGAGGAAAGGAGGGGTAAGACAAGATAATACAAATGGAAGAAATGATTTACAGTAGAAGGGGTAGAGAGAGAAAAGGGGAGGGGAGGGGAGGGGAGGGGGGATAGTAGAGAATAGGACAGACAGCAGAATACATCAGACACTAGAAAGGCAATATGTCAGTCAATGGAAGGGTAACTGATGTGATACAGCAATCTGTATACGGGGTAAAATTGGGAGTTCATAACCCACTTGAATCAAACTGTGAAATATGAGGTATTAAGAACTATGTAATGTTTTGAATGACCAACAATAAAAAAAAAAGCATATAAAAAAAAAAGTACCCGTCAATCAGATTCCAGTTGATGTGATTCTGAATAGCAAGTGGCTTTACTCCTTCATTCCCTCATTCATTCATCCAAAAGTATGCATGTGTCAGGAAGTAGAGACGCTTGCTGAACAGCTCAGGCATGGTCTCTGTGTGTTCCTGTCCAACTGCTGTAACAAACTACCATCAACACAGTGACTCCAACAGCACAGATTTCTTGCCCACAGTTCCATGGGTTAGAAATAGAGCTTCATGGATTGGGACGGCACACTGCACTCCCCTCTAGTGCATGGGAGACAATCTGTGTCCACGTGTGTGGACATGGTGTGTTCTCTGAGCACCTGCCCCACAACACCTGGTTACTTTATTACATAAAATATTTGCTTCTTGAGGTTCTCTTGCTACTTTGTCACCAGGTAAAAGTTATGTTATTGCAGACTTATTGCAAACTCATCCTAGCTCCACAGGTTAAGCCAAGTCATTGCCATCGACCTGCTTTGTGGCCCTAGAGTTAAGCACCAGAGTAGATTTTGTACAACGTTTAGGTTTTACAGTCATGTCAGCCCCCACTGTCTCATATTTCACAATCAACAAGTGAAGTTCAAAGACTGAAAATAATCTTTATTTAACCCCAAAATTCATTGTGTGGGATTAACAAAGTGTTTAAGTGTTCATTTGGAATTAAATTATGAAATCAGGATCAGGAGGGAAAATATACAATTTGGCTGGGGTGAGAATTCACTGGACTAGAAATGCTGGATGCTGCCTTGGCTCGGTCCACCCAAGCCCAGGCAGTTCAGTCGCATCCCTAAGTGATGCCAGGGGCCATTTCTCAGGAGTGCATGACTAAAAGACCTGACAAACACACTTTTAAGGGAGGAAAAGTTTATTTGGGAGGCTCACCATTTCAGAGGTCTTAGTCCACAGATAGCTGGCTCCATTCCCTTGAGGCTTGAGTTAAGGCAGAACATCCTGGGGAAAGAATGTAGTGGAGGGCTCACATGACGGTCAGGAAGCAGAGAAAGAGACTCGACTCACCAGATATAAAATATATACCCCATAAAGCACACCCCCAATGACCCATCTGCTCCAGCCACACCCTACCTGCCTTCAGCCACCACTCAGTTAATCCTATCAGAGGACTCGTTCGCTGATTGGATTAATGTTCTCATGGCCAATCATTGCTCCTCTAGACCTTCTTGCATGGTCTCACATGTGAGCTTTTTGGAGACACCTCATGTCTAAACCATGACAACAACCCGTCTCAGGCACCAGCTAGCAGCATCAGCCCCCACTAAGTGTCCCTTGTTTCCGAGGTACTGGAAAGGGAAGGGACGCACAGGCGGGATTTTCTGAAATGAGAATCATTTGGCTCTGTGAAATAGGACTGCTGCCTCAGGTATCACAGTAGGGGAGCAGGAAAGGTTTCAGCCCAGAGGACACCCATGGCACAACCAGACACGTTACTAGGCTGAGAATGACAGCAAGGTCCCGAGAAGCGCATTCTCCACCACTGACAGTGCAGAGGGACGGGGACTCTGCCCATGGGCTTCTCCACTCAGACGCCTGTGCACAGCGCCCCCTGCTCTCCTGCATGAGGACAACTAGGGGCTCCCCAAGACAGTCTACGTCCCCAAGGAGGGAACAGGTAGTGAGAGGGGACATCCAGGTGAACACAACACGTGACACTACCCAACTGTGTCAAAAGCCACAAGTCTTTACCTGCACAGGTGGATGGAAAAATAGGAATTCCCCATCCGCCACACAGAGCTTCTGGCCCAAGTGTAAAGAATGAGGTGCAGCTGTCGACACTATATTGCATGGGTTGGGGCCCTGGTGGACCAAGACTCCTCTAAGACAGAGAAACTTGGCAGGGTGGCTGGGCCTGTTAGACCCGCCCAGGGATGGTGTCATGCAGTCACCTTGTCAATCAACTACGGATGACATAACACCATGGGCCGTCCAAAGAAAAAAACAAGGCATCTGGAATTGCCATAGAACATAAAGAGCACACACACACAAACAAACACATTGATAACTTGTAAAAAGTCATTATATATAAAAATGTGGATGTGTAACCGACGTGATTCTGCAGTCTGCATTTGGGGTAAAATTGGGAGTTCATAACCCACTTCAATCTAATGTATGAAATATGATATGTCATGAGCTTTGCAATGTTGTGAACAACCAATAAAAAAAAAATTACAAAAAAAAAAAAAAAGGAAAAAAGTCATTATATATGTGACAGCTTCTAAAGTCTGATACATTCAACTACAGTCTACCCAGCAAATTGAGGATCTGGAGGTACCATGCAGGCAGTGCCCTGGAAGGAGATAACTACTGTACAGAGATCATGGTCCTTGCCTTCAGAGGGTTCTGCATCCCTGATTTTACCAACCAAATAATCTTCTTCCTATTAATACAATGTGATGGCTATGAATTCACGTCCATCCACCTTACTAATTGGTGTATCCACCAGCAGCATGCTTATTAAAATCATCCATCTCCATTTGTGTCAGTATGCATTAAGATTATGATTAATCTCTCCAGGACTATTTCTCAGATTTTGTCCTGCCCAAGGACACTCATCATTTCTGCCAAGACACAGATGGTTTTCTTGCTACCTAAACATCCCTCCCTATTCCTCCCCATGAGCCCGTTCTCCAAGTCCATATAAAACCACACCTCTTTTCTGATATCTCCTCATCCTGGCCAGGGTGGATTCTTTCTCTGAATTCTGAAAGCATAGACTTCTTGGATAATTAATTTGTCAGGCATCTTTTCATGTGATTATATCTTTTCGTGACTACGGGAATATAGAATTCATAATGGCAAAAAGTGTCAAATATATTCATTCATAGCATCTAAGATAATGTTTTATCAAGATTAGTGTCGAAAAACAGGTGTTAGTTGGTTGGATTAATTAGGGGGGGTGGGGTGGTTAGCAACTGCATGGGGTCATTGACAACAACAGGATGGAGCCAGAGACCAGAGTTCAATCCCAGCTCTCCATTCTCCTCCTTCTCCATCTTCTCCACTTCTTCCTCCTCTTCCCCTCTTCTCCTCCTTCTCTTTCTTCTTTTTCATCTTTGTTTTCATCTTCCTTTTCCTGCCTGAAATGCAGTTGTGTAATGGGAGGAAGTGCCCTGCTTGGTGGCCATGACATGGAAACGCTCAAGTCAGCAAACATCACCAAAAGCCCAGGATGCTCCAGGCATTGTTCTCCATGTCAACTGGAACAAAGGACAGGCCTGGAGATTGCATTCCAGTGGGGGACCCCCTCCAGAGTTCTAGTGCATGTGTTTTTGGAGAGACTTGGGAATTGGCAATGGCGCTGAGCTGGCCGCGGGTCTGCACCTCAGGAAGCTCTGGTAGAAAGAGATGGAGGGCAAAGCCTGCTCTGCCTGGAGGAGACGTGGAGGCTGTCTTCAGAGCTCTTCAATTTTCCAAGTGAAGCAAGAAGCAAGAGCATGTAGGGGGATGAGATATCAGACATTGGAGGAGAAACTAGGAGGGGTTGAGGAAAGAACAGAGCCACAGGCTAAAAGTGGCAGTACAGTCAGGAGTCTGGGACTTCAGTGACATCACAGAAGCTTCATGCCAGGCTTTAGCTGCTGTCTAGACTCTTGTTCACTTCCCACTGCACACCGCCATACTACCATCAAGAGTTCAGTGCAAAGCCAGCACATGTCACACCTGGGACAGGAAGTGCTCAGAATGTCTTGCTGCAGTCTTCACTATTGTTACTATTGGCTGCTACAGAAAAGCAGCACTGTAATAGCCATAAACAAAGCACATTATAAAAATATGAAGGGTCTGGTATTTTGTCCAAGTTAGAAGCAATATTCCGGCCTGTTACTAGTTCATGGGGCTGGAGGAAGATGGAAGACTCCTGGCTCATAACTCATGACTTCATGAATTATGGCAGAGCTTCGGGTTCTTGTTGCCTTCCTATGTTCCCACAACCCAAGTCGGTGACCCTGCAGGTACATCTATGCTACACACGGCACAAGTGTGACACAGGAAAGGAACCCAGGACTTGGCACTTTTGAACCAACAGCCAGCGTTGTAACTAGTAGCCAACAAGCCAGCCCTTCTCACTTGGGAGCCAGCAAGGGCAGGGCAATGACGCTGCCAGGGGAGCCCTGCAGCCTGGCACACTCAGCCAGCAGGTGCAAGGAAGGCTCTCAGGGGCCTGACGCCAACCTCCTAGTCCCCTGCAAGAGTAAATGACTTTTCCACTTGGTCACACTAGGTCATAGTAGGCATTATAGAAAACTCTGCATAGTGGACATCCAGCCAAACTGCAATAATGGGATTTGTTTATGGAACCGAGCTTGCAGGAAAGGCAGTGGTAGGATATTGGGAGATGATTTGCACATCTTTAAGAGGCCGACAGCACTATCACCAGTTATCTTGCTGTTCACTGAAGTCTGGGACCCAGCTCCATTCCTGACTTTGAATTATCTGCCCTGTTCGCGCACTTGTATTACAGCCAAATGCTTGCCTTGTAGAAAAAACTAAAGCGTTTTTGCTGACTCAAGATGTACTGAATATGTCATTAGATGCTCACGAGGTACAACTTGTTCCTGGTAGTTTATTAAAATTGCTGAGAAAAATATACAATCCTACAAGCAATAGCCAGTATAAATAAATGTTGGTGAGGCTGAGAAATACATCACATGCTCAGCTTCAAAATTCAGAGCCAAACTCAATAGGATTCGCATTGCTGAATCATAAAAGAAATTTGATGAATTGTTTTCTAATATTTGTCCCCAATACAGTATTTTAAAGAAACATTGCTCCAACCCTGTGGGAAAAAAATAAATGGTTTCCATAACTGAAGTGTGATAAGGTAATGTTTTCTATTTTTGAAATACTATATATATATGAAAAAAATGTACATGGAAAAATAAGTTATTTTATGGATTAACAGCTTAAATATGTAAAAAGGTATGGTAACATATCAGATGAAAAGAAAATGGGCATTTGGAGCAATATTTAAATAAATACTATGAGGGAAATGTAGTAAGGATATTTGGGTCAGGGTTCAACTGGAGAAGAAAGGTGTGTCCTCACCTGCAACACATTTACCTAAGTCATGAGGAACACAACAAAGAAGACAGCACCTATTTATGAAATCCTAGCGTGATCTAAAGAGCTGTAGAATATGTACACCCATGAAACAGTTCAGGGAGAGGAAAAAGGTTTACAAAGAGCCAGGATAGAAAGGGGCGGGATTGCTTGTTTAGCCTCCTCAGCACAGGTACCCAAGTACTAATCACAATGTGGTTTGGCTCACACTTGTTCCATAACTGCAGGTTCTTATATAGATTCTATTTCACCAGAAAGTTTGGAAGGAAAACCAAAAGCTTAGTCAGTACAGAATTAATAACTCACTGTTTACTAGCAGTTGGCCTTGGCCCAAATATGCAGAGAAACTCGTGAACATGTAGGCATAAACAGCCAGGTGGGGAGTCAGAGAGAGCTGGGCTTACAGGCCCACCCTGCCCCGGCGTAAGGCCTCCCCAGGAGCACAAACTTCATCCCAGTGCCCGCACCGCACAGGGAGCAGGAAGGTAAGTGCTGCCGAACATCCTAAGTGCCTGGTACTCCATGGGTCCCTCTGGGTGACAGGGAGCAATCATGTTCCCCACGGTCCCTTCTCACAAGAGTCACCTGAGAAGATGCACTGTGACAACCAGGAGAGCCATCGTTCCGGGGCTGATGGTGGTGCCCATGTGGGTGCAGACACAGGTCTGCTGAGCTTCCTCGGGCCTCCTGGAGCCCTTGCTGCTGCTGGGGAGTGAGCTGGTGGGATTCTGCCAGCTGCCTGGATTCTACGAGGCTTTGAGCCACTTGAGGCCGAGGTCTTCAGTGACAGCACCCTGATCCATGGCAATAGCCATGTTGACCTAACTCCCCTGACTCTTCCCACATTTGTGGGGCCCCATTTCCTATCCTGGGTGTTCGGTGGCTGTGGTCATGCCCAAACCCAGCCTGACACTCTAGGCATTTGCCATCAGTGCCTTGGCCTCTGCCGCCCATGGAGCATCTGCAGGCTCTGATCCAGGCTCAGAGGAAGGAGTCTCACCTGGTCTGCTGGGGGCCACTGCTTTGCCATTCACCATGGGTGGAGCCATCCCTACATTTCCCCAGCTGCTCCCATTTATCCTTCCCAGGTTTTTACCGGAGTGTTCTTTGTAGCAAGCCATCCATCACTTTAACCAAAGACCTGCTGCAGGAACCAACAAAAAACATACACCTATATTTCTCCTGCATTTTTGCTTTTTCAATCTTTCATCCTGATAATTCTTAGCATAAATGTGTGCACTGCCGGAGGCACAGGAGAAGGCCGGGGAACTTAAATGCTCATCTGCGACTCCCCTGTGTGACCTCATCATCCACTCCTCAGTGCCAACCTGGGAAACAGGTCAGTATCCCAACTTCATAGAAGAGAGCACTAATCCTTGGCCAGTTAAGTACCACTGAGTGCAGTGCCCTGACGGAGCCCATTCCTTCCTCTTGCTGGGATGGCAGTAAAGGGATACTCCCTTGGGATGATCCAAGGACTAGGGAAGGTTTTATAGCTCACCACTAAAATAGCTTAGAAGCTGAGTATTACCTGAGGGGCGAGGGGAGGCTCCATGACTCCATTAATTCCTCCACAGTTGAAGGAAAATAGCATTTTCACTGTGGTACAGGGCAGCCTGGGCGGGGCCTCGGCCGGTTGGCTCACTAGGCGCTGGCCGGTAAGCTAGTGGCCTTTCCATCCCAGGACCAGCACTGAGGTAGATGGCGGGGAAGGAGGAAAGCCTTCAGCGCATGGTGGCTCTGAGCCTGGGGCAGACGGCGCCTCCCAGCAGAGCCCTAGCAGAGGCCTGTTCACCTCATGGCAATGGGAAGCCAAGAGGGAGGAGAGGGGCTGGGTCCCCATGTCCCCTCCCAGGGCCCAGACACCTCACTCCTTTTGCTGCCCCGCCTCCTACAGGGCCTCCACCTCCCGCAGCCCCTGAGCACAGGGTGAACACTTGAGGCCTGTGGGGTGTATTTAGGACCCAAACTAGCTATAGCTGCAGCACCTTGAACTGAGAAATTCTCACAAAGAGGAAACTCACGTCCACTGACCCTCCCGGCAGATTTCAGTCCCCAGGATGCTTCACAAGAGGGTAGCATTTCCCAGAAGGATGGGACTTGGTGAGAATACAGAAGGCCAGTCGCGTACTGCACTCCCAAAGTGGAATAGGTTCCAGGTTCCTTCACACCAATGTGGAGGAGCGAGGCCTGTGACGGACAGCACAAGGGTCAACGGCTTCATCCTGCCCCAGAGCACAGGAGAAGCCACGCTGGCGGCACCTTCTACTGATGGTGCCAAAGTTGTGACAGAGAAGTAGGGGCTGTGTCATCATGAGAGAGCAGACGTACCTGAGCACAAGAGAGGGAATCCTCTGGCTAACATGAGAATATTTTTTAAAAATTTTATCAGAGAGAATTGAAACTTCTACGGCCAAAACAAATTTCTTGTGACCCATTTGAGAGCCTTATGAAAATCAACTACTAACATAGACTCTAACAGAACGAGCGGCCCAGCCAGCACTTCAGAGGGGACTCAGACTTCACGAAATCGTTGTTATCACAAGGTTAACTCACGACTCTAAAGGGAAGAAGTCGACAACAGAATGTCATCCGAGGTCCAGGCCAGAGGAAAGCCTGTGTCCGGCAGATGACGAGCCTGCGCACCACCTTCCTGCAAGACACAGGACACTGCGGGCACTTTGTTATTGTTTTTTAATCTTTACTAAGATTTTGTTCTCTTGGTGCAGCTTTAAAATAGAAGCCCTGACTTTATCAGAGTCTGAGATTCCTCAGTGTTTGTTTGACCAAAAACATGTTGATCGTTTATCTTTTTTAAAGAGGGAAGGGTGTGCTGGGTGTATCTGAAGTCTTCTGGGAGCAGGACTGACTGTGGGATGCCCCTCCTGACCCCCAGCTGTGGACAAGGCACAGCTGCTTGCCATCTCCATTCACTAATGGAGCTCACCTCCCTGTCCACCCCTCCACGGAGCAGCCCCCTGCCAAGCACTGCCGGGGAAGGCTGTTTCCGCCCCACTTGCTTAACAGTGTCACAGACGCCCCAAGTCATATACAGAAAGTTCATATTTCTCAAAAAATGTCACCATCGTTTCCTTATCCATGTCCCCTTGGAGTGCCAGGGCTGGAAAAGGAGGCCAAACCCATGAGCAGCATTATTCTCCTTCAGATCCATCCAAACCCGAGGACAGCAGCACTTGGGCTGAGGCCCTTATGGAAGTACTTTTCTCACATTTCTTAGCAAGTATTACACAGATTTATTTTGAAATGTTATATACTAGTTAAAAGTCAAAAATAGAGGTTTTAAAACAGAGGAGAACATCTTTGTAACCCCGAGGTGGTCAGAGTCCTCAGGACACAAAAAGCACACACCATGAAAGAAAAAGAATAATTAAGTGACTTAATTAAATTTTTAAAGTTCTGCTCTTCAGAAGGCACCATCAAGAACATAAAAGAACAAAATTCAGAATGGGCAAAATATTCACCATACATAAATCTGGCAAAGGGTTTCTATCTAGAATGTGCAGAAAACTCCAAAAGTTCAATAATGAAAAGAGAAACAAGCCCGTTTTTTTAAATAGTGAAAACTTTAGCAAATCTTTTACCAGAAAGAAAGAAAGAAAGAAAGTTCTGTGAGTGACCACAATATGATGGAAAGCTGTGCACTTGTCATCAAAAAACACAGATTAAAAGCCGTGAGGTCTGCTGCCACCCTCCTACACAGTAGCCAACACCCACAAGATACGCCATCCAGGGCAGTGCCCCAAGAGGAGGACCCTGCTCTCAGGGCCTGCTGGTGGGAAAAGGCCAAGGTACATACCACTACAGAAAATTATCTGGCAAATTCTTAAATCCCCCCAAATCCACTTTTAGGTATTTACTCAAAAAAAAAAAAAAAGGGAAAACTTATCTATGTTAACCAAAGATTTGCATAGGAGAATCCATAGCTTTATTTCATCATAGTCCCAAGTGGATAAAACCCAAACACAAATACACATCAACATGTGGAAGTATAAACAAATTATATTTTCTACAATGGAATACCTGTCCATGATTACAGGGCAAAGAGTGATATATTACTAACACATGACACAACACATAGACATTATCCTGAGCCAAGCCAGACACAAAAGAGTCTAAACTGTATGATTGCAATTGTATGGATTCCAAAATTTGACAACTAAGCTATGGTGATGATAAAAACCTAAACAGCAGCTCTCCTGGGAAGGGCATCAATTGGCCGCAAGGGAGCAGGATGAAACTTTCTGGAGTGATGGAAACGTTTTATATGTTGATAAGGCACTGCCAAAAGTCCTCAAACTTACATTTACCATCTGCACATTTTATTATACACAAAGTATACTTTTAGTTAAAAATATTGCTGTAGCTTTTTTGTATTTTGAAGGTTAGTTAATGATCTTTAACTTGTCCACAACTTAATTTAAAATTTACAAACCATGCAGAGAGAGTATTAATAATCCCACAAATAATTACCCTTGGTATTTATAAATTCCTTTCCCATTCTCCTAACTGCATCGTTTTTGTTCTGGCTGCCAGTCACAGAAGCAGACAAATTCATTAATGTCAAATTTATGCAGAGGCTGTGTCTATGTTAATATGGTATGTCAATTATTTATAGCTCACATATTATATACAGTGTGGGTATATAAAATTTCTTTTTATAGAATGATGGTGCTATTCATCCAGCGTCAGTAGGACACGTCACTTTGATCACAATGCACATCATTCCCTTTCATTTACATAAAGTTGGGAGTGGACAAGAATGCCACATGTGTAGAGGTACAAGTGTGGTCAGCAGCTCAACACAGGTGACAACAGCCCTGGACACCTTCCTGTGTCTGCACACAGGGGGCACAGATGGTGATTCACTTTGTAGACAGTGGTATTTTCATCTCCCACACGTTCATTCTCTCTGAATGCGGAGTCTGCCGCAGGACGGCCCTTTCCCCGACAGCCTGTGGCTCTTGCCCACCACCACAAAGAGCAGAACGTGCCCTTCGCACATGGAAGAAATCCTATCTCACTTAGACATGGGTTGTGCTCTTTGCACTTGTGAAACGCCCGTGGGTGACAGAGAGCTGTAGTCTTTAAAAAATTCTAGTATTAGAGAAAACATTTGACCTTTGGTTTTTGGCTGGTTTGTTTTGCTTAGCATGTTATTCTCTAGCTAAGGGGGAGAGGATACATGGAGCTGGGAAAGAATGGGTTACTTTAGATTAGGTAGAGGGGTGTGAAGGGAGGGGAGGGGGTCTGGGGGTAGGAAGGACAGTAGGATGAATCAGACATTATTACTCTATGTACATATATGACTGCATGACAGGTGGGATTCTACATCATGGACAACCAGAAGAATGAGAAGTGATACTCCATATATGTATGATGTGTCAAAGTGCAGTCTACTGTCATGTATAATGCAATAGAACAAATTTAAAAAGAATTAATTAATTAAAAAATACTAGTATTAGTGGGACAGATTCACTGTGTACACTCAGGATAGTGCACTACTTTTTGATGTGAACCGTGTGTGTTAAAATCTTATCCAGAATTACGTCTTCATTTCGAGAACGGTACAACTCCCAGCACTAAGAGATGATTAGACTCTGTCGAGGCTTCTGGCAACAGAGAGCTGTGTCCCAGGGATGACACCCCCCACCCCCCGAAAAATGCCCTCGGAAAGCTCCAGGCTTCAGGAACTAATGTCCTACCTGAGGATAGCTCCTGACCTTCCTTTCCTTAGAGCCTTTGCAGAGAGGTCTGAGGATCACGAATAGGTCTCACACCCAGAAGTCCATCCAAGGACCGAGAGCCCTTCCTTTGAGATGTGATCCTCTTAGACAACCACCTGCGGCAGACCCGAGCTGCCTCCTGGTACTTCCCCAGCCACACAGCCCTCCAGGGCTCCTGACAGAACTGGAGAGGACATTCCAAGTGTCCTGCCCCAGGGCGCTGGGCTTCTCCAGGGCCAAAACCAAGGGTCTCATCAAGTCCCACAGCCCTTTGGATCCTGCGGCAGCCTCTCCTCCCACGGGCTCAGCCTCGGAGTCTCGTGGAGGTCAGGAGGCCAGGCCAGCAGGTTTCTGGAGCCGACTCTCATGCTGTAGAGGTTCCCACGCAGCGACGGCAGGAGCGGGGACTCTCAAGCAGGAGTTCAGCCACAGTGCCACCATCCCCAGGATCCTGCGAGGGAGGGAAATCAGTTTGGGGGCCCAAACATCTTTTTTTTTTTTTATTGGTCTTTCATAACATTACATAGTTCTTAATACATCATATTACACGGTTGATTCACGTGGATTATGAACTCCCCCTTTTACCCCGTATACAAATTGCTGTATCACATCAGTTTCCCTTCCATTGATTGACATATTGCCTTTCTGGTGTCTGATGTATTCTGCTGTCTGTCCTATTGTCTACTATCCCCCCTCCCCTCCCCTCCCCTCCCCTCCCCTCCCCTTTTCTCTCTCTACCCCTTCTACTGTAAATCATTTCTTCCATTTGTATTATCTTGTCTTGCCCCTCCTTTCCTCTTATATGACATTTTGTATAACCCTGAGGATTGCCTTCCATTTCCATGCAATTTCCCTTCTCACTCCCTTTCCCTCCCTCCTCTCATCCCTGTTTACTGTAAATATTCTTCTCAAGCTCTTCGGTCCCTACCCTGTCCTTGTTTACTCCCCTTATATCAAAGGGGTCATTTGGTATTTGTTTTTTAAAGATTGACTAGCTTCACTTAGCATAATCTCTTTTGACCAGGAAGAGTGGGGCCAGACGAGGTGTAGGGACTGCTCCCTTAGAACAGGAAGTGTTCCCTCAAATAGTAAAAGCTCTGTCCTCAGCCAGGGCGTCTAGCCCTGCCTTGTCCCAGGTCAACGGGGCAGTCAGGTCCCTCACACACCTTTCCCTGGCTGCCTGTGCACCTCGGGGGAAGAGGAAGTGGAAACAGAGCCCTGCAGGTGGGGCACATTGTCCTGCGCACTCTGCCAGCTGGGGGCTCAGGGTCTGCAGGAAGAGTGTAAGCCAAATGTCCTGATGTCATGGACTGGTACCAACTTGAGCACACCCTAGAGGAGGCGGCCCCGTGGGCCAAGCACGCAGAGCCAGAAACTCCTCAGGCTCCCAGGTGTCACCTTCCCACCAGCACCCGCCCAGGGGCTCTTTCCATCCGCCTCCTTCTTGCCCCCCTAGCTCAGCCTGCCCTTAGAAGCAGGACCCTGTGTTGCTTGTCCAGGGCTCGGGGGACTTTGAGCTCAGCCAGGGGCCCAGCAGATTCCCTCCTCCCTCCCTTTCCACCCTCCATGGCTTCCTGCCACTGGGGGGGACGCAATGCTCGGATGCCTCACCAGCTCCTGGCTTGACTCTGGTCATCTTCCGTTGCCTGTGTGATAAATCAGCCCCATTTTGTGCCCTCTGTTGATGATACTAGAATTAGCTTCTTTGTTGGACACCGGATTTCTCAAAGCAGTGTCCTGTTAAGTGTCCTCCTGTCCCCATGCAGTTGAGGAATGAATGAGGTGAGCAAGACTTCAACTTTTCCAGAATGTTCTTAGCCATTATTTAGAATAATTAAATATTTCACTTTGAAAACCTTCCTGTGAATTTATCAAGTCTGCAGCCTTATTTCTTATTTTTGAACTTTTCTTACTTTGCTTGTTGTGCTCATTTATAAATTTAAGCATGTCCCATCATACTGATTTTAACAGATTTATTTCTCCTGAGTGTCCATTTATCAAATTAATTAGCCTACTGATGAGAACAACTCTCCTCCTTTTTTTATACAATATTAACTACTGGGCTTTTTTCTTATTCCAGCTTTTATTCATTTGCTATTTATGAGTCTAATAAAGGCATCGGGTTTGTTGATTTTTCCTTAAAATAATGAGTTTGGTTGATCTGTTTATTTTTTGTTGTTCATTTATGCTATTTTGCTCCAGTTTTCAATGACTGCAGGATTTGGAAACACACATTTCCTGGGCCAAGCATCGGAGGCACCCTTTAGTGCTGACATGTGGTGTTTGCGTTTTGATCATGTTGAAATGCTCCGTACTCTGCATCTCTTGCAGCACCGGGCTCTGTGTGAATGCTTGCATTCCACAGACTTGAGCACCCTTCGATTTCTCATTCTACTGCAACCTTTTAATCCATCCTCTTTCTCAAATGTTAACCGTTCCAGTCCCTGTGTCCTTGGTCTCCTTGGCTGCAGGGATGGCTCAGTCAGTGTTCAGAGTCTTGGGAATTAGAACATCCATCCTCCCTACAGGTACAGGAGAGTGCGTTTGATGGGTTTGGGGCTAGTCAACTCCATCTCCCCCTCCACTCTTCAGAAATGAGACCCGCAGTTACTCTCATTTCCAATATTTTAGTCTTTTTTTCTACATATAAATTTCCACGTTTGTCCCTTCTTCTTTATTTTACTTGGTAATTAAGCTCCTGGTGGCCACTGTTTGGAGAATGCTTGGAAACGGACCCTCAGAACTTCCCAGTCTCGAGTTGCTTGAGCGCAGTGCCCATGGCCATCCTCCTGGTTAGGTTTCCATCCGTTCACCCTCTCAGTCTTACTTAGCAGCTATGACGTGCCAGGCACTGTTGTGAGCACTGGTGATAAAGCAGTAAATGACAGTGAATTCCTTTTCATCATGGAGCTGACATGTAAGTGAGAAGACAGAAAGAAAGCATGTAGCCCACCATCAAGTCCAAGTGCTACACAGACATCGGGCAGGGGCTGCAGAATCAGGTGGGAGACTCGCCCACACAGGACCATCAGAGGGTGCCTCTGGGTCAGGGCACACTGGAGGAAGAACTGAAGGAAGTGAAGTTCCCACAGCAGCTGGCCTGAATCACCCCCAGAACTATACAGTTGGCCAAATCCCTTCTTTTCATCCGTCTATTTCCTACAAAAGCCGCCATGTTGCTGACACCTCCTCTCCGTTCTGTCCCCCTCTACATCTGCCTGCAGCAGCCTCAGCATCTCTCTGGGATTTATAAGCAAGCATGGTGTATTCAAGACCATCACATCAAAACATTTGCAGTTAGTGTTTATTTCCAATATGTTAGTATTTACTTTCCAACAAACAGAATCAGCTCTTCCAGGGTACTGCACTAAAGGTAATGTAGAAAGTAAAGCACTGAGATCCTGAACCCCAGATCTGATGCAGCACAGTTAAAATAATTGGCTGCATTGGGCAGCTCCACTTCCTGCTGAGTTCCTTTTTCCTACTCGATGTAGTCAAAGCAAGACACAAAAGCCAGTGGGGAGAGGTGGGGTAGGGGGTAGGGGCTGGAGGCTGAGAGTAGGGCACTGGAGCCGGGTGAGAGGAGGAGGAGGCCTGTAGAGCCAGTGAGTGTCTCCTAAGGATTATATTTTTTCCCCTGAGACACAAAGAAAAAACTGAGAGTTCCCTGTGTCCAACACAAACATGCAAATATTTTTTATCAAGGTTGCTATGAAGTTATTTGAAAAATAAATCAGTAACTCTTACATACTTTCTACTGGTGCTCACCTTCATCCGACAAACAGATATACTGAAGGAGATATTCCACCCGTCCTATGGTCTAGTAGAACTCCAGGGAGACATGCAAAACACCAGGAATCTTACCGACCATAATGAAAGTACTTATGACAGCATGATCATGGTGTCAAATTTTACTTCATTAATATCAAAAGAGATGAGTTTATCTTCTCTTGAGGCATCTGAGAATCCTCTGCAATAAAGTTCTATTTGCTTGAGCTGCATAAATAATCTTAAGTAATAAGAATAAAGCAGAAAAAAATGAGCATATCCACAACTGTCCATTTTGTTTGGCGGTCCTCTGCATTGTCCCACATGCTGCGTCTGCTCCTCAGGCAGGCCATGGCTGATGTGCACGGGAAATTCACTTCTTTCAATGCTCCGCCCAGGTGTGTAACTCAAACGTAGTTCACTGCCACATAAAACATGACAGTATTAGACAAGTGTTGTGAATGAGCACAGGGCTCCCATAGCAAGATGCAGGCCAGCAACTGGCCAGCTAGCAGACACCCCTGCACCTCCATCTTTCTTCTCTCCTTGTTGCATTATTCTCAACAGGACCAGGGCCATGCTTTTCCAATGGCCAAAGAGTCGATGGCCTAGTCCCACAGGTTTAAGACCTGCCTGTATTTGAAGGAGGTGAATTAAATTATTTTCTCGTATTGAATGCAAAATTAACACAAAAAGTGAGAGGTGTCCTTCTGAATATGAATGGCTTAAACTGAATGCATGTTGCAGTTATTGAAGAAAAATAAAGTCATTTCATGTTAGGCAGCCTGCAAAATAAGATACTCTAAATGTTAAAAAGTGGCTGATATCTCTAGATTACCAATAACTAAAAATTATAATTTCACACACTAAATTTGTTTTGCCTCAGATCTGGCCTCTGCTGCCACCAAACAGGCCTGTTCACCTCATCCATAGGATTCTTGCCCTATTTGACTTTAGAGCCAGAATGGCAGCTTGTAGTTTTGAAAGAGTCATGGGAATGTCTGTGGACCCCGTTCTCTTCTGGCCTCGCCACAGCTGTACCCAGCAGGCTGTCTCTGCACGCCCCTTGAATATGGAGGAGCACCATCACCACCTCAGCAGGGGCGTGCAGAGAAGCCACACCAGGACTTCCCAGGAGAAGCCCCCACTGGCTGCCAGCAGGGACCCCTCTCGGCCCCCTCCCACCTCTCTCCCTCTCCCCAGGTGCCTTCTCTTACCACCAGGTCCCCATGTGGAGGGGGCATCGCAGGGCAGCCCACAAGCCCCCTGCGCCAGCATCGTTCCCTCCTGACGGCAGGAAATGTCGGTGTGGAGGCGCTCACAGAGGAGTGGGGGAGAGCACATGGAGAAGCTGCCAAGCAAAGCCAGAGAAGCCCTCCAGAAAGCCTCTCACCCTGGGAAGGAGTGTGTGCACTGAGCCCCCAAGACAGGGAGCAGGGTCGGTGGAGAGCAAGGGGGCTGTGGAAGGGGCAGAGTGCCACCCAGGGCCTCAGCAGAACCCCACACCTGGCATCCTTCACCCTTGCCCCTCCATGTCCCACATGATGCTGCAACTACTCACAACTGGGGGTGTAATCATAGTGTTTGTTCAACAAGCAAAGCCTGGGTGTCACTAAGGTCCACATTCACACTGAAGGTGCTGGCCACCACCCTCAGAGCTCGTAGGCAGTGCAGAGGGCAGCGAGACCATTTCACCCAACGCCTCAGCTTTACCATCAGCATCCACTCATCCCCAGAGCCAAAGCACTCAGAGATGACTGCCAGGTTTATAGGCAGGATCAGATAGAAGACAGGGCTGGGGACATAGCTCAGTAGGTAGAGTCCTTGTCTCGCATGCACAAGGCCCTGGGTTCAATCCCCAACCCCACAAAAAATAAAAAATAAAAAAAGAAGAGAGACGTGAAGTGAGGAGGAAAAGTTTGAAAGTTGAATCTAGTATACCTAGAGTCATTCAGCTGGAGACATCCAAAGGCAGCTGAAAATAAGAACTCGGGGAAGCAGGCCAGGCAGAGGATGGCAGTGTAAATAGTGCTATGGGATGGTGGGGGACAGGATGGTGACAGTACAGTGTGGCTCAGTGCAACATGTGACAGTACCACAAAGTGACATTACAGCATGGTTCAAGACAGCATAGTGGCAGTACAGTGTGGTGACAGTGAGCGTGGTGACATGGTGACAGTACAGCATGGAGATGGTGCAGCATCGGGACAGTGTACCAGCAAGCGCTGTGACAGTGAGCGTGTTGGTTTAGTGCTCCCACCCTGGGATCAGACTGAACGGAGCTCAAATCCGAGCCCCCCCATGTGATTCTGTGCATGCCCCTGACCTCTCCCAGCCTCACTTTCTCCCTCTACAGAAGGTGGAAGATAGTAGAATGTGCCTCCAAGAGCTTCTGCATGGATGAAATAATAATGGGCACTGTTTCCGGGGCATTGTTTGTCATTTGTATGACAAAGATCAAATCAAACTCATTTTTTAACATTTGCTATAGGAATCACCTTGTCTCCCTCAGATTGGGACATTGCCCATTCAGAAGGTCATCACACTAACCGGCTCCTTTCCATGTTGGCTGCCAGGGACTGATTAAGTGCGATATTCCATCCTGGTTACCAGGCTAGCATATGACACACGTAGTATTTAGCCTCCTCTACTTTCCATGTCATCTTGATTTTCTATTTTAATGTGTTATCTGAAATAGCACTTCATACCAAATTGCCTCAAATCCTTCTGTGGAAGCAAATGCCATAAATATATAAATAAATAAAATTCATGGAGGAAAAATAACTCTGTGATCTGAGAGACACAGGTTGTCTCTGCAATGCCTATCTGAAATTACACAAACCAAACTGGTCCATTTTAAAGGTAGCACCCAGATACTCAGGACAAGCGACTTCCCCAGGCTGCCAGTGCCTCACCCCTGAGTCTCCTGCCTCATGTGTCTCAGTCCCCTCGGAGACCCTCTTCTCTGCCCCTATGTGCAGTTTCCCTCATCCCTCTACCTAGTCTCTTCTTGGTGACAGCATTCTATTTCGTGGCTCTATTTACCCAGTTCGGATTCTCAAATCCAAACCACCAGGCTCCTGTCCTGAAGCCCAGACGCACATGTCCATCTGCACCCTTCACGTGTCCCTTTCCTGAAGCCCAGACGCACATGTCCATCTGCACCCTTCACGGGTCCCTTTCCTGAAGCCCAGACGCACATGTCCATCTGCACCCTTCACGTGTCCCTTTCCTGAAGTCCAGACACACATGTCCATCTGCACCCTTCACGTGTCCCTTTCCTGAAGTCCAGACGCACATGTCCATCTGCACCCTTCACGTGTCCCTTTCCTGAAGCCCAGACGCACATGTCCATCTGCACCCTTCACGGGTCCCTTTCCTGAAGCCCAGACGCACATGTCCATCTGCACCCTTCACGTGTCCCTTTCCTGAAGTCCAGACGCACATGTCCATCTGCACCCTTCACGTGTCCCTTTCCTGAAGTCCAGACGCACATGTCCATCTGCACCCTTCACGTGTCCCTTTCCTGAAGTCCAGACGCACATGTCCATCTGCACCCTTCACGTGTCCCTTTCCTGAAGTCCAGTCGCACATGTCCATCTGCACCCTTCACGTGTCCCTTTCCTGAAGTCCAGACACACATGTCCATCTGCACCCTTCACGTGTCCCTTTCCTGAAGTCCAGACACACATGTCCATCTGCACCCTTCACGTGTCCCTGGAGGGGATGACGATCACTGAGCCCCAGGACAGCTATATCTGAACTACTGATCCCCCCTAGGATTTGGCTGAGCATTGCCCAAAGGTCCACATGTAAAGGTGTGTCTCCAGAGTGGGGCTATTGAGGGGGCAGGTCTTGGGAGGTGGGGCTTATGGGAAGTCCCAAGGTCACAGGGGACTGTCCTCAAAAGAGACTGTGGGACTCCACCTCTCTCCTCTTTCTGCTCCAGTTCAAGAGGAGCTTGGGGTGACGTGCACTCCTGCCGTGATATTCCACCCTCACCAGAGGCCCACCTCAAACAGCCACCCAATCTTGGATGTGAGCCTCCAAACTACCAGCTAATAAACCTTTTCTTTTTATAAGTTAATCACCTGGGTATTCTGTTGTAGTAGCAAAAAGTAGGCTGACACATCACCTCACACCACCTGACTCTCCCAGAGATGCTCATCCCACAAGTTGACCACCTCTTATCGCTTCCACCCCCACGGCTCATTCTAGCTGCTTGGTCTCTTCCTGGATGGCCACAGTGGCTGCTTCTCCACACAGAGCTGTAATAATCTTGTTGGAACATAACCTGGCTTGTGGCATCCTCTGGTAGTGTTTTCCTCCCAAATAAAGTAACACCCCAACCCACAACGGTTTCCACCAGATTCAGAGGAGAAGTCATTCCTTCTGCAGGGATTTGCAAGGGCCATAAAAAGACTCTGACGAGCATCTAAATGCTTCCCTTACCCCCATCTCCTCCTTAGGATTCTCCCACTGCTTCCCCTCTCTCTTCAGTGGGCTCCTTTCCACCTGGACATTTTCATTGTAATATTCTCCTGTGGGCTCACCTCTCTGTCTCCTCTCATCATTTGCATCTCAGCTCAAATATCATCCTCCAGGAGAGGCCCTCCCCCAGCCACTGTCCAGAGCACTACTCGACATCCCAGCAGCGGGGCATCCCAATTCATGCTGAGGAAGGAGGAATTCTCTGACCACTAGGACCACATTACACCTGGGCTAACATAGCAGGTGCTGTGCTGCCCCTTAGGACTTGGATCCGTGGGACGGCCCTGGGATGCAGGGTGGGGGCTAATGGAGGTGACAAGAAGTGGGACTGGGGTGGCAGCCATTCCAGCCTCAGCACTGGGGACGCCTGCCAGGGTATCCTCAGTGCACTGCGTCTACAGCAGCACCTGGCTGCACCTTGCCTCTCCTTGTTCCTGGCCCTGTCTTCCAGACGACTCTGTAAGCTCCTTGACCTTCTTTCTAAATTCCTTCTCCGTGAAGTTAGTCAGAGCTCCGATCAGTGTGTTTCTTATCAAGAACTCGGGTTCACACTTGCCCCTTTCTGGGTGTCTTGTTTGTGCACTTGTTCATACGCTCATTGTCCTCCTGATCCAACAGGTCAACTTCTTGGGGGCAGAAAATGTCTTTGTCACTATGTGATTCCAGTCAACAGTAGTTCCTCAATAAACAGCAATTGACCCATTGGTTCAAATGAATCTGAGGTCCCCACAAACAGAAATGTCCTGTATTTCTTGTGCTCCCTGACAGCCCCAAAGATATCCTTGCAGATTTTTTTTAAAAGACAACAATTTTTACCTAAATTCTGCAAAAAGATAAAAATCTTTTGAAAGGATTTTTAGATGGTGAAGAAACTGATGCCTGGCCCAAAAGCTCTATGTCTCTGATTCATCAGTTTGAATTCAGGCCAGAAGTATCTAAAGTGAACTCTAAATCCGGTAGCTGGAAGTTATCTAACATCTCACAAGCACAAGCCACTGACAGTCAAGTCCTTGCATTACGCCCTGCAAGCCTTCCGGGTCGAAGCTCTGTTGCTAGGTCCATTTTTGGAGCAAATATCTACCAAGTTCCACTGTGATAATGTTCCCATGGAGTCTTATTCCCAAGTGCCATCTCACATCCAGGGCACCTGCTTCCTTCCCAGTGAGGAAGATGAGCATGAGGACCGGGGTTCTCTCCTAGCTGTCCAGCCAGCACAGGGCACTGTTTTAGTCAGCTTTTTCATTGCTGTGACCCAAAGACCTACAAGGACAATGTAAAGGAGGAAAAGTTTATTTTCACAGGTCTCAGTCCACACAAGGCTGACTCCACAGTTCTGGGTCCAAGGTGAGGCAGGACATCTCAGGGGAAGGGCTGGCCGAGGAAGGCAGCTCAGAACGTGGCAACCAGGAAGCAGAGAGAGCTCTGCTAATGAGCCCAAAACATAGATCACAAAAGCACGCCCCAGGGACCTACCCCCTCCACCACATCCTCCCGCCCTACGGTTACCACCCAGTTACTCCACAGCAGTAGACATCCCCTGATTAGGTCACGACTCTCGTAATCCATCATCCCAACTCCGAGCTTTCTTGCATTGAGCTTTGGGGAACTCCTGGTATCACACCATAACGGGCGCCCAGCACATTAAGACAGCAGCCCCTCCCCAGCTCTCCCATCCTGTTCACGTCAGTGCTGACCTGAGACCAGCAGGTCGGGACTGCACCCTTTCCTAACGAAGCTCCAATGAGGTGAAACAGGACCCACTGCCCTGAACAGACTGAGAAATCAGAATGATAGGCATGAACTGTCCAAGGCAGTCCCATCTAGAACATCGCCCAGGTCTTTCACCACAACTACAAAGAGCACGTCCACCTAGCACAGGGCCCGACACGTGGCCAGCACTTATTAAGAGAGCCAAGGGAGGGAGCGAAAGCAGCAGAGCTCACCCCTTCTCCCTGCTGGGTTCCCGAGGTTCTCTCCTCCTGGTTCCTCTGAGGGAACACGGCGAATGCTATAAGCACCTTCTCCTGGAAGCGCATATCTGAAAACATCTGTGAACACTTCACACAACCTGGGTGTTGTCATCAAACTTCTGGAGCAAATCCCTGGAGTCCCAAGATCCTTAGGCCAATTTAAGACCCAGACTTAACTCACCTTGGAAGAACCCCCAAAAGGAGGGCGGTGGGTGTGAAGCCGAGTTGCTGTATCCTGCTCACCTACGGGTCTGCGTCTGCAGAGACAGAAAACCCTGCGTGAGTTAACAGGCAGGCAGCATCCAGGGACCACCGAAGTCTGGGTCCAAGGCTCGGGGCGCTGCTGGGAGAGGGAGTCCCACCTGCACATGTGGCCTTGCAGTGCGGCTGGCAGACCTCAGAAAGCGGCCCAGGTCTGTCTCCTGGGAGGACATGACTGGCTGGATAAGGCACTGAAGGTGTCCCCACCTGCAGGGGCCTGGAGCAGAGCCCAGACTTCCCCGGCCAGTCCTCCTGGTCTCAGGAGTGGCATCCCCAGCACAATCTAGTCATTTTTGAGAACCTCAAATGAGAAAGGGGAAGAACCAAGTCACTCTGAGACCACTCAGAGAACTGTCCCACAGTAGGGAAGAGAAGCACAGTCTCCAGTCTGGGCGTGGCGCAGTGTCCCAGCGTCAGAGGACACTGAATCCTCTCCTTGGTCTTCCCATCACATCCACTGTGACCTGAGACAGACCCGCTTGCCCATCTGCACGTTATCTTTCTTAAAAAATGGTAGTTGGAATGGGTGATTCTAGATTGCTTCCAGTTCCAAACCCAGTAAGTCTCTAGTCCTCGCTGAAACTTTCCCCTGTGAAATCATCATCAAGCTGACAAAGTTCTCTAGGAACAAAAAAAAAGTCGCTAACGTCTCTTACCCTTTTAGGAAAAAAAAATAACATTTCCAAAAATAAGGTGCTCCCTTAAATAGTTATCTGCCTGTCTCGGCGCGTAGCTGGAATTGTCACTTGAGAATAAATGTGAAAGAGTCAATCAAGAAGCTGCATAAATGTCCCCAGCTCCTCCTCCCACCACCTCTGCAGAGCACTCATCATCAGGCGCACCGAGGCCCTGCCGTCTCTTTTTTTCGTCTCTCTTCTTTCGTGGGACAATTATTGCAAAACCACCAATCGTGCCAGTTTGAATTAAGGGGTATCAGCAACTTTACAACAAATTCTGGCCTAAAACTTGCCTTAGAAATCATTTAAGCTGAAACAGGAAGTGCAGCAGCTCATGGTGGGGGGCGGCTCAGCCACATTCTGTAAAGGTCTAGAAGCCACCAAAGTGGATTGACATGGGAATGGCTCCCTGTCCCAGGGGCGGTTTTGCTAACGTCCTGCAAAAGGAAGGCTACAATCACGGAGATTTCCTTGCCACCAAAATGACGGTTCATGGCAGTGAGGACATTCCTGCTCCTCCAGTGGAGCTCTGCTTTTTAAAAACTCTTTCCATGTAGAAGCTTTTGGATAAAGTGAGAGCTGAGACCACTGTCCTAACTTGAACAGAGATTCCCTGCAGAATCCCCTTCCGTCATGCCCTTTACCTTCACCTGTAGGTGTTGAGACCAGGAGTCTCATGATTTTGTCTCAGGCTCAAATCCGAGTGGGTGGCACTCCCTCTGCACCCCCTCCTCACCACAGAGCCTGTTGGTAGCGGGCACCCTCTTGCCCTCCCTATCTTGTTTCCTAGAAAGGAGTCCCGTAGGCTACTTGCTCACAAAACATCATCCATTTCACAAAAGTTAGAGAGAAATAGTGGCAGAGCACCAGCCTGGCATGTGATTCAACCCCCAGCACTAGAAAATGAACAACAACAACAAAAAACCAACCTTAAAATTTGCTACAAGTGTAAATCTCATGGTAAGTGTTCTAGCCATAATAAAATTAAAAATAAAATAGAAATAGATGAAGGCAAGCATATTTTTCTAAGCTGAGAAGAGGAGTTGTCACGGAGGCGCAGTCATAGCGGGGCAGTTAGAGACACACCCTCTCCCACCCGTCCTTCTCAGGCCTGTCTTTCCAGAGGAGACCATTGTCACACTCAGGACCAGGGTCAGATGCTCCTTGGTCAGGACAAAGCAGGCAGCACCAGCCTTCCCTGAAGGACCCTCCCTCTCACCTGGTTCTCAGGGGCCGGTGCTATGGGTCACTCTGGTCCAGCACGTGGGCTCAGCACCATGATGGGAGCTGAGACCAAGAGGCCACCTGGACAGGAGGACACTGCTTCATTTTAGTGGAAGGAGCCAGATGATGAAGATGAAGGAATGAGCTGGCATCAGCTAAGGAACTGTGAAAAGAAACCAAGGGGTCGATACAATGTCACGGGAGGGGAAGGGACGCACCCATCAGGCCTGGGTGCTTAGGCCCCAACACTGCAGACAAGCCGAGCCAGCACGGGAGCTTTGGACAGAGTCTCACACAGATGTCCCTCCGTCCCCACCTGCACTCACCGAAACACAGCCTTGTAAAAAGGTGAGGCTGAGAAAGTGTGGCCTCGGACAAGGTCCCTACCCTCTTGGCAAACCAGTTGAGCAGACAGTCTCAGTTTATGCCACTGGTATAGGATCATGTCACTGCTGCTCCTCTGTACACACAAGGTCAGTCCCCAAAAGCTTATTTGCATAATCATTGTCAGTCTGTCCTAAGTCTGGACTGGTCATCACCCCTCCTCTCCTGGCAGCCTGCCTCATGATGTTGCCTCAGAGAGGACTTGACAACTAGTTCACAGGAAGATGTTACTGCTGGTGATAGTTAAGCAATTTGTCACTTAATGCAGGTGCCCTAAGGCAAAAACCCACAGGCTTCTTGCACACAGTAGGTCAGGATGGCAGGGGCTGCCACTTCATAGAGCTCCTCAAAACACCCCACAAAATCATGTAACTCCTGCCAGCAGTACAGAGGCTCCCTCCATGAATCTTTATCCCTGCTTACATAAAACTCTGGTTATATTTACTTCCTCTTAACGGGAATTTAACCAAAACTGCCAACAGATTGGACTTATTCTTAAATATGCGAGTCAGTCAGTCAGCAGGATTTACCGACCACCCATTCTCTGATGCAAACTCTACCAGGCACAGTTTTGGACAAGCGAATGGAACCCACCCAAGTCTCATCAAGACACACAGGGAGACTCCACCAGGTACCCAGGTTGTGTGAATGAGACACGCGTATGTGCAACATAAAACATCCAAATACCTTATTTATCTTTCTTCGAAGAGCAATTAAAAGGAAAGAAAAAGAATTAGAAAGCAGAGGCCTTGAGTCTAGAGGTGATTTATTCAGACTTCCTACTCTCCAAGGATAATAAAAGGTAGTAAATTCTGAACTAAGCTGAGTCAGCGGCAGGGAGACTTTCACAATGCATTCTGTTCTAGTTCCCAACAATTCAATCATGCAAAGGTTCATTTTAAAACACCTTGATTCTCAGGAGTGCATGTTTAAAGCATTAATTTGCTCCTTCACTTAAAACAAAGAATTTAATTCCTTCATTTTTTTTTTGCAATAGTTCTTAGATTTTTCTTCTTCTCCACAACATAGAGTTTCTTGCCTGAAACACAAACCACTGTGTTCATAAAGCAAATACATTTATTCTTTAACTATGTCAGATGAGAATATACATGGCTTTGCAGACTAGGAACTTTGCACACAAGGACTGTGTGTCCAAGAGTCACCTGCGTACACAAAGTGGAGGACTGATCATTTAATCAAGAGTGAACTAGAGAAGCCTGGTACGCCCTGCCTCCCCTCACTCCTCCCTTAATTCCACTCTCTCTTCTGATTTCTCAGCATTCCCGCTGCGTTGACACCACCCTCATACATCAATGGAGGAGGCTACTTGGGCTTTTGTTCCAAGTCCTGTCCTGGGAGGGCCCAGGCACTGGGATGGCCCATGAGAAGTCCCTTTCCCAGCCCCACCTGGAAGATTCTCTTCTCTTCCTGATGCCACCAACAGGAGAGCTCTTTGTAGGTATCACAGTTCCAAATGCAGGCTCTCCATACATATTAATGCAATTGAACCTGTTTCCATTTGATAAATACGAGAATAAAATGAATTCAGCAAAGGTCTTTGTGCTATAAATTAAAATAGCCTCCAAATGTGTAGTCGATTCCGTGTGTGTGCACATTAGACACGTGGCATACTTGTACACGATGCTGTCTACACAAATGAGCACTCCACTCTGACACACCCAAGCCATGAGCAAGTTACTGACCACCTCCTCCCAGCTCCCAAGACCCACCACTGCCTCCTTCAAAACTGTGAATCAGAGGCTGGGGTTGTGTGGCTCAGTGGTAGAGCACTCACCTAGCATGGGCGAGGTCCTGGGTTCAGTCCTCAGCACCACATAAAAATAAACAAATAAAATAAAGGTATTGCATCCAATTATAACTAAAAAATAACAAATATATAAAAAAAACTATGAATCAGTCATGGCCCCCATTTCAAGCTACTTACTTTAGGCCTGAATATGGCAATTTGAACCTCAAGATTCTGTCTCTTTACAAATGATCAGTTGTTTTTACTTGCTGGAATGATGCTAAAAGAGGGAATATACAAGTGGATGGTGGACAGATCCAGTGGCAACAGGCCTCTGGCCCACAGTCTCAGCAACACACAGCCCAGAGGAGACTGGACTTCCCATTGCGAAGTCAGCAAAAGAGCAAAAGCTCGCAGCTCCTCCCGTGCCTGGGTGGGTTCCTACCTTCCTTCTGGTGTTTTCTGGCTTGAGGAATGAAGCCTAAGTGAGTGGGTACAGTAGACCCTTTCCCCTCCAGTTGTTCACACCGAGGGAAGCGGTTGGCTCTCCCCTGCTGTCCTAAGAAAGGCTTCATCCATCAGAACCTTGCTTCCCCCACCTTTTCTGTCCTGAGCACTCCCTGGGCTCCTCTTCAGAGAGCAAGCTGAGAGTCTGGCTTACTGACCAAGGAAAGGCACTTAAATCTATTCCCCTTGCACTAAATCTAAGAGCCTAAGGATGGGAGGAGACTTTTAGCACCCGTGCCCACATGTGTTCATGCACAGGTCCCTGTGAACACATGCCGGTGCACTCCTATGCATAAACACCTGCAAACAACTGTTACCTTCCAGTGCATGGAAGAGCTGAGCAAACTGGACTGTCCTACCCCAGCCATGCTGTCACTGAGGTCACCCACTATCACCCGGATCATTCTCTTTTTTCCTGAAGGAAGGGTCACCATAGCACCCAGCTCCATGCTAGATACCTGTTGCTTTACAGGATACCAGACCTTTTTGTAGAGAATTGCCTTTTAAAACTCTTTAAAGATGATTCTGTGGCTTAGAAATTCCATCAAGACTGCTGCTGGCTGCAGGGAATATTTACTGGGTCAATCGGAGCTTGCACTCAGGAAGCCCCTCTTTCCGCAGCACAAGCAGCAGTACAGCCTGCAGGATGGGAAAAGAGGGAGGAGGCCAGCCCCAGACGGCAGAGCTCTCTCCACCCCTCTGGCTAAGCAGTCGATATCATCCTCAGTGAAGGGGACATACACACTTAGAGAAATTTTTATGGTATTTTCTCACATGCTTAAAATAATATATAACAAAATAAGCATATTCCTTATTTTAGAAATGATTCTGATCATTCTCCACCCGTCTTGTGTTCTTTTTTCACAGCCACAGTGCAACGAACCCTACCTGCAGGTGCCTGACCAAGGAGGCATCGACCTGGTGGTGACGGTAGCCTCCCCAGCCCCACAGAAGAACAGCAGGCAGATGGTGAGAAGCACTCAGCAGGTCATCCTCCCAGGGTGCACTGCCCATTGCAGCTGCAAAATGTGGCCCTGAAGGCCAGCCCTATACTGGAGAATCTGGCAGGAAGTTTATGGACCATGTGATTTTCCTCATGTTGACTTAAACATTCTTATGTCCAAAAGCATATAATAAAGACAGCATGTCAGATGGTAAATGACACAGTACAGGGGCTTCTCCATGGCGTGTTGAGCAACTATCTATCTGAAATGGCTTAAGTGTAATCATTCTTAAGGCAGGAAGGTGTATCAGATATTAACATCAGTCCCCACTTGATATAGATGAACAATTTTAAACAATATCCCACTTTTTAAATGCCCTATAAAAATGTTTCTGCATGCTTTCTTTATAAGCTTCTGTAGCATTTAACAACCCTTCCTGTCAGACATTCTACTTTGAATCTGCAAATGATTCCCAAGTTTTCAAAGGTCATGGATCCTGTCAGGAATCTTTTGAAAGTCGTGGACATCTCTTAATGTGCATATACATTTTGATTAACAAACACAAGTAGATATGTACAGCCTGATTGTAAAAATAAAGAATGACTGCTGTGGGTTCCGTTGTGTACCTCCGAACTCTCATGTTGAAGTTCTAACTCCCAGTACCTCAGAATGTGACCTTTCTTGGAAATGGGATCTTTGCAGAGACAATCCAGTGTGAGTGGGGTTATTATGGTGGGCCCTGATCCAAGGTGCCCAGTGTCCTTTCTAAGAAGTGATATTCATAAAAGAAAAATGATCTGAGAGGACTGTTATCCACAGGCCAAAGAGACAGGCCTGAAACAGATTCCACCCACAGCTCTCAGAAGGAACCCACCCAGCAGACTCTGGCCTGCAGAGCCCAGAAGCAGTGAACGCTGTCATCAAGACACCTAGTTAGGGTACTTTCCTGGGGCCGTCCTTGAAGAACAAAGCAGTAAGTTGGAGATTCTTCTGCTTGGTAGGTGCAGCACTCTGTTGCTGGTGGGTCATTTCCAAAGCTCCACAGTGTTGGAAGATGTCGTGTCAGCACAGCAGTCAGTACCTCCCGGTGCACCGTGCAGGTTCACTGCTCTCCTGGGACTGGGATTGCTGGATCCAGGGACAAGGGCCTTTTAGAGGCAAATTGTTTGGAAAGTGGTTATACCCATTGTATGCCCCCTGCCAGCACATAAGGGATTTCCTTTACTCCTCAAATTTGCCAAAACTTGGTATCATGGGGAATTTTTCATTTTTTCTAATCTGCCATGTGTCTACCCATCTCATTAGATGGGTAGATAAATAGATTCATTAATAAATTTCCATTTAATATTAACACCACCATTGTCTTTTATTCACTAATTTTTTAACATCTAAGCTTTTCTTTAAAACTTTTTAAAAATCAGGCTGTGTGATTTGATGTTAATATCTTAAATCCCAAAAGTTACAATTTAAGAGTTCTACATAAGAGAGCTCATTAGCAGCTTTGCCAACAGCATCCCTCCACATGTCCCAAATGTTTCTTCCCATGTAAAATTATAAGTTCAGAGTAGAAGCCACCATGGCAGATGCGGACCTGATGTGGAGGTTTTGTGGAAATCAAATATTATGCCAGCACATTTCTAGATTGATGATGAGAGTCTACACATGTTTATGATCATAATTGGGGGGGGTTGTGTTCCTAGAGGTTCTTCATGAACAGTGAAACTTCACAGAGCCATTATAAACCTCCTCCTTGTGGAGATTGTTGTTGCTCTCTGGATGTAGTCATCTCATAACCACCTCTTGAGGTAAGAAGAAACATTGCTTTTAGATCCACGAGGGAGCTGAAACATGGATAGGATTTAATTTCCCACAGGTCAACCTGCAGATCAATGGTCAGATTTAAAATAGAAACCATATTTAAAATCTATCAGATGGTCATATTTAAAATCTATCAGATGATACCAGTTCCCCGGATAAGCATTAGCCTCCAAGTCTGTCTCAAAAGAAATAGAGCTATCACACAATTCACGTAGTCTTCTTGACATGAACCTAAACATGTAGAATTGATATTTTAGAGCTGAAAGAAGCTTCAGAAATCACCCAAGTCTGATCTTTCTTATCTTAGATATTTCAAAACAAAACAGAAAAACAGCGTTCCTGAAGCCACACCTATTCAGCTGTGGAATCAAAATGAGAGGTTAGGTCTTCGAGAGCCAAAGCCAGGCTCCTTCACAGCACCACCTGTGCAGAGCCACAGCATCCTGACCAGCCAGTGTTTAGAACCCATATCTGTAAGAGAAAGCCTGATTCTCTGGACAGGTCTACACAGACCTAAGTAAATAGCACTTCAGGGAAGAGACTGAAAAATCTCTCTCTAGTGAAGAAATATTACATAGCAAATTTTTTTTCCATTTAAGCAAAGAAACTTGCTGAGTTTGGATTATTGATACAATATCATAAATAAATGATGTTCAATACCACAAAGCTCAAAATGGCTGAAAATATGAATAATTGATGCTATGCCAATTACACATCAAAGCTCTAAGATGTCAACATGGAGAAGGAAAATACATACTACCCTTGAGCAACCTCTTAGGAGGGCCTGCAGCTCCTCACCTCATAGACCTTGTCTGCCTTAATCACCTGAGGTCGTTCTATCTCTCTTAACACATGGAACACCCGGGGCTCAGCAAGCCTAAGTAGTCGTCCATCTACACAGTCAATAACAAGACTTGGATTTGAATCCTACTCCAATGCCCTGCTATATGCAATTACAATTTGTTATAGTGAGAACTTGGTACTTGTTTTGCATATTTATTTTCGGTGATGATAAAGCAAACATTCAATGTAAATGATTTGAAGGAGACAGAAAGTATACGTTAAGATCAAATATAAATCTACAACCAGGCCACACACAGAGAGGTGCTTCAGAAATTCTGATGGAAGCTGTTTTCACGTCTTCAGAGATGGCCACTTGATTCCTTCCGTCCTGAAGTTGCTGCATGAGCCACCATGACCAGCACCACAAGGTTCTATTCCAGCTTCCACCTAGCCTGAGAGATCCAGCAGCTTCTGCCTTTTCTCAGGGGAAGTCAGCTGCCACAGAGCTGTCCACCCCAGGTCACCTGCTGGTGGGAACATCTGCACAGCTGCCCTAAGGACTGAAGCCCCAGAATTGCTAGGGACACCTTCTTAGGCCATCTGGCCTAGCCCCCAGCTGGGCACTGTCCTGGGAGGAACCCAGCCAACAGACTGTACAGAGGACCCTCCCCAATCACCAAGGAGCCTAGTCAGGCTATGCAGTCATGAGGACTGATAAGTGGGTGTGTTACATCACGATAGAGAGCACGTCACCCTCACAGACACCCTCTGTCTACACGAGTGAATGTTGTGTGCATGTTCAGTTGCCTGTTCGATTCTGCTCGATTCATTTAGAAGCATGTTTCATGCTCACTAAATATTCACTTTCTTGTGTATCGTGACGTGTGTGTGTGTGTGTGTGTGTGTGTGTGTGCATGTGTGTGTGTTGCTGGAGATCAAACCCAGGGCCTTGCTCACACCAGGCAAGCACTCTGCCACTGAGCTGCATCCCCAGCCCTGCAGTGTGAATAGCATGATGTACCTCTCCCCTGAGATGTGGTTCCTGTATTGCTGGGTAGTTAGGCGGACTACTGCCCACGGCACCTTCGGGGAACGCTCTAGTGCACGTGTCTGTGCACAGGCATGCCACTACATTCGTTGACAATTCTGCAGAAGTGAGTAGAGCATTAGATAACAAAGTATTGGATATTTTTATGATTCTGGCCAAATTACTCCCAACAAAAATTGTCCCAATCATACTCCCACCAGCGGCCAGCCAGGAGTCCATGTCTTCACACACGATCTAACAACCCCAGGTATTTTTTTTTTATTACTCTTTTCCAGTTTGACAGATGAAAACAGTTTCTCATGGTTGTTTTAATTTTCCTGTCATTAGTAAGGGTAAGATGCCCACATTGCTGCCTCTTCTGTATGATAAGAGCAGACATAATATTGTCTGACAGCCAAGGTTAAATGGACAAGCCTACTAGGAAAACTACTTGACGGAAAGAATATTTTTAATATATGGATGACAGGAATAATTTTATAGTAGAGCCTAAAGAGTCACAATCAATTTTTCTGACAGAAGAATTTCACAATCCATTGATTTACAATCCCATGGATGGATGGTGACATTTGTAGACCATTTGTACCTGCCACTCATATTTGTTACCTATGAGAATAGGAAACTTTAAATCACTTCTTGAGCAAACCATTAATTGGGAAAATAAATCTCAACCTGATAAGACTTCTAAGACAATTATTTTATACTATAAACTCTAAGTAATAAAAGCTAATTCTCAAATTGCTCTTCCACACAAGCTATTTCCAATTACATAACACATGCCTAGCCCTCAAAAGAACTTACAGATGGAAAAATGCTCTTCCCAATAAAGATAAGCAAACACCAAGTAGGCAGAGGTCAAACAAAGAGCAGGTCTGGGCAGATGTCTTTTACAATGTGTCGTGCTATAAGATCAAAAAATTTAAATTTAAAATCCCAACATAATATTCCTTATTTTTATTCATTTTGAATATAATAAATTATAAGAAGTTAGAAAATGGCCTTATTAAATTCCGCTGAAGTGACTACTTAGGAGAATGTCACGTATGTCGTGTTGGCATTAATTTGCGTTTTCTGAATGAGGACTAAGCAGAGAAACAGCTGACCTTGCCAGCTAGCCTCCCCTTCCGGCTTCTCTCCTGTCCCCCCTCCCCACACGCTCATTAAGCACCTCCCTGGGTCCCCCTTCCGCCCCCCTCTTTCAGCTACTCTCCATTACCCGTCTAGGACGTGCCGGGCGTTGAGCAAAGCCCCTCCTAGACATCAGTCTTCACAGACGTCTAATAACCTCGGTAGCCTGAGGGGCGTGTTCTTAGCCCCCACTGACAAATGAGGACACTGAAAGTCACCGAGGTTGAGGAACTTGCCCAAGTCACCAGACACTCTCCCTGATGGCTCTGCCCAAGTCACCAGACACTCTCCCTGATGGCTCTGCCCAAGTCACCAGACACTCTCCCTGATGGCTCTGCCCAAGTCACCAGACACTCTCCCTGATGGCTCTGCAGACTGCAGACTCCATGCCTGGCTTGCTCTGATGGGTAGCAGGAAGCTCCTGAATCTGTGTCTTTAGCCCCAAATTCTCTGTGCTCCAGACTCAGCACCAAACCCTTCCTAAGCTTCACCACTGGGTGACCCATAGCCACCACCACCACTGCGACACGGCTGCAGTTCAGCCACTGTCCCTCCGCAGAACCCCCACTCGCTTCCCAGGGCCTGGTCACTAGTCACCTTGAGTACCGGATGAGGAGTAGACCCGACTGTGGGTGCTACGGGCTGTGTGGCAGCCCCGAGCCACGCCCAGAAGGGGGAGGAGCACACAAGTCTGCGCCAACACGAACCCCACCATGACTCCCATCCTGGTAAGGAGGGCAGAAAAGCCCATTGGGATGGACACACATGCCATTGTTGTAGGAAATGGCATAAAAGAACAGTCCAGGATATGAACTGAGGTAGATTGTGGTGTGGCTGGGGCAGCAGAGAAAGCAGGGAGTGAAATCTTATCTGAGGGATGGAGGAAAATTGATAACAGGTGGAAAAGCCCATGTGGGGATGCGGAGAAGACAGGGACATGGCCAGTTGGACGTGCTGAGCAAAGCCAAGCCAGGAGAGGGCCTGGCAGAGCAGGGAGGTCATCAGAAGTCAGAGATGCCATAGATTCCTTCTCCAACATGTCACTCACTTCCTTCTCTCAACTTGAAATATGACAATACTTTGCCAACTCATTTCTACCCTCCCCACGTCACCCCACGCTTCTTGAGTGCAGCCTCAACGTTGCTGGGGCCTTTTCCTCCCGCACCCACGCCTTCCTGCCCCTCCTCACCCACAGGCTCCGGGTCAGTCCCACTGTGCCAGTCCCACCGTGCCGCTGCCCAGTGCTCATCACAGACTAGTGATCACTCCACGTGCCTCGTACTCACCCTGGGGGTTTCTGTGTCACCAGAAGAAAGTCTGTGCGGGCCTTCCTCCCTGGACACCGAGGTCACTTTGTGGTGCTGGGCAGGGTGGGGATTTCAGTGAAAGTGGGAACTAAGATCTCCTTTCTCCAGAACACTCCAGACTGTGTGAAGGATTCCCACCACTGTGTGAAGGTCCTCTTTCCCCATAGAACCTGTGAGGACTGCCATGCCTCTAACATAGAGTCTGTGAGGGGCTGCCACACAGACAGTCTAGGGGGGCCTCCATTCTTCCACACACAGGGAGGCTGTGAGGGGCTTCCTTCCTCAGCCACACCGAGACCTCTGAAGGGGCTTCCATTCCTCTTCAACACAGGGAGAGTCTGTGCGGGGCTCCCGTGCCTCTACGATACAGAGTTCAGGAGAGGCCTCCATCCCTCCACCACAAAGAGAGTCTGAGGGGGCTTCCAGGCCTCTGTTACAGTCTTCCATTCTCCTACCAAATAGTGGAGCGTCCACTCCTCTGCGTGACAAAGCCTCATTTCCTCAAGTTAACTCCCCATCATTCTGACATGTATCATTTCAGAATAAAATGCACCTCTAAATTTAAAAATCTACAGCCACAGAAATCTTCTCTTTGGACCTGGACTTGAAGGTGAAGAACCGAGCACACTTGGAGACTGACGGTCAGACAGAGTGAAGATGTCCTTGTCCAGGCCCTGTGTTCTGGTCCCCACTGCAGGCTGTAGTGGCTCCTCCTGCAGTGGGAGCTGCCTCTGCTGACCTTCAATCTGTAGGCAGGAGCTTACAGCTAGACTAGCCAATTGGTCCCATGGAAATGACAGGCACATCCTCTACCATCTCAAAAAAAAAAAAAAATAGCTTCTAACAAAGAGTTTTCAGGTGAACAGTGTTGTTTCTCCATGCCCTGCCTATGAGTGCATATTTTATTACCCAGTGTGGAAACATCAGTGTCCGCTGTAGGGCTACAGTGCCTGCTGTCAAGCTGGATGGGTCATCTGTCAAGCTCTCCTGCCCTGCATAACTGTAACTGTGCACCATGCGCTCCTTGTGAGCATTCCCACTCCAGGTCCCAGGCTTCCTACAGGTTGCTAAAGCAGCACTGAGTTTGCAGAACACTGACCTCCTTTGATGTAGGAGCTTCACCTTCATAATGCTCCATGGAAGTTATTCTGAGATTCGTCAGTGTCCTTCCTTTTCTCTTCTCCCACAAAGACAGATCTCCCTTGTGTCTGGCCTGGCCCACATAGTGGCATGGATTTATGATCCTTGCCTATGGAATAGGGGCCATCTCCCCTGAGGCTTCTTCTCTGGAGGCTGCTTTCCCAAATCCTGAGCATCACCAGGAACCACGAGGCCATCACACTGTGCACTTAGGGCCAGCAGGTCACCAGGGTGGAGAACAGGTCTCTGTACCCAGACACCCTGCTGCTCGTCCCTCATGAGATGAACACCCCACACGGAGCTGGAAGAGGCAGGCTTGTTCCTGAGAATGAGGCAACTTGAAAGGAAAAGCACGATGTGGAAAGGACTCATGGTCCTCAAAGGAAAAGACACAAATAAAATCTTCTTGGGGACACAGGCACAGGCGTACACACATGAAGATTCACCTGCCGTCAGGTTTTTGCGCATATGAAACCCTCTGTTTCCTAGTGTCTACGTCACAGAACTCCACACTCCTTTCCTGGGGAGGATTCCATCCAGCGCCCCTTCCTGACTCCTGGACCATGAGAGCATCACAGCTCCTGCAGCTCAAGACAGTTGTCCTCAGATGTCCCCTGCAGCCCATAAGGTGAGGCAACCTAAGGTAGGGTAGATGGATTCGGTCCTTCAGGGGAGCTTCCTGTCTGTAGTTACCAGTGCGTCCTGATCCCCGGCCCTTGATCAGCTCACACCTAATGACAGCAGGTCTCTTGCAGAGACAGCAAGTGTGAAGCTTAAAATAAGGGAAGAGTGGTTCCTAATTAGTGTGGGGCAGTCCGTACCCCTCATTTTGAGAGATCCCCACTGCCATGCAGAGTCCTGAAGGATCACCAGAGAGCCCTTCTTGCCCCAGTGTGCAGAGGCGGCTTCCCTTGGAGAAGGACTCAGCTTGGCTTACGTCCTTCCACCCAGGGAACCCTCTGAGCAGAGGCTCTGGGATTATGCCCACTGTGTCACCTCATTCTGGCCCTCTGCAGGACTGGCTGCTGAGTAGACATTAACCTCAGAAAGACTTCATTGCTTGGTGGTTAATTATGCCTGCAGGGGGAAGAGGAAGAGGAATGTTCTATGGAACAGAAGCTGGACTTGGGAGTTGGATAACCGCAGTATCACAAGCTACCCCTGTCATTGTGTGACCTCCAATTATTTTGTGACCATGTAAATTTTTTAACATTAAATTCATACATTTATTAAAATTTTTAGTAAAACCGATTTTTTAAAAAATCATCTTTGGTTATAACGATACATGGTACCTCTGCCCAATTTCTGTTGAAAGAAAAAAATAATGATTGCTTTCATCTGTGTTGAAATAGTTTGAAATTGGAAAACTTTTTCTTTTTTCCCTTTTTTATTGAAAATTGGTGCAGTATAATTATACGTGAAAGTGGAACTCATGTTCACACACGCACATGACTTCGTTTGGTTCCTTTCAGGTGATCTTTCATTACCTGATTAATTTCTAAAGGTGGAAGGAATACCTATTTTCCCGTGCTGCTTTGGTGCTAAGCTGGGTTAATGCCCGGGTCCTCTTCTGCATTGCTCTTAAGTGCCGCAGCTGGGATGACAATAAGGAGAACACAGCGTTCTAAAGCTGCACAGTCATCCAAAAAGCAAGTTGTTACAAAATCTTCAAACAGAAGAAGTGGACAGTTTTTGACTCCCTTGTAATTTCAAACAGATTGGGAAAAAAAGGAGGAAGCACATTTCAAAGGCATCAAATGTGTCAGAAATGGGACAAAACACTGAATCATCTGGATGGCAGATTCTGATGCAGTTTTTAATTGTTCTAATAACTCACTTTTATGGAGAGATCAAATTATCATCAAAGGAAATGGTATCCTGTTAATGTCTCATTAATAACAATTGTATTCTTCAGAAATTGATATATGAGACAGAATTTAATTGTTTGAAAGCTACAACTTCAACTGTATCATTTGGCTGGAAGTGTGCTGGTCACAAAATGTTCAAATTACTGCAATTCTGTTCCTTGTGTGAGTATGAAATTACACTGCTGACAAAAACACATTTAATGGCCAAAAATTCTAGATAAGGCTGGTAGGGCTCTTTTTATTGCAAGTTTGTTGAATGCAGCTGTGATCTTTCTGAGTCAAGCTATGGTCATATGTTCTCATCTGGCTGGGACATTTCCGTCTCTGTTGTTTTTGTTGCAATATTGTCCAGCGGGCCTGACCGATGATTAATCCACATTGTTAGGATGACTAAGGCTCCTTTCAGATGGTAGTTGAAAATCAACCCAAGGACAGCCTGGGAAGTGATTTGCCTGCAGATTGGGGGGGGAAGGGAGATTAGGTGCTTGTTTCTTGTATCCTTCAGCAGTACTTAAACAGGATACAGTCAGTAACCTGTAGACCACTGTGGCTTCTGGAAAGCCTGGGGGTGGGGTGGGGAGAAAAGTTATCATTGCTGTGTTCCCGGGGTCACATAATGAACACTGTGGCAAAATCTGTCACTAACCAGGTAAGTGCAACCCCTGTTGAAAATGTACCCCAGGTATCTACTTAGCCCCACCCCCTTTTAAGTACTTCCCACATTCTTCACTAAATGGCAGACCAGCCAGCAGTTTACCAGGGCAGGTATGTGACCCAAGGTGGCCTCAAAGGATTTTCTCTATTAACCTAAGTAATGCATATGTTGTGAGCTTGATTTGGCTACCCTGCAAAATGTACATATTTCAAACCATCTTGTTGTACAACATGAATATATACAACTTTCATTTGTCAATCAAAGAAATAATTTTAAATTTTGTTCAGTTAAACAGGGAGAGTAAGTCAGGAGATCCACTGTATGGTGGCAATAGTTAATAGCAATGTTTTATACATTCAAAAAGTATTGAGATGCCTCCTCTTGCCTGAGTGTCTTCAGAGTAGGACACCAGCATTCCAGGGGTGTGTGTGTATGTGTGTGTGTGTGTGTGTGTGTGGTGTCTACGTGTAATACATCCCATGGTCTTATTCTCTGGAGAACTCTAATACAGACACAATGATTTAAGAGTCTCTATGCAGATTGACTTTCTCAGTCAGAGTGTGAGGACTTCTGTTGCAGGAATTAGTTTGAGTGCACCTTTGTCAACACAGTACCCAGCTCATCTGGCCCAGAAGTGCTCCACTAAGGTCAGGTGAATGAGTGACTAACATGCAGATTGCTTTTTGTAGCTATTGGGAGGAAACAATAGGTCTAAGTACTTTAAAATCCATGCAGCTTTATACAGGCATTAGCTATTTCTCCATATTAGTCTCCAAACCCGTTTTTACAGGAGAAAATCAAATCAAACTAAGAGTTTTCATTCAAAATATGATTAACAATTGCCTCTTAAATGTGAGGTGCTAGTCTTGGCGCTGAGGCTGGACAATTTAGACAAGGCCTAGTAGGTGGGGGTGGGAAAGACTTCCAGCAAGCAAGCATGTCCACAAGTAAGGTGGTCACCATTAAAGACAAGGCTAGCAAGAAGGCCACACAGGCCACCTGGGAGACAGGGCTGCTGCAGATGCACCCCCTTCCCACACAGGAGAGTACTCCTTCTTGCTTTTTTATTATTTGTTTTATTTCTCTAGTGTGGTATTAGCTCATTTTCAGTTTCCTACCTCAGGAAGAAGCTTTAAGCAAACTCAGAATTAAAACAGAATTCCCTAAAATACAAACGGGGTCACATTATTCTCTTGCTTAAAAAGCTGTGTTGGTTTCCCATTTTGCACAAAATGATGTCCAAGTAATTCCATGGCGCTGTCCACAGTCTGATCTAACGCTTTCCTTCTCGCTCATCTGTGGCCTCGCCTGCACATCCTCCTGACTGTGCAGGCCATCCTCCTGACTGGAACCTTTATTTCCTCTGATCTTAATAGTTGCCCATCAGCACAGGTTCCACCTTCTAAATCTCATTCTGCAAGACTGGGGGTCTTCAGTGCACGTGACCTGCTTAGTGAACGTGAGCTCCTTCCTGTGTAGCTGGAAGAAGACACTCACTCCTGCTGGATCCGGAGCTGCCTGCTGGCCATCCTCTGGCTCTGCCTCATATGGACAGTTTGGGGGAACATATCACATCTTTCCATCTGGATTATTATTTCCTTGGGAGGAAAAATTGTTTTATTCCACTATGTTGTCCTGCAGCCCTGTGTGAGAGGGTGTTCAGGAAATGATTGTTGAATGGATTAGTTTAGTGAATAAACAAATGGCCCAGCAAGTAAAAATGAAGCGGCCCCAACTTTTCCATGTTCTTCTACCTTTGTTGCTAATGTTGGGTTTATAATAAGTGTTAGATGATTCATCACTCCTTATGGAGTTTCATAATAAACAGTCACAACAGAAGTTTAGAAAGTTAGGGTAATTTCTTATTACCAGAAGCGATCATTTTGTGACAATTCAGAAAATTACATGCTGGATACAATTATGAGTTCTTTCTCAGAAAAAAAAAGTAAGTGGTTTTGAGTTCTCTTTTACAGAAGATTCTACACATTTGACTTTGGTGGTTCTTCTACACAACAGGCATGACAAAACCTCCTGGAAACAGAAGGCCAGGCTCCAGGAGCTCAGGGTCTGAACATCTGTCCAGCCTCCTGCTGGGCAGTGAGACTGGAGTGCAGAGCAGATGAGGGAGTTGGTGGCCACTCTGTGCAAAGTGTATTTTAAACACTGCTAGTGCCCTTCAGTTATCCTAGGAATGTGAACTGAGATCATGTCCATCAGTTTTAGATCTTACATGATAATAAGTGTCTTTTTTATATTACATATTATATATTGTTTGCACCTTCCATTACATAACAGGGGAGCATCCTACATCACATGTAAAATCCAATGTAATAAGTCTCAATTGGTATGTAATTCCAGGAGCTTCTAAGTTATGTCAACAGTCTTGTTGCTGCCCTCATCTTCAGAGGCGTCATTTAGATGCAGCTTTGCAGGTTTACAGATCACAGACACTCATCCTTACGGCCCTTCCACGAGGGCTGCTGCATGGCTCAACTTCACTTTGCAATGAGGGAAATTGGATGTGACTCCACATAACAGAATTCCTGATCGGTGGACTTTCAGCAAATATGTTAGAGATATAAATGTTTCTGAATGTGCATAGTCGTAGACTATGGAGACATATGATGCCCAGGAGTTATGGACACCTTGTGCTGACTTCCTTAATAAAAGGCATGTAGTTCAGCATAACAAATATGTGTGAGCACAGCCAGGTACAACCATGGAGAGAAGAGCCCAAGAAAACATAAAGAGAAAGTGAAAGTCCTCCCACAGGGAGCGTCTCATAGACCTGGAGCAGTAGCCACTAAAATCACCATTAACACAGGCAGGTGGACAGTGAGGCACATGAGCAATGAGGCTCAGGGGACACAGATGAGGAAGGTGTCACCTTCAGTGGTCCCCGGATGATCAGGATGCTGATAGCAAAGAGAAAGATGGAGGAAGAGCAAGCTGGGGGCAGGGTGGGGGGGGCGCGGTAGGGAACCAGTTTGCAAGAGCCATTTCAGCCTGTGAAGGAAGTCGAGGTAGGAGGAATTTGGAAGCAGTTAGTCTGGACACTAACATTAGAGGCAGATCACTTGAAACTTGCATGCTGTGCTAAGAAGGAGGGACGGTCCTCTCTAGGCCATGAAGAAAGTGTTGGCAACAGTCCACATCCTCTAGAAGCAGCCCGGCGGGGCATGGGTTAGCAGATGGCATCAGCAGCACACAGACCAGTAGAAGGCTGAGAAAAGCTCAGAAGTGATACAGGCACAAACAGGACGAGCATATGAAGTTGGAAATTGGAAGAAGGACTTGAATGATAATGGCAGTCTCTGCTCGTTTTAAATTTCCAGCTGATTGCTTTCCTGTTATTGAAGGTAGAGTCCGGATATTAAAAACGTTAAACCTAGAAAGTGTCTGGGTTTGCTGTTCATGAACAGCTTCTGCATGGGAACATGGCAGGTGTTTGTGCCCATCTTGGTCACCAGTGGGAGTCAGTAGATATACAGGCAGGTCATCCACAGCAGGCTCCTGAGGCCTGTATAGAAATGCAAATGTATCTTTGGCCTGGCAAAAAAGTGCCAGGGGGTTATTTTGTTTGGTTATTTTGTTGGTTATTTTGTTTCTTCCCAGACACCAGCTCAGGCGGGACTCTCTGTGCTGGGCACATGTTTGTGGGTCATGCGTGCGTGGATGCAGGGTTATGTGCTCACAACAGCACCCTTTGTCAGGAAAGCCCTGACCCTGACCCTGACCCTAATGGTTCCTACACTCCTCTCTCTGAAGGGAAGACCAGAAACTTAGTACTTAGCACAGCACAATCTGACTGGAAAAGCCCCTGTGGGATTGTGCTGGAAATTCTCTTAGCAGATCTCTAGTAATAAACTCCACAGATTATTGGTGCTCCTGTCCCTCTTCTGAAGCTCATTTCAGGATCCAGAGTGCGTGGCAGCCTGAGAAACCAGCCAGGCTCGCCTCCTTCCGACACAGGGACGTTGCTGGACCAACACTCTTTGGCACAGGATTCCGGTTTCCTAACACAACTGAATGATATGCAGATGTGAGTGCAAAAGGGCAGTGGTCGTTTCTACAAATCTGAATGCTTAGAAAAACTTCATCAAAGATGAGTTTTATTTGCTGAAATGTTGTTAGATCAGCTATTGGCAACACGGCTGTGAGAGGTAAGAGAGAGTTACAGCAGAATCCAAAGATTCCTGGCCAGTTATTAATTAAAGAATCTTGGTGCTGCCTACAGTGATAAAATTCATCCAACAATTCTGTACATTGGAATGTTTTTGTAATAAAATGTTGAGGGAAAAGTATCTAAAATTCTGCAAGGCAGATTCTATATTCTTGACAAGATGGTCAATCATCACGGCATGCCAGTTCCTTCCTCCACCTGAGGCCAAGGCCCAAAGAGGTAAAGAGCAAGGACCGGTTCCTGGGGGAAAAAGTGGAGATTATTTTGATAAAAAAAAATGTACACCCCACATTCCAGGTCTGCTTAGTTTCCTTCCATCTTGCAAGGTTTTATTTTTATTTTATTTTTATTTCCTACCTCTCAACCCACCCAGGGGTTTCCCTATTAGAATTCTAGACTCTGCCTGAGAAAGCGATCACTGTAGATGAAAAAGTTCTCAGCTGAATAAGAAGCTGAAAACGCTGCCTCTGTCCCTTCTTCTGGAGAAATGCAGGCACACTTCTGCATTATGAAATCACTCTGTGAAGGTCGTTTTCAGCAGAGAAATCTTGTAGGACACCCTGAATCAGGCACCAGGAGGATGTCTGGCACCATTGCTTTCAACCTCTCAAAAGCTTATAATTCTCATGGGGTGCCACCTTAAAATGGGCAGCCCCTGCAGCAATATTCAGTTTTAAACCTTCCTTTATTTTTTTTAATTTGAAAGCATAAATTCTTGTGAGTTTTCTTTGTAAACCAGAAAGGAAAGCTGTCTCTCCACTGTGAACAATTTTCAGTAAACAAATGACTTTTACTTTAAAAAACTTAAAATTTTTATTTTATTTAAATCCTTTTTATTAGACCCCTGTGTAGTGTAAGGAGAGAGTGGGGCTCGGGGCACAGGTGGCCGGAGGTGCTTAGAGTTTCCTGTCCTGTTCTTTGCTCTGCTCTCCTGCCCCTCTCACACTACTGCACCTTCTCTGGTTGAATTGTGCCACCCCACACACACACACACACACAGCAAAACAGGTTCAAGTCCTAATCCCCAGAACCTTGGAATGAAATCTTATTTAGAAACAGGGTCTTTGTAGAGGTTAAAATGAGACCACACTGGAGTAGGGCAGGCCCTACTGCAATACAACCATGTCCTTATGAGAAGGGGAAATTTGGTCACAGATACACTCAAGGAGATGGCCAAACGAAGATGAAGACAGAAGGCAGAGTGATAATCTGTACCCCAGGAATGCCGGAGATTGTCAGTCAGCACCAGGAGCCAGGGCAGGGCCCTGGAGCAGACTCTCCCTCACAGCCTCAGAAGGAACCAATCCAGTCCAACCTGATTTTGAACTTCTGCTCTTTGGAAATGTGAAAGAATATATTTCTGTTGGGGCACTTGGTTCCAGCAGCCCAAGGAAACCAAAACAGGGCAACTACCTTGGATGGTTCATGCACGCCCTGATCCAACCAGTGGCCTCCTTACAAGAAGGAAATCTGGACACACACATGCAGGGAGAGCATCACAGGCAAACAGAGGCAGAGGATGGGGGGTTGCAGCCGCAAGCCGAGAACATCCAGAACTGTAGAGAGCCACTGAGGCAGGAAGGTCCTCCCAAACCTTCAGAGGGAGCCTGGCCCTGCTGGCGCCTCAATCTGGGGCTTCTGCCCTCCAGACTGTGTAGGAGTAAAACTCCGCTGTTCTAAGATATCCTGTGTGTGGAACGTGGGTTCCTCAACTGTGTGAAACTAAGATGCTGCCTTGCAGAGAGGTAGGTGGTTGGCAAAGAGTAACCTGAGCTGGAGGCTCAGCCCAGGTCTCCCCTCTCCCTGCCTCTACTCACACTGAACTCCAGGCTACCATATGTCAAGGGAAAAAATTCCCATGGCAGAAAACATGGCCAGAACTGTAGGGAGCAGAAATGATAATACAGCCAGATCAAAACTTTTAAATCAACTTGACAAAGACTTAAGAGATCAATAGAGTAAGCCAAGTACAGGCAATAAACAACAGCAACAAAAAAGCATCAGGTATTAGATAAACTCGGCAGGTGACATAAATAAAATGTGTACAGGTAAAGAAAGGAGGGGTTGCACAGCGGGGTGGAGGGACTAACAAAAGTGACCAGGGTAGATATAACAGGAGGCATGAAACATGTGGGATAAAAAGTAAAACGTCTATGTGCTAGTAGCAGGGATATCGGAGGAAGAAAAGATTCACCAAGGGAAAATATTGGAAGAAATTGTTTTTGAGAATATATTGAGTTTAAAAAAAAAAGTGGAGGATGTCAGAATACAAAGGTCCGTGAGGTTACAGCAGAGACAAGAAAGAGAACTCACTCCTAGGCTACTATAATAAAGTGTAAGAGCATTAAATGTATGAAGTTAACACTAGATACCAACTGGAATCCTACAACAGAAAGAAAATCTGGAAGATTCCCTTATATTTGGAAATTAAACAACATTCTCTAAGTAACCCATAGGTAAAGAAAGGAATCATAAGGGAAGTTAGAAGACATTTCAAAATGAGTGAGTTTTTCAAATATCAAATTTGTAGGCTAGAACTTTAAAAAACAAGTAACTAGAGAGAAATTTAGAGATTTAATACCACAAGTCAGAAAAGAAAAATGTCACAAATTAAGTACCAAAACTTCTACCTTAAGAGGCCTGGGAGAAAAAGAGCAAACTAAACCCAAAGAAAGCAGAAAAAAGTAAGTTAGAACACAGATAAATGAAACGATGACAGAAATACCTTAGGAAAAAATATCAATGAAACCAGAAGAGTGTTCTCTTAAAAAAAAATAACAAACCTTTAGCTACACCAGGGAAAATAAAAGCCACAAATTAGCAAAATCATAAATACAGGAGGAGACATCAGAAGTGAACTTAGAGAAATTTAAAGGATTACAACTGTCATATGTAACAGATGCGATGATGTGGATGAAACATGCAAATTCTGGAAACACAAACTAACAAAACTGACTCAAGAAGAAATAGAAAGTTTGAATAGACCTGCATCAAGAAAAGCAATAAAAATCTTACCACAAAGAAAAGCCAAGGCTAAGATGACTAAATCTTACTAAACATTTAAAGAATAAATAAAACCAGTCCTTCAAAATCTCAAAGAATAGAGGAGGAAACACATCTCGAATCATTCAATGAGACTAGTATTCTCCTAATATAGTGCTAGTGCCTACTAACATCACAAAGCCAGATTTAAAAACATCCTTAAGGACAAGAAAAGTGTAGGCCAACATCCCTCATAAGCAGAGACCCAAGAATGGTTAATAATGGCACCAAATTCAGCAACATCTGAAAAGAATTATACATTTTCATCAAGTGATATGTTCCCAAAATGCAAGATTGGTTTAATATATGAAAATCAATTACTGTGATAAGAATATTAATAAAATAAAAGAAAAAAACGATCATCTTAATAGATATAGAAAAGGTATTTTGACAATATTCAAAATTTGATTATAAAAAATACTCAACAAAATAGGCATAGAAAGCAACTTCCTCCACCTGATACAGGACATTTATGACAAAATGGCAGCTAATACCAAACTTCCTGGTGACAGACTGGAGGCACTGGCCCCTGAGTTTGAGAACAAGATCAGAAACTTCTACCCAACATTGAACTGAGTATTGAAACACAAAAATGAGGAGGAAAAGGAAGAGAAAGAGGATGGAGAAGTGTGGAAAGGAGGAGTAAGAAGAAGAGGAGAAGGGAAAACAAAAGAAAAGGGGAGAAAAATAAAAATCCTCCTGTTTGGAAATAAAGTAAAACTATCTTACGACATTGAATGCAGTTCAAGGAAATCTCTCTCTCTCTCTCTCTCTCTCTCTCTCTCTCTCTCTCTCTCTCTCTCTCACACACACACACACACACACACACACACACACACACCTGAAGCAAGTAAGTTTATGAAAGTCATGGAGCCCAGTATCAATATAGGAAAATCAATTATAATTCGCATTGCTATGAAAATGAAATTTTGAAAAATAAGTCCATTCAAAGAAGCATCAAAAAGTGAAATTGAAATAACTTTAACAAAATAATGAGCAAGATTATTCTAAAAAGTATAAAATATTACTGAGAGAAATTAAAATAGAACTGAATAAATGCAGAAACATTCCATGTTCAAACACTGACAGAGTCAATGTTGTCAAGAGGGCCGTTGCTCCCAAGTTGACCTCAATCCCTATTGAAACCCCAGGAGGCTTTTTTGGTAGAAAAGTCAAACTAACCCTAAACTGCACCTGGCAGTGTGAAGGACCAGGGGAGCCAAAGGACTCTGACACAGAGCAGTGTGGGAGGACTTCCTCGTTCTGACTTCACAACTCCCTGAAAAGCCACAGTCGTCAAGGCAGTGGCCTTGGCCCTGGATAGGCATATAAATCAACATAGCAGAACTCAGAGCCCAGAAATAAACTCTTATGTAACAGGAAGTTTAAGTTTGACAAAGGTGCAAACATAATTAATGGGGAGAGAAAAAAGTCTTTTGAACAACTGGTGCTGGGGTAATTGATATAAATATGCAAGAAAAAGAAAGAAAGAATAAAGGTAAAAAAAAAAAAAAGAAGAACTTAGACCCTTACCACACTTATCCCAACAATTAAAATGGCCCGAAGACCTAAACATAAGAGCTCAAACTCCAAAAATTCTAGAGAAAGCATTAGCTGTATTTTCTAGAAAACAAAACACAAAATAACCTCAATCTCATTCAGCCTTGTAAGATCCATGGGTGAGGACACCCACCAGCAACAGGACCGTGGGGTCCACCTTGAGGACTAGGTCCATCTGCACAAGATGGGAGTCAAGACAGGCAGAGGAGGAATGTCACAAAACAGCACAAGGCAGCATGCCACAACATCATATAACCTAGGATACAGTGTGACACAGAAGGAGCCTGGCTAAGCCCCAGAGGGATCTCTCTGACCAGGAATCACATCAATCCAACAATCTGATAGAGAAGGATAGAGGTACTTTGGATTAGGCAGAGGGTAGTGAAGGGAGGGGAGGGGGTCTGGGGATAGGAAGGACAGTAGAATGAATCAGACATTATTACCCTATGTGCACATATATGAGTGCACGGCACCATCAGTGTGATTCTACAACACGTACGATCAGAAGAATGAGAATTATACTCCATTTATGTATAATGTGTCGAAATGCACTCTACTGTCATGTATAACTAATTAGAACCAAATTTAAAAAAAAGAACAATCAATGGTCAGCTATCAGAAATGATGATCCTACCTGAGGTCTTGTTCAAAGGCAGACACCACACCAGGAATCTAGCTGGTAGAAATATTACTGGGTACCACAAAGTCCTAATTCAAATATGAAAGACCACCGTGAAGCTCACCTTCTTTGTCCCAGAGGTGGGAAAACAGAAGGTGAGGGTGAACCCAGATGGAAGTTATAGGAAGGAATAAAACTCATAGGCAAAACCTTGGTGCTGTTTTCAATGCCTGATTATTTAGATTTTGCTCCATGCTCTGCCCAGAACCATGCAAGCCCTCAAGCTAGCACACCAATATGGGGTTTTCTGCTATCTAGACCCCTCCCACATGGTGGGATTTCCCTCTCTTCTTGCTTAACTAAGTTCTTCTCTGTTGACTCTGCCCTTCCATGATTGTCCATGGATTTTATTCTTCAAGTTTTGAAAGACAAGAATCCAGAAGGAAATTGGTGAAGCAGGGAATCTAATCTCATCTCAAAACCGGTTTCAATACCAATAACAAATGTACACATTGTTTCTGAGGGATTCTGCACTCTGATTCCTTTACAAGTGTCTTAAATTTTTCATTGCATTTAAAGAAAGCAAAACTGAAAAGTGTAGGTGATGAACTATGAGTGTGGCTTATGAAGAAAGACGAAGCAACTGAAACCTAAACTCGCTGACGTGTCAAGTGACTGGTGAGTGAAACTACACACTTAAATTATAAAATTCAGGGTATGTGTGCCGCTTGGCCTTGGACACCCCTGTTGTATTTATTTTTTAATCACCTTGCACACATTGGATTCCTTCTCCTGTGTGGGCAAATCCTGCGCATAGCATTGCAGAGTGACGGCTTGGGGAGCGTCTGGCGCTGTGATGTCTCACGGCCAGAAACCCTTGTGCACACTGAAGAACATGACTGTCTCTCCTCCACTGGTGGGGAAAGGAAGGCGATCTTGGGTGGGTAATGTGGAGGACCTGAGTTTCCTCTCCTTAGGCTGAAGACTCTTAGGAAGAGAGAAGAGAGTCAAGAGGCTGCTCCTTGGAAAAGTGCAGGGAGGCCAGCCTGCAGGAAGAATTGCCCCAGGTTAGCTTCACGGAGGTCGCCATGCTGGATGCCAGTCCACTGGTAGCCAGTGGTGACCAGCTGCACCTTTGTTTTCCTCTTGGGATCACAAGGCCTGGCTTTCTTCCCACCCTTTTAGTAGAGATGGCAAAACCCTGGAGCTGAGTTGGCTGGGACCAAGGCAGGTGCTGTGCACACTAGAGGCTGAGTGGTCATGTGATGGTGCAGGGCAATGCTTCCACAGAAGCCCAGAACCCAAGGCTAGCAGCACTAACCAGAGCAGACCGTGACACACACTTGTCCCAGCGCTCACAGGAATGGATCATGGAAAAAGGGCCAGGTCGTGCAGCGCAGGGTGCATGTCCTCAAACTGGTTGGGGTGGTGGAGAGGCCACGCGCCTTCTTCATGCCAGCCCCTCTTCTGCCGTCAGACCACCCTGCTCTGGAAGGGGCTCTACTTCCACTCAGCCACTGGGATCCAGTGAGAGCTGCCTGTCAAATGCCCACTTCTCTGTGACCAGCCATGGGGGGCCTTCCCAGGGTACATCCTGAGAAAAGGAGAGAACTCCACCTTCTGTTTTGGTGATGAGCTGCAGGGCTGTGATTGCAAAGTACCAGCAGTTATGTGCCTCACTCAGGAAATAGAAATAGGAAAGAAATAGAAAGGAAAAAGAGGTAAGGAAGAGCTCTGGTGCTGTTCCAGCCCTGGCCTGTGGCCCCTGGGGTCAGCTCCTAACTTGGCCACTTCCTCTTCCTTTGATGGGCTGCCCAGAGTCTTTCTCAAATGTCTCCCCTTTGCTGGTTGGTTTCCCAGACATCTTCTAAAGGAAAAGAATATCCAGAATGTCAGAAAGAGCTGGGTAAGAGCCTAGGTAGGTTAAGTTTCCTGTGGCTGCTGCAGTCATACACATCCATGGGTAGCTTCAAATGACAAAAGTTTGTTCCCTCGCAGCCCCGAGGTTGAAGTCTGAAATTGAGGAGCCGACAGGTCGCTCCTGCTGAGGGCTGCCGGGAGAATGTATTGGAGGCCTCTCTCCTCAGCCTGTGGGCAGCCAAGTCTTCTCCGTCTTCCTCTAGGAGTGTCTCTCTGTCTCCAAATCCCCCTTCTTCACCATCATGTTGGACGAGGATCTGCCCTAGTGACCTCATCTTGTTCGCCTCTGCAAAACCTATATCCAGATAATGTTCTCCTCGTGAGTCCTGGAGGTGAGTGAGGACCAGAGATTCGGAGACACAGTGAACTCAAAACCCCAGGCACAGTTCCCCCGTCTCTCCCTGTAACATCCCTGCCCTGGCCACTATTGGATGTGTCCCCACCTCATGTATCACCCCTTGGCTCCTTCCTTGTAGTGGGGTCCCCTCATCTCCCCTGGAGAGACATTCCCCAACCTGTCCTCTCTCCCTGCAGAAACCCCACCCTTCAGTGAGCAAAGAAGGATCTTTCACTCCCTGCACAGACTTCCTGAGGACTCTAAGGATTCCTGCAGACTTACCTGGCTTAGAAGTGGGGGCGTTTTCAGAGGAGAGCTGAGAAGAAGAGTCTTCCCCAGGCCAGTAAAAGATATGATTAATACAGGGCAAAATTGTGTGAGATATCTTCAGAACAGAATCGTGTGGTCGTGGATGGGTGAGTGCCTGTTTTCCTGTTCACTATTACCATGATATGATAGATGGATGTGTTTCTTAGTACTTAATGTACTCATTCATTTCTAAAAATAACAGGGAAATATTACTGCTCTGTATAAGTCATGCACCCTCTTCATGGTGCCACACTGTTCATCTAAATGTCACCATGTCATAGTCCTGCCCCAGACTCTCATGCTGTCCTCTGATGTTGAATTCCTTCAAGGACACATGACCCTCCACGGCCTGGCCTGGGGAAGACTCAGCTCTAACTCCTGCCTCTCGGGAAGGCCAAGCTACCTGCCTTGGGTCCACTCATCACGATGTCAAAGAAAACCCCTCGCCTGGTCACTTAGAGCATGCCAGCTGCTCCGCCCAGGTTCATACACATGGCACATCACTCCTTCCAACGCTGTGCCCACTGTACATGTGGAAGATGGAAGCTTCCAAGATGGAAGCGAGACCAAGTACCTGGCTGTGGCCACACACCGGAAATGCTGGAGCAGGATTTGAAGCTGGCCTGCTCCTGTCAGAACCCATGTTTGCCTACGATGGCCTCCCCTCTGGGCTCCTCAGCTCATGGCTGTTCCACAGATGTCTGCCCGCCTCCTTCGCTGTGGCCAACACAGCCTGCACAGTAAACTCCAGCCAGGCTACTTGCTGGCTCTAGGCTCTGACCTCCCTCTTCACAGAGCATTTACTTTGGAAAGCAGATCCTTCTGCATCCCTCTCTGTCCCTGTGGTACAGACTTCTTTCAGCCTCTTCCAGGTTCCCAGCCCAGGCTTGCTCTCCTCAAGGACCTGCAGCCACGGCTGGGAAGTGTGCTGACCAGACAGGCAGCCTGGACACAGCCACTATGCCACAGGACAGGCAGGCCTGGACACAGCCACCACCCCACAAGACAGGCAGGCCTGGACACAGCCACCACGCCACAGGACAGGCAGGCCTGGACACAGCCACCACCCCACAAGACAGGCAGGCCTGGACACAGCCACCACCCCACAGGACAGGCAGGCCTGGACACAGCCACCACGCCACAGGACAGGCAGGCCTGGACACAGCCACCACCCCACAGGACAGGCAGCCTGGACACAGCCACCATGCCACAGGACAGGCAGCCTGGACACAGCCACCACGCCACAGGACAGGCAGGCCTGGACACAGCCACCACCCCACAGGACAGGCAGGCCTGGACACAGCCACCACGCCACAGGACAGGCAGGCCTGGACACAGCCACCACCCCACAAGACAGGCAGGCCTGGACACAGCCACCACCCCACAGGACAGGCAGGCCTGGACACAGCCACCACCCCACAAGACAGGCAGGCCTGGACACAGCCACCACGCCACAGGACAGGCAGGCCTGGACACAGCCACCACCCCACAGGACAGGCAGCCTGGACACAGCCACCATGCCACAGGACAGGCAGGCCTGGACACAGCCACCACGCCACAGGACAGGCAGGCCTGGACACAGCCACCACCCCACAGGACAGGCAGGCCTGGACACAGCCACCACCCCACAAGACAGGCAGGCCTGGACACAGCCACCACCCCACAGGACAGGCAGCCTGGACACAGCCACCATGCCACAGGACAGGCAGCCTGGACACAGCCACCACGCCACAGGACAGGCAGGCCTGGACACAGCCACCACCCCACAGGACAGGCAGGCCTGGACACAGCCACCACGCCACAGGACAGGCAGGCCTGGACACAGCCACCACCCCACAAGACAGGCAGGCCTGGACACAGCCACCACCCCACAGGACAGGCAGGCCTGGACACAGCCACCACCCCACAAGACAGGCAGGCCTGGACACAGCCACCACGCCACAGGACAGGCAGGCCTGGACACAGCCACCACCCCACAGGACAGGCAGCCTGGACACAGCCACCATGCCACAGGACAGGCAGGCCTGGACACAGCCACCACGCCACAGGACAGGCAGGCCTGGACACAGCCACCACGCCACAGGACAGGCAGGCCTGGACACAGCCACCACGCCACAGGACAGGCAGGCCTGGACACAGCCACCACGCCAAGAGCTGACCCACCAGGATATGCAGTTGATACTCATCAACTGCACATCAGTGACTCAGTGACTCTAGGGAAGGAGGAAGGGAGGGAGGGAGGGAGCAAAGAGATAAAAAGAAAGGAAGGAAGGAAGGAAGAGAGAGTGTGAGCTACCCCATCCCCATCTGCCCATCTGGGGGAAGGCAGTCCAACCCTGGTGACAGGCACCCAACGGACAGCCTCCTCCCTTCCCCCTCCAGGGCTTCCTGCCTCACAGAACCTCCCTCCCATGTTTCGGTGGAGTTGGGTTCACTGTGCCATCACAGCCGTCTTGGATGAAGTCTCCCTTGCCATCTTTAACAGGCATCAGGGAAATTTTTCTTGTACAGTGGACACAGCCTCTGTGTCCTCCTCCCACCCACAGTGGTAGTGTTCCCTCCTCTGTGGCCACCACTGGATTCTCAGCCACACTGAGAGCCTTCACATGGTGACCACATCCGTGGGTCTGTGAGCTCTCCCAAGGCCAGGGCTCTGTCTCGCTCATGGGCCTGCCCCGGTAAGTGCTCAGGAAGCGTTTGTTGAAATGACCAAATGAATGGAATGAAAAAACTAAGGCCAACAAATCCTCTCATGATAAGTTGCTTTAAATCAGAAGGAATGCCAACTACAAGAAAAATATTCTGTGCTTTTTACAGCAGCTGTTTCTAGGTTTTCGGATGAGGTTGCCCTTCAGTTCCTGGAGGGCAGGACTCAATGGGATGCGAAGAGAAACAGAATCAGAAGGAAATATGCCAACCCACTGGATGTGTCCATCCCAGACCTCTGCACCCTTCCTGCTCTGGCCGTGCTGAAGAACAGCAGTATCCAAACATAATTTGTCATAATACACTGCCCAGTTAAACACAGAGAAGGGATTACTGTCCTGGACATGTATGACAAGCCAGGTGCCACCTGTCTCATCTAATAGAGCAATCTGGTGTGGCATCCATTGCCATTACACACGTGTCGTTCTACCAGTGAGAAAAGGGAGACCCGAGAATTAAGTCACATGTACGAGGCTACTCAGTGAATGGGTAGCAGAGCACAGGATAGATACTAAGTGGATCAGATGCCAAAATCAATGATCTCATCCCTGTACCAGCCTGCACCACGCTCAAGGTCAATTACAAACAAGTGAAAACCAAATGTGAAAGACAAATGGGGAGAGAGAGACAAACACTCTTCAACTTTTTAAATGAGCCCATCTTACAGTTTTTCTTCATTCTGTTTATTCATGTCACTACACCAAACCTCAAAATAATGAGTCATGCTTAAAATAATGAAAAGTTTTCTAAAAACTTAGGGACAAAATGTTTGTAAGGAGACTAAACAATCTTTTTGATTTTATCATTCTTCATTTTTTTTTCTTGTTTTCTCTTACACACACAAACACACACACACACACACACACACACACTGTTTTAGTCAACTTTTTTGATCACAAAAAAAAAAAAACTTGACAAAAACAACGTAGAGAAGAGAAAGTTTATTTTGGCTCATGGTCTCAGAGTCTCTGTCCATGGTGAGCTGACTCCATAACTCTGGACCCAAAGTGGGCATGGCAACCAGGAAGCAGAAAGAGCTCTGCTCACCAGGGACGAAATAGGAACTCCAAAGTCATACCCCCAGTGACCTAGCCACACCTGCCTGCCTACAGTTACCACCCGTCAGTCTATACCAGTGGGTTAATCCACTGAGAGGTCTTGGCTCTCACAATCCAATCATCTCACCTGTAAGCCTTCTTGCATTGTCTCACACATGAGCCTTCGGGGACAGCTCATATCTAAACCACAATGTGTGCACACGCGCGGGCACACACACTCACCACCATCTTTACTGCTGCTGTGTGTTTTCATTTTCCCATGCAGTCTCCTAAAAAGAAAAAAAAAACTGCATCAAATTATGACAGAACACCAAGAAGACCACCATATAAACAGCAGTGAAAAGAACCCAGCAGTCAAGGCAGAGTGTGACTCAGTGACAGTGGTACAGAGTCAGCTTCCTGATCACACACAGCTTTAGTCAACTTTTTGTTATTGTGACTAACTGTCCCTGGTGACTCCCCCTGTCCCTGGTGACTCTCCTGTTCCTCTCTCCTCCTGTGCCCTCAAGGTACAAACAACCTACTGGCCACTTCTGCACACGTGACAAAGACTCTATGTGGAGATCCAGAGCAGGTGACAAAAACACAGTACCACCCACTGCCACTTCGATTGATTCTTTTTAAATCTGAAGGATGATCACATAGAATTCTATCACAGCAGCAGACACATGTGCACCCAAGTGTGATGCTCTCAGCCCAGCTGGGCAGTCTCAGGTCCCCTTGACATTGCTGCTGGACTTCACATCCATTCAGATTGCCAAAATTCCACACAGACGAGGAAAGTGGAGCCTTCAATGCCACCTGTTTGGTTGCTGTGTTCGATCACCAGCACTCTGACAATTTATAAGGCCTATTTTCATGACACTGCATTTCTAACGTTTATTTTGGTGTCTAGACACACAACCAAGTGCCTTCCCTGTGTCTCTGCAATAACAATGCAGACCTGCAGGCAGGTGCTGTCCCTATCTGGTAGATGAAGAACTGGGGATTGGAGAAATGATCTCATCCTCACAGGTGGTATGACCATGATTTGAGTCTGAATTGATCTAACTTCACAGAGTTTTTATTTTTTTTCCCACGTCATCTGCCCAATTTGAAGAATTTATGAAGTACAGCTTCTCTAAGAAACTCAAGAGTTTTGAAGTGAGCTGGGGCTATAGCTCAGTTGGTAGAGTGCTTGCCTTGCATGAACAAGGCCCTGGGTTCAATCCCCAGCACCACCACCAAAAACAAAGAATAATTTAAAAAAAAAAGAGTTTTGAAGTGACTCTGTTTCTACATATCCAATAGCCAGAGCCAAGCATAAAGGTCAGGGGATTAGACAGTTTCCTTTGGGTGCAGACCTCTTCAATTAGTACAGTGGAATCAGAATCTTTCCTGCCTCCTCCCTAGACCCACCTGTCAGGGGCCTCTGTCCACACCCAGCCCAACCTAAAGAGCTCCCTCTTCTTCTCATGCCGCCATCTTTCAGGTTCTGGAAAACAAAAATGGTGGTTTTTTCCCATCATTCTCCATCATTTCCTTCTCCTGTTTTCCACCAATACTAATGAAATATGGACCAAAACTCCAAGACCAAACTTTTCATTGACAAAATGTTTTTATTGCCTACAAAGCACACACCCATTGGAGACATCATTTTATTTATTCTCTCAGATTCTTTAGGGTCTTTTGATTTACAATGAGCAAATAATGGATGGAAACAAAAGGAAAAGTCAAAGATTAATTGGGGACATGGGATAATAAAGCTATAAACAAAGAGTCTTGGAATTGGCCTTTAGTATCCAAGACATCTATTTGCTTTTCAAATATTGAACAGCAATTATATCCTTGACCTACATCTGTGAAGGAGATTGCCAGGCGTAATGAAATAGGCAGTGGTATGTTCAGAAATAAAAGCCACAAACAAGCCACCTCTAAACCAGGTTGGACTATGGGGATACCTCAATAACAGAGTCTCATACATTTGTTATGGACACAAATTAAATTTTTATTAAGTATTTATTCCATGTCAAGCACAGTGGTTTGTCAGTGCTCCAGGGAAAAACAGAAATTCCATACATCTGGTCTCCCCTCGCTATTCAGCTCCACACTGCATCTAACAGTTGGGATAATAGATATCAAATATTGGATTGATATTTTCAAATTTTTCATTTAATTTCCTTCTTTCCAGTGCAAGGTGGCATAGATGTACTTTCAACCCTCTTTTAAGTGTCGAAAGTGCCAATGTTCTTGGTGTGTGTCTGATAAGACAGTAGCAGAAAGTGCTGGTGGCATTCAAAGCAAGCCCGCTCGATTTATCTGTCACCTAATGGCTCTGCAAGTTCTTATGTAATAACATTTGTTCCATCCAGGTCGAAGTGGCACACACCTGTATTCCCAGTGGCCTCGGAGGCTGAGGCAGGAGGATTGTAAGTCCAAAGCCAGCCTCAGCAAAGGTGAGGCACTAAGCAACTCAGTGACACCCTGTCTCTAAATAAAATATAACATAGGGCTGGCTTGTGGCTTCGTGGTCAAGTGCCCCGTAACCACTGCCCCAAAAAAATAAGTTCCCGGGATGACTGAAGGACAATAATTGCTTTAGTTGGTGTTATGGACTGAATGTTGAAATCCTAATCCCCATTGTGACTGTATTTAGAGCAAGGAAATAAGTGAAGTCAGTGAATCATAAAGGTAGGATCTTACCCAATGGGACCAGAGTCCTTATAAAGAGGGACTCTCCTGCCCTCCCTCTTTCCTCCCCATATGAGGAGGACACAGTGAGAAGGTGGCTGTCTACAGGCCAGGAAGAAAGTTCTTCTCAGGAACAAAATAGAAGCTGGACCCTGACCTTGAGCTTCCAGTCTCCGGAACTTGAGAGAGAATGTTCTGCTGTGCGAGCCACCCAGTCTGTGGTGTATTGTTACAACAGTTCAAGAATATTAAGACAGTGACGCTGCATTATCATCCCAGTCAGACCTGGACATGACAGCAGAGCTCAGATGTCAGGAAGGGTGGCCTCTGTGGAGAGTCATGGCTACCTTCTGAAGCAGAAACTGCCCATCACTTTGTGTCAGCTCTAGAGCCACACAGGATAACTCTCTTGCAGTCAAAGACACAGGGACTGTCCATGTGCTCTGATGTGTGGCCATGCTGGGTAGGAAGAAGATAGACCCCAAACAGGCTGGGAATGTCTGACATAACACCACTCTTCCTGACCGATACGTTATACATGAAACTTAAAGGAGAGAGTGAAATGTGATGTGCATACCAATGACGTTTCAATCTCTGTGTGAAATATTTCAGGCCTACCATCCAGAGTTACGTCTTATTATTTGCCATGTTGGCTTCATATCACTTTTTTAGAAGTGTCCTCAATCTTTTTTCCTTCTTCCTTTCCTACCTAAACATAATCACTCGCTTCAATTGATGTGTATAATTCCATGCATATTTTGCTAAATGTGAAGACAATCAACTAGTCTTCAGAAAAGGTGAATTTTCTCCATAAAGTTCTTCCACACCCTTGTTGGGCTTGCTCCCATGAGGTTGTTTGTTTTTGTTTTTGGTAGATTTGTAATAACTACTGTAAATGCGTGTTTCCATAAAAAGTATTGAGTTGGTCTTGATGGTTTTTAAATTTAATATAATTTAAATCATACCATAACAATGTATTTTTGAGATTTATCTGCATTCATTCATATAGTTCTGGTTCACCCATGTTGCTGATTAATATTGACTTGTTATGAACATATACATATTCATTTTCCTGTTGAAAACATATAAGTTGTTTGCAATTTATTGCTATTCATACAAAGTTTCTATAAACATTTTTTTTAATCTCTGTGAACATGCATACAAACTTCTGCTGGTGTATACTTAGAAAGGTAATTGTAAATCATAGATTTTGCATCTTTTCAATTTTATTGGATAATGATATGTAATTTTACAGAGGAGTTGTGCCTGTTTGTACTCCCAGTCATGGAGCATATGATTTCTATGCTCCACATTCTCACCAACACTTTGAATTTTCAGGATTTTACATTTTGCCAACAGAAGAGGATGAAATGGCATGTGGCCTGGTTTTCATTCGAACTTCTCTGAGGACTAGTGATGTTGATTCTTCACATTTAGTGCCTATCTGTGGTTCTTCCCCTGCAAATTGTCTTCATGTTCTTTATCACCTTCCCACTGAATTGCTAGTCTTTAGACTATAACTTTAAAGGAGTTTTATGCTTTTTTTTTTTTAATTTTTAATATTTATTTATTTATTTTTAGTTTTCGGCGGACACAACATCTTTGTTGGTATGTGGTGCTGAGGACCGAACCCGGGCCTCACGCATGCCAGGCGAGCGCGCTACCATTTGAGCCACATCCCCAGCCCCGCGTTTTATGCTTTTAAAATATATTCTGAATGCCAATAATTTATCAGTTGTATTGTTTTCTGAATCTCTTTCTTGGTCTGTAGCTTGTCTCATCCCTTGTTTGAATGTGGCGCTTTCTGTTTTAAACATGTTCAATTTGATATATATTTTTTCTATGGCTTATATTTTATGTGATTTTGCTTGAAATACCTCTCTGCACTGAGATTTGAATTTTTTCCAGTATTTTCTGCTCAAATTTGAAATTTTACTTATGTCTCTAATCTACCTGGAATGGATTTTTGTGTGAAAAAGGGAGTCTCATTCTAACATTTTGCATGTGGATATCCAGGTATCCCAACACCAATAATTGAATAGTCCATTATTTCTCTTTTGAATGATAATGCTATTCTGCTATCAATTGTTTCCATTATGCATGACTTCGTTTCTAGCTTCTCAATTTTATTTGTTTATAAATCAATGTTTTATCCTTGTGCTAATTTTACACTCTCTTCATTACTATACCTTGAAAGTGAATCCCATCACTTTCTTCTTGAAAATCATCTTCTCCAGTCTTAGTCTTGTAGTTTTCTTTGTGTTTGTTAATTATTTAATTAAAGGAAAAGCTCTGTTTGCAACTGAATTACAATGGTATTATATTTGTAGATTAGCTTAGTGGAACTGACAGTATTATGGAAAGTCTTTTTGTCTATGACAATGATAACTCTATCCATTTGTTTATGTTTTTGCTAATGTCTTTTGAGAAAGTTGTGAATTTTCTCCATAAAGTTCTTCCATATCCTTTGTTGGGCTTGCTCCCATGTACCATGAGGTTGTTTGTTTTTGTTTTTGGTAGGTTTGAAGTAACTCCTAGAAATATGTTATTTAATTAAACTTTCTAAGTATTGTTTTTCAAAAGTGACTTCATTCATTTTTATGCATGATGTTTTGTCCAGATGCCTTGCTGAACTCTCTTATTTTAAACTTTGTCAACAGTTTATGGGGTGTTGCTGTTGATAAGAACTTGAGATAAGAGTTTAGTTAGTTCTTTCTAATCCTTACTCATTTTTTTCCTTTTTATCCAATCTTACTGCAATGCTCAGACCCCATTCAAGACATTTCTATCAAGTTCAAAAGCAGGCAAAACTAAAACATAAATGAATGCAAACCAAGATTATAAAAGTAGGAATAAAAGTAAGCATGGGGCATCCTAAAAGTTGGGGTAATGGTTAGCCACAGGGGAAAGAGGATCTGCCGGAGGGAAAGGGTGGAGAGAGGCTGAGTAATGGCACCCGCGGGTAAGGTCACCGGGGTTTTGAGATACTCATCAATTTGAACAATTATGTGTTACACGATTTTCTGTATATGTTATAACATGAAATTTTGAATTTTAAAAATCATTTAAAATGAATTTTGGAGTGCTCCCTATTTTCATATGCTCTAGAACAGTTTTCAAAATTTGGGTTTATCTGGTATTTCAAGATAAAGTAAAAAATCAGCTTTAAGTTCTTTGAACTTGGTAGGAGTTACTGAAATGTGTGTGTCTGGCTTATTGACTGCATTTCTGTAGAGGTTCTCTTCCATCCATGTTTCATTTCTTATTAAATCATTTTTCTAAGAAATCATCCATTTTCTTAATGTTTTCTATGGAATCAATTTGTTTATAATTTGTATTTTGTCTTTACTATCTCAGTGTTTTGCTCATCTTTTTATTATTAATATTAGTTACATCTACTTACCTCGGGGTGATTTTAACTTCCTCCATAACGTTTTGTACTTCTTACAAAGAACATATCTCATTTTTATAATTCATTAAAAAAACTAAGAAATCTAATGTTTGGAGGCAAAATATAAGAACTCTGAGAATTTTTCAATAATGTGAAAAACCATCTAAGAAAGGGGGCAACCTCATCCTGAGGTATCTAATTAATAACCTAATATTTCACAGATAAGCTTTACTTAAAATGTGCCTCTGTGTGTGGTGATGGATGTCAAGTGGCACTTTTCAAAGACCCTGCACACAGACGGAAGCTTTGGCCAGGAATGGAACCCCCCTGCATTTGCATCTTGCCCGGCAGAAGCCGAAGCTGCGGCCTGTCCAATGCTGGGCCTCGAGCACATTTCACACGCCCTCTTGCTCCCCTGTCCCCTGAATGCCAGCTACTGCCTGGTTCTCACCAGCACTGGCTTTAAGGATCATCCAGAAATTGGAATGAAACCCATTTAGAAAGGTCACATCCCCCACAGAAAGAGTGGATTAGACTATTTCACCAGACCCCAATGCTCTGAGAGTGCAGAAGGGGGATGTATCAGGAAGTGATCTCATCTGCTTCCTAAGCTGGAGCCATCTACTATATTTCACCTTCCATTAGTACACCCAGATTTTATTTTAATTCATGGTTCCAATTTGTCTTTGTGTGTGTGTGTTCCTGGGGATTGACCACAGGGAAGCTGTACCCTGAGTTACACTCCCAGACCTTCTTGTTTTGAGGCAGAGTCTCCCAGGCTGGCCTCAAACTTCACCATGCCCTACTTTATCTCATATTCTTAAAGTAGGTATGAAACACAAGTGAAAAGTGTCATAGGTCAGTGTTTAACTTTTTTTTTTAACTTTTTTTTTTCACAAGAAAGATAAGTTCTCCAAGTAATAATCTTTTCTCCCCTACTCCACATTGTCAATAGAGATGGTAAAGTGAAAGGTAATTCTACAAGTGACAGCATGGTCATTTGTCATTTAGAACGCCCCTTATTGATAGAGGAGGGCTTATCCCAATGTTCCAATTTTATCCCCCTTGTGGAGACTTCCCAGGCCCTGGCTGAGGAACTCCACTAAAGCTACAGCCCCCAGACAAACCACTGACTTCTCTGGACACACACGGCTGTAAAATGTTCTCTGGGCAGTTGGGCACAATTTGTAGTGTTCATTTACCTCTAAAAATAACTTGCCTAATCGCATAAACAAAATGCCACTCTTCTAATGGATTATTAGCAGTTTAATTATTTGCATCAAGTCGGGAAAAGATGTGTAATTGCACACACTTCAACAAACTCACTTGGATTCCACATTTGTTGCCTATCTACCATGTGAAGGATGATATCAGCCTATAACTGTAATTTCTCTCCCTTGGCAAACTTTAATGAAGCATGAAGCTTTATCAATTCAGTATGTCCTCTTTGTAGGCTTTATTTAGCATGCCAACTTGGTCAGCAGCATTGTCTTCTAAATGACAACCTAAAGGTCATTCTGGAAGTGGACCACCAAGCTAGCTATCCAGGACTTTACATCCTGCACCCCTCTCTGAGGCTCACATGTTACAGTGTTCCTGACTTTCTAAAATTGGACTTTTCAGCTGCACCCTGCCTTCCCCAGACACACGTGTGTCTGCAGTCTTTCTTTCAACACCCTCTGCCTGAGTTGCTGAGGAGGAGGACGAATTCCACTGCAGCCTTCAATGCCATCTGCAGCTGCTTGTTATATATATGGGATTTCCGATCACCGGATGGGCATAACTGACTTCCTTTCCTGTGAAACAATCTCTCTAAGATTCCAACACTGCCAGTGAAGAGCAGAGTTGTGAGCCCTTCTTTAATTCATGGCTCAAGAACTTTACTCTGGACTCTGAAATGCCGGCCTATCTTCAAGCTAAATGGATGGACAGTGGAAAACAGGGAACTTAGTGTTGAATCATAGACACGTTTTCTTGTAGCGTGAGCCGGAGTAAAGGTTGGGAAGTGACAGGTTGTCATCTGAACCTGCTAGGTACTCAGTAAATATCTGCTGAACTGAATTAAATGACTTGAGAAGGAGTCTCTCTAAATAAAAGGAGCTGTTTCCTCTCCTACCGTCTTCCTCTGCGTTCCTGAGTGTGCTCTGTCCTCCACAGACATCCCGAGGACGTGCGGCAGCTCCACCAGGGACTTCTACTCTCAGCACTGAGTGATTTCTCAAGCTGCAGCCTGCACCAATGAGACAGAGCAGTGATCTACCGCAGGGTAGATTCCTGGTGGCCTTGATTTACGATTCAGAACTTTTATGGACTTTTCTCCAGAATATTTTTAACCCTATGAACATTTCTGCAGGGAAGAGGGAGTGGAAGTGTGCAGGCAAATACATCTTCGTGCAATGAGAATGCTACTGTTTGTCATCAAAAGCCACTAAAGCTACCCTCCTGTCACCTCCTTGCAAATCCCATGCAGGGCTGCCCTCTGTCCTGTGGCAGAGGTGCTTGTACCACAGGGGACACTTCACTCACCCCTCACTCAATTGGCTGCAGAGCTTCATCGTGAGTTACGTGTGGCATAGGAGGTGCAGTATCGCCAGCTCAGGAGCAGAGAGCTCTGTTCAGCAAGGAAGGACTAGATAGGTCACCCTCTTGGTGTTGCACACTGGATATTCACTTCCAGACCCTCCGCCCAGGCGGACTGCATATTCCCAAGTCGGAGGCAGGATAGCCCCTGTCCAGCAGCCAGTGCTGCTCGTCTGACCATAGAGGGATCCGTGACTCGTCAGCCCACCCAGAACACGGACACTCCCACACAGACAGCTCAGGTTTTAATAGTCCCTGGGTACATGGTGTCTTGAAGGCCTGCAGGGACCAGGACATCCCCGTTTGAATACACAATGTGGCCCACATAATGAGAATTTCATGAATGAGTGAGGGAAGGAAGGACTGAAGCGTGCCCACTTCTTAGCCAGGCGTTTGCACCATGGCTCCTCTGCTAGCTGCAGTCCCACGTGGGCATGGACAAGCATCACCGGGGGATTAAGGGCAGATACAAGAAGGAAGAGCCTCCCTGCCCTGACCAAACGCCGACCGTTGCCTTGGATTCTAACATCTTGTCATAATCCTTGGTGAGGAATGTTAGAGACTTAAAGGGCGTTTTCTGAGTAAGTCTTGTGAGCAAAGGAGCAGAGTTAGTTTGAGGAAGTACAGAGTGGAAATGGTGGCAGAAACCATGCGGAGCTCAGGAGGCACTCACTGCTCTGGGCCTCACCTCTGCAGAGCATTCAGGCTGTCGCTGGGCGGTGGTGGGCAGCCTCATGCCCCAGTGACTGTGCTCCTTAAGTCACCTGCTGCTTGCTGCACCCAGTTCCCTCTGCTGAGTGGGTGCCCTCACTCCTCCATCCACCAGTGCGGAGGAACAAGGCCGACCTCTGAGAGGATGTTGACTGCACTGTAGCCCTGGGGGCCAGGGGCCACGGGAGCTGTAACAGGGAGCCTACGACTCTGTTCTCTGAGCCTCCAGCTGGGACTCAGGTTGTGTGTGATTTAAAGGCATGGTTGTACACCCTAATTTAATAATACTCTTGAGGAATAAATGTGAACGGTCACTAAATCCACGGGACTACATTACATTGTCTGCCTCCAAAACAGAGCTTTTCACATAGTTCTAATGCCCCTCCATGAGACAAAGTTCTGCTACCCAGCTACAACAATGTCTTTAAAGCAGTTGTTGATGCACCATAATAAGCCCCTCAGGAAAGAGAAGAGCAAACACCTAAAACCACGGAGCCAGTGTGAGCAGAAGGTCAGTGTGGCCTTTTCCCAGGTGGCTTCAGAACAAGCAAGGGGCACATGAGCGATTCAGTGACAGAAGAGTAGCCAAAAGAATCTTACCACAGAAAACAGGTTCTGTCTGGAAAAATGGGGAGTTGGGATTCGTAAATGTGTACAAAACAGATGCCACTTGGTGTCTTACACCATGCAGTGGCGATTCTTGCCCTAATGCAGAAAGACCAGCACAAGCAGGAAAAGCACAAGCTCCAGGGCAGCAAAGCACCATGGGAGTGGGTTGCAGTGAGTAAAAAGGTTGGGCGACTTTCTCTGCAGGCTCCGGTTGCATCAGACTTTAATAGTATACTTAACATAATCATGAACTGAATTTCTGATCTTAAAATATTTTGTTACATTATAGCAACATTAATAGAATTATAATCAAAATGTACTCATAATCCCATGTCTTCAACAAGTCAAACTGCTCTTATTTGCTCATTATTCCTTTTAGTCTCTGTTATTAAAAAAAAAATAGAAATTTTACTTAACTTAAAGCACACTACAGTTAAGAGGTATTTGACATTTTGAACCAATACAAAATGCATAGAATTTTTAACCCCACCATTTTGACCTGAGAATGGTTTTAGACTGTATGTATCAATAAAAACTTCTCCTCAATTATAGCAACATTAAATACATTAAGCCAACATAATTCTTTGACCAGTTTCCTAGCCTGCTCATTCTACTGTTTCTATGAGTTTGAGTATTTTAGATTCTACATATAAATGTGTATTTTTTTCTTTCTGTGTTTGGCTTATTTCACTTAGTGTAACGTCCTCTAGGTTCATCCATGTTGCTGTCTTTATTTTTTTAAGGCCCATTCATATTCCTATGTGTGTTTGTGAGATATGTTTTATTCATTAATCTACTAATGGACAAGTAGGTTGACTCTGTATCTTAAGTATTGTGAACTACACTGCAATGACCACACAAGTGCAGATACTCCTTCAGGATCCTACTTTTCCTAGGAACCTCCAATACTGTTTTCCGTAAAGACTGCACCATGCTTCGTTCCCACCAGCAGTGGATAACGGGTTCAGTTCCTCCACGTCCTCACCATCAACTGTTGTTTTGTTCATTTGATAACAGCCATCCTAGTAGGTCTGAGGTGGTATTTCACTATAGTTTTGATTTGCATTTTCTGATGATTAGTGACACCAAGCAAATTTGCACATACCTCTTAGCCATCTGCATCTCTTCTTTGGAGAAATGTCTATTTAGGTCCTTTGCCCATTTTTTTACTGAGTATATTTTTCCTTTTGCTATGGAGTTGCAAGTTACCCAATTTGTTTTCTAGGAGCTTTCTTGCTTTATTTTTCACATACTGTACCCGGAATGTGTCTCTAGGCATAAAGTAGATGCCCTTTTCTTTCTTTCAAGTGGCTGTACAGGTAACACACTGTCACCTATTGAAAAACCCATCTTCTTCCATTGCTCTGTGATGCCACCATGTCAATGAGCCTGTTTCTGAGCTCTGTATTCTGCTCCATATGTTTAGTTGATCTTTTCTTGAAATGAAGGGCAATATCTTATTTCCTATTACTGTAGGACAGATGAGGCTGGACACCCGAGGAATCTTTAGGGAGCAGGTTTATTTAAGCTGCAGTGGTCCAGAGGGGTTAATTCCTAAAAATCTCTGGACCCTGGGTCTAGAAATTCTTTGAGATTTATACACAGTGTGTGTGCGCACTGGGTATATAGCAGTTGGTGATTACGTGGAAGGTACTCTTTGTCCCATATCCTTCAGCTAGACAGAGGTTTCACGAGATTTTACCAAGGAGTCTGTTACACCATTTGTTTGCAACCTGGCATTTACAGGAAAGAGGACATTTCAAACCACATTGAGCTCTCTGCAAAAATCCTGTGAAATCCTGTTGACACTCTTTGTAAAAGTCTTTCTGACAAGAAGAGAAGCTTAATCATGGTAGGGGTGCTTGAAGAAGCTTAATTATGGTGGGGTCTCTGTGGTGTATGTGGGGGGTACCTGGTGGCTGCATCACTATGGCACTGTGGAAAGTCTTCTGAAGCCCTGTCATCTTGTGCTTCTTCAAAGTAACAGTTATTCTGTTCTTTGTGTGCATAAATGCAAGCTTCATTGACTTAAAGCACAATTCTTTTAATAAATTTACCCATTAGGAAGAATTAGCTTCATTGCATATGTTTATTTTTATGCTCTGCTGAACACCCACACAATTTCTCATGTGGTTAAGTGTTTATAATGGAGCTTCTGCCCTCCAGTGCCACTGCACACATGGAGGTACAGAGCAACACCAGGGCGGGGGCTTCAGAAGCAGGCAAGTCCTAGCATTGACTATTACCAAATGTGCTCCTTTGATTACTTAACTTCCCTGAACTCAGATCCTCATTGTAAAATGCATTATCATATCATCTACCCATGGGGTTATAAGGATTTAAGAAATATAGGTAAAGCTATTATATAGTACCTGGCATAAAAAAAGATGTCAACTATTAAAAATGAAAGTCACTATTATTATTTCATGATAAAGTTTTTACTTTATCCCCAGCCAACACTAAGTCAATGAGCAATCACCTATGTTTTCTCTTGAGTCTGTAGGCACTTTTCTGAATTGGACACATTCAGATGAATGAATTGTTTTGTGCCCATTTCACCATGACTCAAGCACATAAGTTAACCAGTGACCATTATTTTCCCTTGGGATAATTCCCAGAGTTTCTCTTATAATCATCAAGAGGCCTTGAGGGAGATAACATGGAGGGTTAGCACAGGACAAGTGCTCAGGCTGAGCCAGTAGTATGAAGCCGAGGCCCTGTCCCTCAACCCGTTTTCAGGCATTTGGCAGACACAGCCTCTCCCAGCATGCACTCACCCGCTGCATGTCACTTTCAGGACTGGCATTGCAGGGCTTGGTGCAGTACCGGTGGCTCTCACCCACTGCAGGCAACAGGGCCCATGTATTTGTAGCTGCGTCTTCTTCCCATTTTGCCCCAGAACAGCTTTGTCTCCTTGGTTCTTCCCTGGCAGCCGGGTGGCCCTCTGGCTGGAGGATTCATGAGGTCCAGCACTTGCCTGTTCCCAAATGTGCACCATGATGCTCTCTGCAGCAGCTGCTGAGTTCCTTGGGCACCTGTCATCTGCCCTGATGCACTGCGTGGCATGTCCAATCCTGCTGAACTGTGCTCGGGAGCATGCCTTTCAGCCAGCAGCTTGGGACTTGTGTAGCAGTGATCTGCTCCATGTTTACTATAGCTCATAGGAAATCCAAGTATTATTTATTGAAGTCATAGGAAACCACAAGACTCTCCCAGGCTCAAGGTGGATGACATATTGTTCCACATACAAATGGACACAGATGACTTAAGCTAACAGTTTTACATTCAGCTTGGAGACACCATTTTTCACATTAAAAGTGTTTATAAACCATTTGACATAGATTTTCCTGTGTGAGCATTTCTGAAGCAGTTATCATCATCACACTTTAAAGCAGATGTTGATGAAAAGAAGAGACAACTATCAAGTTACCTATACATATTATCTCTTCAAAGGCTGGTCAGATCTTTGGCCGGATTTTAAACCACAGAAGATTTTGCATCTGAGTACTTGTGAAATAAAAGTATGCCTCTTTTACTCCACACTAGTGGTGGATATGCTTTTGTGTGTAACTCAAACTTGATTTTGTTGCCAACTGCATAATCAAGAGTTTGCACCTGTTACTTTTCTTGAATTGATTCAACTCAATCGAGTCCTGCTTTGTGATTCTCTTTGTATCAAACATGCCCCTGCATAATCATTTCTCTTGCTTTGCAAACAAAGGTTTTCTTTCTGACAAAGAAATAGGATTATCAAATGCATTTACTTCATGTGTCTGACAACTTAATTTCAATACATAATAATACTAAGATGGTACTGTTTTCTGTTGGTGTAACAAAATACCTGAAACTGTATGACTTATGTAAAAAAAAAATGGCACAGCATCTGCTCAGTATCTGGTAAGTGCCTCATGCTACATCCTAACAAGGCAGAGTGTGTTGCATGGCAGAGAGTGCTATTACTTTGGCTAAATAGGGATGGGGAAGTTTAGAGGGAGATTTTTTTTTTAATATTCTACTTTATGTATTCCTATTCTTTGAAATTATTACCTTTATATATGAGAACAAAGCAAAAATATTTAAGGGCTTTTGATCTAAAGAATAAAGTCCTAGGCAGCACCCACACCCTTGCTCTGCTGTGGCCTGTCAGCTGACTATAGCAGAGGTCTGGTCAACTTCTACAGACTTTGTCTTAAATATGAGCAGAGAGCAAATTCTAATGGGAAAACCAACAATCCAGGAAAACAGACAGAAAGCGCCTATATAAGACACAGAACACAAGGAAGACAGGGATCATTTTATTTTTTTGTGTGAACTTTTCATTTTGGAATTATTTCATAAAAAAGTTGTAAAAAAGATTTATAAAAAAGATATATAAAAAATTTCCTACATACTCTTCAGATTCTCCAAATGTTAACATTTGATACTAAAATCAGGAAATTAGCAGTGTGTTCTAATGTGTGATCGATATCCCTTCTTCAGATTTCACCCATTGTTTTGTTAGTGTCATTTTCTGATCCAAAATCTAATCAGATTTCTTGCTCTCATCTGTCCCAAGCCTTAGCCTCCTCCTAACTCTTTGTCTTTAAAATTTTCAAAGAGGAATATAGAATACAAGTATAAAATGTTCTTGCCCCTGTCTTAGTCTAATGCTTCCCCATGTATGATTTTTGGTAAACATCACAGAAGTGATGATGTGTCTTTGACATACCAGGAGGCTATGATTTGCTCATTATTGATGCTGTTGACTTTAATGGTTCTGTCTTCTCAGGTTATTCACTGTAAACTTACCATTCTTTCCTTTGTAAGTAGTTAAGTACCAGTGGCATGAGACTTCAACACTACATCAGACTTGGGCACCCATGACTATGGGTTTGCAGTTAAGATGGTAATATTTTTTTGAAAAGGAAATGGATAGCCTAAGACAGTTCTATCCAGGAATGGACAAACTCTAGCCTGAAGCCAAGTTCAGCTGCTGCCTGGCTTTATGAGGTGGTAGTTGTTTTTGATGATTGTCATTTTAAAATTTTTATTGATGTTATAATTATACATAATAGTGGGATTTATTGTTACATGTATGTACATGCACATAATATAATTTGGTCAGTTTTATTCTCCGATATCTCTCCTTTCCCTCCTGTTGCTTGTTTTTGTGTGAACATGATCTCACACCCTCATTTATGGATCATCTGTAGCTGACTTCACACAGGGGCAGAGCCGAGTAGCTACAACAGACACCATATATCCCATGAAGCCTAAATTATTGTCTGGCCTTTATAGAAAATGTTTTCCAACCCTGCTTTGGCAAAATATTGCCCTTGCAGGCTGGGGATGCAGCTCCATGATAGAGCACCTGCCTAGCATGTGTGAAGTCTGGTTTCAATGCCCACCACAGGGGGAGAGGGGGGACTGCGCTTAATAAACCAGTACAGATATTTTGAGAAACAAAAAGAACAGAAAAAGAGTTCCAAAAAATAAAAACCTGATTATCAAAATGAAAAAGCAAATTCAATAGAAGGATTTAAGAATAAACTGTAGGCGATATTTCAGAAAATTGAAATAAAAGATTAAAACAAAATGAGATGATCAGTCAAGAAAGAACAATAGTCCATCAATAAAAGTTACAGAAAAAGACAACAGAGAAAGTACTGCCAGATTAAGAAATCCAGAACTGCAATACACAAATTCTTCAATAAAATGATCCACAATAAATACAAAGAAATTCCAAAAATATCACCTTGAAATGAATGAAGAAAGAAAGAAAGAAAGAAAGAAAGAAAGAAAGAAAGAAAGAAAGAAAGAAAGAAAGAAAATTTTAAAATGCTTCCAGAGAAAGCGGAGAAAGATTGCATATGACAGGGGCCAGGGGTGGGGGATAACAAATGACATCTCACAGTGCTAGATGCCAAGGAAAAAAGGTCTTCAAAGTTTCAAGAAGGCTATTTTTCTTGTTTACAACTTGGTATCCAGCTAAACTATCCACCAGGCTTTTTTTTTTCTCTCAGAAATTCATGAATTCAAAATGCATGTCCCACATCAACCTTTCTTAGAAAGCCACAGGACAATGTGCACCACTGAAAAAGGACAAGGAAGAAGACAGGATTCCATAAAGTTGGGATGCCCACAGGAAACCCTAAGATGACAACCATCCAGCAAGGCTAGAGAGCAAGCAGTTTCAAACAAACAAAGGCAAATGGGGATAAAATATTCTGGGAGAAAAAAGAAATTATAATTCATACCTTATTTAATATGTTTAGATATGTTTAGAAATATGGAGGTCAATATAAGAAGCAGTAGCTTTAAGAAGTTGCATATTGTATCAGACACATGAGAGGGCATGTGGGGACAGCAGTGTCTTGTAGCCTTACTCAGTCACATAAGGTGTGCACACTTGCTTTGGAGTACCATGGCTTCCTGAAGGCTGTTCCCCTGCCTTGAGTACCTTCCCCTTGCTTCCCAACAACTTCCCTGAGATGCAGATGTTCCCTGAGACATGAATGGTTTCCAGTCTTCTTCAGGCCTCCTTCAAGCTTGAATAGTTGCTGATATATTAGTTAAAAGAGCTTTCACTGATTCAACCAATAACTACTGAGCATCAGTTTTTGGCCTGGCATCCTATTGGATGCTAGAGATAAAGCAGTGGACAAGAATCATAGTACCTGCTACATGACTAGCAATCTGGCTCTAAAGGAAGACATTAGGCATTAGTGAAGTCCAGTATTAACAAAGTTTGCAACAATAAGCCCCAGTCTAAAAGCTTTCCAGTTGTCCTATATTTCTTGCACCCCCAACTCCATCCAAGTGTTGTTAAACAGGAATTGAAAAGACAGTTCTTTCTCTGGTTCTACCTTATTTCTGGTATTTTCAGGATGTCTAGTCCCTGCACAGTGTAACCAGCAAGTTTAAGGCGTCTCCTCAAATAGTCTTGTGATGGTTTTCAGACTCAGTCCTGTGAATGACATTTGACTCCAAGATAATACCTTTCCTGCCTCCAAAGTGCCAACCTGCCTCTCACCAACTCCTCATACTCCTGTCTCTGGTCACTGCTAAGCCAAAACCTCTTCCATCCCCAACTCCCACTCAAGTGGGGCAGATAATCTTAATGTTCTCTTTGGTGATACCATGAAATGATGTTGCTTTTCACTTTCAATGTCTGATGGGAATTTCAGATTCTCTTCTCAAGGGCTTCAGTCTGAGGCCAAGGAGAACAAGAGAGTGGAGGACAATGTCAGCAGCAGAAAGTCTTTCTACTCTCACACTTCTTTGAACATTAACCTAATATCTGTTCCAAGTCTTCAGTTCATTGCTGTCTTCAATCTCTTTATTCTGCATTCACACACACACACACACACACACAATCATGTACACACCTCAAAAGAGAAAATTTGTTATAATTCAAAAGAAGGAAAAACACAGGAGGATGAGTTTAATCACGCATGCCTGATTACGAGAAACATGGTGAATTACTAAAAAATCACCTCTGAGATCAACTTTCACGAAGGAGATAAAAATATGGTCAAACTATAGTGCAGTCTAAAAAAAATTTGAAACCAAATTCCCTAAAATAACAATATCCTTATATACACACTGACTCTCCTGGATTATTTCTACAGGTGAAGTGTTTGATAACTCCTCCATCTCTACCCTACTAAGGGTGAGCTAATCTAATTGTATTGCACCAGAAACTGTTCTTTTTTTTTTTAATTCTTTTTTAGTTGTATATGGACACTATATCTTTATTTATTTCTATGTGGTGCTGAGGATCAACCCCAGTGCCTCACCTGTGCAAGGCAGGCACTGTACCACTGAGCTATAGCCCAAGCCCAGAAACTATTTTTAATTTGTATTTCTTCTGATGATCTCAGATACATCTTACTTCTTGGATTTGCCACATTTATTTGCTTTGTTTTATTAAATAACAAAATGGCTGTTGAGCTGTAAAACATAGCACTGTGTAATTCTAATGAATACCATGAAGTTTATATTTAAATATATATTCTCATTTGGGCTTCTTACCGATTAAGAAAATACAAAGATTAAGCTACCCAGCACACATGTAGATTAGGTAGACTTACTTGATTTTTTTTTAAATAAGGGCATAAGAAAAGTAAATATCATTTTCCCTTTTTGTTTTAAGGGAATTTTCATTGGGATATGCTGTTTTGTTTTGTTTTTTAAGACTTTTTAGTTGTCAATTGACCTTTGTTTTATTTATTTAAATGCATGCTAAGAATTGAACCCAATGCCTCACACATGCTAGGGAAGCCTCTATCACTGAGCTAGTACCCCAGCCCTGGGACATGCTGTTTTTATTTTTAAATTTTAATTCAACTTCTAAATATTAACTTAAAATGACCCGCGAATCATACTTTCTAATGTAAAGTAAAAAGCCACCAGATTACTGCAATATGCTTTATTTTAACTTCCAATACCAGGAACAAATTTGTTAGTCAAAAATAAACAGCACACCACACTTTGTCACCTACTGTCAATTCTTAATATTTTGTCCCAAACCAATGGTTTATTTTTGCCACACTGAGGTAAAGAACCAGGCTGACAATGAAGTACTCTTCAGTCTCTTCAATCCACACCAGCTCCGCATGCACTCTTCCTTCTGTATCCATGTAGTCCACATAGTATGTCTGTCCCAAGAAATTGGGACCATCTGAGGGGCAGGCTGCAGATCTCATGCAAACAGGAGAACTCAAGCACCAAAAGGGCTTCCTGTGTTCATCCAATAGTGTTATGTCCACTATAGAACAACTCTAAAAATAAACAAGATTTATGGAAATAAAATGGCCTATTAGACACAATTTTCATGGAGATTGTGACTCTATGTAAAACTGACTGGAAATCCTGCATGTGACATCAAAATTGGAAGACTATCACTGGCATTTCGTGGCCTAAACCATAATTAGTATTTCCTGCCTCATCATTTAACAGTCACACTCATTCGAACACAGAAGGGGAGGCCTGGGGATCTTCCGATATGGTACAGAACTTTAGTGCCAGAGCCTGAGAGATGCAGCACAAACGCTGCCCCTGTCCACACAGTCTCACCATTTAGAGGCCACAGACATCACACAGAGGACACAGATGGTTGTGAAGTGCTTCCAAGAGCATGGGGCCACGCTGCCCTGGAGAGCAGCAGTGATCCCTCCAGTGTCTCGATGACACCTACAGACTGTGGCCTCCTCTCCTGTAACAACCCCTGCTCTTTGAGGCTCTGAAGTTCCAGCGCTTCCACGCTTGCATCACCCGGACTCAGTCATAACCAACCTCATGCTCATCCCTCTCACTGTAAGGCAGGCCCTCTGTTGCCTCTGTGTCTCTCTCTCCGCTCACTTGTTCCCAGGTTTCACTATCCCCTGAGGGATTCCAATACCCACAGGGTCTCAGTACTCTCAATTCCTGCACCACATGACGTCTATGGTCTGCTCTCCACTTCACTTCAGTCATTCCTTTCCAGGGTTTTACCTTTAAACAAATCATTCCCCTAAGTGTTCTCCTTCAAGATCAATACTGTTTCTGTGTCTCTTTACCTTTCAGCTTATTCACAACCACTTCCATCATGGCTATCCTTCAGATTCACCTAGAATTTTCACACTGCAAATCACAACTAATTCGTGCATCCTGAATTACATTTAGTGGGGGCACAGCTAAAGGTCAAAATATAATAAAACAGCAAACTTCAACAAGCATCATACATAATAAGCATAAGTATTATCTTATGAATTTGTGTTTTAATGACCCATGAATATGTATATTCACATGTATGTGGATCACAGTGGAAATGTAAAATGACTTGAGAGCACAGTGCATGCGTCCTCACCCCCTGCCCTCCAGTTCTCCTTCTCAGGCTCTTCTCACCTACTTTAGACCTTTCTGTCCTTCTCTGAACTGATGATGAACACTTCCTTTGCCTCTCTTTCATCATACCTGAGAGCAGGTTTAGCCAAACCCCAGCCCTGGATGAACTCCATTATTTATCTCTTTCTCTTTGGATCTGAGTGAAAAGCTATTCCAAAACCATGCTCAGCATCACATGTGGATCCTGCCGTGCTGCTCTGGGGGCTCACTCATCCCTCCCTTGTCCCTCAGCACCCTATTCAAGGTGCCTTGGCAGATAACCACACTCTGCACAGGAAGATAAAAAAAAGGCACTTTCCTTATTATCCCAGCACCAAACCTGCCATGCCCCCACCCCCACAAAGGGCCATGCCTAAACTCTCTCCCCAACCCTTGGTATGTCTCAGCCTTCAGAACTCAGAGTAGACACTAGTTCCTTGGGGAAGTCTCCTTGACACTCCTATCTCCACAGGCCATAAGCTCAATGGAAGACAGTTTTTTGATGTTGTTTTAATGTGGTGGTTTTGTTGGTTTTTGGACTCATCTCACATGCCTGAGCACCCAGGTCAGACTAGCCCTTTGTGGCCAATAAATATTTGCTGATGAATTAGCAAATGAATGATAAGTAAGCCCTGTCATAAGGCTGAAAAGAGTTCATTCTGCAAAAAGGAGAAAGAAAAGGAAAGAGCACATGCACAAAGGCTGAAAGAATATGACACAGTGGTTGTACTGAGGACCAGTCTGTATGACCAGGGCCCAGGAAGGGAGACTCCAGAGTTGCCAGGGCAGGACTCACATTAGCTCCTATTCTCATAACAGGGTCAAAATCGAGTGTCTGGCAGACTATAGCACCCGTCCACGTGGGAATTCCCTGCTCATTCATGGCACCAACAGCTTGCAGCAGAACCTATGCAGCCAGCCGCAACACTTCTCAGCAAAGTAGCCATAGCACCCTTCTTATGGGGCATGAGCACCCACAACATGCAGGACCCAGGATCTTCCCATGGCAGGCTCTACTGACCTCAACTCTTCATGCATAAAGCAGAATGACAGATCTATACTAAATACCTAGTTTAAGTTAAAACTTATGTCAAACTCTATGTAGATTTACAAGGAACATTAAAATAACATCAAAAAATACCAAAGCATGAAAGACAAGGAAAGGTAGACATATAAGAAAAGCTTACCAAAAGAAAATTCGTCAGAAGCGTGATAGGAACTGAGAGCAAACAGAACAGGGGAGTGCTGTATCGTATATCACACTGATGACTGCAGCAGGGCGCCCTTTATAGGGAACTTGGACACCTAAAGTGTCTTTGTAAAATAGTGTGGTAACTGCTCATATAGCAACTGTCCTATGTGGATTGGTTACTGACATTCAGCCATTGTAAGTATCTTTGAAATGCATTTTAGCTGGTGGTGAGGGCCTGTAATCCCAGTGACTCAGAAGGCTAAAGTAGGAGGATCTCAAGTTCAAGGCCATCCTCTGCAACATAGCAAGGCCCTAAGCAAGTTAGTAAGACCCTGTCTCAAAATAAAAAATAAAAAAAATTGGGGATGTGGCTCAGTGGTTGAGCACTCTGGGTTCAATCCCCAGGAGGAAAAAAAAATTATATCAAATCTGACTTATTTAAAAGGAAAAAACTGATCTGCTTTTACTGTTTTTAATGCTGACCCCAACTCAAGATGTTTCTCACTGGCACCTCCACCATCCCAGCAGGTAATAGCAGCCACCACGCTTCTGAACTCACTCCAAGCTCTAGAGAAGAATTTTCATATGGAAACAGTGAAGTCCAGAGGATCAGGACCCTTGCCAGGACATGTCACTTCAAATAAAGCAATGTAACAAGGCAACATATCCTCTGTCATCTACATTATTTTTGTTTTTTATTTTTTTGTCCTTAGCACCATAATCAGTTGGGTGACATACTTTCTTACCAGTATTTGCTCAGATGGGCATTTTAAGTGTCAGAAGGCTCCTTTCCAGAGGCAGTTTTCAGAAGCAATTTTTTAATGTCTATTTTTAATAGCTATATATACCTAAAAACACTTTATATCGTATGCTCTTGTTTAAAAATAAAGGCTTTAGCTCCTTGAGAGCAACTTCTCAAATGTATTTTATTAATTCATTATTCCTATGCCTGAGCTGCATGGCAAACACAAGGAACATATCATTCACTTGACTTCCTTCTTTGGGAACAAGGACAGCTTAGTCTTAGTAGTGACCCCATATATAAATGGCAAATGCAGATTAACCATGCCCACCTCCAGCCGAGAAGAAGGCACAGAATTTTGAGCTATCGTCCTCCTTTCTTCTCCCAAAGTTCATCCAAGAGAAGGAATTTATAGAGGAACTATCCAGAGCCAGGCAGTCCACTGGCTACTTCAGGGACTCAGAATCCTGTTTCCAGATCAAGCTGCTGTGCCAGAAGCCTGAGTGCCTGGGAAAATCCACAGCAGCCAGCACCTCTGCCCAGAGATCACTGAAGGGCCTCAGCCTCTGTAAGAACTGCTGTGAGGAGTACACGAGTACATTTGCTGCTGAAGTGCTATTTAGGGTTAGTTGGCCTTGCATACAGCTCCATTAGAGATGTTGTTTTAATAATAGAGCTGGAATAAAGCTTTGCTTCTTAGCATAATTACTATATTTCCCTTTGTCCCTTAGTGAGACTAAATGACAGCTTTCATCTTGTTCTAAACTTCCAGAAAACACATAACAAATTATTTTTAAAGATTATGCTGGCCCTTTACAGAAGTCATATTTATATTCAGACTTTCTGGTCCACAAGGTAAATTTTGATTCTAATATTTTATCTTAGTACACATTTTTATTTTAGGCCCCCTCTAAGGCTATCAGAGGAAAATAAAAAGTTAGGTTTATGCTCTTAAAGACATGAAACAACATTCTTTTATGTGTGATAAACATAATGTTTACCAAATTTTAAATGTGCGCTTCTAGATAAATAGGATGAGTAAAACATTTCATTGTGCCAAATATCTTCTCCTTCCTCCTACATCCTTCCATCCTTCCCTACCAATTTCCAACACTAAATCAACTCCCATCCAAGTGGTTAATTTTTTATGTAACTATCAAAAAGACACCTGTATCCTGGAATAAGAATTTATAACTGCAGAAAACTTTAAATTCATGTAGGAATGATGATGACATTTTGAGCAAATGCTATTTGCCTGGTCCAACTTTCAGTTCTGCTCCCTCTCTGCAGAACAGACAGGTTTTAAGAAAGTGGAGAGTGCAGTCAGCTCAACCCAAACACTGCTCTAGTCTAACTCCACACACCATGAAGAGCAAACGGTGCTTGATAAGAATGTGATGGAGGAATCATGTGGTTGTCACTGGCTTAGGGAATGCCCACAGATCTACAAGGACACTAGCAACTCCATCACTGAAGCAAACAATACCCATGTTCCACTCTCCTTGGCCTCTTTGCTTGGGGATAGCTGGCAGCACTGCCCAGCTCATGTAAACCAGAATAAAAAGTCCAACACTTTAAAGGAAGCATCATAGATATATATCAACACCCTCATTTTGTTATGCAGAAACCATGATACGAAGAAAAGGAAGCAACTGTTTTTTTGTTGTTGTTGTTTGTTTTTTTTACCTTTATAAAGCCATCAAAAATATTAGTTTTCCAAGCAAGGCCAACTTTTCCAATAAGAGGTAGGTGTTCTCTGTTATTTTTAAAATTTATCACAACCAGCTTCACATATCCATCTTCGATGCATCCTGAAAATAATTTAAGGTTGTTAGTTACTATATTAAGGCTGGACAACAAATCAAGAGTCTTCAGGTTGGCAGGTCCATAGGGATACTTATCATGTTAAGTTCTAGATTTACCCAAGGACATATGAACAGCAAATCCTGGCCCTGAACTGAGACTAGAGCCTTAGAGAAAATTAATGAGTATTCCTAGAAAAGGAGAAAGGGATGTTGAAGGTGAGTCAGGACATGTACCTTGTCTCTAATGAAAAGACTACGTGAAGAGCCTTTGTCTTGATTAAGGCTCTTATCACTTGGTCAATGCAATAGTAATGGAAACAGAGAACCAGAAATATGAAGCTTAAGGAAGCAAATACAGAAGAGGCAAAGAAAGACCATAAAATGAGAGGGAACAAGGAGAACACTCTCCTGAGAAAGGAGAGAATAGAGAGCAGATAAACAGGAGGTAAGGGAAGAAGAACAGCATTCAAAATGAACATCTTTGCACATGCTCACAAATGAGTACAAGTCCTTGCACATGCTTACTAAAGTGCAAGGCCAAACCTTGCCTGGGCTCCTAACTAGCTCAAAGCTGGACACTAGCAACTCCATCACTGAAGCAAACAATACCCATGTTCCACTCTCCTTGGCCTCTTTGCTTGGGGATAGCTGGCAGCATTGCCCAGCTCATGTAAGGATGAGCTTCACAGATCCAATGAACACACCATGAAGAGCAACCATTAAGCACAGTAACACAGTAGAAAGATGATACAACACCTGAATAAGATGAAGCACAATTCAGAAGGCAAAGCACATGGGAAAAACAGAAGAGCAATGTTCTTCGGCCCTAGGTTTAGTTATTTCAAAAGACAAAATACAACCAAAGCCAAGTTGTCTTGGGACCAATGCCCTGTTACACAAATTCTATACTGTCTCCTATAACTGAAGCACAGCCAAAGGTAAAACCAATGTTTTGCAGGGCCCTTCTCTATAATAAACAATGTACCTTAAGTGGAAAACGCCACCAGAGGCAGGCATCCCATGTCCTGGGGCGGGGCACTCTTCACCTAGGTATTCTCTCTGCTGGCTTCTGAGAGTCTCATCTCTGCCCCAACTATGGTGGCAGCCCACACTTCCCTCCCTGTTGTTCAGTAATTAACAAAAACTGTGCAGCTTCTTTCTCCACTGCCTCTAGGTACAGGATCGAATGCCAAACAACATTGTCCCTTCCCGAACAGCTCTACTGTCATTAGCAGGGCTGGACAGAAGCAGGCGAAGTCTGTGAAAAGCAAAGCTTCGGTAATGACATTCTGAATGGACCAGATGTGACTGCTCTGCTGTGCACTACTGCACAGCTATGAGCAAAGCAAGAGAGGCCTCCGACTGGCATGGCAAGGGCAGGCCTGTGTGCTAGCAGTAAGTAGCAGAGCCATACAGAAAACCACGAGTCCATTTCCATGTGACTTATCCTCAGCACACCAGAGAAAATGCACTCCCGATTCAACAACCAATAACATCTCAATGGCAACTGTCTGAGCTAATACACACGAAATTCCTGCAGGAGGCAAACCTGCTGTTATTTGTTATTACCAGATATCCTACCATTTCAAAACAATCATGCCTACCATTTCAAAACAATCATGATGCTGTGGTGGCTTCAAAGGTCCATGCTCTTTTTGCCAGTCCTTCACGCCCACTTACATTTATCTTACAGAGAAGGTTCAGCTCTGTCTGCATTTCAACAGCCCACACAGGAAATGTGTGGGTCAAAGTGTGTGTACACACAGGTGGCACTTGGAGTACTTGTTGCCTACCACTGAATTCAGCATTTTACATTACAGTAGCTTAAAAAAATGCTTTGAAATATTATTTAAAAAATAATGCTTGTAATTATGTTTTATAGTTTTCTGAATTCATAGATGAGAAAACTGATGGACAAAGGTTAACAATGATTTGTTGAAAGTCCTCCCACTAATAAATAGCAGAAGCACAATAGTTTTGTTGTCTAAAAGATTAACACATACAAAAAGGGACAAACAGACTTACCTACTGGTTTTTATACTAGCTAAGAATTTATAAGGGGGGCTGGGGATGTGGTTCAAGCGGTAGCGCGCTCGCCTGGCATGCGTGCGGCCCGGGTTCGATCCTCAGCACCACATACAAACAATGATGTTGTGTCCACCAAGAACTAAAAAATTCTCTCCTCTCTCCCTCTCTCTCCCTCCCTCCCTCTCCCTCCCCCTCCCTCCCTCCCTCTCTCTCTCTCTCTCTCTCTCTCTCTCTCAAAAACAAAGAATTTATAAGGGTAATTCAAATTCTCATGATGCTTTGTTTACATTATTACTGTCAATAGAGAAAACCCTACCTATAAATTATCAAAACAAGATTCACTGGGGGATCATTTATGGCTCCCTCAAACTTTTTTTTTTAATATTTATTTTTTAGTTATCGGCGGATACAACATCATTGTTTGTATGTGGTGCTGAGGATCGAACCCGGGCCGCACGCATGCCAGGCGAGCGCGCTACCACTTGAGCCACATCCCCAGCCCTCCCTCAAACTTTTGACAATTTTTCAATCTGTGAGTCTCACACTCACCATTTCCCATTCTCAACCCTCCATTTAGCTAGGTAATGAGTGCCTTGATTGCCCCTTGATGAGACAAGCACACCTATTATGGTTTAGACATTAGATGTTTCCTAAAACCTCATTTTAAAAATATAGGAAAGTTCAGAGGTGAAATGATTGGGTTATGAGTGTCTTCATGTAATCAGTGCATTAAACTGCTGACAGAGATTAACTTGGTGGTAACTAGCGGAAGGTAGGGTGTGGCTGGAGGAAGTGGGTCATTTAGGGATGTACCTTAGGGGTATATATTTTGTTCCTGATGAGCTAGACCATCTCTGCTTCCTGGCTGGCATGACCCAAGCTGCTCTCCTCCTCCACACTCTTCTACCATGATGTTCTGCCTCCCCTTAGGCCCAGTGCAGCAGAGTCTGCCCTCTAGAGACCAAGACCTCTGAACCTATGAGCACCAAATAAACTTTTCCTCTTCTAAAATTGTTCTTATCAGGTCTTTTGGTCACAGTGGCAAATAAGACTGATTAAAACAATGGCCCTGCATACCCGAGGTCAGAAGTGAGCAGAGGATGGGAAAAGCCATTTTATGGAAAATGCAGTGCAGAGAAGCCCTATTCCTTGGGGCTGGCAGAGGCAGAGCTCTAGAATAAGTGCACTAATAGGTGATGTTTTCTGGAGAGAAGCCACCGAGTGTGTACCTCAGGTGCAAATGTTCCATCTGTGCTCCTGGCAAGACACTGGGCTCCTATATCCACACTACATTTCTGTACTCTTTAAACCACTCAAGATAAATTTTACTATAGGAGACTCCAACTGAAACCTGTAGGTACATTAGACCATTCCCCAATGCACCAAATAAAACTTAAGGCTCACCATCTTGGCGTCCAGTATCAATGCACATATAAGAATGATAAGGACACGATTCTGAACAACGCCTGGCCATATACTAGCTCTATAACGAAGGTCAACTTGCAAGCTTCATAAAATAGGCATACAAATAGAGAGCATCTGAGAAAGCTTTGTGAGAAGTAGTGGAACTAGTAAGATATAAACATTACAAGGAAGCTTATTATGCCAGGCTGCATGTGAAGTACCTTATGTGCATTATTAGAACAAGAAATCAATCTAAAGGGCCAAGTCCACTGTCAAACAGGTAGAGATAACCAAGTTCATGGATTCAAGACTGAGTAATGTTAAGGTATCTATTTACCCAAATATACTATTGGTCTGTCTTCTATTTTTGTGAGATATATATATATATATATACACACATACACACACACACACACACACTCATACACACATATATATGTATGTATGTATATGTGTGTGTGTGTGTATATATATATATATATAGTATCTATTTACCCAATCTACCTATAGATTCAAGGCAATCACAATCATAATTCTGGCAATCATTTTCATAAACACTTTATAAGTAATACTTATAAATAAATAATTTAAAATAACAAGATAATTCTAAAATCCACATAGAAATGCTAAGGACCTAAAATACTCAAAACTATCATGGAAAAAAGAAAAGGGACTTCAACACTTACAACAGAGCTCCATCAATCAAGACAGTGTAGAACTGATTCAAAAGACACATAAATGGATCAATAGAATACATGTCCAGAAACAGAACCAATTTTATAAGCAATTGATGTTTTATTGGCACATTACAATTGTACATAATAGTGGGATTCATTATGCTATAGTCACACATAATTTGATAAATCTCATTCCCAGTACTTTCCCTTTTTCTTCCCTACTCCCTCCCCTAATCCACTGACTCTACTATACTGATCTTCTATTATTATTTTAATTAATGCATTATAGTATATATGATTCAAATTATGCTATGGCTACAACTACTTCCTGATGACCTTCCCTCCTTCTGAATCCCCTTCCTCTATACTATTGGTCTGTCTTCTATTTTTGTGAGATATATATATACACACACACACACACACACTCATACACACATATATGTATATGTGTATGTATAGTATCTATTTACCCAAACTACCTATAGATTCAATACAATCACACTGAAAAAAGAATATATATATGAAAATTATAGAATACTGAAGAGACTCAAAAAATTTATATATATATATATATATATATATATATATATATATATATATATATATATATATATTCTTTTCTCTCTCTAGCTTCTGTATACGAAAAGGAAACATTTAGCCCTTTTACTTTTTGAGTCTGGCTTATTTCATTTACCAATGATGTTCTCCAATTCAATTCATTTACCTACAAATGACATAATTACAACTTTTCTTTCTAAGTAAAACTTCATTGTGTGTATATATATATACATACACACACACACACACACACACAAACACACACACACATATTATATATACATACATACATACACCACATTTTCTTTATCCATCCATCTGCTGATGGACAACTAGATTGGATCCATAAATTGACTATTATAAATTGCATTATTATGCATGTGTCACTACAGTATGCTGACTTTAGGTATTTTTGATAAATATCATTTCTAGTCTTTTGAGGAATCTCCATATTGCTTTGCAAAGAGGTTGTACTAATCTGAGTTCCCAACAAAAATGTGTAAGTATACCACTTTCCCCACCCTCTCCAGCAATTATTTTGTTTATATTCTTGATGGCTGCCATTCTAACTAGAATGAGATAAAATCTCAAATAGTTTTGATTGGCATTTCCCTAATTGCTAAGGATATTGACCATTTTTTCATATATTTGATGTCCATTTGTGTTTCTTCTTTTGAGAAATGTCTTTACATCTTTTGTCCATTTATTAATTAGGTTATTAGTTTTTCTGGTCTCAGTTTTTTTTGAGTATATATTCTGGATATTAATCCCCTGTCAGAAGAATAGCTGTCAAAGATTTTCTCTCATTCTTGTTTCCTTTCTTGCACAGATGCTTTTTAATTTGTTTCCATCCACATATTGATTCATGGTTTTATTTGTTGAGATTTAGGAATCTTATTAAGGAGATCAGTGCCTGCTCCCATATATTGGATTATTGACCCTATGTTTTATCTATCAGGTTCATTTTTTCTGATCTAATTCCTAGGTCTTTGATCCACTTTGAGTTGATTTTTGTGCAGGGTGAGAGAGAAGGGTCTAGTTTCATTCTTCTATGTAAGGATATTCTGTTCTTCCAAGCACCAGTTGTTTAAAAGGTTATTTTTTCTCCAACTATGTTTTTGTCAAGGAACAGATGAGTGAATTTATGTGGATTTATCTCTGTGTCTTCTATTCCATTCCACGGGTCTTCATATCTGTTTTTATGCCAATACCTTGTTGGTTTTATTACTCTAGCTCTGTAGTATAATTTGATTATGTACTATCATGCCTTCATCATACCTCTCACTGCCTTGGCTATCTGGGTCTTTTATTCTTCCATATGAATTTCAGGACTGTTTTTTCCTAGTTCTATAAACAAGGTCATTGGTATTTTGATCCCCATTCAGTGCATCCCCAGATTGCACTGAATCTGTGTATTACTTTTAGTAATATGGGCATTTGACACTATGAATTCTGCCTGGCCATGAATGGGGGAAGGGGTCTTTTCATTTTCTAAGGTCTTCTTCAATTTCTTTTTTCAGAGTTTTCAGTATTCTATAATTTTCATTGTAGAGGTCTTTTACCCCCTTAGTTTGATTTATTCCCAAAACTTTACTTTTCATTGAGGTTATTATAAATGAAATAGTTTTCTTGATCTCATCAAATTCATTCAATAGGAAAGCTATTGAATTTTCTATGTTGAAAATTTTGTATCTTGCAACCTTCCTGAATTTGTTTATCATGGGTCACTTAAGTTTAGAACCATTCATCAGCAAACAGAGATAGTTCAATGACTTTTTTTCCTATTTTATCCCTTTAATTTCCTTTCATTTCCCAATTCCTTTTGGCTAGAGTTTCAAGAACTATACTGAATAGGAGTGGTGAGAATAGACATTTTTATCTTGTTCCTGAGGAAATGCTTTCAATTCTTCTCTGTTCACAATGACCTTGACTGTGGGTTTGCTATACATAGCCTTTATAATGTTTAAGTACATTCTTTCTATCCCTATTTTCTTCAGTGTTTATTTTCTAACATTAGAGGTGCTAGATTTTTTGAAAAGCTTCTTCAGCATCTATTGAGATGAACATGTGATTTCTGACCTTGATTCTACTTATGTGATAAAACACATTTATTGCTTTGCATGTGATGAACCAACCTTGTACCCCTGAAATGAATCTAACTTGATCAATTGTGCTTTTGAATATGGACTGCTAATATTTTATTGAGGACTTTTCGCTTCTAAGTTCATCAGGGGTAATTGTCCGCAGTTTCTTTCCTTGATGTGTCTTTTATCTGGTTTTGGTATGAGGATGATACTGTCTTCATAGAATGAATTTGGGAGTGTTCCTTTCTATTTCATGAAATAACTAGTGAGAGCTGAAATTCATTATCCTTTAAAGATTGGGTAGAACTCAGCTGAGAATCCAACAGGTACAGGCTTTTCTTTGTTGGAAGGCTTTTTATTACTGCTTCAATCCCATTGCTTGCTCTTGGCTATAGGTTTTCTATATTCTCTTGGTTCAATTTGGGCAGTTAGTATGTGTCTAGAAATTTGTCTATCTCCTAGATTTTCCAATATATTAAAATTCAAGTTTTCAAAGTCATCCCTAATGATCCACTGTACATCAGAAATGTCTGTGGTGAGATTTCCTTTTTCATCTCTAAGCTTGATTTGGGTCTTCTATCCTTTGGTTATTTTGGCTAAGGGTTTATCAATTTAGTTTAATCTCTTCAAACAACCAATCTTTGCTGGCATTTATTCTTTACATTTTTTATTCTCTATTTTATTATTTTCTACTCTGACCTTAATTATTTTCTGTCTTCTATGGTTTGGGAATTGGTTTATTCTAACTTTTCTAGGGCCCTGACTTATGGCATTATATTACTTGGAATCTGTTCTTCTTCTTTTATTTTTTTAATGTGGGTGCTTAAGGCTATAAAATTTTCTCTTAGAACTGCCTTCATAATGTCCCAGAAATTCTAATACATTTTATCATTATTCTTATTTGATTCTAGAAATATTTAAAATTTCTCATTTCTTCTATGATCAATTCTTTGTTTAAAAGAGTATTGCTTAATCTCCATGTTTTTATTTGGTTTTTATAATTTTTTCTTGCTGTTTATTCCTAATTTCATTTCATTATGATCTAATAAGGTGCAAGAGATTATATTATTTTAAGGGGTTTTGGTTTCTTCTTTTGTTTTTGTATTTGGAAAGACTTGCTTTGTGACCTAAGATATGATCTACTTTGGCAAAATTTCCATGAGCTGCTGAGAAGAATGTGAATCTTGCTACTATTTAATTAAATAGTTTAAGGATTTCTGTTAGGTTCTTTTGAGTTATAGTATTATTCATGCCAGCAGTGTCTTTATTATGACTTACTAGTGTGAGGGATATGTTGACATTGCCCAGTATTACTTTACTGGGGTCTAGCTGGGACTGATGCCATTATGTTTGTCTTACATAATCAGGTACACCAACATTTGGGTCACAAATATTTACTATCATTATAACTTCTTGCTGGATTATTCCTTTTACCACTATGTAGCAATCTTTATTGTCTCTCTTGATTTCATTTCACTTGAAATCTGCTTCTATGGATATGACAATAGCTAGTCCTGCTGATTTTCAGACTCCCTTTGCATGGAATATTTTTTCCACCCTTTTACTTTCAGCCTGTGGATATCTTTGCCTATAAGATGAGTCTCTTGCAAATAGTATATATATACTTGGATCTTGTTTTTTTATCCACTTTGCCAGTTTATATTTTTTAATTGGAGAGGTGAGAACATTTACTTTTAGAGTTATGATGGAGAGATGTTTATTATTTTCTGCTATTTTTGTTCCATATATTTAATTTGGTCTTAATTTTCAGTTGCTTAATGGCTTGGGTAGTGAGCTTCATCCATTTGAGGATCTGGGGTGCATTTTTCAAATATCTTTTTAAGTTGTATATGGACACAATATCTTTATTTTTTATTTATTTTTATGTGGTGCTGAGAATCAAACCCAGTACCTCACACGTACAAGGCAGGTGCTCAACCACTGAGCTATAGCCCCAGTCCTGGAGTATATTTTTGAGTTTCTCTGGTGTGTAGTATTTCTTTAAGTATTTTCTATGGTGCTGGCTTAGTGATCATGAATTTTTTTTTGGTTTATCCTGGAAAGTTTTTATTTTTCTTCAGTTCTGAATGATGGCTTTGCTGGATATAACAATCTTGGCAATTGCTTTCATGCAGAGCTTGGATTATCTTATGCCAAGTCCTTCTGGATTTTAGTATCTAAGCTGATAATTCAGAAGTAAGCCTTACTGATTTACCACTTGTTATGGTTTGGATGTGAGGTGTCCCCCAAAAGCTTGCATGTGAGATGATGCAAGGAGGAAAACTGACTGGGTTATAGCCTTAACATAATCAGTGAATTAATCCCAGATGGGATTAACTGAGTGGTAACTGGAGGCAGGTGGGATGTGGCAGGACGAAGTGGTTCACTGGGGGCCTGGCTATGCAGTATATATTTTATTTCTAGTGAGTGGAGTATCCCTCTACTTTCTCATCATCATGTAAGCTTCTTCCATCCACCACACTCTTCTGCCATGATGTTCTGCCTCACCTCAGCCCTGAGGAACGGACCCGGCCTTCTATGGACTAAGACCTCTGAAACTGTGAGCCCTCAAATAAACTTTTCCTCCTCTACAATTGTTCTGGTAGGGTCTTTAAGTCACAGTGGTGAAAAAGCTGACTAAAACACCACAAAATGTGACTTGATGCTTTTCTCGTGTGGATTTTACTAATCTAATCTCTATGTTAGGCATTTTGATTATGATGTATCTTGGAAAGGTTCTTGTTTGATCTTATCTATTTGGAATTCTATATGTTTTTCGTATCTGAATGTCCATATCATTCCTAAGGTTTGGAATTTTTTCTGTTATTTCACTGAAAAGGTTCTTAATGCCATTGGCCTGCATATTTGTGCCCTTTTTTATCTCAATGACTCTTAAGCTTGACCTCAATGTTGTCCCAGAGTCTTATCTATGCTGATCATGCTCTTATATTTCTAAACTTATTGAATATTGAGCATTCAAACTTAGATACCCTATATTTGAGGCCTGAAGTTATTTTTCTATGTAATCTAATCTGTTTATGATAATTTCAAGTTAATTTTTAATCTAATCTATTTTGTCTTTCATTTTCAGGAGTTCTGATTGTTTTCAGACTCTACCACTAATGAAAGGTCTTTCACTGCTTATGTTTGTTTAATTTGTTCTTTAACTTTTCTTTTAGCTCATGATTATTTTAAAATCCATCTTTATAGCCTTTCTCTGGAATTTCATCTCCTTCCATATCTATAGTCTATTGCTGGGGAACTATAAATTTTGAGTGGAGACTTGTTTGCCTGTTTCCTCATGCTTTCAGATGTTTTAGGTTTTCACATCTGTTCAGAGGGATTCCTCTTTCTCTTTTCTAAGGGTGTCCTTTGGTGTGTAGTTATTTCTTTTGTAGTTATTTCTTCTGTATTCTTGGCATATCTAAGCTTTAATGCCTATGTTCAGTATAATTTAAGCTATCTTCAACCACCAATGACTCTCAGTTTGCCACTGCAGAACTATTGATATAATTCACTCTTTGAAAACTGCTGCAACACTGTGGGATCTCTGAAGCACTGTCTTGGAATCTCTCTCTTTTTGCTGTAGGAGCAGATGTCCAAGAGTGGGACTCAAGGTACCTGCCTCACAGTGCTTCCTACCTGGGGCTTTGTGACTGGTTTGGGGTTTTTGCACTCCCTCTTCTACATATTAAAATATTTTTGATGCTTGAACAGGGTTAGTTTGTGTGCAGAACAAGAAGAATTGTCACTTGGCTGAGTTTTGGGTATGGCTCAGCAGTAGAATCTCTTACCAGTGAACTCAGTGTCCCAGTCTCTTTCTAGCCCTTCTTAGAAAAAAATGGGAAACAAACAAAAGCAAGAAGAGCAGAAAATGACACATAGCATTAAAATGCCCATTGTCTATTGTGATATCTACAACACTAATTACCACAAAAAGAGGAATGGTGGGGTCAGCAATTAACAGCAGCCAGAAAAAATAAATAGTCCTGAACTACATCTATCATTAAAGTAAATAGCAAGTGTCAATTATTCAATTCATAGTACTAATAACCACAACAAAATGAATGGTAGTAGCAGGAATTATACAAATTCAATAGTTCTAAAAGATAGTAAAATTATAGCTCATTAGAGAAAAAATGAGATATAAAGAAAGTTTAAAATATTCAAAAAAAGAGAGGAAAAGAAGACGAGAGTTAGCAAGTGATGACTATAAAGGAGGTAGAGTAAAAAATAACTAAAAGAAACTAAATTAGAGAGAAAGAAAATACAGAATTTGGCTATTAGAGATGGAGAAAGGGAAGGAAGAATAATGAGAAACAAAAATAAAAACAAAACCAAACAAATAACCCTAACCTTTCAAAGACAAAATAAGGTGAAATAACAAATGTATGTGTGTGTGTATGTGTATGTGTGTGTGTCTCCATTAACCAATCAGGAAGATAGGAATGGGAAGTACTGACACTTGAAGTTTTGTCCAGACAGATGAAATCAATGCACTCCCAAGGTAGGGCTGAAGTATTGTTCTAAATGGGACATTTTGGCAGCTGTTGGCTGCTGTTTAGCTCTGATTAGAACTTTGTGGGATGGTAAATGTTTCAGAGAGTTTAGATCAACACACCCTAGAGCCAGGCAGATGCCAATCTCTGCTAGGCATCTGGATCTCTTGGTTCTCAGAGAAATCCACTTGTAGGGCAGGGCAGCTAACCCTCCACAGGTCTCACACACTCCATTACCCATGAATGTGGTCTTCCTTGGATCAAACCATAAGTGCAATTATGCCTGCCTGATCAGCTTCTGGACTTTTCCCACATGGTCTCATGAGCTGCCAAACCCAAAGGAAAAGCAAGCAAGCTGCACTCCACTCCATGTCCCCATCTGGAATCCCCCTGGGCACAATCCTCTGTGTCCATTTGAGTTACAAACCCACCAGGGATACCCTCAAACCAAGGCAAGCACTTGCTGGTATAGTCTGGTAATGCTGTCTATGATCTATTGGACTCCTGCAGCAGGAAACAGTAAGGTAGCTGCTTCAAGATGGTTCCCCACTTACAAGCAAGAAACAGAGTACTTTTCAAACACCAACTCGCTGCACAGCCTCTGGTCAGCTAAGATCAGACTGGCTCTCTGTTTACAAGTTATCCAGTGCCAAATTTGTTTGCTCTGTTTCCTCTCCTTCTACCTGTGTCACTGTTCCCCTTTGTGGTAAACTAGTACTGCTAGCACCACCACCATGATTCCAAACTACTCCTTCCTGTCCTATGCTCAAAGCATATTTCTGTTTCTCTGGTTTTCTTGCTGTCAACTGAATTTCAGTGAATACCCTGTTACCCACCTCACTAAGAAGCCATATTCCTGCTTGAATCCCAAGTCAGAGAGTGGCTGGAAAATGTACCATTATTTTATTCAGCCATCTTTCTTTCTTTTTGATTTTAACAAAGACATCAAAATAATTTAATCAAGAAAGAAAGTCTTTTCACAAATGGTACAAAATAACATGAGAGGAAGAAAACAACCCTTACCTCATACCTTACACAAAATTAATTAGGAACTAATTAGAAATCTAAAAGTAAAAAAGGCTAAAGCCAGAAAACTACTAGAGAATATTTTGTAGCCTGGATAGGAAAAGCCTTTAAGACAGGAAAAAAATACCCATAAAATTAAAAATTGATAAAATTAGATTTCATCAAATGAGAAACTTGTGATCATCAGAAGATACCATTAAAAAAAGAAAACATATGTCTGACAAACAACTGATATCCAGAATATATAAAGAACTCTTACAATTCAGGAATAAAAGGATAACTCATATATGTAAAAGCAAAAGGACTGAGATATTCCTAGTAGAAGTCTCTATATTTTTCATATTAACTAGGACTTAACCAGCAATACAGATGATGGTATTTTTTCAGATATTGGTGACAATTAATTTGAGTTTAAAAAGAATAAAATATGTGCTTAGACTCTAAAAATTCACTTTCAGTTAATTCAATTGAGTATAAAAGTAGCTTTTTCTATTGCTATATTAAGAGTTTCAACTGGTATTTCTGCAAGATTCAGTTCTGTTTTCCACATCTTTGGAGAAATTTTTTATCAGCCTAGTCCAGTCCAGTCCACTCCACTTGGGTACATTTTTTCTAGACAAGTCCTTTTTTCTAGACTAGTCCTTTCATAGAAATTTAAAAGAAGAATATATGAATATTTGTTATGAGCTCTCTGATACCTGTTGTGTATGCTCCAATATTCCTGTAAGCAGCACACCCAGGTCAGGTCATATGCTTCACATACAGAAGCTAGGCCTAGTTATCAAACATTCTCCTTACCCAGCTACAGGACTGACTCAATGAAGAGTTCATGGCCTGACCAGAACCAAGAAGATGCACTGAAAATCCTGGGAGGAGATCAAGGGGCCTTGGAAAGGAGAACCTCAGACATGAAACAAGAGATCTAGACCTAGTTAGTGCTACCTTGCAAGGAAGAAAGGTAACTAAGATTAAAGTGTAGCAAGAAGAATCAGGATGGGAGATAAAAATAGAGATAGCCTTATCCACATCCATGACCAACATTGGACAAGCATGATGAGTCCCTGAATAAAACTAAACTTGAAAAAAAAGACCTACCTCTGAATCTGAAACAACATGACCCCTTTTTGGTAAGCCAAGTTTTGAGTTAGGTTGGGTTTTCTACAACTTTCAATTAATAAATGTCTTATACAGAAGTACTTTGTCTTTTAAAATATTTTTGACACAGAAAGAATAGATATATATTTTTAAGTAGAAAAGGAGTTGATGGAAAAATAGATTTGAGATGATGAAAGAGATAAGAGACAAATGGCTAAATAAAGGTCCCAGAGCAGGCAGGAGCAAATATACTTAGGAACAGAAATTGGAAAGCTCATTTTAGAAAGAAGTGGGACATCTTTTTTCTCTGAAATAGGAGAAAAAAAGAAAACAAGAATACAAAGAGCTTGTGACACAGTGAAGATGCGCTGCCAGAGGAAGATCAGGAAGCACAACTGAGTGACAGTTTCTCCTTAGGACAGTGAGTCCGAGAATAAGGAGCAAAAGAGGAAGATGCTGTAATGGTATTTTTAATTCCTTTACGTAAAACGTTAAAGGGAGGATATCAAGAGTTGGTTTAAAAATTTCTTAGTAGGAAGAAAGGATAAGTTGAATGCCACAGTGGACATGCCTTTGTGATTTCCCTTAAGAAACTAATGAGCATTCAAAGTTTAAAAAGCAACTTCAGTAAGGCGGAAGGGAGTTTTAGATCAGTGGGGTTGAAGGTACAGGGCGACAAGGAAAAGACCTCTGTGGTGCCATATAGGATGAGACAGCCAAGGTGTCATCTGGCTAGGTATCCAGAAAAATAAAACCAGAAAGAGGACAAAGACTCAGAGCAATAAGAAATCCAAACAATTCACCAGCAGTAAGAAAGGTGGCATTATAGATGATGGGAAGATTATGATCCAACAAAAAGCTTTAAACCCAGAATCCTAGAGATCCAGAGTCCTGATACCAACTAAATTCATACTAGGGGAAAATTAGAAAATCCACTCCTCATGTTTCTTACTAGACTTACCTTCCCTTATTTTAAGTAAGAGATTCTATTTCTACAATTGCCTTACTAAATATTTTACTAAATACTGAAGTCTTATTTAAGCAATATTCTTGAAAACATAAATATAACAAAATAAAGAACACATATCCTTCCTTTTGAATGATTTAAAAAATTCTAATCAGAAGAGAGAAAGAACAAATTAAAATTTAGGTCAAATTTTGAATAGAAGTCAGAGTTCAAGAATACCAGAGAAGCTATATGGGCGCCTGTAAAGGACTTCAGAATCTTGAGGCTTCTGCTCAGCACAACCCGTGTTGCAGGCAGGGCCATGCTAGGGGTGCAGCCTGTGTAGTTGTGAAGGCCCCCCTCTTGCTGTAAGGCTCTACCACTGCCATAAATTCCTACAACTTTGTAACATGGATCCCCACATTTTTCTTTTTCCCTGAGATTATGCAACTTTTCCCACCCATGGGTAAAGCACAGCTTAGTTCTGATAAGCACTGAATGAAATTATGGAGATCTGGGTTCTCTGACTGCATGAACAGTAATTTGTAATGCTTATTTTTCATAATGAGTCACCAAATGTACAAAAATGTACAAACAACTACTAATGAAGTTGCTATAATGAGTTATCTGTTCTAATTTTTTTAGGTAATCACCACCCTGAAAGGACAACACTGTTTCTAATGCTTTACCTGTTACGATAAATGCTTACACAGTACAACCTGACCTAGAAACATAGAAAACCATTAATATCAGAAAGAGGGGAACAAAAAAGTCATCTATTTTTAGAATCACAACAAAAATAACATGATGGAAGCAGAAAATACCTGAAGCAAACAATAAAAACTTGAATAGAAGAATTTTCTGGCTTATTAGGTTCAGCTGCCGAAGAACTGAATGACCCCACTCTTGGTACAAAAGAGCAGTTTTTAAGGCCCTTAACTTTTTTTATCCCCTCAACATTTTTTATGATGTCTTACTGAGTAAGCCCTGAATTTATTATTTAGTCAGTATTTTAATGGAAAGCATACTGCAAAAACTATATAGGAAATAGAGCAAATCTAACAAAATGCAGATATACTCCATAAAACTTTATTCACAAATGCAACACAAAAATGAAGTGTTAGTGAATAGCAAAAGGTACTTTTCTAAGGGTAGTAAAGGAAAGCTTCAATAAATGGAAAGATAGACCAAAACCCTAAAGAAGATATACAAATTCTTCCAAACTCATATGCTAATATACTATGAATCTGATCAAAATCCAAATAAGATATTGTATAATCTGGCCAAGTGAGTAAGCGCAAAGGCACAAAAACAATCAAGAAATCAGTGACAGAATTTCATTACTAAGTTTATTTTATATTGAGGTAGGGATTGTATACTTTCAGAACAAAATGAACAAGTAAAGTCTGAAATATCTTCTTGCCTGGAGAGGATAGGTGCACTAATTCTCAACAGAAGGAAACACTCCTAAGAGGCATAGGCATGAAAACTAGTAGTCTGTGTAATTTTCATGTTAATTAAAAGAAAACACAGGGGCTGGGGTTGTGGCTCAGTGGTAGAGCACTTGCCTAGCACATGTGAGGCTCTGGGTTCAATCCCCAGCACCACATAAAAAATAAACGAATAAAATAAAGCTATGAAAAAATTACTTTGTTAAAAGAAAACAGAGATTTGAAAAATGAAGAGAAATTCTCAGTCTAAAGGAAATACAGGTTAGTATTCACCTGATCTTAGAGAGTGAGGGCCTTCCCCCTTATACACACACACAAACACACACACACACACACACACACACACGTATGTATATATAATTTGCATGTGTGTGTGTATATATATATATATATATGACAATATTTAAAAAGTAATTTACATAAATTTAAAAACTTTTGGGCTGGGGATGTGGCTCAAGTGGTAGCGCACTCGCCTGGCATGCGTGCGGCCCGGGTTCGATCCTCAGCACCACATACAAAGATGTTGTGTCCGCCGAAAACTAAAAAATAAATATTAAAAATTCTCTCTCTCTCTCTCTCTCTCTCTCTCTTAAAAAAATTAAAAACTTTTGAGAAATCCAAACCAATATATATAAAATTAAATTAAGGGGCCAGGGATATGATTCAGTGGTAGACTGACCACTTGCCTAGTACACAGAAGGTCATGGGTTTGATGTCCAGCACCAAAAAAAAAAAAAAAAAAACAATTTAAAAATTTAAATTTAATTACATAAAAAGGTAAAAGACAAAGTGGAAAAAAAGATTGTAATAAATGTAATGCATATAAATCTTGTAAGCATTTAAAACAATGGAATAAATCAATACAATACAACATAAATATTCAAGTTGAAAAGAAATATAAAAATAGACAATGATAATAGCAACATAGTGTCATACATATTTGAGACTCGGTTTATTACTTCCTTTTAATCTGTTAATCCCTTGGAAGGTAGTTCTAATGTTATTCTCGTTTTGTAAGCAAGGACATTATGGTGATTGACCAAAGTCACACAAATATTAAGAAATGGTACTGAAGTTGGTTCCTAGGAAGATATCCCTAAACCAGACTTCCATGTGGTTTCTATAATAACCAAACCTCTGTTACAGTCAATAATTTTTTAAATTTAAAAAAAAATTTAAACATTCAGACATATGCAAACTTAAAGTAATTAGATGTCATTTTCACCTTCCCCAAAGTCACCACATATTTTTTCAAAATAATGTTCATAAGAACAGTATTATAATCATGAAAAATGGAGACCTAAATGCCCAATGTTAGGAGTATGGATTATGAAATCATGATAAAACTAAACAATGCAATGTCATATAAATTTGCAAAATCAAATATTCTAAGACTTTTTAGTGACATTGAAAAATGATCCCAATGTAACATTAGGAAGAAAAAGAACAGCATAATTCATATAATATTGTCCACTAATATAAGATTATATATTTGAAAATGGACCAAATTATGGACAATAGTTGTCTTTGGGCAGTTTTTATTTGCTTTTTTATAAATTTCTTATATTTTAAAATGTCATATCTTATAACCAAAAAAAATTTAGTTTTAAGTGTGTTTTTATAGTAACTCAAAAAGTCCACTTGGACTTCTGGCTTTGTGTTCAGCACTATAAGAAGTTTATAGGTCACCACTGCATCTTAACAAGTAAAAAGCTGACCAACTGAAAAGTCAATATTTCTTGTCAGATCCACAAGAAAAGTGAAGTCACAGGGCATACCTCTACCCTCAAACTGGAGAAGACAGGCAGGAGAATATAGGAAGTCAGCACTTGGTAGAAAACAATCCTCCATGGAAGCCTGAGCAATAACTGACAAATTGCTGGAGGTCAGGGTGGACATGTCTAAGGGTAAACTCTAGAGGCACCCCACTGTAGGGTAAAGGCATATCTTTATATTATATAGCCTCCAGGAGCTTGTGAACTGAAGCTGGTTCTCACAGTTGGTATGAAGGGAAAATTCCACATTCTACTGTAGAGAGGAAGGGAAAGGAACCATTTTGAAATATACCAGAGCATTTTGTTCTTTTTAACAAGGGTTATCTTCAGAAGAAACCCAATGCAGCCTAACCCAAAGGAGTTTTATCAGACCCTAACCTACCTTGAAGAAGAGAAATCCCAACTCCAGCCCCTTCCAGCCATCTTGTGCCATCCCCATGTAGTGGAGGGAAACTGAGAAGCATGTGTTAAGTTCACAGTCAGAGGCACATGCTCACTAAAAGACTGAGACCTAACATACAACCAGGGAATGCCCCCACCTACATACACAAACTTTATCTCCACACTACTAAAGGTATTTATTGTGACTCCTTTTACCCAGCACATCATGTCCATCTATCAGGGAAAAATTGCAAGGAATATTAACAGGCAAAAATCAGTTTGAAGAGAAAGAAAGCATCAGAATCGGACTCAGTTATATCAAAGATGCTGGAATTATCACACTAGTTACTTAAAACAATGGTGATTAACATGCCAAGGGCTCCTATGGATGACAACATGCAAGAACATATAAGGCAAGACACTGAAGTAAGAGAGATGTAAAAGAAATTCCAGAGATTTAAACACAGTAACAGAAATGAAGAATATCTTCATGGGCTCTTGTTAGTAGACTGGACACACAGCTCAGTAAAGAATCTCTGAATTTAATGATATTCTCAATGTAAACTTCCAAAACAAGATAAAGAAGACTAGGGAAAGAAAAGAACAGAATATGTGAGAACTGTGATATATGGTATGACTACAAAAGATATAATGCACACATAATGAAAACACAAAGGAGGAAAAAAAGAAGAAATATCTGAAACAATAATGACTGAGAATTTCCACCAAATTAATGTCAGACACCAAACCACAGGAAGCCCAGAGAATAGCAGCAGGATAAATACCAAAAAAAAAGAAAAAATCAAAGATAATCTTGAAAGAAGACTGAGTAAAAGAAGATGTTGTCTATAAAGAGAAAAATTACATATGATTTTCTCTAAGAAACCATAAAAGTAAGAAGAAAGTAAGAGTAAAATATTTGGTATTATGTGTTGCAAGAAAAAAAAAAAGCACCAAGCTAGAATTCTCTACCCTGTGAAATTATCCTTCAAAGGTTAAATAGAATAAATAAAGACTTTCTCAGTCAAATGAAAAATCAGAGAATGTGCTGCCAGATCTGCCTGGCAAGAAATGTTCAAAGAAGTCCTTTTGAGAGAAGGAAAATGATATGGGTCAGAAACTCACACCTACATAAAGAAAAGTAGAGCACTAAAAGAGAAGTAAGTGAAGGCAAAATAAAACTTTCCACATTTCTCATTTGAAACTTATTTGTTCAAATACTAAAAAAAAAAAATACTATATTCAAATATGTACACAAATGTACAATATATATATATATATATACATATATACATATATGCTTATGTATATGTGGAATGAGTGACAGCAATGATACAAGAGACAAGAAGGAAAATTAGAATTATTTTGTTATTGTAAGGTTATTCACAATGTCTATTGCAAATTCCAGGGCAACAACTAAAAAAAATTTAAGAAAGAACTATAACTGATATACTAAGAAAGCAGAGAAAATAGAATCATATTAATGTTCAAATAAAACTGCAGAAGGCAGAAAAAAGAAATACAAAGAACAGGGGTAACAAATAGAAAATGACAACAAATATAGCAGACATTAATCCAAATATAAAATAATCACCTTAAATATCAATGGTCTACATATACCAATAGAGACAGCGGTTGTCAAATTGGGAGAAAAAATAAAAACTCAACTATAGGTTGGCTATAAGAAAACAACATGGAGTAAAAGCAGATAAGTGGAGAAAACACACCATGCCAACACCAATCAAAAGAAAATGGAAATCGCTATATAAGTTTCAGACAGAGCAGATTTCAGAGCAAGGGGATTATCAGGCATAAAGAAGAGTACTAGGTAATGACAAAGGGATGGATACCCCAAAGAAGACATAATAATCCTTAATGTGTAGGTGCCTAACAAAAGAGCATCCAAAGACATGAGGCAAAAGCTATAGAACTGCAAAGATAAATCTGAATCCATTATTAAAGCTGGATACTTCAACACCCCTCTCTCGGAAATGAACAGAACCAGCAGGCAGAAAAATCAATAAGGACAAAGCTGAACTCAATAACAGCATTAATCGACTAGATATAATGGACATCTATAGACTACTTCATACTATAAAGCAGAATGCACATTCTTCTCAAGCTCACATAGAACAATCACCAGGAAAGACCACATTATGGGTCATAAAACCATAAAACGCACTTTAACAAATTTACAAGACTGGAAATCATAGACTGCTAGAAAGCCACAGTGGCATTAAACTAGAAATAATAGCAGAAAGTTAGCTGCAAAATTCTCAAATACTTGGTGATTAAACAATGCACTTCTAAATAATACATAGGTCAAAGAAGAAAACTCAAGAAATTTTAAAACATTACGAACTAAATGATAATGAAAATATAATTTATCAAAATGTGTGGGATGCAACAAAGTTGTGCTTAGTTGGAAATTTAAAGCACTGAATGCATATATTAGAAAAAGAAAAAAGGATCTAAAATCAATCTCAGTTTCCACACTCTAGAAAAACAGAAAAAGAAGAGCAAATTAAATCCAAACTAAGCCAGAAGAAGATAATAAAAATTAGTGCAGGAATTAGTGAAATCAACAGAGAAAAATCAATGAAACCAAAAGCTGGTCTCCTTTGAAAATTTCACTAAAATCAATAAGCTTCTAGCCAGCCAAACCAAGAAAAAAAAAGAGAGGATGCAAATTACTAATATCACAAATGAAAAAAATAGATCATTAGTACAGACCCCATGGACATTAAATGGATAGTAAAGGAGAACTATGAACAAATGTGATAATTAGATGAAGTGGATCAATTCCTTAAAAGACATAATGTGACAAATTTACATAAACAGAAGATCTGAACAGGCGTCTATAATGCAGCATTATCCTAATTTTGAAAACAAAGACAGTGTATGCAAATAAAAATACAGACCAGTATCTCTCATGAACACAGATGACAAATTCCCAACAAAATCTATCAGCAAATAAAATTCAACTATGGGGAAAAAAAAGAGGATTATACACTATAACCAAGTAGAATTCCTCCCAAGTGTGCAAGATTGGTTTAACATTTGAAACCAATTAATATTACCTGTTACTTCAATAGGCAAAAAAAGAAAAATCACACAATTATTTCAAGAGATGTGAAAAAAAGCATTTGACAAAATCCAATACCAAGTTATGATTAAAAACTCTCAGTAAACTAGGAATAGAGGGGGAAACTTCCTCTATTCAACTGATAAATATCTACAAAATAATCTACAATTAACAATTTATGATGAGAAATTTTCAACTAAAATAAGAAATGAGAAATTCAAAGCTTTCCCACTTAAATAAGGAATAAGACCAGGGTGTTTCTTCTCATTGCTGCTTTGCAACACTGTGCTGGAAACATCTAATACAATAATAAAAGAAATAAAAGGTCACTAAAACAAATTCCTGAGATAATCAACTTATGAAGAGAAAAGGTTTATTTTGGTTCCATGGTTGGTTGGCCCTGTTACTCTGGGCCTGTGGCAAGGCAGCACGTCATGGTAAGAGCACAGGGAGCACGACCATTCACCTCACGGTCAGGACAGAAGGAGGAACAGGCTGGGGTCTCATTAACCCTCTTGAGGATCTGCCGCCAATGATCCAGAGACCTCCTGCTGTCAGGCCGTACCTCTTGACATCTCCACCATCTCCCATTAGAGCCAAGATAGAACAAGCTTTTTAACACATGAGCCTTTGGGGGACATTCCAGATCCAAATCACAGCAAAAGGCATCCCGATCAAGAAGGAAAAATTGAAACTGTCTTTGTTAACACATGGCCCAATCATCCACAGAAAATATCCAAAGAATCTTTTTAAAAAAGTCCAAAATCCAAAACACTGACAAAACCAAATGTTGGTGAGGATGCAAGCCTGGAATATGTAATTTATTGCCTCTGGGGATACAGCTGAGTTGGACAACAGTTTGGCAATTTCTTATAAAATTAATCATACTTGTACCATATGATATAGCAATAACATTTTATGGTATTTACTCATAGGTGAAAACTTATGTCTGTACAAAACTTGCATGCACATGCTTATTGTATATTTATAATTGCCCAAACTTGGAAGCAAGATGACCTTCAGTAGATGAACAGAAAAATAAACTGTGATAAATCTGGACACTGAAAAGGAATGGGCAACTGGGCATGGTGGTATACACCTATAATCCCAGTGGCTCAAGAGGTTGAGGCAGGAGGACTGAGAATTAAAAGCCAGCTTCAGCAAAAGCGAGGCACTATGCAACTCCGTGAGACCCTGTCTCTGAACAAAAAGTACAGAATAGGGCTGTGGCTGTGGCTCAGTGGTCAAGTGCTACCTGAGTTCATTCCCCAGTACCCCAAAAATAAAAAGGAATGGGCTATGAAGCCATAAAAAGACATTAAATGCATATTACTAACTGGAAGAAGCAAATCTGAAAGCCTATATACTATATGATTCTAACTCCATGACATTCTGGGAAAGGAAAAACTATGCAGACAACAAAAAGATCAGTGGTTTCCAAGTACTAGTGGGGGGAGAAAGGGAAGGATGGGTGAAGCAAAGATGACTTTTAAAGTTGTAAAATTACTCTGTAATACTATCACAGTGAATACATGCCATTAAAATTTGTCCAAACCCTTACAACGTATTACACCAAGAGGGAAACCTATTGTAAACTATGGTTTTTGGGTGAAAATGATGTGTCAACATATGTGATGCTGACATATGCTCTACTGTGATGGAGAATATTAAAGGTGGAGACTATTCATTTGGGGGTGACGGTTGTAAGTTCAGGAAATCTCTGTACCTTCCTCCCAATATTGCTGTGAACTTAGGTTCTAAAAAGTAAAGGGTTTTTTGTTGTTGTTGTTTTGTTTTGTTTTGTTGTAAGTCAAATGACAGGAACAGCATACTTTTTATTTAAAGTGACTTCCTTCTGCTTCTTTACTATGACTATTCCACTCAAAACTTATTTTTAAAAAAAGACTACAATATACTGTGTTTTACAAGACCTTCTTCCTTCAACTTCTGAAAACTGGTAATAATTAGCTTGATACTAAGATCAAAAAAATATACACTCCTTTATACTTTGCAATGCTGATCAAGCCCTTTGGCAAGCTCTATTTACACTTCAAAGACATGACTGGACTACTTCCTATCTTCTCTTCACTAGGCTGTGCCATAATCTCATTAAAATGTTAATGGATAGTTGTGCAGAAAGGAACTAATACAGCAAGCCTGAGTCTGTCTATTCTTGGAAAGATCTGCTTGCAAGGTTGGCCCTTGAAAGTCTGGGAACTTGGGAATTTAGGTGTTTTCCTATCACCATTCCCTAACCAATAAGAGTGATTCACTGTGCCTAAACTACTTGTACAACGTAATTTATACTGAACTCATTTCTTCTGGGAGTCTGGATTGTGGTAGTATTATATAGTGAGGGCCTTCAGGACCAGTCCCCAGTAAACACTCCAGGTGTGGAGTCTCTAGTGAGCTCTAATTAGATTATCTAATGGTTGACAGTACTTCACACGCATAGTCACAACTCATTCCAAGAGGATAGGCACATCTTGTATGATTCCACAGGGAAAGAATTCTTGGAAGAGTGTGCTGGCTTCCTCTAAACCTCACCCTATGCACATTTTCTCCTTGCTGAGTATCCTCTATCTATATATAAAGACCTTTAACTATAACTTTAACTTTGAATGCTGCTGGACAGTCAGCATTCAAAGCCAAGAGCCAATTTTTAGCCACTAACACATCTATATTCAAGACTTAGGAGTCCTCCTAGTGAATCACTGACCTTAGGGCCTGTCTTGGGGACTTGGTGTCAATAGTCCATTTACATTTCCAAATGAATAGAAAACAAATTGTATATAGAAAAACCCATAGGCACTTTAATAAGCTTACCTTGAGTTTTCATTTATAAATTACTTTCAATATTTCCTTAATTGTTTATCCCTCCCTCCCTTTAGCCCCTCATAAATCTGATTCAGATAGCAAAATATTTCCTCACCTAAACCTCCTTTTAGTTTAATTTTAGTGGTAACACACAAAGAAGCAGATTCAGGGATTTTTTTTTTTTCAAAAGAGATTTTACGGATCTTTTTTTAAACTCTCAACATGACATGACTTATAGTAGAACACAAAAAAAAGAAAGAAAGAAAGCTAGCTAGCTTCCCAGTTTCTTGGGGGAGGAGTATACCAAAGTTCTGAGGAGAAGCAATCAAACTGATGAGGAAGAAAAGACACAGATCCTGGTTATTCACTCTCAAATGGAGCTGGGAGAGAGAGAAAACTTATCCCAATTCCTTGCTAAGGGAGAAAAATTCTAGAAACATGAGGGATATATTATAAAATTAAAGAATCTAGGCTCCTCCTGACTGTGCCAGAAGAGAAGAGATCAGAAAAAGCAATAAAATGAAAAGCAAAGCAGGACTTGATGTTCATTACTGGGAGCTGGGCCTGCTGGACAGTCAGCATTCAAAGCCAAGAATCATCAGCTCTACCTTGAAATGGATGAGGACAGCACCACTGAGCTCAGATACTCTGCTTGTCTGCCAAGGAGGCAATACATATCCTTGAGTATTCATGAGGATTCAGTTGGCCAAGTGATCCTCCATGTGACTCAGAAATCTAATCCTAGACACCTAAGCAACCACTTGGGGGCTTAGGTGGGTTTGGTAACACATACGGAAGAAAAAAATTCAAAGAAGCTTGTAGTAAAGCATATGGAACAGAGTTAAGAAAATAGAAGGAAAGCATATTTTATTCAGAGAAAATACTATGACCAAGAAGTAGGCAACATTAAAACATTAGAACTTACTCTGAATATTCCATGGGGATCATTCTGTCTAAAAGTAAATATATCATAAATTCTTTCAATATTATTTATATCCCCTTCATATTCAACTCTTAGAGATCCTATTAGCTAGTCTTTGGCAAATTACATAATGGATTCTATAGAACCTACAGAAATACCTACATATTCTTTAAAGGATGAAGATATGTCCAGATATACAGACATACCATGAAGCAATTAGTTTAAATGGTAATTGCTTTTCTGTAAGTCCAATATTTATTAGGATGTGGATAAGGGATTTATGAATATAAACTAATGTGACAAAATAATCTTGAACAGCAAAAGATGTGTAGAAGTATTTTGCTCCATTCACCTGAGTTTCTATCCTTCAATGATATCATTCTTTCTTGGTTACTGGAGTTTCAGGGTGTGTCCAGCATTTGATAAACAGTCCCCCTCTTACTATTCATTTCCAAAATGTAATCAAGACCAAGATGGTGATCACACAGGTTTCTGCTTTATAGTAATCTGTTATACGAATTTCTCTGTGTGCCATTTCACAATACAAAAAAAGCTTAATTATTTAAAAAAAGAGTATATAAGAGAATTATTAACATAATAGAGGATGGTGGTCCCCTCTGGCAGAAGGAGAGACAGATGGAGAGCAGGAAAGGACACACAAGTGACTTCAGCACTCAAAGTGATAGTTTCTTTCTTCAACTGTGTGCTGGCTCTCTGTTTTTTGTTTTTGTTTTTGGTTTTGGTTTTTATTGTATTTTCTCCTGTAGCCTATATACATTCCATATATAGAAAAGATATACTAACTCAAAATTGTAAAACAAATTTGCAGCCATTATTAATGCATCTTATATTTCCAAATGGATTTTAGACTCAACTTTGCAAGTTTTGTAACTTCCCACTGAGATGTTTTAAAACAACTGCAATGAATTTTTGGATGAAACTGGTATATCCAAAGAATCCTTATTCGAAGATGAAATACTAGAAATGGCCCTATAAGATGACCAGATGCAGGCCCTGTTTATAAATTTCGTCCTATTTAAAGTGTTCTCTTTTGCACTACAGCATGACCCTGGAAACTGGACACATGTTGGTCTGAACACAAATGGTTATTTTATCCCTACTGGCAGCAACTCCTGGGTGTCTGTCCTTAGAGCCCCCCAGGAATTCCTAACTCCATGCTCCTGGCATGCACCTGTGCCTGTGCATCCCCTGCATTCCACAACTGTTGGTTAACAAATGAATCAAATAAGTCGGCCTCAACCTGTTGACTTCCCACCACTCTAAAGAGCCTGACTCCTTAGTCAGGCCGGATTCTTCATGTTTCACTGAGGATTAGAGATCACAGAGCAACCTGAATTCTGGAGACATGATGATAGAATTTATCCTTGATAGGAAGAGAGTGTTTTTTAAAAATAGGGGCAAAGTGTTGTCATCCCCAACTGCAATGACATAGTTGGAATTTACTAAATATACCACATAGTACCAAGAGAGTCTCTCAAACACTGTAGAAGACGTTCTATTTGTACTTTCAAAAATGTCAGAGACACTCTGATGGCAACAGCACCCTCTGCTGACTCTTCATAGAACCACATGAAAAAGAAATGCATTTGAGTCAGCCTGGGAAGTCATCTGATTATGTAAAGACTTCTTTTGGAAAAAAAAAAAAAAAACAGACAAAAATAGGGTAATTCCCATCTCAGTGTCCAGGTCTCCTTCTTTAAAAACTTAACCTCTTATAAGCTATAACAGTCACATAATGATTGAAAGGTGTTACTAGAATTAACACAGAGCTGTGCTGAATGTAAATGCAGCAGCTCAGCACATAGGGGCCAAGCCTTGACCACAGTACAATGCCAGCACACTGCACAGCTAATCACACACCCACGAGAATATGTACTCTAAAAGCATCTCATTTTAATGCAAAAATTCACATGAGTTTGTAGAGCCAGGTGTTAAGACTCTCAGCTCTGGAGTCCTGTGGGCCTGAGCAAGGACTGGTCCTGGAATTAGAGAAGTGACCTATGCCATTAGCTGTGCACTCCTTGTCAACGACACAGGAGAGGTGAGAGGACCTGTCTCACAGGCTTTCAATGAAGACTCAGCTAAATAATTAATGTAGATATAAAACTTAAGCAGAAACCTATAATGAGGGCTCATAAATGTGTCCTAGCACTCTCATCTCTATCATTAAGGGTATCTTGTAGATACAAGGAATACAATGTAAAATCTGATCAATATTATACTCTATTTGTTTAGAGGAAGGAAAGGCACAGCCCTATTCCCTGTATTCCTGGGTACTCCCAAGTCAGACCTGGCACCTAACAGACCTAATCCCTAAAGAGTAGTGGTCAGGCTAACTCCACATATATACAAATATGTATATATGCATACAACACAAATATAGCAAAAATGTTGTAAATTGGTAAATTCTGCATAAAAGCTATACAGGAGTTCTCTGTATTTGTACAGTGTGAAAATATTTCAAAGTAAAATTTTTTTAAGTATACAATAGTATATAAAAAGTATCTTAGTAGGAATTTTTATAGATGGCTTGGTAATTTGAAATATTCATGCCTTATAAACCATGTCAGATCAGAAAAAATGCTTATTGTCTACCTCACAGTGAGAGCATGAGATGGACAAACAGTAGTTGTATCAGATGCTGAAGAAATTTTATTTTGGAGCAAAGTACCCTACTATAGGTACATAGATACAAAGCCGTCTTCCAAGACATACGTTTATGGAACTTCTTCCCTCCAGAGAGAGATGTACACATAGAAGTACTTAAAAAAGAGGGTTCTGACTCTTCCTCTGGATTCTAAGAGAAAAGGAAATGAGATAATAAGAGGCAGAACTGCAATAGCATCTCCGGAACTAAGAGATGACCTCAGAACCAGGCCGAACCAGTATTTGGGGGCCTCCTGGACTGTGAGAGGTGGAATGAGGGCAGGATTTCATTTTTCTCCATGGAGGCTTAACCACTAGTGACTTCCCTCACTTTGGTCAAACAAGGAGGCCACTAGGCTACAGATACAGATTCTGCCATGCTGCAAGACAGTCCTGAACAAAACAGACAAACACACACTACTTCATGGAGCTCACTTTTATAAACTAACTAATAAACTAAATACAATTAAATAATATAATAGATATCCTGGTGTGGCCTCACAGGAAAGCCTCACTGTGAGGCTGTGCAGAGGTCTAGGACAGCAGCACTGCAGGCAGGGAAGCGGGAAAAGTACCCAAGCACACAGCAGGCCTGGAATGGCCAAGGAACAGGGAGGAAGCCAGAATGGCTGGTGCAGATTGAAGAGAGCAGGCAGAAGATGGAAGGCAATAGGCAATAAGGCCAGAGGGGGACAATGGGAACACTGAGACCAGGAAGAGGATGCAGAGTGAGAGCCCCACAGGCCACTATAATAATGATCATAAAGTTCAGAGGGCAAGGAGAGTTCTGGGGAGCAGCTGTGGCAGAAACCACTCCAACTATTTCATCCCCTACTGTGGGTACTAGGTCTCATTCATCCATCACCAAGCCAACTTCTCGCCATGATAAAACCATGAAAGGCTAGCAAGTGTTTCGCAACTCAAACTCAGTCAAGGCTGGGGGAAGGGGACACCTAAGGACACAAGTATGGGCTCCTCAGAGAGTAGACTAAGTTCTCTGCCAACACAAGCATCAAAGGCACTGGCATTTGAACCTGGGTTGTTATATGGCATGTCAGCGAGACCCTTAACAGTGCATACCTAGATTCCAAGGATCAGATTTTATCTGCAGGGCCACAAAGGACAGAATGACTACAACCAATGAAAGAATTTCCACAACTTTGCAAAATGGATGGGCTGTTCACAGGCAGGGCACCTGACCAAAAGGCTGCCAGTGCCTATAACCACCATCTGAAGTGGAGGCCACAGGGCCCAAGTAAGTCCAGGAGAGGCCAGCTCAAGAGCACCTTTCAGTGCCTGCCTACCTCAGGGAGCCCAAGACTCTGGGTACAGCAGAAAAAAAAAATGAGAAAAAACATAAAAACCTGAAAATGAAACAACCTGAACAGTCAATTCAGAAGTCTAGGGGGAAAAAAGTCAAAATATACCTACAGAAAACACACACTACTTCATGGAGTTCACTTTTCTAAACTAACTAATAAACTAAATACAATGTTAGGAAATTATACAAATACCAAATCTGATTCCAAAGGAGAAAGTCTGATTATTACTGAATCAGTAATAGAAGAAAAAATGAAAACTGTACATTGTACCATCTGTGAGTGAAAATGAAAAGACACTAAAATCCAAGTAACTAAAACCAGTGGCTTAAATATAAATATGACAAGAGGAGCTCATTGTAGGGATTCTAGAATATTTACTATTAGAAATTCATTAGTGAAATTTACTATGTTAATAGTTCAAAGGAGAATAAAAGTCATATGATCATCCACAGTTGTCCAAAGATATGGAACAGCATTTAACAATTACTCCTCATTTAAAAAATAATAAAAATCCAACTAATCTAGGAATAGAAAGAATTATCTTCAACCTATAACAATACATAACAAAAACCTTCAGTACCAGCATTCCCTGAAGGAGACTGGAGGATCCCAGTTCCTTCTTTCCCTCTCTTTTTACCTCCCAACCATAAGGTGAGCAGTTATGCACCATGTGGTCCTGCCATGATGTGCTCCTTACTAAAGACCCAGAACATTATGGCCAATCGACCATTGCCTGGAACCTCTAAAATCATAAACCAAAATAAATATCTTCTCCTAATAAGTTGGTTATATCAGGTATATGTTATAAATGATCAGAACCTAAAACATGAATGAAAATGAAAATAAAATAAATCAGAATTTATGGGACACCACTAAAGCAGTACTAGGTAGAATACACTATGTCTCTTCATTATCAAAGTTCCTGAAGCAATGACTTCAGTTTTCCTATTTAAAAAGCTAAAAAAGGAAAAGCAAATTACAAACCTGAAGAAGTGGAAAGAATAAAAATCTGCATACAAATCAATGAAACACAAAAGAACATCCAAGAGAGGCCAATTAAACCAAAAGGTGGTTCTCATAAGATCATTAAAATTGACAAGTTTCTAGCCACACTAACCAGAAAAAAAGAAAAGACACAAACTAGCTATCAGGAATCAGGGGGCATCACTACAGATCCTACAAATATTAAAAAATAATAATAAGGGACTATGAATAACTTTATTCTAACAAATTCAACAAGTGAGATAAATGAACAAGTTCCTTGAAAGACACAAATTATCAAAGCTCACACATGAAGAAATAGATAACATAAATATCCCTGTAGATATCAAAAAAATCAAAACTATAGTTAAAATTATTCCCTCAAGGAAAGCTGCAGGCTTTGATAGATTCATAAGATTCTATGTAAAATTCTCCAAAACTCCAAGAAAAAGGAAGACTTCCCAACTGATTCTACAAGACCATCTGTGACCTGAGGCCAAAACTACACAGATATTACAAAACAACTAAAAGACAAAATGGAAGAAAAGATACAAAGATTAAATAGTCACTAAAAATCTTAATGACAAATGTACAAAATTAGTATGAAGAAGATGCTAAAACACTCCTAAAAGACATATAAGTATTTTTAACAAATTGAAGGGCATTCCACATTCTTGGGTGGAACTATTCAACAACAAAAATGTCAAAGCATCTCATGTTAATGAATTCATAATTACAATAAAATGCCAAAAAGCAAAGGAAAATATAGAAATCTTGAATCAAAAGGCAAGGAGGGCTCAAAGACTAATGGAGAAGCCAGGTGTAATGCAGCACACCTGAATCCCAGTGACTCAGGATGCTGAGGCAGGAGGACCATAAGTTAGAGGACAACCTCAACAACTTAGTGAGACTCTATCTCAAAATAAGAAATAAAAAGAATGTGGGATATATCTCAGTGGTAAAGTATCTCTGAAGGAAAGGGAAAGGGAAGAAAGGGAAAGGAAAGGAAGACAGACAGGCAGCAGACTAATGGAGGTGAATCCAAAGAACACAGAGCAGATCCCAATGACCAAATTGGCAACAATTTTAGCTTCAAAAAGAATAACATCTGTAACTTTTTATAAATTATTGGATAAATAGACTTACCCAAGAATCCAGAGAGACACTAAACATGAAAAAAGAAAGGAAGGAAAGAGAAAGAAGTATGAAAAACAGTTCCACTATAGGAGGTAACTACACATCATTTTCTTAATCTGAAAGTTGACACTTAAAATGAAAAGAATTAAGCATCTACCTGCCTTCACCCAAGTGATAAAACAAAGTACCTTTTAAAATCTCAGCTAGAAAATATAGAAATAATGACATAATTAGAAATCCAGCATTTCTAAATTCAAAAAAAAAAATTAGGCAAGGATCTTTAATGGATGTCAAGTTCATTAGGTAAAAAGCTTTTGAGGAACAGTGTATCTGGTAAAGAATGGCTTTATAATGAGAGCTCTAGTGGTCAGTTTAACCAAAAGAAATTCAGCAATACTAACAGTGAGATGACCCGACATTATACGCCTCTTAATATGATGCAAAATGAAGGAGATATAATTTCCCATATAAAAAATCCTTATCAAAAATATTAAACTCAATTATATACAAGTATTTACATCAAATTCCATGTGTACAGTATACAAAAGAATGAAAAATCAGAATACAGATATTCTCTTTTCTTTTGCTTAGCTCAAGTTCCCTCCTCCATCCCTGGGTCTCCCTGGCCTCTTCTCAGCTTTGGCAAGTGGGACAACACTTAACTCAGCACACACGAGAAGGCTAGCCTCTCTTTGTTCTCATCCTGGACAGGTACTACATCAGCTCTGTTGGCACACTGACCAAATCCTCAGAGAAAAAAGGGAAAAGGGTGGGGGGGAGTGCAAAACAATAAAAAAATATAAGCAAAGAAAATGAGACCACAACCAGAAAGTAGAAAGTGATGGTGGTAAAAGAGCCAAAGCCAGATGCAAAAGAGATTCACATTCACAAAGCCAAGGAATCTCACAAGTCCAGAGTGAGATGGGGTCAGGGAACATAACTGTGCCAATGGATTACAAAATGACCAGTTAGGAAAATGATTCTTAGCCCCAGAAATTAGTTCCATATTCTCTACACCTTTTACTTTCATGGAACAAAAATTAAATTAACTTCACCTTTCTTGGTGAAGAGATTGCGAAATGTACCACACAGGTAGAAAACTCCACCGCCGTGCATGTCAACATGGAGTTGGTAGCCATGCAACCCGTACTCTGGACTGTCATCCAAAAAGGGACTGTGAAGAGGCAGCTCATAGGGCCTGAAAAGAAAAACAAAACACACGTAAATCTGTCATCACCAGAGATGAAATACTTGGGTTGAAATTACTTCTAAAACAATTAGCATTCATTCAAAGCACTATCTTTTACCAATGAGACACTATAGAGACACCAATAATCTTCAATACCATAAACCCAAAAGAACTGTTTTGTGTTCCTCTCACCAATTTCTATAAAAACAGGCACATTTATGAGTGCCAAAGGTACCCATAGGACCACCATGATGAAGGTATTTCTGAGATGGATCCCAACATCAGTTCTACAAAGGTAGAACTGCCTTCAATGTTCTCAGTAACCAGAAACCGGGGTACTCAGCAAGGAAATGCATCAAACAGCAGACCTACAGGTTAGGGACTCAGGCAAAACTGAAGCCAAGATGATCAAAGTTTTGCTCCATAAGAAAAACCTTACTATAAGGTAACACTCAAAAGCACCCAGGAGCTTTTCAGACAATAAAAAATAAAAATAAATGAGTAAGGGAGTGTATTAGTCCAAAGAGGAAGGTTAAGAGCTACAGGGAAATGGAAAGCATGTTCCCCAATGAAGGACATTCAAATGCATTAAAAGATACCCTGAACAAAATAAATCTGCAGACCAAATTCATCCAGAGGGCCCTTAATGTGCATGTCTTGCAAGATATGAAAATTCACAGAAGTGCAAGAAACTGAGGGATCAGCTGGCAGCATCTTGTAGTAGTGAAGCATTCCTATGTCCATGAATAATGTTATATTAAGTACAAAATCCTTAACTAGGGATACATAAAGCAAATATGTACTCATTAATAATCCAACTATGTTAGCAACAGCTAAAGCACTTATGCCTGTTGGCTTGTGTCTACCGATTAGAAGAATATCTTTGTAGCTATTGTCAAATATTAAGATGGCATCAACTTCTAACCCTTTATATTGATGGTATAAAAATTCAATTCACCCATAGATACATACACAGAGGCTGAGCCTAATGTGCTCCTCTCCACAAGGTGATGAAAATGAAGATTTGCCATGACAAAAGCCAGTTCTTCCTCCTTCTGAAAAGTTAATTAAAAAGAATACATTTTTCAACTGAAATATTTTAATATTTCACAAGGTCGTTGTGAAGATCACAGCACATTCATCTTGCAGATAGATGTGGTTTCTAATAACTAGAAGATCACCATGGCACAAATACGTTATTACTGCTAATATATTATTACTATCTAATAAGACTTATGTGTCACACTGACAGCAGGACCACAATTCATCCAAATAGGCAGAGCATGCAGTACCAAAAGAATTAACATCCTAGGACTTGGGAAACATCAAAATACTCTATTATATATGATGATTGCAAATTATAAATATATATATATATATATATATATATATATATATATTTGTGATTGCAAATATGTATAAATATATATATGTACACATACATACATGCATATGGTCAATTCAGGGCTGTTTCGAACTCTTGTCCAATATAAAGACAACACTGGTAAGACTTCCACAAGTACCAGATTAATTCAACAAATACTGAACATTACTGGCATAATGTTCCTCTCTCAAGAAAATACTTGATTTAGCAAATGCAGTGAGAGTGATTAGATTCAGCTTTTTCTCATGCCCATTAGGCTGAACAGAAAATATGACTATTTGGGACTCATCCATCTCTCTTCATATTCATGGTTGATGCTGACTGGTGTAGACACAAACAGTAAACCTTCAAATACCAGGCAGAAGACAAGCAGATCAACCACAGTCTTCTTAACTCTTTAGGCCAACACAGATGGATGGTCAAGTCATAAAATGTAAAATAAAAAAACCCTTGCCTCACCCACAAGTTACCTTCAAAGAGAAGGGGACAGAGGAAAAGAAAAATGGACAGCCATAGGAGATTGAAAAAAGAAAAGAGTGCCACAAGATGATGCTCTATGAAAATGGAGACCTTGATTCTGTCTCATCAGTGTACACTGATGCACACTGCTATTCTCAAAATAAAGTCTGTTAACTCCCTTAAAACATCCACAGGCCAAAGACTTAAATTTGTATACACAGAGGTATATTCTGCTTTTTACTCTGTGACTGCCAGAAAATAACCCCCAGAGGAGGAGCAAGCAACCAGCCTGACTCGGCACAACAAGAAACCTATGTAAAAGGAAAGGACAACTTCTCAAACACTTGACCCTGAAAAGCAAATTATATCCCATGCTACATCACAGCATCAGAAGCATGCTTGGAACACTACCATGGTGAATGACCAAGAGGCTTTGGCAGACAAGGACATGAAAGAAACAGAGGAAGAAACACGGATTGATTGGAAGGGGGAAAGGAGAAGCCCCATGACATTAAAAGAACAACATTAACAAAAACAGAAAAGGAGGAAGAAGTGGTTTGTCAACTGTGACAGCAGAACAGTAGAGCTGCTTCAATAAAAGAGAAGATCATTTAGCCAGAAAAATGAGGCTGGTAAGATGCAACTGCTGAAAAGTCAAGGAGTTTACATATGACTTTATACCTAATGGTGAGTGAACATGTGGCTGTGACAGGGAAATGATTCAGGATACACAAGGAATACATCTTACCTTCCATAGCCCCACCAGGAGACCAGGGTGTAGGCAAAAGATCTGAACAAGTCTGTCGCAACCAATCATGGTAGATTCCGTTAAGTGACTCAAGTCATACTTTGCAATTAAAGAATGCCATCGAGGTCTTTGAAAACCCATGCCAAAGAAAAAAGAGAGACGTGAGCTTTCCTATCTGTATCACTGTTACTACTCAGTGTATCTAAAAATGCTTTTGAAGAGCAATTTATACATACTTATTTACTCAAACTAAGTGGCACAATCAATCATGACGTGGGGACACAAAAGACTTGCATAAATAAAACGCAAAATGGATACATTTGAGCTTTTCACCATACTATGTTTTCCCCACTCCCTTGCTCTATCAACTCAATGACCCAGCCAGAGGGGCACTGAAGAATTAGCATGGTAAAGCAGTGGCAGAACTGTCTTCTATTCTCATACCCCCACCCCCACCCGACGCCAAAACCCAGAAAAAACATGACAATCAAAAGTCAATTCTCAACATGTAATTCTAACCTAGTGAGTGAAATAGTGCATAAGCAAAGGTAAGATACTTTAAGTTACACAAAAACAGGTAATCTCAGTAGGATATCTGAACACAAAAGTCTCTTTCGAATTTATCTTCAGGGAAACTAAGAGAGTGAAAACTGAAACATTAGAAAATAAATTTAAACCAAAATCATGATTGTTATCATAAAGGAGATAACCTGAGAACTCAGTGTCTAAGAGTAAATACTCAGAGGTGTAAGAAAAGACGAGACTTAAAGTCATCTAGTGAAACCTTCTAGAGCACTATAAACGGTAGACATGAATGTCTGTCATTCTCAGGAACCTAAAGATGATTCAGGGAATTATAAGAAAGATGAGATCTCATTGGTCAATTAACAGAGCACAGCCTTAGAACAAAGTCCTGAAGGAGTTGGGGCTCCAGAGCATTCTAGTCTGCCTCCAGCACCTAGCACACAGAAGTCAATAAGTATGAAAATGTTCATTAGGTAAAAGAATTTTTTAAAAGGTCAGCTATAGCACTGTTTCATAGCAGAGGATGCACTATAAGGCACTAGAGGCAAACCCACAGCTCCCATACCAGGGAATTGAGCCCTTCAAGAAAACTTTTTGTGCTGAGAATCACTGGAAAAGAAGAGGTGGTCAGTAAGCATATGTGTGATTCAAAAACTAAAAATACATTCAGTATATGCAGATTATTCCTGAAGGAGGATGATTTCTGATTTAATTGTGGATTCAGGGAAACCTGAGGTAAACCCTTAGCTCCCACTGACAGTGACTCTTCCTCCTCAACCACAGCAGACAATTTCTTGTGTATGAGATCTCCAGCCTCCTCAGAAGGGAGGTTGAAAAAATAAATGAGAAAATACCATGAAAGCATAGTGCACATGGCGGGTACTTAATAAATGGCAGTCACTGCCACTGCCATGATTAAAATGGAGAGGAGGCGAGGTGGGGTGTGAAAATCCCTCTTCTCTCCCTCTCCAATGGGCCCAAAGGTTAAAAAAAAAATACACCAGATTCTGTGGATGTGCTGAGTTCTCATTTGCCTTGGCCTTACAAGCCACTGACATACACTGGCAAGGAAGCCAACTGAGATTCAATTAGAAAGCAATGAATTATAGGGAAATCCAATTCGCAAATTACATCAACAGTACTTTCACTGTCTCTGAAAAAATTCTCATTGAAGAAACAAAAAACAAAAACAAATAAAAGTCATAAAGTATCTTCTTGGAGACAAGGATCTGTGCTGCCGCATGATGACAGCACTGGTTCACAAACTTACAATGAAAGAGCAATCAAAACCAATGCCATGGTTGATCAGAGGCCAGCTAAAGTCCATGGAGTGTTAATGGAAATAAATTACATAAAATATATTTCCTCAATAAATTCCAGCATTGCTCACTGTATATCATCCAGTATTCCTGACCTTGATGTCAAGTTTTAGGAATATACTGTTTTCAACTGAGAGTTACAATTCCACCTGACCCATTTAGTCTTTTGTGTTCATTTTAATTAATGTTAACAGTTTTGTCCTAATACTTGTAAACAGCATTTCATGATATGCCAAGTAGCATGTTGTTCAGTCAAATAAGAACGGAATCTGTGGGCTCAGCCTCCAAACACTATTTCATAATGTGTAAAACCTAAATATTGTATTAGAATAATCTGGTACCCATCATGATACCATATGCAATTTCAGAAAGTTATTCAAATAAAAAAACTATTTAAAAGATAACTGTGTTTCCAAAATGTTTTCAGTAATACAATCAGAAAAAATAATTCATATGTTTTTCACTGTGGCATCAAGGGCATTTTCAAAATACAAAACCTGGACTTACATCAGTGAGAAGTCTGAATGTCCTCATATTCACAGCATAGGGAGAGCTAAGTGATCACAACAGGACCACAGAGAAGCCAGACACAAGATCCACCTCCAGGGAAACGGTAAAGAGCACTGATCCTCCTGGGGACAGCTAGCCCTAAAGTCAGGCACCTGAACACCTTTCACCAAGGACAAAGAGAGACCGATGGGTGAATCTGCAGCATGCAAGAATAGCAAGAAAAGGGGTATGGGAAGTGTTGCTGAAAAGTCCAAGGACATCGTAACAGTGAAAGAGGAGGGAGGGAGAGCAGGACATAAATTCTGCAGAAGGTAGATAGGACCCTTTCATCTGTGGTAGATTTTGTATGGACTATGTTAGCTTGCTCAGGAAATGGGGATGCTACATGCCATAGTCCAACTTTCAAGAGAAAATAACTGATAATGAGAAAAGTGGCATGAGAGATTTCCTGGGTAAAATAAAGGTAAGCCTTCTAATGCGTATGGACTCAGTATAAAGCCACCTAACAACAGGAAAAGAGTGAGTGTTCAGTAAGCACTAGCACTGGGATACACACACCTTTGATATTGCACTTTAAATTGATAAGAGTCTGATCTTCACAGTAGTCCCCCTACACTAAATACTACACAGGCACCATCCCATTTACAGATGTTACAGTGGAAACATGCAAAAAGTTACGTACACAAGGTCACACATGTATTAAGTTCAAAAGAAAGACAAGCAAAATAAAGAATTATATGCATGACTTCATACTTCAACTATGATTGGTATAATCATTTACTAAAGAAAAATGTAATCATTGTATAGATCTTTCTATTAAAAACTTCAAAAGGTTAGCCATCAATATCCAAGAAACTTTGCTAACTAGAACATCATTTCACATTGTTACATATAACCAATACATGAGGAACTTAAATTCAGACCTGATTTAAGTATGACAAAGACATTTTTTTCCTATTCCATGGTGATGCAAAATGGCAGAAAAGTCTAGGGTACAATCAAATTAAAATACATTAGCAATATTTTTGAATTACCAAAGTAATGCCAACTAATATTTATGTACAAGATGCTGTCACTTGAGAGTTCTGCAAATTAATACTTACCCATTTTTGGCAGGAGGTTTATGCCGGTCCATAAAAACTGGTGTCACACCACACAAATCCAAGGTTGTTAATGTTGCTAAACATGGCCAGTTTTTGCCATACCACACAACAGTAACTGATGTATCATTTAAAGAAAGATCAACATGCTGCATGATATATTCTTTTCCACTTTTTTCTCTCAATACAATTGCCCAACCTAAACCTGATATCCTGCAGAAAGAAAAAAAAAACCTAAAAATGTTTACCTCATTCTAGAAAATAAATGCTAAAGGCAATTTCATACATTATCTTGAAAGCATCTATTTCCGTGAAAGCAAAAATCAACATTCTCGGAACATGCACAACATAATTTTTGTTTCACCAAAAGTTCCTTTGTTATACTTTTTCTCCTCTCTTAAAACCGACTGAACATCTATGATGTTCCAGCAACTGACAACAGACGTTAAATACAACAAAGATTCCACCCAGAAGGAAGAACATCTTGAACACCCTTGCTTTACTAGAGCAGATCATTAGGTTATTTCTGCTTTTCATAAAAACAGAAAAACTTTAGGCCACACATATGGAATAGGAATATACTGCATATTATATAGATGCAGAAAAACAAAAAATTATCAGCGATAGTTCCCCGCACCTAAACTACACATCTGCCCTATGCACAGGACACTAAGAGCTGAGGCCACCAGTCTTCTCTAAAGTGGTTATAAATTGAAAGGTGCCACAGTCTGTCCAGGAGCCTCAGAGGTCCCTGCTCAAGGACACACTGCATACCTAAGGGCCTCTTTGGTTTTCACAGGAAGGCCTGTGTAGGGGCTGACAGGTTGGAGAACCTGGGCCAGTGCTGTCTTCACAGACGTGATCTGTTTTGCAATAAATTCTTTCTTCCAATAGCCAGCTTCTTTATCCTCAACTGACAGTCCACTCACAGACACAGTTGTCTCCTCCACTGAGTTAACTTTCCAATTGGATCTTTTAGGTGAAAACACAGTTGAATAGATTCTGAGCCAAATAAAACTGGGGAAAAAAGAGAAAATACATAAACTAAGAGACATTGCCACACACCTATATTATGCATCTCATATTAAATTGGAGATGCATAACAGTTCAATTCCATGAATAAAAAAAGCTGAACATTTACAACTGTTCATATGTTAAAGTGAACTGCAGTTTGAAATGCAGTTCTTTAGATTCACTAACCCCAAAAACATATAAAAAATGGAAAAGTCTGTTTCTGAGGATAAAGCATAAAGTAAGCAATCGCATGTTATTTAGGATAATCCAAACCACTGCCTTGCTAACTGAATAGGAGTTCTATTCTGAAAAATAAGAAGCCTATGTAGTACAAGTCTTATTTTTTTTACACATGCATGCTTTTTAAAAGATCAAAAAGGATACACACACACAGAAATATCAGCAGGGAAGAACTGAATTATGCATTTCTTTTGCTTCCTATTTTTTAACTTTTCAACAGTAACATGCATTGCTTTCTCAAAGATAAAGATGTGAATGTTATTGATAACACTAACAACAACTGTTAAGTTTTTTGGAGCAAATACTATATGTCAAGCATTTTTTAAGCACTTTATACACATTAACTCATTGAGTCCTCACAACAAACCCAGGAGGCAGCTCCCCACTGTAGAGATGATGCAGCTGAAGCCCTGATGCAAAGTGCTCTGGATCAGGTTGGTACACCCCAGGACACTATGGAACTGGGATTTGAACCCATGCAGGGTGGACTGGAGCTCTCATACCCATATGCTTCACTCTGTCTCCAATAACTGAATAAACTAAACAAGGTTGTAATACAAATTCCCTTCAGATACAAAGTCTGTGTTCCTTCTGCTCACTGTTTCTAAGAGGCCAGTGAGAAACCCCAAGTGCAATAGTACTCAGTCAGTAGTGGGCTTAAGGTTGGACCACAGGTCTCCTGTCTCTGAGCTAATACTCTCCATCCTAGAAATATCAACTAGGGAAAACTGAAGCAGGGGTTAAAATCAATTTCCTAATCTGAAAGATAAGCTTCCCGTAAATAAAATTTAATTATTTGCTATTTACATCCCTACATTTCTATTTAGAGAAGTATGGTATAAAATGATAAATGGCCAAGAAGCCTCCCAGAAGAGGTTGCTGCTGAGCTAGAGATACCACAGGTACCTCATTCACTCCAACAGGAACAGATCACTTCTCACAAAAGGACTTCAGAGAACCTCTCCAGAATTCAGACATTTGCATGGACTTCCCAACAAATTCACACATAATCACAGGCCTAGTGACATCCCTTTCTGGTATGGTTTTCTAAAGTCATTTCTTTCACCCTACAAAATCATCTCATGCAAGGTAGTTGTACAAAAGCATTTACGTTTTTGGTTCAGAAATTTCTAAACTTTCATATGTGAGCCAACAGATGTAAAGTAATGATTAATTAAACATATCTAGGTAAATAAAAACTGTTTTACCAAAATCTCTCAAATACATACTTTTTAAAAAACTCCTCCCTGTGCATAAAGCTTACTTGTGTTTTCCTCAGATTTACTTAAAATCTCATTCTACTTAAGTGTTCCTTTGTTTTAGCAAGATCTTTATGGAACTTCAAATTTTGCGGGAGGCAGGGGGGATCCCCGAGCTATCATAGCATCTTCACTCAGCCTTGAGACAAGAAGGTTTTGATCTGGCATTGCAGTGTGGCTCCTTCCACTCAGTGCGATGCATGGGATCATGCCTTCCCTGGGCTAGGAAGTCTGCTTTCTTCTAACCCACTGGGCTTGGACAGCCTACCCCATGCCTTATTTGGTGCAGAATATTCTATGGAAAAGCCTTTGTGTATCCCCCATATTAAAAAAAAATGCAGGCTCACACACTCTCTTTTGCCAGTGTGAGGTCAAAGAGCCATCCTGCCCCAGCTTTATAAAAAATTACTTCCCTAATTTTAAAAACTGTCAAACATATGACATCAAGTCATTTCAGAACCTAGTCACGTGGTCTTTTCGCCACCAGCCTACACTACACAGAGGAACCCCAGAGGAACTCCGTTTCCATCACCCATGCAGGACATGGGTGGGATAAATTTCTCCCATCAGCACTACCAAACCACTGCCAATGCTACTGGTACATGGTCTAGTCCTCACAAACCACAAGAGCAAGCACTGCTGTGGAGAAGGGGTCAGATCAGCAGCCCCACACACACTCCGCAGCAGTGACTACACCATGGTGCAATGCTGAGCTGCATACACACACACTGGCACGTTCAATTAACAAGTGATGCCTACACAAAAATGTTTTATATTATGGAATCAAAATATTAAATCAGATTGTTCTTGATTATTTAATAAAAATGTTAAGGTTAAGACCCTTTTAATACTATCATTAAATATAATGAGAACTCTCCAGCATACTACAGTTTTGGACACTAGATTACTATTTCCTTGAGAAATTCCTCACTGCATTATGCTTTAGTAAATTCTATCATCTCTTTTTAGGTTGTTAAGAAAAAGAAACATAAAAATTGCTCTCCATTCACTCTACAACTTCTGTCAAGAACATGATTTATAATTTCACTCACTGATGTGTGTGTTGAAACAGACAGACAGACATAGTTCTCCCATAGAGGAGACATCTTTTTAAATTGAAAAATAAGTAAAATCAATGCTTCCCAACCAGAGAATAATATACATGCTCTCCTGAGTATAACAACAGTTGAGGGCAGCCTTAATGGAGTCTAAGAGCTTATTTTGAGTTCCTTAAGTAACTGACAAACATATGACATCAAGTCATTTCAGAACCTAATTTTCAGCAGTATAATCTGAAGAAATGTTAAAAATACAAATTCCAGAGCACTGAATTACAGTCATCAGAAATGCAGACTAGAAATCCAAGGTTTTTTTCAAGACTTCCCAGCTGGTTCTGATTCAGGTTTCTATTGACTAGCATATAAGAACCAACATACCATATAACATTTCTTTCCTGCCACATTCCAAGATTAAATTATATTATAGACCTTCTTTTGTCATTCTATTAAACAAAACTACCATTAAAACCTGCATTTGCTGGGCAGTGATAATGGACAAATTATATTATTATACTGTATGCATGTACAAATTGAAACAATAAATCCCATCATTATGTATAACTATAATACACCAATAAAATGTGGAAAGAGGGAAAAAAGCAAAAAATAAATAAGTAAAATCTGGATTCCCTTGATGTTTTCCCTCATGACACATGGATTCTATGTAGAATTAGTATCTGTGTGATCTTTTGATATGAATGAGAGAAGGGCCTAGAAGACCAAAACACTCAGTTGTGGGCACACAATGCTCACCGGACGTCAGGAGGTCCCATAATCTCCCCACACAAGATAAATTCTGTGGTGTGGGCAAAGCTGAGTGTCAAAAATGGAGAGATTTTTCTTTATTCATAGACACCCTGGGAGCTCAGGCAAGGGTGACTCCCTGTTTCAAAGGCAACAGCTCCAGAAGATGCTGTGGGCCTCTCCTTCCCTCCTTCACTCTCCCCACAGAGTGAATTTACTTGATTGGCAAGTTTGGGGGGAGGAGCTACATCTATTTAACTTGGTTCCTTGTGCTTGTTCCTCTAGGCTCTGCCTGCCTACCTGCCAGAAGAAAGCATGTCATCTGGTCTGCAAACCATGGCCAGGGACAATGGGGAAGTCTCTGTGGTGCTGCTTGAGAATGTGGATGTGTCTGTCTAGTGCTGGGGTGAGCACACCTAAGAACCCTAAGGGAACAAAGCTGCAACCTCCAATTACTACAGCAATAATGAGCCTGATCTTATTCAGTATATGCAAAGAATATTCCTTTCTTTAAGTATACAAATTCAAAGAGCTTGAAATATATGACTACATAAAGTATTAGACAAATTATTTCTATTTATGTCTAAAAATACTATTGAAATTATCTTATATTTTTAAAAATATTTCAAAAGCTCTTAATAGTTTTCATGACTTCTATCAAATTGTCATTTTTATTTATTTTTAAAAAATGACAGCAGAATGCATTACAATTCTTATTACACATACATATCACAATTTTTCATATCTCTGTTTGTATATAAAGTAGGCTGACAACCAGTTCGTGTCTTCATACATGTACTTTGGATAATGATGTCCATCACATTCCACCATCCTTGCTAATCTCCTGCCCCCTCCCTTTCCCTCCCACCCCTCTTCCCTATCTAGAGTTCATCTATTCCTCCCATCTTCCCCCTCCCTACTCCACTATGAGTCAGCTTCCTTATATCAGAGAAAACATTAGGCATTTGTTTTTTTGGGATTGGCTAACTTCACTTAGCATTATCTTCTCCAATGCCATCCATTTACCTGCAAATGCCATGATTTTATTCTCTTTTAATGCTGAGTAAAATTCCATTGTGTATATATGCCACATTTTTTTATCCATTCATCCACTGAAGGGCAACTAGGTTGGCTCCAGTTTACTATTGAGAATTGTGCTGCTATAAACATTGATGTGGCTAAAAACATAACAGACTTGGTTTTCTACTTACTTGTCATTAGCCAAATGATAGAAGCGTCTGCTTGCACATCCAGCACACAGCAGGTTCACAGCATCCAAGTAGGAAAATATCTTCAGCAAGATCTCAGAAGGCATTCTGAGAGGGGAAAAATCAGAATTGTACCAGTGCTTTATCTAAAAAACCACCCAGAAAACAAGTGGCTATTCATCTCTAAATAGAAGACCATAAACAGATTCTTCCTTAGAAGAGGCAAATGTACTCACAAGGTTCTCCCCTTGTGCCAGAATTACAAATAATCTTCAGTTATTTTCTTTTTTTAATATTTATTTTTTAGTTGTAGTTGGACACTATCTTTATTTTATTTATTTTTATGTGATGCTAAGGATTGAACCCGGGGCCTCACATGTGCTAGGCGAGCCCTCTACTGCTGAGCCACAACCCCAACCCCTTCAATTATTTTCTTGACTGAAATTTTCATTAGAATTTTAGTAACAGTCAAGGCATGGTGGCATGTGCCTGTAATCCCAGCAGGTCAGGAGGTTGAGGCAGGAGGACTCAATATTCAAAGTCAGCCTCACAACTTAGTGAGGCCCTAAGCGACTCAGAAAGATACTGTCTCTAAATAATATACAAAAAGGGGCTGGGGATGTAGCTCAGTGGTTGAGTGCCCCTGGGTTCAATCCCTGGTTAAAAAAAAAAAAAAAAAAGAATTCTAATGACATAAACCAATAAAGAAATCCTAAGGCACAAAGAGCAAACTTCCTCAGCATTTTAATCTCATAAACTGAATCAACAGGCATGACTTCACCACCCCTCTATGAATAAAGTATATATTATTCTTTGGTGAGATAAAAAGAATAGACAAGCCAGGCTGGGAAGAGCATGCCTATAATCCCAGGTATTCAGGAGCCTGAGACAGAAGGATCCCAAGTGGGAGAACAGCCTGGGCAACTTAGTGAGACTCTGTTTCAAATAAAAAGGGCTAGAGGTGTACTTCAGTAGTAGAGCATCCCTGGGTTCAATCTCTCCACTATCAGAGGGAAAAAGGAGGAAATAAAAGGACAGAAAGCACATTCTTAGCTATTAGTAAGATAAAGCAGAATCCCTCCTCCCCATCAAAAAAAAAAAATGCTAAGTAGAATTAACTGAAATGGGGAATATCAGCTTATTTCCTTCCTAACCTATGACCTCTGGTACATCCTCTTCCTAAATGCTCCCGTACTCTTACTGCTTTCTCTCAGTTCTCAAAGAGACACCAAATCCCATAATGTTTTCTGAAGTGACTTTTTCAATTTTATGCCTAAGTAAATAATGTTGGATGTATTCAATATTCCATCAAGCACAGAATTCTACAAAGAGTACGAGACTCTGAAAGTGCCTAGAAGTGTTACCAGTGTTAATAAGTCAGGAATGAGTGTTTAAGCACCTTTATGAACATTCAGTAAAAGGGAAAATGAAATGAGACAGAAGATTGTATTAATGACTGGGGTAATGTGGTCTAGGGATAGACTGGGGAAAAGCCTTGAACCAATTTAAAATGGCTTTCCCATACTCTCTACTCTCATACTTGTGATTTAAATTATCAAAAAATTTGTTACTTATGATGGAAATCAGATGATCAAATGTGTCACTGTCCTGAAATTCTGGTAACACTGAGAGAACAAAGTGGATCCTCAGAAAAAAGCTGATGATGTATGTCACTGTACAAGTGCTACTAACTGCTCAAAACTGGAAACATTATGAGAGTCTAAACAGTAGCCTTGCTTAGGTACTAGTTAAATGCCTCCCCTTGGGGCTGGGGTTGTGGCTCAGTGGTAGAGCACTTGCCTGGCACATGTGAGGCACTGGGTTCGATCCTCAGCACCATATAAAAATAAATAAGTAAAATAAAAGTATTGCATCATGTACAACTAAAAATTTTTCTTAAAAAAATAAATAAAATAAATGCCTCTCTTCAAATGAATTAAATTTATTCATTTAAATTTAACACTTTCAATGATAAAGGGTCTCTAATGCTACAGATAGCAAAGTTACAAGAAAATATGTTTTTGTGGCCATTCAGGTTATCTACTGTATATAGTTTTTATATTTTAATTATTTCATAAGAATTCATACCTATTATTTTTTTTAAATCAGGATAATTTAAAAAAAGTTAAAGTTGGGCTTAAAGACATTTCAGAAAAATATGTAGTAAGAAACATTTAACTAGAATGAAATCCCACTCAAGTTAAACATCAGACAGGATTTTACCTTCCTACCACCAAACTAATATCCTAAAAAGGGATCCTTTCTTTGCAATTCTGGCACAAGGGGAAAACCTTGCTTTATAGTTAAAATGGCCAAGATTAAAGTATTCTTAATTATTGTTCCTAAAGTTTCCTCCAAGATGAAAGCACCAATGGTTACACCCATATTGGGTTATTTTCTTTTGGGTTTTAATTTTTTCACATTTGCAGTTTTACATAGTTATTGAGGGAGAAGAAAAGGATAGGGGACTATGGAAGAGAAAAGTGACAGAGGAAGGCAAGAAGAAGGACAAAGAAAACTAGCAAGGAAACTGCTTTACGCCAACAAGCTTCCCTGAGAAACATTGAGTTCATTTGTGATTGCTCATTTCAGAACTAAGGGAATTCAAACTTGAACATAACTTTGTCTCTATTTCTTATTGTGATCCACTCCAATACTTTTGCATCTATAATCTCTACACCTCTCTGCCCCCATGAGAATACTCATTTCCTCCTATCAAACCACCTGTGCTCTGACTCCCTACTCGTCCTCAAGAACCCCAGCTTTCCATTCCTGCCCCGCTTTTCTCTGAAAACACTGCTCCAAATATCTCATCATAACATTATCCTCTTCCCTCATGTCTCCCTCCAGCTACCACACAATCTCTAAGACCCCCACACACAGCCAAGCTTCTAGGAAAGAACAGAAGAAAACAACTTGTCACACCTGCTGCCCCCACTTCGTGCCTCCCACATTCTTTTGTACATTTCAGTGTGAAATAAAACATTCAAAAAACATTTTTAAAAATGATGTCCAGCCATTTCCTTCTGCTGACCTGAAACAGTTCAAGGTTGCCACAGTCCACCCACTTTCCCTCCCGCCACAGCAGATACAGGACCATTCCTGGCTTTTCAGCAATCTCCTCTCCTGGTTCACACAACACCCCTCTTGGATTTCTTGGCCCTCGCAGGTCTTCCCCTAGCTCCCTGGGTGCTTCTCAATGCCCCAGTCTCCCAAGCTCATCTTATGCCACATTTGCTTCTTTCTCCACTCTCTCCCCAGGACACCCCACAGTCTCCAGTAGAACAAACTCCTGCTGACCACACCCTGAAGGAGACTCATGCCCATTGTCGCCTGGCATCATTTTCTGTCATCACTGACCTTCTTCTGCCCCCACCCATATGAGTCAGCAGCACCTTCATTTATACATCTGCTCAAGCCGACAGGTTCAAGCTCCTATCTGTTGTCAATTTTCCCCTCACACTGACTTATCATTCGAAAATGAGTGATACCAATTACATCTAAATATTATCACAAATTTGCATGTATCTCCACTTCCCCTCCTTCAAAAGGAGAGAGGCAAACAAGCAAACAAGATACCAAAAAAGTTAAATGACACCATGCCATACTATGATGGAAGCCTGGCTTCACGTGCTGCCACCACTGTTCCAGCAGCATCTGGAGCAGCACCACCACCTCCATACCTCTGGGTCCTCTTCCCCAAGCTCCTGAGTCTGTTCTCAGCCCTCACTTTCTATGCTACCCCCTCAGGGAAGTCTTTCTTTACCATTCTACGCCACTATTCTGCACTATGGAATCTATTTGTTTCTTGGATAGAATGTATCCCAATTTATAATAATTTACATTTTAAAAATCTGTCTCCCCCATTAGACCATAAGCTTCATGGGAATTGAGTGGCTATTTGTCTCCAAAAGTGAGCACAGCACCCCAGGCAGAGTAGGTCCTCAAATACCTAGACAGATTAACCAAACTAACAAATATTTGCTCTATTTCCATCTCTGATTATTGTAGAAAGATTGTATTCCCAGAATAAAGGGTTCTAAACTAAATTGATGTCCTTAATTATCTTTTTGGCTTTTCTTTGTAAAACCATACTAAAATATTCACAATAAAATGTGTATATAAAAATATGGACACTATTAGCTGAACTAGTAATGATATATTATTAAATGCCCAGAATTTGAACGCAGGAAACTTATGTTTGAATCACAGTTTTGCACACAGGACTATGTGGACCTTACTTCCTCCAATGTAAAATGTCTCTCTATAATAACACCAAATTTTCAGAGCTCCACACAATGTTTAGCATACAGATAATGTTACTACAGTGCAAATCTATAGACATCTTATCAATTACAAATAACTATTTTTACAAAATTCTATGGATCTTCATAATGAAGGTCACAGTATGGAATCTTGTCATAGAAAATGGGGTCCCAAAATACTGGTAGCTAAGAAATACAGAGAACTTCTAAGATTTTAGGAGAATGCATTTTAATATTCTTTCTCTTCTTTCAATGGTCTTTATCAATTGAAAAGTGAATAATTTTAGAAAACATTTTAATAAAAGGAAATTCAATTTATGTGTCACTTTTATAAGCTTAGTTTCATAAAACTAGTCTAATAAGAATAATGGTGACAGGCTCGTGACTCATATCAAATTCTCTGTTGTACATTCTTCCTACACAATCCTATTCTTAGAGAGCTCAAAATAGCAACTTGGTATATACAGCACTATGACTTTCTCTAAAATCTCCATCTAGAGCCCCCAAAACAATGGTCAGCTACTCCAGCTACTTACCTATCCAGAGATATAGAACAGTTAGAAGATTTCTCACTGTGCTGGCCACGTCTGGCATATTGCTTCACAGAAGTGTGGCCTGCAGAGGATTTGACACCAGGCCCCTTTCTGAAAGGAAAAGTGGGGATTCAAATTACATGACTGCCAAATGAGGTGGAGTTTTCTGTTCCTCTCTATAAAATTCTAAAGAATTCATAAACTCCAAAGATGTCTCACTGTGAAACTTCATCTCTGCACAGCTCTATAAAGAAAGCATGGGTAGACAGGAAGGAGGGGAAGAAGAAATGAAGGAAAAAAGGGAGGGCAAAGGAAGAAGGTCCTGTGGCATGTGTCCTGGTGAGTAGACCTGAAGCCTGGACTTACTCTGATGTGTTTTCAATCAAAGGTTTAACACCTGCTCTCATTTCAAATTGTCAGCTTGTCAAAGAAATGTATTCAATGGACACAAGAAGGAAAAGGAAAAATGTACTGACTGACCAGTTATGATAACACAAAAGAAACATAATAAAGATAGCATCAAGAGCTTGAGATTTTTAAGAACTTTAGAACTCTCAACGCAAGCTACAACTTTGCTTATCTTTGGGGAGATTAGGACCAGTTCCAACTCTGTAGCTTTGGCAGTCTTGGCCACAGAAATACCAAATACTCATCCACAGTACTCTCACATTTAACATCTCATATTCAATGAAATATATTTATTTGGCCTCTTTTTTAATTTTATCGAGTATCTAAATTAAAGTTTTTACGTTTTATGAAATAAGATATAACACTTTACACAATTAGTCCTTATCATGATCAAGCCTCAAAACCAGCAATGATTGATGGCAGTTTAGAGGGGATATGAAACACCCTAGAAGAGTCATAGAGCTCAGATTTCTAGGCAGGATCCTTAAGATGCTAATTCTCTTGAAAAGATTTGGAATCTGCCTCTTGAAGCAATGTACAACACACACACACATCAGTTACTGACCCATCTCCCACCCAGCATGTCATTCAAGAAGCAACTAAAATCTAGAGTATACTACCCACATGCTCAGTTCACTGCCATGACTTTAGAACGTGTACTTTACTCACAGAGAGTTTAATAACCCTCAGTTTCTGTACCACACTGATTCCCCAGGCATATTTGGACTAACACTCAAATAGGAAGTAAGCAATAATTGGGGACCAAAATGAGGTTCCCAAAGCACTTCAAAGGAAGGCTAATTAACCCTCTGGAGCTGAAGTATGAAATACACTTAAAATTGATCTTAACAAAGGATAGTTTTCCACTCCAAGCACACCCTGCTCTTAGGAGCCACAGGTAATAAAAGGGTCCCTGGCCCAAGGTGTCTGCTGACAAGCCAAGTGACAGTGTAGGTTGAGTCCTACCACCAAGGTAGCACACCATGATGTCCACATGGCAATGAGCACTATGTTACCCAACAGCACACATCTGCTGTGATCAGCAGGCACCACTGCATGTACCCGAGCAGTTGAAGAATGAGCTTCTCTTCCCTGGATAGCTTTTCCTCTATAGAAACAAGCAGGACCTATATACCCTACATAAAGAAAACGTGCCCAGATAGCTCCCATGAGAATATTCACCTCAAAGCTGTCTTCACTGGATAAAAAGATGGAAACAGCATAGTATTGGTTAGGTTGTATGGCTGCCATGCTGTTTACCTTGTGCAGACAATGAAGATGCAGTCCCAACAAAGGTGAAGTGCTTGATGTACAAATAGATCCACGATGTCTTTCAGGAGTCTGCTTAGCTTGCTCCCTCACCTTCTTTAGGCACTTACAAATGTCACTATCTTACCAAGACCTTCCTTGGCCATGCCTCCTAAAACTGCATCCAGACCCTAAACACCTACCCTTTATGTTATTTCCCTACTAATTTTTTCCTTAGCATATGTCACCAATACTATGCATTTTAGTATTCTGTCTTATTTATTATCATTGGGATGTAAGCTCCATATAGGTAAGAACATGTATGAGCTTTGTTCAGTGCTAACTCTTCAGCACCCCCATGCATCTGGTATGCAAATAGCACTTAATAAATATATTAAATTAATGACATATTAATTGAAAAGTAAGGTCATATCAGAATACAGTACATAAACGAACTTTCCTATTTCTCTAAGAGTAAACACATGCATACAAAGATCTGAATAAAGAGAAAAGGTATTACACACATGCATACATATAAGTGTAAATATGTATACATACGTATATTACATATATATATATATATATATATATATGAGTCATAGGATTAGAAGGTTTAATAGTGGTGGTGATTTTCAAGTGGGGACTGGAAGACTTAAGAGGCAAAACTCCATTTATTTTTCTCATTGTTTTAATATACTGAGTATGTAATAAATTTTAGGAGTAGTTGTTGCTTCAGTTTCAAAACTGAGATCTCATGCACATAGCTGCTAGAAGTCAGTATGGCAGCACAATCCTTCAGAATGAAACAGTGGTTCTCTGAGGCATCCTGGCAAGTGCCCCCAAAGAAATTGAAACCAGATCTGAATAGAGGCAAGGTATTCACACACACACACACACACACACACACACACACACACACACACATATATGTACACATATACACATATATGGATATACACACACATAAATGTGTACATATATGTGTATATATATGTGCATATATATACACACACAAATAATGCATGCTCCTAGATAATTTATCTACCTTTTTCTTACAAAAATTATCACTTAAATTATGTAATAATTTTACAAAATCTCTGTGTTAATTTTAGACATCAGAAAGAGTGACTATGTGTCCCTTACCCAGTGGCACCTATCCATTTGAGAAGCACAGAGAGATGGGGCTCAGCTGTGTCAAAGAACACATACCGGCTCTATCCAGTGAGTTCTTCCTGAGAAAGTTAACTCAAATGTCCAGAACTTATGAAAGCCTGCTTTAGAAATTTTCAAGAACTGAATAAAGCCACCTGTTGTGTAAATTTACATAACCTATAATGTAAATAAAATAATCTTCGTGGATTTCACAAATTCAAGCTGTAATTCTCCCAAAGATAGTTTCAAATAGTGATCAAGCAGGCAAATCCTGTTTGGTCCTAGTTATTTAAACAACAACAACAACAAAAAGTACCAAAGGCTTTTCCCTAGTCTGAATCCCTAAACCAGTAGCAAATGAATATGCCTCTATCTTTGACTAAACATTTAACAGGGTTCATTTAGAAATGTACAATTCTACCAATACTCCTTAGTTGGATACTCTGCACAAAGTAATGTGCTAAGTGCTTTAAAACTTATTTCATCCTATTTCATTTAATTGAAAGTGAAAACTGTTTTTTTCACAAACATATTTTAACACTTTAAAAATGCTAAAATCTTTTTTTTTAGTTTTGTTTTTCTCACAATTAAAATACAATTCATGGAGTCCATCATTTCACAGAAGACTAAGGCTCTAATTAGGCAATTAAAGAGACTTGTTCAAAGTCCCAAGCCAGGGCAGGGAGCCCCAAGACCCATCCTGCTATTTTTCCCTTCAGAGGTCTTTTTCCATGTTTGATAAGATTTTAAATTTTGACACTGTTGAAAGCACATTTCCATTCTTCCTAAAACCAACTGTACATTGTTAAGAGCCATACATTAGCATATCAGTTAAGTTGTATGCATGTTCTCCTGAGATCTAGGTCTGAAGACACAAGTGGTGTGAAAATACTTTGTATACAATCAGTGACTTGAAAAACTGTGCTCTATATGTGTAGTATGAAACGAGCTACAGTCTGCCATCGTGTATAGCAAGTTAGATAAATAATTTTTAAAAAGATCTATGTCTGATATACTTACTGGAGCATATTTGGTTTAAAACACTTTTTTTTCAAGTGACAAATTTTTGCCTGATAACTTTGAATAAGTTTAATATTTTAAAAATCTAATTTCTCTGCCTTACTAAAAAGTATCTAGTAAATCAAATCAATTAGGGTAGATAAAAACTGAGCCAACTTGATACATGTGCTGCTGTATTTCTTACAGGGTGACAGTTATATGTAGACTATTAAAAAGGAAACCATTGATTCCTTATTCACATCAGTTTTCCACAATAAGACATTAAAAGTAATGCTTTGTTGATGCAGCTATCCACTCCTTGTCATTTACCCAAAAGAACTGAAATTAGCATACTATAGGGATACATACATACCAATGTTTATAGCAGCACAATTTACAATAGACAAGTTATGGAACCAGCCTAGGTGCCCATCAATAGAAGAATGTATATAGAAAATGAGGTATGAATACACAATGGAGTTCTACTCAGCCATAGAAAAGAATGAAATTGTGCCATTTGCTGGTAAATAGATGGAACTGTAAAAACATCATGCTAAGTGAAATAAGACTGAGAAAACTAAGGGTTGAATGTTTGTTCTGATATGCAAAATATAAAGAGAAATAAGGAATTAAAAAGGGGGACCTCATGAAAACAGAAAGCAGAACATTGGAGTAGAGAAAGGGGACTGAGGGAGGAGGGTTGGAAAAGGGCAAGAACTGTGGAAAGAAAGTATTCTATATGCTTGTATGAGTATATCATCATGAATTCCACTTTATGTATAACTGTAATGCACGGGTTAAAAAATAAATAGAAGGAAGACCAACAGAATAGAGGTAGGGGATCAGGAGGGAGAAGACATATAAGGGGGTAGTACTGGGGATATAAACAGCACCAAATTGTATTAAATGCCATTCATATGTCAAAATGAACTCCACAACTGTGTTAAACTATAATGCACTTTTTAAAAGTAGCTTCTCAAACCAGAGTTATTCTATTTTTAGCAGCTGACTTCCATTTACCAAGTAGCATCTATACATGTTCACACCACAGGCTGAAATGCAGTTTCCCATGCCAGGCATAATGACTGGCACTGAAGTGAACATCATTCCACCAGGAAGTTCACTCAACTTACAAAGAAAAGATTCATCATATAAAAGTCATTCTGCTTCCCCCAACAGAGCACTACATAAAAACTAATTTTAGTAATTGAGGCAAACTGACTTAAAGCTTAACTTTCCTACTGAAAAGCCAGTTTTTCTGTTCTGCGTAATAACTTTTGCAAGCACTGTGACCTTTGGTTTGCCACAGGGTTGCGCTTTATCCAGCACTATAGCCTTTCAAACAAGAACTGCGGTCGTGGCACTGAAGAACCGGGCTGTGCGACGCGGAGTAGCGGAGACCAGGGAGGACAGAAGCACTCCTCCAGCCAGGGGAGGGGGGGGGGGACTTGAGGTAACATCGAAGGCTTCAAGACAATTGGCCTTTCGCTCCGTAGCCCAACAGCCTTGGGAACAGGGAATCCTCAAGAACGTAGGATCCTAGCATTATTCCTGCACAGAATAACGGGGGCAGGGCCAGACACAGCCGGCGAGGAAACCGGGAGGCAGTGCGGTGCCTCAGCAGCGCGCAGGCGCTCGGGACCTCCCGGATCGAGTCCCCTCCTAGGGTCAAACCGGATTCGGCTGGAGGGCGGCGCCTCCCTCTCCCAGCCCGGCCCCCCGGCCCCCCACACTGCAGAGAGGCCTCCCTGGGTCCGCAAGCCTAAGAGAGGCGGCGGCAGGGCAGGGTCCTGTGTGGAACTGGCGACCTGGCCCGCGGCGGCGGCGCAGCGCCTCCCCGACCAGCCTCCACCAGAGGACCGTGCCGGGGAGCGACGGCGCCCAGCCGCCAGCAGGTCAGCCCCGGGGAGGTCCCGGGGTTGCCCCTCCTGGCCCACACCTAGGGCAAGGGGTGATTCCCGCCCCAGACTCCTGCAGACACTGGCAGAGCCTGCCGCGCGGGCAGCGCTGGGCTCTTCCCGGGAAGTACCAAAGAGTAGGAAACCCACTTTTCCAGGGTGAGGGGACCTTTCTACCGTCCTGCACCCTTTCCCGCGTTTAAAAAAAAAAAAAAAAAGCGCGCCACCAGTCACGTGGCGACGTCCGACCAATAAAAGCACTCGCTCGAGAGCAGCAGGCGGGGACGTCCGCCAAGGGTTCACGGGTGGGGTAGACACGCCAGTGGACCCCACAGTCACCTGAACCCGGTGGCCCCGGCACGCCACGCGACCGGCCCCGCGCTGCCCCGCGGCCAGCCGCCACCCTGGAGGGGCCCGCGCTGCGCCTGGAGGCCAAGCCAGTGCTGCCTCAGGATCCGCCCGCGTCCGGTCGCCATGGAGACCTGGTGGGGCCCGCCCAGCGGCGCGACGCTTCGGAGAGCACCTAGGCTCTGCGCACGCGCAGAAGCGCGGCCGCCTTCGCGCGTGCGTACACTGGCGCTACTGACGTTGTCGCCTAGCTACCAGATGGGAGTTCTAGACGCTTCGGGGCTGGCTTCTTTCCCAGGCCCCCGTCGTTCTGATGCCCAGGACGCCAGGCGTCAAGTCCGCCGCTGGGACTTTACGACACCTTTGCCTGCTTTTTGGCATCCCTGTTCATTTTCACTTGGCTGTTGTCTGGTTTTCTTGAGAAAAAAACACAGAAATGAAATTATTTGCCAATAAGTTCAAATGGGCCACCATGAGGCGAAGGATTCTCCAGTTAACACAGCCTTCTCCAGAACGATCAGGAGAACACACAGTTTACATCTGCTTATTTGATTCTTGCAACCTCTGCTGGACCTACCAGGACTGAGGCACAAGTTCCTGCGGCCCCTCCCCCTGCCGCCGGATGATGCGCGGCGCATGCGTGGCCATACGCGCAGAGGCCTCTGGGAGGCGCGGAGAGGGACAACGCGCTTGGCCGCCTTGCATTGTGGGAGATGCAGTGCTTGCCGCGGCCCTCGCGTGGCCCCCCAGTGTGCAGCACGGTCCGGGAACTGCCATTCCCAGACACCCAGGGGTTTCCCAGGCTGCTCTGCGGAGCAGTAGGGCGTGAATGTCAGCGCGGAAGGGTCAGGGCGCTCTCCAGCAAGTTGGAGGCCGGGAGGGAGGCGAACGCCGTGGAACGTGAAGGTGTGGATTTGTGCGTGGCCGGCCAGTCGTGTCGTGGATTGCGAAGCTTTGCTGCTTCGTGGCGTCCCTGAGCGGGACGGCTTTCTGTGAACATGATCTGTACTGTCCTAAGAGCTCTGCAGTACGCGGAGAGGCTGCACAGGTCCTCGGGGAAGCGGCTGTTGCTGCCAGACCGTGGGCTTCACAGGGCTGCCTTGAAGACTCAGCCCAGTTTGAGGTGGGGCTTGCGAGAGCCGAAGAAAACGGCGCAACCTAGATCTGTTCTTGGACTCGTCCAGAAAACGATCTGGACACAGGGACCGAGCCCCTGCAACGCACAGGAGGACCGCCGCAAGCAAGTGTCGGTGCACAGAGATCCGAGAGCGGAAACCGCAGTCTCAACCTCCCAGAAAGGTAAAGGCGGTACTTGCCTTCCAGTCAACCTGACAAGAGCTGACCATGTCCTTCTACCAAGTTTACACCTAAGGAGGGGAAAACGATTCAACGGAAGAACCGTTAAACTGTTTAGGACCAGGTTTCAAAAATTCGAATTTAGATATATGGAAGTTGATCTTGAATTTGATCATTTTGTTGCATACTGTCTAGGAGATTTTTCTCAGCATGTGTTTCAATGCCTATGAGAAAGAGAAATTGGATAGGATAGATTGAAGAGAGAGAGATTATCAAGTTACAACCAATAGGAAAAACTCAGTAATCACTTCATGGAATAATTGATGCTGTTCCCAGATACTGAGCTACACTTTGTAGACTACAAAATGAAAGACATCCAGAACATCCCTTGCCCTCACACATTAGGTGCAGTAATAGAACATACAAGCAGGAAAGATGAAATGTAATTTAGTCGGGAAAGTCAAAGGTATTTTAACAGGTATTTTAAGTTTAATTTTTTTCTTATTGTTGTGTTCTTCATTTCACAAGTATGTGGTAGAAAGAATGAAAGGCACAGAAAGCAATTCAGGCACTCATAATTATATGTCGCAGATAAAACAATTGTTTAGATATAATTTGTGTTATTTCAGTTAATATTTCTGATTTTTAACAAAAATTGGTATCCTGCCAATTGTTTTGTAATCTGCTGAACATGCTAAAAATATAATCTTTTGTTTAGGATAGCAGTTTAGCACACACACAAAAAAACTGATATGCAGAAATGAAAGATAAAGGTATGCATATGTATCAGTTACTCTGGCTCAAGGGGCAGTGTTGCTTGCACTACAGACTGGACCTGCCATAGAATCCTTTCTTGATGTGGATCCCATCCAAAGGTGACAGCACTTCTTGTTACTCAGCGAATGAATGGGAGCAGTATTTTCAAGTGTGGAATACACTGCCTCCAAAATGCAAAAAGACCTGCCATGCATTGCAGTCACAGTGTAGAATGCAAGAATTTGCCCTTTTTTTCATGGGATGGAATGGCATGGCATGTCTGAGACAGTACCTCCTGCAGGTCTCATTGATATGGTTAGTGAGCCTCTGAATCTAACAATTTTTTGTTTGTTTGTTTAGGCCTTTGTCAGGCCCATCATTCACACATGAAGCACAGATCTTACCAAATTTTCCAGTACACTTGCCACTTACTACTTATTGGCTCCAACAAAATGGCATCTACATAACAGCCAAACAGGTGATTTTGCTGAATGTGTGAAACACCATTGTCCAAATAAAACTTTGTGCAATAATGGAAATGTTTTATATCTGTGTTATCCAATATGATAGCCACTGGCTACATTACAGAGAGTGAGAAAGTAAGCAAATCCTGGGCAAGGCCACAGGTATCCCATTTTTATTACCATGCACTACTTCTGCTTCTCCACAATAGAGGTAGAAAAGAAGGCATTCTTCAGATCACCGGCCAATGCCATGAGGCTGTATAAATGTGCTCCCATGAAGTTCCCATGTTTGGCATTATTACATCTACATTGGGACTGCTACTTGGTTTAGTTTGCATTGATCCGAATTATTCTCTAGCATCTGTCTGGTTTTTGAAGGGGAAGGTTGGTGGGAGTATAATGGAGACCACTGTCCTACTCTGTAAGGTATAACTATGGCTTCCTTATAGCTTTGGTAAAGTGCCCTCCAAGCCCTCCCGTGAAACGTGGCTAGCTGTTGGGTTCAGAGTTCTCTCTAGTATCCACTCTAGCATGCCTGATGAGCCTTTGCTCCATTGTTTGCCACTTCTGTCCTCTCGTTTTCACATCACTTCATGGGGACCATCGCTGTTTCTAAGTTTCCAAGAGCAGACATGACTGCACTTCAGTTCCTGGGGCGCTTACCTGATTGGTATGTTCTTGATCTCAGGAGGGTACCCCATGTAAATCAACTCTCAATCAGCCATGTTTGTATTCTGTGACCTTGACACATACCCTTTAAGAAAAAGTCATGTATATGTTTTCCAAGCAGTATTCACAGTATGGTTTATTTTTCTCCTTCTCACACCCAAGTTATGTTGTACCTTGGCCAGGAAAGGAGGTTGTAGACACTTCTTGAGGAGAGTATGTGTCTTGCTAGGCAGAAGCCTCACCTAGTCTTTAAGAAGTAAGACATTATAGATTTTAATGGGGAAGGAGTGAACCGCTTCTTCAGGAGAATCTGAATATAACAGATTTTTTTAGAGCATTGACCTCAATATTCTTGTACCAAGCTTCACATTCCCTTTACGCCCCAATCAGGGCATGGCCCCAGCTTGGCAGAGCTGACGTGTTTGCCATGCCAGCCTCTTTGCTACTCTATTACCTTGGCCCTGACCCTCAGCCTTTTCTGTCTTCTGGGTGCAGCATGAATCTCCTATGCCCCAAATCTCTCTTGCCTTTCCCACTTCACCTTCACTGGTGAAGATTATTACCAAACTCTCCCCTGCCTTCCCCAGTACATCCCTCTCCCCTCCACAACCATGCAACACAAGTCCTAAAATTACCTAGTCCTCCAGATTTTTCAAAATAACACCAACCAGTGCATTCTTGTTTCCCACTATTCCATTCCAGCTCATCATCGTGGGCAAAAGCTGCAACAGTTGCCTAGAATTGCATGCTGATGCCTGTCAATGCTCCATCTACCACCAGGCACGGAGAGTCCTCATTGCCAGTGAGTGGCTGGTGATCCAGTTCCAAAATTTCAATTTGGAACTGCTTCATTGGACCACTCCTGGTAGCACCTGTTGTAGATCATCCCAGGGAAACAGACAACAGATTTGCATAAGGACGTTGAGGGTTAAGGAAAGCAGTATTGGCAGAGGGAGGAACTCAAGTGCACTTGCAAGAAGGGCTTTAGCCAGTGGTCAGTGAACTCTGAAACTAGGCAGGCCATGACCTAGGTGAGAAAGCTCTTTTCTGGTGAAGGAATTTGCAGAGAGGAACTGAGAACTGTCAGCTACCACTCCTCCCTGCAGCCAGCAGTACCCATACTGCACCACAGCACCCACTGCAGGAAGTGTGGAGAATTGCAGAAACAAATACTAATGAGTTTTTTAGGTATGAAGAAGATAGGTCTAAGAGGTTAAGAAGAGTAAGGTAAGCAATGAGCAGCTTCCATTGGTGATACTTATATATTAGCAATATAAATTTTTTGAATGCATAAAATGTGGATAATATTCAGCACAGCCTTTATACATAGTAGATATGTAGTAGCTACCTGTGATTGAATAAATAGAGAAGACAGCCTATCAGGAATGAATGTATTGAGAAAGAGACAATCAGAAATCCAAGGTATGGAGCCTATGACCTGATTCAGGTCATAGGCTCAAATGAAGCTATCAGTATACTCCCAGTTGGGGGCTGGTATGCTACTGACAATTGATAGTTATCAAGGTGTTATGACAGTGATGAGATGGAATGAGGTGGTATTACCATAGGCTTTTCCACATCTGAACCTAAGTAAAGAAATGGGATTTGTGGTGACAATTATTGTTTAGATCAGTCTCATGAGCTGAACAGATTTGGCAGATGCACTATTTTTATTGTTTGAATCACATCTTTTAAGGTAGGATTGTAGCTCAATGGCAGAACATCCCCAGGTTCAAAACAAAGAAGTCTTCCTAAAGTGGTGAATAAATCAAATATGTAAACTAATGCCAAGGAAGAAATGTACTTTTTCAGCATCAATTAAACAGTGTAGTTGTAATTGCAATTTTTTGCATAAACATGTCTTGATTGAATTTATTTAGCTCCCGGAATTTCTCTTTAATCCATCTGGACATCTTTTATCTATGTGGGAAAAAATAAATGCAGTGTAGTCTCTATGTAAGTTCTTTTTTTTTTTAAGTTTGTTTGATTCATAATTCTTCTGTTGAGATAAATTCCTGTTCTGAATTCAATTCTCTTTGTATTTTATGCACCAGTCAGTGGGGTTACAGAAGGATGGCATTTGGGAATGTTACTGACTGTTAAGGTTTAATGATCATTTTGGTCTCTTTGGTTGACAAAGCCAACACTTCTTAATCTGTGCACTGGACCTGTGTCCAGAGCTGCCTGATACGTGGCACTTGTTCTTATTTCTAAGAGACTGGATGAGGAGTCCTCCTCTTAGAAAGTAAGACAGTATCAAGATTATAACATTAGATGAAGTAAAAACTAGAGACTCCTAGGCACTGCCCTGAGATCCTGCTAAAACTCCAAAGCATAGGGAGATTCCAGAGCTGCCACTGAGAAGGCACCAGCACTGCTCGCTTTGACTCTGACTTCACATGTCCCCTGCTGCAATGTCAAAGAAGCTGGAAGTGGGCCTGCTCAGAGGGGACACACCTGTGACTCCTTGGCATTTTCTCTTTACAGTGAAAGAAGCTGGAAGAGATTTCACCTACTTAGTCATCGTGGTCATTGGAATCGGCATAACAGGTTGCCAAAAACAGCAAGTACAACATCCCTGAACATTTTTTTTTTTACTAACATATCTTCATCTCTCACTCTTGGTTTGCTTCATCATCTTTTCCTGTGATTTTCAGGTGGCTTGTTCTACACGATTTTCAGAGAACTCTTTTCTTCATCCAGTCCTAGTAAGGTATATGGGAAAGCCTTAGAAAAATGCAGATCACATCCTGAGGTTAGTTCTCTGATGAGAGGGAGAACATGTGGGGGAGGCAGAAATGGGCCCAACTAAAATACCAATTCTGAACCCAGGGGATTCATGGAACAGCACATAGTGGTTGGGTTGTGATTATGTTAAGTGTTTGTTCTGTACTTGAAATGCTTGGGTCACAAGCACCCAAAGGTCTGTGTGTGGATGTTTTCATCCTAATTGTACAGTGAATTTTTTACTAGTTGCTCATAGATAATCATCAAAGTGTCAAACTCAAGCAGTCTGTTTCTAGTCTTTTAAAATACCTGTTTCATGGTCTTGTGATCATGACAATAATGGTTAACATTGCCAAAAGTACGTCATGTGCCAGGCAGTGCTTAGTGACTCCGTGCATCATCTCATTAAGTCTCGCAGAGGTCCTTGGCATTAGGTCTTACTCTTGTCTCCAGTTGCAGAGGGGAAAACTGGCATTATTAACTAACTCAGTGTCAATCACTGAACTAGGTGAGAGCCAGAACCCAAATCCAAGCTGGTCAGTTTCCACATCTTACCCTGCTGGGCACAACCTTCCTCAGCCATTCCCTGGGAGGAATCGACATGCAGCCACACTGTGGTTTCTGAAGGAACATTCCAGAAGGAAGGCTTTAGATCATGACCATCCAGTCACAGTTTGCAAGACATCATGGCCCGTATGTAACAGATTCCTTACTCCCTTGGGGGAAAGCTTCAGCATTGAAAAGCATTCCTTGCTGGAATCCTAATTTTGATACCTTGAAAGGGCCCAAGAAGTGAGGTCAGAGAAGCAGAGTCTACAGTCCTCAGCCAGGGGCAAGATGAAGGCCACAGGTTTTCTCAGCGTGGTGTGCTGTGCTGGGTTCCCTGAGCAGGGCTCTGAGTGCTACGTCAGTCTCTGGTCGTGTCAGGTGTGTGGCTCAGCAGCCAGTGGGCGCTGGCATTTTTCTTTTCAATGTGTTGATTTCTCTGAACTGGACTCTGGTTGTTAGTCTATGTGAACCGGGGAGAGGGAGGCAGGAAGTGAGAACTGTCCCTGAGAGAGTTGAAAATGGGCAGGGACTAAAAAAGGTTCCTACTATGGTTATTGGGAATCAAATTATATCTGGATTGTATTATATCTAAGTTATCTGCTTTTATAGTTTACAAAAATAATATCAGTAGAAACCTAGTTAGATATCAGGATGCATCTCTGAGAACAGGTGAAGAATTTTAGTGTTTCACAAACCCAGCGTCTCATAGAATTTATGGCATTTTGAACAAAACAAAATCTATAGAATAAACAGAGAGTATGATATTACTAGGGTCATAACTTAGTTTGCTTCCAAAAGGAACTCTGAACAATAATTAAGTTTTAACAGTTCAGTTTTGTCAGTAGTTTTTAAGGTCCCAAGGATTCTTAGGCACCATGCTTGATTAAAAAGTAGATACTCCTAATGTTCTGATACTGATGTGTTTGGTCTATTAAAGTAAATTATTTGGACAGTGGTTCCTTGGTTTCAGGCACACAGATCTTAAATATCTCTCATCTCACATAGTATCCTTTTCTTTTGTGTCTGGAAATTGTGATAGTAAAGATGCTCAGCAAGGAGACAAAGACAATTTTACAAAATTGAGGGTCAATTTTTTTCTTTTCTTTTTTTTTTTTTTTAATTTTTTTTTTAATTTTTTTCTTTTTAAGCTTGACATCAAATTTGTATTTTTTAGAGAGAGTTCCAAAGCATTTGCTTTTTAAGTTAAATAAAAAATACATTTCTACTTCATGTGAATTTTACCATTAACAACAGTAGATTCACACCTGATTTTGAATATGCTATTAATTCTTGGGTTTTTTCCCTCACTGTTTGAGTGACTTGACTCATTTCAACATCACAGTTTTGGGCATTAAACCCCATATATTAAATGTCATTCCGAGTGTTCGTACATTTTTTACCTTGAAACCACGAAGTGTTAGAGGAATGTTTAGGCACTGCTTGTGTTCTTTTGTAAACCAAGTGGAGCAGCTTCCTGTGGCCCACCGTGGCCACCACAGGTGGGTGCCAGAAGGTCTGCTTCCATTTCTGGGCATGAGATGACGTGAGCTCTTCAGGGATGACTTTTGCGACACAGCCTCCTTTCCTGGCGTTCGCATCCTCGAGTCACCGTGTTTGAAAGGGACCGGAGGCACGTGGTGTGCAGAGCGGCTCCCTGGAAGTGACCAGCGCCTTCTCCGCAGGTGGTCAGCGTCTTCGGGGAGCCCGTGAGAGGCTACGGGGAGATGACGCGCCGCGGGCGGAGGCAGCACGTCAGGTGCCGCGGGCAGGGGAGGCGGGTGGCCTGGGGGTGGCCTCCGGGTGGCCTCCGGGTGGCCTGGGGGTGGCCTCCGGGACTCGGTCTTACTTGGGCCGCTTCCTCCGCAGCTTCATCGAGTACGTGAGAGACGGGCTGAAGCACCTGCGCGTCAAGTTCTACATCGAGGGCTCCGAGCCGGGCAAGCAGGGGACGGTGTTCGCTGAAGTGAGGCAGGTGGGCCAGCGGGGCCAGCGGGGGACGGCCAGCCTCGGGGGCCGGGCGGGCGGGGCGGCGGGGGCGGAGGGCGCGGGCGGCGCTGGAAGGCAGTCAGGCTGGAGACCGGGCTTTTCAGAACCCGGCGGGTGGCGACTACGAGTTCCAGTACGTGTTCGTGGAAGTGGACTCCTACCCTCGAAGGACTATCGTGATCGAGGACAACCGGGGCCGCGAGGACTGAGCCGGCAGCCTGCGCCCAGCCAGGGCGCGGCGCACTCCCAGCAGCGGAGACAAGCCACGTCAGGGATTTCCTTGTGAAAAATCATGAAAGCATATTTTAGGTTTCCTCATTAAAATGTCAATCATGACAGCATTTTTGCATCTTTTATGATGAGAATTTTTTGTTACTGAAAAAGAACAGATTTCAATATTTTATGCTTTTTTATATTGTATAGTTGTGTTAAGCCTAAAGAATAAAATTACAACTAAAAGAAAGATGTCAAAAGCACCTTCCATCCGTGTACTTTGGAATCTGACATGAGATACATGTGAAAATATTTGAGAACTGTAGTGAACCAGACGATGAATGCATTAGGAAAGGGGGAACACGGGTTTAGAAGCCCATCTCATTGCCTCGGCACCAGATGGGAGCAGTATCCCTAGTGGAAAAGCGCAGGCCCTGTGGCCAGGTGCGCGGCTCTCACCCCTCCTCTCCTAGTAACCTTAGCTTGTCAGCCCTCACCAGAGGTTGGGGTGACTGAGTGAGATGAGGGTGCAAGTGCCTAAACCAGGGCACCATGAGGCGTTTCCAGCCCACTCAAAGCTTATGCTGATACTTTATATTGCTAAGAAAAGCCTAGAAAGCAATGGAGGCCATTTAAATGTGTGTATTAGGTCTTTTAATTTTTTTTTTTTTAATATGACCACCCTATTTAATTTGAAGTCTTTGCTAGGAATTTCTTTAAAAAAATGACTTCCTCTTAAAAGTACTGCTCCTGTGACACTTAAGTGCTGTGTGTACTGGGTAGTTTAGAAACATCTCTCTCCATAGTGGCTTCCGAATGGTGTCTCCGCAGTCAGGTGTTTCTTCTTCTCCTGCAGAACTGTGAGTGCAGGGGTTTCCAATGTGTTCTTGAGACTGCAGGCTATTGGGGGTAGAAGGACTCCCAGGCTATCTCACCCACTTAGTTTATCTCCCTCCTTACACTAGTGAATGTTTTGGTTTAAGTGCTTGTTTTAAATGATTAATTTTAATTCTAAAAATCTCAAACGTAGAAAGTGTAGAAAGAATCTGAGCAATGTGCCTGTCTCCCTGCTGTAACACTTGTGAAGTGACAGGCTGAGCTCTGGACGTGGGCTCCGTCTCCTAGTTAGTGTTTCCTGTCCGTCCCAATAGAATGCTCTATTCCTGTGTTTTTATTTCCCTGAGGTGACAACATGTAACAGGCTGAGAAGTTCTTCCTACCATCTTAAAACTCAAAAAATCAGACCTCATAGCAGTTGTCAAACTGCACCTGGACAAAGGACCCTGGCATCTGTGCTCAAGTGGGGATTTAGTCACCCTCTCTGACCCTGTTGTTTGGTTTAAGACCATTTGCTTTCTCTGTATTCAGCTTTACTTACCTCCCATTTTATTACATACCCATGTCCCTTAAGTTCTAAGCTTACCAAGTTACTTTCATGTATGTTTAAGAAACCTAATTATTTCAAAAGGAAACATTTCTGAGCCCATGAGAGCTTCTTCTATATAATACAGAAAAACATAATGTGTAATTTTTTAGTTACTTATTTGAGCATCTTTAAGCAGCTTTTATTCTGGCATCTCTGTCCATAGGCTTCTTCTCCCATCTTCTCTGAATTCAGTTCAAAAATCTCGAGGACATATCTGACTACCCAATATCCCTCCTCTATCATTCTGTACATTTACAAATGATTTGGTCATTATCTTCTCAGGCGGTTGTCCCTTCATGTCTAGTCAGTGAAATCCTATGAGCATTAAGAGTCAGGCAGCGTTTCCTCTTCATGGTCTTTACCTCCTAAATGAAGAGACAGGTTTCAAGTCAGAAGTTTTGTGAGGTTCTGCTTACTGAGGAATGAGATGCCAGCCTAACTACCTTGCAGGCCCCTTTACAACTGTGCCAGGAATGCTTTATTCATTTCCTTCCATTTAGTAAACTAATACAGGGATGTTACTTCTGTTTCTTTTACTCTTACCCAAATATAACTTGCCAACTTCTAATTGATGGATTTCCACTTAGGGATATAAATCCTTTTGCAAACTTACTGTTTTTACTGTAGACAATACTTGATCACATCATTTCTGTTTATTGTGACAACATGTAGATGTCATAGTAGGAACTGTTTGGTTTAATGCTGTATATTGTTTACATTAGTGGTTGTTATTATTTGTCTCCCCCTAAACAGTGAGGTGCTGGAAACGTTCAGGGACACTATAAGTCCACAAGGTAGAAACTCTCCTGCCTCAGATCCATACTGTTAGATAGTTAGACACACAAATAATATGAAAAAGCATGGGAAAAAAAACACCCCAAATGAATTTTTAAAAAACTTCAATAAAAGAATCCATTGATACCAGCACAGTGTAAGAAATGTCAGAGAAGGAGTTTAGAAAGTTCATATCACAGTGAAACTGATCTGCAAGATAAAGAATGTTGTAAGGAATACAATCAGAAAATTGAAGTGAAAGATCAACAGAGATTTTGAAAAAATTCAAGTAGAAATCCTCAAAATGAAGGGATCAATAAAAAAATTCAATGGAAAGCATCAGCAGAATAGACCACTTGGAAGATAAAGTTTCAGGCAATGAAGAAAAAACATATAATCTTGAAAATAAATCTTGACCAAAGAGAAAAGATGTAAAAGAGACCATGATCAGAACTCCCCAAAAACATGGTATAACATGAAAAGAGCAAATATAAGATTTATCAGGATAAATGAAGACTCAGATATATGAACTAAAGGAATGCACAATCTTTTCAATGAAATAATATCAGAAGTTTTCCCAACCATTAAGAATAAAATGGAAAATCAAATACAAGAGGCTTTCAGGGCTCCAAATATACAAGATTGCAACAGACCCATACCAAGCCACATTATTAAGAAAATGTCTCTAACATACAGAATAAGGAAAGAATTTTTAAAATTGTTAAAGAAAAATGACAACCTTTAGAGATAAACAATTCAGATCCCAGTTGATTTCTCAACCCAGATCCTCAAAGGTCTTAGAATGTTATATACCAAGCTGTGAACGAAAATGGATGGCAGCCAAGAATACTACACCCAGTGAAAATAAGCTTCAGAATTGACAATAAAATAAAAACATTCCATGATAAATAAAACTTAAAAGGCTTCACAACTAGAAAGCCTGCACTACAAAACATACTCAAAAAATATTTTATGAAGAAGAAATGAAAAATAAAGATGAAAATTAGCAAAGGGAAGAACTACATCATAAGAATAGTTAATTAAAGGAGATATTAATTCAAATTAAACACAGAAATCAAAATGACAAGGAATAAAAATCATTTCTGAATAATAACATTGAATGTAAATGGCCTAAGCTCATTAATCAAAAGACATAGACTGGCAGATAGGATTTTTAAAAAGACTTAACAATATGCTGTCTCTAAGAGACTCACCCACCTCATAGACAAAGACATCCACAGACTGAAGGTAAAATATGGGGGAAAAAACATCATTCACATGGATCTTATAAACAAGCAGCTGTTTCTATCCTCATATCAGATAAAATAGATGTCAAGCCAAAGTCAATCATAAAGGACAAAGAAGGACATTTTGTTACTGAATAAGGAAATTACACAGCAACAAGACATAACAATCATAAATATTTATGCCCCAAACAATGGAGCATCTACGTACATCAAACAAACCCTTCTCAATTTCAAAAATCAAATAGACCACAACACAATAATACTAAGTGATTTTAACATACCTGATGAGGGCCACAATCAAGTTAAGATGGCACCTGGCAGTATGCCAAGAGGAGTGGTTTGTGAAGTAACACCAGCAAGCCATTAAGATGATGAGGATTCCTTAATGACTGACTGCTGTGTCAAGATGATGTCAATTAAGTTAAGCTGTGTGTAATTAGTTGGGTATATGTACCTCTACAGTCCGGCAGAGAGGTGGCTCCTGCTACCCTGGGTGCCTGCTACTTTGAGTTCTCAGTTCCTGCTGAGTTCACTGGCAATAAAGTAGTTCCTGCTTCAACCTTCAAGTTGCTTGTCACCTCTGGGTTATTTTGCCTAGCCGGACTTGGGCAGCCTAGCCCACTGGATATATCTTCCAAAGAAAAACTAAATAAATAAGCTATAGAACAAAAAACTACAGTTAATAATTTAGATTTAACAGACATATGTAGAATATTTCACTCATTAATGATTAAATAGACTTTTTTCTAAGCAACATATGGATCCTTCCCTAAAATAGACTCTATCTTAGGCCTCAAAGCAACTCTTGGCAAATACAAAAAAGTAGAGCTAGTACCTTACATTCTATCAGGTCATAATGCAGTGAAATTAGAAATCAATGATGAATTTTTTTAAAAAAAGAAGCTACTCTAACACATGGAGACTAATAATACACTATTGAATGATGAATAAAACAGAAAAAAATCAGAGCTGAAACTTTAAAAATACTTGGAAGTAAATTAGAATAGTGACATAACATATCAAAATCTCTGGAAGACTATTAAGGTTGTTCTAAGAGGAAAGGTCATTGCATTGAGCTCATTCATTAAAATAATAGAAAATCATCAAATAAATAACCTAATATTATACCTGAAGGCCCTAGAAAAAAGAACAAATCAACACCAATAGCAGTGAAAGAAAATACTTAAAATAAGAGCTGAAATCAATGAAATTGAAATGAAAAAAAATCAATAAAACAAAAAGTTGACTCTTTGGAAAAAAATAGATAAAATTAATAAATCCTTGCCAAGCTAACCAAGAGAAAGAGGGAAAAAAATCAAAGTTTAAAACTCGTGATGAAAAGGAAATATCACCATGGACACTACTGAAATACAAACAATAACCAGAAACTATTTTGAAAATTTATACCCCAATATAATAGAAAATCTTGAAGACATCATCAAATTTCTAGAGACATATAACCTATCCATATGGAATCAGGAGGACATAGAAAATTTAAACAGATCATTTTCAAGCAATGAAATTGAAGAAAGCATCAAAAGCTTACCAACAAAGAAAAGCCCTGGACCGGACAGATTCTCTGCCAAGTTCTACCATACCTTCAAAGAAGAACTAACACCAATCCTCCTCAAATTATTCCATGAAATAGAAAAAGGAGAAACCTTTCCAAACTCATTCTATGAGGCTAGTTTCACCTTGATACCAAAGCAAAAGACAAATCAAGGAAAGAAAGCTTAAGACCAATGTCCCTGATGAACATAGATACAACCTACTTGGCTTGACCTGGTCATTCTCCATGGCCATGGAAAACCAGGGGGTCCCCTGACCTCTCGCCCAGGCTTCAAGAAGAAAAAACCACTGCCCGAGTTCTCCTTTCAGTGCTCTCTGGAGAAAAAAAGGGGGTTTCCATCCATCTCAGACTAATCAGACTTTTCCTAAGCTGGACGTTTCACCCTGAGGAGTGGAAACTGAAGAGCATATGTGAGGTATGAAGGAGGGAGCAGGGTGTGTCTGCTTCCTGTGGCTGCCAAAGCAAAGTACCACCAATGGGGTGGTTTAAAGAAACAAATGTGTGGTCTCACAGCTCTGGAGACCAAATTCTAGCTGCAGGCAGGGCCATGCTCCATCTGGAGGTGCTGGAGATCCTCCCCACCTCTCCTAGCTTCTAGTGGCCCCACATTCTCCAGTCTCTGCCTCCCCCCCTGCACATAGCTTCTGCTCTGTCTTCTGTTATGGGTCTGGCCTGCAAGGATGCATGTGGTGGAACTTAGGGCCCACCATGTCACCCAGAATAAGTGCATGCTTTCAAGATCCTTCACCCAGTCACATCTTTTGCCATATAAGAATGTAGCATTCATAGGTTCCAGAGATTAGAAAGTGATGAAAGGGAAATATCCACCTTTGGGGAGCCACCTTAAGGCAATATGTGTCTCAAGTTCATCTTTTTTATGAGCCTGGAACCAGGGATTTGAACCCAGGCCTGTTTGATTTTCAAATCCCAAGAGTTTTATTACCAAGTGTTGCCTTCCCTGTTTCTTCACCCTGTGCATTTCAGTTTCCTCATCTCTCAAGTGATGACAATACCTGCCTCGTTGGCATTTTATTAGGACTGTCCAAGATCAGACAGAAGACAACTCAACAGCAGCAGGTACATACTGTATTGCAACTATCAATGTATTGATTTTTCCATGAACCAGACAGGATCCTTTGTCTTTGGCACAGATGATGGAAATCAGCCATGTTTTTCCTGGAAGCCGCCGGCTACTGTGTGTGATGGGCTGCCAAAAAATACTGTCAATTGTATTTATTGATAATTCAAATAAGACGCCTACATTGATTAAGTTAAATACCACAGTAATTGATGTTGATTTTATTTAGCGTATAGATGCATGAAGTGGGATAATACAAAAAACTCATTTCAAATAGTACAAATGAATCTTAATAGGCTCACTAATTTTCATATTATAGAATTATAAAAGTGTTCATTTTCATCTTTATCAAATATGATTACATCATTCATCATTATCAAGTCATTTCCTTTTTACGCTATTTTTACTGCTAACACCAGTGTGTGAGGACTGGGCGGTTGTGGCTTCACTCTCTAGTCCTCTTCTTATGGCAGAGCATGGGGGACAGGTGGTGGGGAAACAAGGGTACCCCGGCACCCTGGGAGCAAACACATGGGAAGTCCAGTGACAGGAAAAGCTAAGCACTCTTTCTATGAGGGCTGGGAGGGAACTGGGGCAGTATAGGACCCTTCCTGGGAGAGGAGACTGGGGGTCCCACAGATGCAGGCCACTGTCAACACACAGGGCTGTGTCCCCCCATCTGCACACTCTGCAAGTATGTAATGCCTCAGTTTAAACAGAGAGGGTAACAGAGGGCAGGCGTGCACAGGAAGGAGGGTGAGCAACGTGGACAGAGTCTGGAGACAAAGGACAGGCTGCTCCAGTGTGGGCAGCTGCAGGGCTTCAGGGGCAGCCAGGACATGGAGGAGTCATCCCATGGGATGATGCATGGATCCATATCTCAGGTGCTTCTCAACCTCAAGTCGATTAGAGTTGTCTGCCTGGGTCACCAGAGCATGACCACTGGAAGTATCCCCTCTAAAACCATTCAATGTGCAGCAGGTGTCACAAAACTCAGAACCAGACCATTGACTCAGATGGCACTGCCTATTATGGCCTGGATACAAGGTGTCCCCTAGAACCTCCCATTATGAGGCCTGTAACCTAATCAGCCTTTCTTACTGTGAATGGACTGATGGGGTGGTAACTGTAGGCAGGTGGGGTGTGGCTGGAGGAGGTGGGTCACTGGGTGCTGCCCTGGAAGGGTGCATCTTCCCTGTGGTCCCCTCCCCCTTGCTTTCTTTCTGTGCTTCCTGGCTGTAGGAGGAGAGCTGCTTTCCTCCACCATGCTCTTCCCCATGAGGTTCTGCCTCACCTTGGGCCCAGAGCAATGCAATCGGTTGTCTGTGGACTAAGACCTCTGAAACCATGAGTCCCCAAATAAACTTATCCTCCTCTCAGTTATTCTTGTTCAGTACTTTGGTCATGACCATGAAAAGGCTAAAACATTAAACTACCTGATTTTCAGAATCACTCTGGAAATTTTTAAAACTTGATTTCAGTAGGCCTAAGCAAGGCCCATATTATTCTACCAAAATAAATGTTCACAACCTGGCCTGAAAACAGGCTTATTCCCACAGTTCTGGAGGCTAGGAACCTGCCAACAAAGCACCAGCAAGGCCACACTCCCCAAAAGGCTCTGGAGACCAATGCTTCCAGCCTCCTCCAGCATCTGGTGGCTCCCTGCCCTTGTGGCTGCCTCCCACCGTTTCTGCCTCTGTCACTTCATGGCCAGAATTCTGCTCTCCATCTCCCCATCTCTTCCCTTCTAATGATAGCTGTCATTGGATTTAGGGACCATTCATATAACCCAGGATGATCTCATCTCAAGAACCTTGATTACCTCACAAAGATTTCCCAAATAAGATCCCATTGCAGGATCTAAGCACTAGAACACACGGTGTCTTGGGGGTGGGCCATTGCAGCTATGACAGGGCCCAGAAACCTGTCATTTTTAATGGAATCCTGAAGTGCCATGGATAGCTGGGGACAGCTGGCCAAGAGAATGCCCCCACCTTCAGCTCTTGGTGCCTTAGCAGCCTCTTCATCTGGGGCTGTTGCTGCAGTTGGTTTGGGCCTTGTAAGGAAGCTCTCCCCTACTAAGGACAAAAGCCTTTCTGTGTATTGAACAAACGTGCAACAGTGAGATACCACATGTGTAAGATGCTATGCAAAGGGGTACTAGAAGCTCTCCCAGCAGAACTCAAGAGACCATGCTGGCCCCTCCTCTGCTATGCTGCTTGAGGGCCCTCTGCATCTGTTCACATGACATCTGCAGTCATTTAATAAAAGTCAGCACACAGAAGAAGGCACTTCAGTTCCTGGAGGACACTTAACATGCTGCAGAGGTGGATTGTTTGACTCTCCTGGTGAGAGTCAAAGCCCCATGCCCTTGATGCAATTTATGTGGCTTCCCATGTGCCTGAGGGGGAGGGGCAGGAAGGTGAGGCCCGGTTTCCAGACTCTCCCAGCTGAGCCCTCCCAGGCCCCAAGGGGAGGAGCCATTAGGAGTGGGATACGAAAATTAATAGGGTCTTCCTAATAGCGCCACACACACACACACACACACACACACACACACATATATATGTATATATATAATATTGAAGAAAGAAAAGAATTTTTAAAAAAACATAATTTAAAAATTTAGAAGACCAGAAGAAAACCTTGACACTCAGAGCTATTTCATTTTTTTCCCCTTAAAACCGTGAAGCCAGAGCTGGATGACATTTCACAGATACAGTGCTCTCTCCATTGTGGCTGAACAGACATCAGGAGCCTGGATTAGAAGCACCAGGGTGTTCCTCAGCGCATTAGCACCAAGCCACCCCTCTGCTGAGGCTAGAGTACACTTCATTTCCTGCTCAAAGGAGAACTTAGGTCTTTGTTCACCTTACTGCCTTGTACAGCTGTCACCATAAACTCCTTTGCCATCAGTGCCAGAGAGCAATCCCAGACGTGACTTTAGAAATACCCTTGGTTCTTTGTGGAAATGATGATATTATGAGGAAGTGTTCATAGAAACTAACTGTTCATTACCATTCACAGGAGACCCATATTCAAATTTAAACATATTTTCAGAATGAAAAGGAAATTTTGATTTGTTTAATGTGCTTTTAAAAAGAGTTTAGCTTAATTAGATTCTGTCATCTGGTCAAAATAGTTCACATAACAAAAAAAAAAAGAAAAAGAAAAAGGAAATAAATCCCTGGCTCTGAAGGACTTTTAATATGCCACTCATTTACCTTGTTTGAATTATATTGAGCAGAACTATTTGGAGAGGTGCTAAAGTTACTCTGCTTATCTTTTTAAAACCTTGTGATAGAGTCTAACTGTGTTCTAAGCGTTATGCTGGGATTTACCACTGGAAAGGAGAAACGGTTTCTTTTTGCTGTGGAATCTTTTCTCATACATTACACCGTGAATATAACATTTTCCTTTATCACTGTGTTACTTTCTCCCACTGCCTTGTTCATTGCTAAGATTTTCCTTGTAGGAGTCCTGTTCTGCTCCCAGCTGTGATTGTTTTCCCGTTGAGAGAACATGAGCTCCTTGGTCTCTGATGCACAAGGGAGCAGGAGGTCAGACAGTTCTGATCCCATTTCCTTACCCTGTGCTGGACATGAGATCATCCAGTGGGGGTTGGAGGGGACCCAGGAGCTTTCCTGTGCATCATGGAAGGAGCAACATAGAAATCAGTTGTCACACTGGAAACCTATAGTCATATTTTTCAGGGAAAGAGATCTTGATAGTACCTTGAAAATCAGGAGTCTTAGACTATGACTTGCAAATTTCAAAGTTATTATAGTTGAACAGTTGGGGACAAAGCTTAGAGCAAAACAAACCAAGGAATGAAATCCTAGCTCTGCCACTGACTGGAGTGACACGGACAATTTCACTCAACCTCTCTGAGTCTCAGTTTATCTGTAGATAACAAAGGGACCCAGAAGGACATGAAGATCAGAGGTAAAAACATATCCAGCTGAACAAGAGGGCAGCGATGTGCCAAGCCCCATGGACATCAGCTACAGTGTCACACATGCTCACACGTTTCCACAGTGACCGGTGGCACATGAGAAGATGGTCCCAGAAGGTTGTAGAGGAGTTGAAAATTTCCAATGGCCCAGTGATGCCTCACGTTTAGCCACACTGCAATGCACTACTCACCTGTTCCTGGTGACACCACTGCAAACAAACCTACTGCACTACCTGTTGTATAAAAGATAGCAAGTCAACTATGAATAGCACACCATCCTTGATAATGATGATAAATGACTGTCGTGGGCTCTTGTATCTAATACATATACTTCTATAGCTATTTTAATGTATTCTACTTAGTTTTTTAAAGGAAAGTCCCTTTGGAGGAGTTCCAGAAGACCTCACAGGAGGTGATGGATCCCTGCCTGTTACGGTCCCTTAGAACTTTCGGTAGGACAAGACATGGAGGTGGAAGACAGTGATATTTATGATTCTGACCCTGTGTAGGGCCAGGCTAATGAAACTATTTTTGCCTTAGTCTCTTAACAAAAATGTTTAAAAATAAAATATAGATTGCACCATACAGCCCAGGTGTGTAGTGGGTAGCTCCTTCTGGAATGTTTGTGTTAGCATAGTGCACTCCGGGACATTTGCATAAAATGACATCACTGCAGCTGGGGATGTAGCTCTGTCATAGAGGCTCACCTAGCATGCATGAGTTGTGGGTTCAATTCCCAGTACTGGAAAAAAAAAAAGAAGTCACCTAAGGATGCATTTCTCACTCTACTAGTGATCTGGCATTGCTCTAACCTAATCCTACGAAATTACAAAGACAAGAAGTTTTGCAGTTAAAGGCCACATTTTTCCACAGAGCAAAGATGTGTCCACAGATGTTCAATATTATTTTCCAGGGACAGCTTAATACTTGAAACCCATGGGGTCTCAAAATGCAAAGAATAATACAAATTGAGAAATTGGGGGGAAATCTCAACAACAAATCAGTATTTAACTCTATTTAAAGAAAAAGTAAAACCTTTATTGCCTATTTATTTTATTAAACACCATTTTCTAAAGAACTCCCGTGTTTCCTTATTATTTACCTCTCAGATTGGTCTTCCTCTTAGTGATAGCTAACCTGAAGATATTTTTAAATACTTGAAGACTAGAAAAACTTTAACTTATTTAAACTTGAGGCTGTGAAAATCTAATCATTTGTGATCTTATCTTATTTAGCAATTCAGAGCTAACTTCATAACTTACCCAAAGGGAATACATCTTATAAGGAAATTCTCCCTGTAATTTCCTTTTTCAATCAGCCCATTATCAGGTATGCTGCTTCTCTTTCATTGCCACAAATTCTCAAACTGCTACATAAGAGATGACACTAAGAACTTTAGCCTGAACAATTATGGTTAATGAGGCCTCCGACCCAGTGAGGATCTAGGAATGGACCTGGCTGGCAGTAGACACAGGGACAGAATGATGATGTGTTCCTGCTGGGCTTGCTGGACTACAACATCAGGCAGGCCAGCATGGAGGACACCAGTTGTGTCTCTACTGGACTATTGCACAGATGGGACTGGAGACCTAGAATCTTTGTCATCCAAACACATGCTTCAAGTACCCAGTGCTCAAAGCCATGAGAAAGGGAGTAAGCATCATGAGATGGTACACATAGCACAAGAGTCTGGCAGACTCCCTCATCAAGAGCTGACAGTATGTCGGGAGGCAGAGGCAAGGCTCACCTTAGACACTGTGCTCAGTTAAGTAGCATCCCCAACATGCACCAGGAGCTGTGGAATGTGTCCTTAACTGGAAACCAGGACTTTGTAGATGTAATTAAGGTAAGGCTGGAGAGGGAGCATAATGAATCAGGGTGGCCCTGATTAGACATCCTAATAAGAAAGAGAAAAGGACACCGAGACACAAGAAGGCCACGTGAAGATGGAGGCAGAGAATGGAGTGAGGCAGCCACAAGCCAAGGCACACCAGGGGTGCTGGAAAGGACCCTCCTTGGAGCCTGCACAGGGAGTGTGGCCTACCAAAGCCATAATTTTGGACTTCTGGCCTCCTGAACTCTGAAAGGGTGAATTTCTAAATTTTTAAACCACCCAGTTTGTGGTGCTTTGTAAGAGCAGCTCCAGTAAATGAACCCAGAAACCAATACAGTGGGGACATTAGGAAGTGAATGGGGAGCAGTGTCCACGTTTCACAGGGATCAAGCAGAGAAGACTAAGAGTGACATCACAAAAGACCTTCAAGGGGACATTTTCACAGAGCAGAGGGAGGGGCAATGAGGGATGGTGGGGAAAAAGGTGTTGCAAATCAAGGGTGCAACAAAACATTCCTGGTGACTCAGGCAGCAAGGAGAAGGGTGCCTCACTGGACACAGCAGAAGATACTGGGAGGGCAGAGGTGGGGATTTTAAGGTAGACAGGGTTACGTCTGAAGGCAACCAAAGACTTACAAACTTGCTCTAGACTAGACTTGTAAGAGTCACAGAAAAGATGGTTAAATAGCTTGATCGACAAGCAAAGATCAATTTACACTTTTCCATTGTAATCCAGATTCTGTATTTCATGAAACCAAGAATGCAGCCCACCAAAAGGACATACGTATTTCAGCCCTCTGGAGGCATCTCATGTGTACACCAGATTGCCCAAAAGGTGTCTCTTTGTTTCATTTGTGGCTGGTGGAGGGACAGGGAGGTGAAGGGGCTGGTGCATCCTGGGACCACCAGTAGGAGCCTTGGAATAGCAGGGTTCCTGCCACGTGCTATTGGTGACTCCTAGCAACTTTAGGTTCCAGGGTGTTTTGTTCGTTTCTTGGTCTTTTGTTTGTTTTGTTTGTTTGTTTGTTTTGTGTGTGTATGTCTGTGTGTTGTTTGCTTATTTGTTTTGGTGCTGAAGATCAAACCCAGGGCCATGCACCTGTTAGGCTACACCTCCAGCCCTACGATCTTGAATGAGATGTGACAAAGTGAAATTCCAGAACTAGCATATAATTCTAGGGGTGGCCCAAAGCAGGGTGCCAATGAACAGGATGTCCAGAAGTGGGGATGTGGCCTGTGTAGGGACCAGAACCCAAGCAGAATAAGAAGAGCATCCCTAGGGTGGGTGGGGGGCTTCATGGGTATGGAAGCTCAAGTAGCGGGGAGGGGGCAATTGAGTATAAGAGTATCGAGCCTGGACAGGTGAGGAAGGGCCTTAAGAGGGGCTACAGGGACACTGACCACATATGGAAAAACTGGTGGAATGACTGAATCTATGAAAGACGGCAGAAGCTACTCCTCTTGCTGATGGGGAAAAGAGCTGTTAATATGAAAGGGGCAAAACCAAGAAAGAACCCTGTACAATTGGATCAGAATTAAAAATACTATTGAGAACCTGTGGCTGTTAATTCATACAGATAGGTTTGGAGATGTAGATACCAATATGCATGTGTATATACACCAGAGTCCTCTAGAGAAATGGAAGATTCCAGGCCTGGGGCCAAGTTTGAGATGAGCTGAGAACACATTATGTCAAAACTCAAGAGAGTTCTCCAAGAATGATGAGAGCAGGTCCAAGGAACACAGAAACTCCCTGAAAGGAACTTCCACTGGATAAACCTGGGATAACTGGCACATGGAGGTGAACAGGGAAAGCAGCAAGATACAGCTCTTTGAACAAAACAGAATCCTGAGTCCACACTGATGAAAACGCATGAATGAGAAAATGCAAAGTCAAATGAGGAAAAAAAATATATATATATATGTGTGTGTGTGTGTGTGTATATATATATATTTGTTTGTGTATAAATGTCCTCTTCTTGTACCACTATAAATCACATAGGATTGGTGTACACCCTAATTTTACCTTAATTACCTTTTATGGAATAATGTCTTAATATCATTACATTTTGAGGTCCCGGGGGTTGGAACTTCAACATGTGAATTTGGTTAGATAAGGGCACCATAATTCATCTCATAAAAGTAGAAGATCCACTTGGTGTGGTGGCCCATGCCTATTACTTCAGCTGTTAGAAAGGCTCAGGCAGGAGGATCACAAGTTCAAGACAGCCTGGGCAATTGAGTGAGATTCTATCTTGAAATGTAATTAAAAGAAAAAAATCCGGCAGTGCTGGGGGTGGGGTGTAATTCAGTGGTAGAGTTCTTGCTGCACACACAGGAGCCACAGTGCTGCGAAATAAACAGCAGGAAAATACCCTGGTCTGCAGGGAATGTGCTCTAAAGTGTATGGCAGTATTGTGGCATCCTCTCAGAAGTTCACTCCCAGTTGGTGCTGGAACAGGGTTCATGTATTGCATTTACAAATTTCTATAAGAAGATTATATATATTAAAGAAAAATAATTGGTGAAGGGCATGTACAATTTTCATCGCTGGGTGGGTGAGTCAACCAAGCTCAGTTAAATGGCACAACAGCTCTTTGACATCTCAGCTCATCCCATCTTTCTCTAACGTAATTGTTTCTCTCAGTAAAACATTCTTCAGTGTCTCTATTGTCAAACGTTGGCATGAATTCTTAATATTCTGGAAAAAATGATCCTGGAAAGTATAAAATATTTACAGCCTGCTGTCTGTTCTGCCTCACTTGAGGGAAATCCTCATCTGCACACATGTATTCTTTGATTTTGAGGAACAGACGGTGAAGAGCAATAAAAAGACTGAAAAATCAGAAGGCAGCATTGGAGCAGGATGCCCAGCAGAGAGGTTCCCCCCGCCCGCCGACCCCCGGCAGCAAGTGCCTCCATGTTCTTCAAAGAACCTGGACTCAGCTTTAATCCATCAGGCTCTGCCCATGGCTCCTCTCAATTTCATACTCACTTCCTCCCTGTTCCCACCCGTTATCCATTACCCAAGGAAGCTGCTACACTGCCCATTATCATCCTGAAGCCATGGATCAGGAATGTCACATTGTTGTGACATTACTAATGCCCTCCCCTGAGCGGGAAGCCTGGTTTAATGGAGAGGTGATATTTGGTTCTCCTACCAGGAACTGTCCATCCCCCCGCCATGGTCTTCCGCATTCACCTCTTTAAGAATTTCTGCAGCCCAACCCTGAGACCCTGTCCTACCTCCTACTTTCTTCAGGTCCATCTGACCTGAACATGATACTGCCATCTTAACCGGTATCTGCCCTCAGGGGAGCCACTCTCATACAACAAGCTGCCTTTGGGACCTCATAGATTCATGCTCCTCGCAGGTGAAGCAGGCAGGAGGGCTGGGGGTACTTTCCCACCTGAGTCAACTATTGGACGAGGAATATGTTAGATATATTTATTCCTTGCACATCAGCAAGACTTTCTCTGGGATCAGACTCTTAGTTTATTTGGCAGGTGACCAGGGGACACAAGCAGGGCAGGGAAGTGAGACAGAAAAGGCAGGTCCCCTCTTCAGGCCCATGAGAGCCACCCTCAGGCCTCTGGAGGGTACTGCAGAATGTGCTGGGCATTATCCTCCAGGGCAGGGGCTAGGGTGGTCCCCTGCCCAGGTGTTTGGTGGCCAGACCCCTCAGTTTTCAAGTCGCTCTGTGTGGACCTCATCCTGTCCTCCCTGCCCCTCCAGCCATCCCAGCGGAGGCTCCAGATCCGCTCCAGCTCTGCCATTGGGAGGCTACCCCACAAGGCTCCGTCTGCCTTAGCAGTTGACGCAGCCGAGTCCTTTCCTTGGTGTCTGGAAAGCCAGGTTTGAGGCAGGCTCGCTGCTCCTGTCTTTCAATGAAGGAAACAGCTTTCAATTTTTACAAGGCCTCAGTCATGATGGTGTGTTACATTTCTCTAGGCATACTGGGAAGACTCTGCCAGCTTGCCTCATTACTCTTTAGCGCATGCCTCTAAGTAAATGAGCCTTGATTCTCAGAAGAATGAGAAGAAATCCCTCTTCTGGCGGGTAGACAGCTGGCCGACTTGAAGAGGGCAATTGACTTCACCTTATTTTCTTCTTACTTACTGTTCTTCTCTGAAGAATTACAAATGTGCCAAGAAGATTCGCAACTCAGGATTCCTCTCCCCTTCAAAGATTTCATCTTAGTTTATTTTACAAAAGAAAGGCCTTCATTACATTTAGTTATGATTTATACACTGTGATTATATAAATAGTCTTACCGAGGTGTGACATTAATTTCTGTGATGACACAGAAAGGTGGACCTCTTCCCTCACCTGGCAGTGTCCTTGGAGCCTGGAACTGGGTGGCTTACCTCTGCCCATTACAGAGTTTTAGGAAGTTCTGGGGAGCCTAGGCGTGGCTTAGGGTCCTGGCAGCCCCTGAAGACCAGGATGAGCTGGGAAGGGAGGGAGTGTGGGCCTCCTCTGTGGGATAGTAAATGCTGTAATTTGGACATTTTGAGGCTTGGATGTGATGCTTAGAGCCACTGTGAAACAACAAACTTGGGCAGGTCTGTGTTCCCATGGCAGATTGGTATCAGGTTTTGTTAAATAATTTTTAAAATCCCCTAAGATAAGATTCTGCTAGGTAGACAAATGGTTCTGTTTGATTTTACAACAATAATGGGCATATACTGAATATTTAATAAGTAACTTGAGTTTTGTTAATTGTCTCAGTATATTTTTTAAAATAGGCCATGCTGGTGCCATTATTACCTTGACTTTACAAATGAGAAACTCAGGGTGCAGAGGAGGTACCCATGGAAGGTCACAGGGCGGTGGCTTTAGGTTACAGGCAGGGCCTTAGGGAGGAGGTCTGGGAGGCTGGACCACCCTCATGGTGCTCCCCACTGCAACGTGAGCATCGACATCCTCGATAACACGCGTTGCACACTTAGTTTGTTTGGATCATCCCGAGGCCTCCTGGACCCTGACATCTCTCTGCTCCCAGAGTTGGCAATAACTGCTCTTCCCACATGCCCTCCTGCTGTCCCTCTCCCTCTGTCCACTTTGACCCTTTCCCTATTCCCACATCCCCTTCTGCTGTCCCTGTCCCTCTGTTCCTCATCTCGATATTTCATTGATGTAAAATTCATATCATACATTTAGATTAATTTATACCCTCAGAATTTCACAAAATGAAAATAATTTTAAATAAACAATGCATTTTTTGTCTTCAAATTATTTCATTATAAGATTCTTCAGGCATACAAAAAATGTCATAATAATTTAAAAAATACTCACATGTGCACCTAATCTGGCCTGAATATCTTCTAAATCTTCTCCATTCAATTTTCTCCTATGGGATAGCCGGCTCCAGTCATCTTGCCTGCCTGCCGCAGTCTGGCTGGGCACAAATCACGAGCCACTGAAGCAGGAACAAACTTTATTTCTGAACTCCACCAGCACACTCCACACACGCTCCCCGGGAATCCTCCCGAACACCACGCCCGAGGCTCCTCCCAGAACCACCAACCGGAAATCCCCCTCTGGCACTTCCCCAACCAATGGGAATTCTCCGGGAATCCCCAGAGAACTCCAAAGTAGCAGGAGAACTCCAAAGGAGCAGGCCCGAGGCGGACAGCAGGGGTCTAATATAAACAGCTTAACATAACCATTATCATCTCAATGGCTTGCTGGCGTCACCTCTCAACCACTCCGTACCACTCCCTTCTGGCAAAAATGCCATGCGTCATTGAGACTCGGCTGTGGCTCTCAGCACCTGCCTTCAGAAAACTTGACCACATCCACCAGCAGCCATGAGGGCCTTGGCCGTCTTCTCTCATCTTGCACGATGCTATTTTCACAGGCCCCCTGGGTCCTCTCTGCTGTCATTCATCATAGGCTCTGCTGGCTTATCCTTCTCTGTTACCTTTACCTGATGGGCCACCAGTGCCCTAGTCCATACCTTCTCTCTTGTCTTCACTTGCTCCTCAGTTGCTCTCTTTTGGTCCAAATCTGACTCTTGTTTATCATCAGCACTGAGGTTGTTTCTAGCAACAGATTCTATCACATCTGCACTTGGATATTTAAGGGACATCTTTAATTTTAATATGTGCAAAACAAAACAGTTAATTTTTGCTACTCAAAAAAATCCCATACTCAGGCCTTCCTTTCCTGGGTGAGTGGCATCTTGGACCTGACTTTTCAACAAGGTTTACCAGCTTTGCCTTCCAAATGTCAGACCCTCTCTGGTCTCCACCGTGACTTCTCTGGCCAAACTGCCACTGCCCTTTTCCTGCCCAGCCTGCTAACCTCTACCCCTTTCTTCTTCCCTCTGTTTCCACACATCCAAAGAGAGAATCGTGTGAATCAAATCATTGCTCTACACCTAAACTCATGAAGAAAGTCGAAGCAATTAACAGAGTCACACTCCTCCTGGGGAATATTAAAATTCTTGGGCAGAATCCTTTGAGTAACAGCTGCAGTGTCCTGATCACCAGTACAGATACCTGGCAAGAGTTTGCTCTACCAAAGTGCAGCTGGCCTCCCAGGCCTCTGTGAGGAGCCCCTAGTTGGCTTTTAGGAGGGACAGCTCAGGTGGGTGCCACCCTGACTCAGCAGGTACGGTCTCCAGCGAGCCAACACCTCCCTCTTCATTCTCTGCGGAAGGCTGCTCGGCCCTGCAAGGGCTGCTCCCATGTTCAACTGTGGTGGTGTGGATCTGGACGCCCCCCCCCAAAGCTCTGTGTTGAAATCAAGGTCCTCGAGGCAGCAAGGTCGGGAGGTAGGCTGTTAGACAAGGACTCGGCTCTCAGGGGCTGTAACCAACAGTGGATCACTCCATCTAAGAGTTTAAGCACATCACAGAGTGTCAGAGTAGCTACAGTTGGGATAGCTAGAGAAATGGGCACCAGAGAATGCCCTTAGACCCTATCTTGTCCCTGACTCATTCTCCCCCCCTCTCATTCTGGCTGTACTGAGCTGAGCAGCTTTGAAAAGCCCGCCGCCATGGCGCCCTTCCGCTCTCACTTCAGGGCCGCAGCGATGGAGTCAGCCAGCCATGGACTGTATTAGAAACCATACGCCAAAATAAACTTCTTCTTCTCTAGGTTGTTCTTGGCTGGTGTTTTGGTCACATGACAAAAAAGGCTAACTAACAGCATCTGTATCTAAAGAATTTCCCACAAAGAGAGATTCATCTTCAAGAGTACTCCCAAATTCCTAGTCATTATTTATGAAACCTTAGGAGTTGGACACTTTCAATAAGATTAGAATTAAGTATAAAATTTATTAAGACTTTCCCATTCTGACATATAAACCACTTACTTCCCTTCTGAATTGTTATTCTCCCACTCAGAAATATGCCATGGTTCTAAATTACCTCTCAAAGTCAAATATCAACACTTTATCCCATAGTTCTACAAATTTCAAACTCCTTTTATTCTAGATGTCTAACTTTCTACAATATCATCTCAGAGTTGGCTACAATTGAGCCTTACATCCTTACACCTTCTCCCACTCTTTGGAAGAATGCTGTCTTCTTCACCCAGAAACCATACCTTCAGCCAGATTGATCACCCTCATTGCATCTAAAAATAAAACTCAAATCTGTTTCATAAGAGCCTCCATCCTCTGAGGACTCTTCCAATTGCTCCAACAATAATTTCAGCACACACCTGCAAAAAAAAAAAATTTGTCCCTTTCTTTGTGTCACACATACATATGCCCATATGCGCACGCACACACACACACCTTTAACATCTAAAACAAAGAAATATGCACTAACACAAAGCCTGAGTTATAAGAAGTCATTCAAAAACTATCATTGTGTGATTATCTTCCTCAAGTAGTTTTTTAAAACTATAGTTTCAATTCAACCACCAAATCTATAGAAAACACCCCAGAATCAGAGCCAACTAAAAAGTTAAATGTCACTATTCAAAACAATGGTGCAAATAACTACAAAGGTCATCTGCCAACAAGGAATTGAAGCTCTCTTGAGTGAAGTTACAGTATAAAAACTCCTTTGATTCATTCATTCCACAAGCTTTGAGTCCTCACCTTACACCAGGCTTTGGCCTCAGCTAGGAACAGACAGATGAGAAGAATCTGTCTCCATCCTGGGGGAAACTGCACATTCTGTGGGGAAGGCATTTGAGTGGGAGGCAATTACCCTGAGTCTAGCACCTTCTCTAGCAAGGGTCAGTACTGTCACAGCAGGACTGCAGGACTTGGTGGCTTCCACTGTGTAGACCACAGGCATCCACACCAGGGGTACCATTCCCATTGTGGTCAGCTTACACTAAGAACTTTTATATATTTTATTACAATTTTGTTAGTACCAAAGATGGGCATTTTTATATTTATAAAAAACATTCTGACGGATTTCCATCTGTCAGAATGACTAGTTCTAACAAAGAAGAACTAACAATCGCAGCAACTTCCTGAATATGGAAATGAGGTACAGCATTCTAATAGGGGTGAGAGGTAGAGCTAGGTGATCCCTAGCTGGCTAGATGGATAGATCATTTCCCTCCCCAAGGGATGGAGTGACATTGGCAAACCACAGATGACCCACACTCTGAGCACTGCCCATCCACTACATCTGGTACTATATTGATTTTCTTTGGCTGCCATAAAATGACCACAAACTTAGAGGCTTAAACAATGCAAACATATCACCTTGCAGATTTGTAGGTCAGAAGTCCAACACGGATGCTATAAAGCTAAACCAAGGTGTGGGCAGGGCTGTACCCTGTTCTCCCAGCTCTCGGGAAGGGTCTGTTTCCTAGGATCTTTAGGTTGTAGGTGAATTCCGTCTACCAGGTTGTAGGACCAACAACAACGACTGAGTTCCTCACACTGTGAACTGTCCTCTCCCTCCTGCCTCGTCTGTCCCTGCCAGGAGTGGTTCTTCAGTGCTAAGGACTCACAGTGACAGGAGGTAAGCCATGAGGTTTGCCATGAGTCAGGCACCAAGTAAGCAGTGAAACCCAGGTGCCCAGCTCAGAGGCTGAGCCACCCCAAGAACCCACAGAGAAGACTGGGCAGTGCCCTGCCAGTGGGAGATGAGGACAAACAGGAAACCAGAGCTGCTGACCCTGCCCTTGCTTCAAGGATCGATATTTTGCTTATATGTACAATTGGTGTTAATTTTTATTTTTAAAAATGTTTTATAAAAATGTTATCTTGATAACTGAGTTTTAAGCACTTCTTAAATTGTATGTACACAGTGGGTACCTCACCGGCCTCTCACTGAGGGAAAGTCACCCACTGCTGAGCACCTTTTAAGCGAATTGAGGTATGCAAACACCTGTCCCAAATCCAGGTTCATAAACTGCTTAAAATAATAAAACATTTCCATATTACCAAAATGGGAATGAAGCCAAAGGTGTTCACGGTTCTCGGGATCCTGAAACACACAGAGCTTCGGGTTTCCCACGGGCCCAGGGAAGACCAAGAAAGCAGAATCGTTCTGTCTCCCACTGCTGCGCCCAACACCCCAAAGCAGGTCAGCACACTGCTGTGTTTGGTCAAAAGAGGGAGCCATAGCTCGCCTTTGTCGCACCCCCAGTCGGTGATCTTTTTCATTTCTAAATGGACGGGCAGTAGTAAGGATCCCGAGGGAAAAGCTAAGGCACCCGTGAGTCCGTACCACTGTTGTCGCTTTACACATTTCTTTTGCCACTGTTTTACCTGTTTGGAAGCTGATGTGCCTGCTCCATCTCAGCCATCCTGAGAGAAAGGTGGTTTCCAGAACATTGACACTCTAAGCCTCAGGCCACTAGGGGCCACTGCCACCACCCAAATGAGTGGACACCAGATTCAGACGATAAGTTGTAATCATTTACACTGTAGGGGCCCTTGACACACAACTGTTTCTTTAGATATAATTTCAAAGACATTTATTTCTTTAAGACTCATTTTATATAATATTTGTCTAAATTTCAAGGTCCCCTAGTTAGTCCACTTAAATATTTAGGAACAAATTATTTACATAACCTCTCTGCATCAACAAATGTCTAACTCTTACAGCCTGCATTCTCCAAGCCTGTGCTACGCAGTGAGGACACAAAATTGAGGAAGACCCAACCCCTGTCTTCCACAATAGGTGAATTGGAAGCACACAGACTGATCTATAATGAGTGTCAGCAACGACCTATGCACAGGCAAAGGAGGGGCTCTTTGGGGAAAGAGGGGGTTCAGCTAAGTGCATGCGATATTGACCAGTATATAAAGAGACGTGTGTTAATATGGAAAGTCAGGCAGACTATCTGGTCTCAACCTGTTTCTTACATGGGGTGTAGAAAGCGTGAAATCATTTTCCACTCCCAAAGGGCACATTGTGTTCACCATTGGATCTACCAAAGAAGAAAGAAAAGGGGGTTCCTGAAGATCTAATGGCACCAAGAAACACCTCCAAAATGTTTTTCCCCATAAAAACTTAAAAATTATTTGAAAACCTTTTTAAAATATTTTTTAATTTGAGTTTTTTTTTTTTTTTTTTTTCATATATTCTCTCCAAAGTACCTGCCTCACGGGATGAGAAGCCAGCTGACCTAAAAAGGCCTGGAATGCCCTGCCCCAGGGTCTCCAACTTCGGAAGGGGGCATGTTGCCTCTGTTTTGCATGATGAGAGCTAAAAGGGTCACTAAAGTCAAGAGGGAAGAATAAAAAGCAGAAATTCCTGCCAGTCCAAAGACCTGGACACTTCCCTTTGTGCCACTTACCTCTGCCCTGGGCATTGAGCTAAAAATTAACCAGCTCAGAGGAGCACTCGGGTGACTCCGGGGCCCCAGGAGTAGTTCAGTCCTCTCTGTCCAGGAGACTCCCAGGATTGTAAGCCAGGGCACAGGACAGCAGGACATAGGAGACAACTTGGAAGCACTAGGTTGCCCTCAGCCAGTGTTCACGCACCAACCAGCAACCAGGAAGTGCCCCCTGCCATGATTCCCGACCCCAGGGCCATGGGGGTCCTGGCTAGCCACTGTCATCATGTCACTACTGAAGGACATGCTCTTTGTACTTCACGAGCTAAAATACAGTTCAGTTGTGAGTTTGTTCAGAGTTTGGGTTTGTGAGACAGAATGAAATTCGCAATACAAAAGAGCAATACGTGCGCAACCATTGGGGCTGCGGTTCCTGTGGAATTCACAGTGTTTGGGCCCAAATGGTACCACTGCTAGGGCTCCATGACTTTGGGGTAAGCTTGTCACAGTGATTTTAGACAATTTGGCATAAACAAGTAGAGCTTGTTATCACTAATCCTCACAGGGATGGTTTAAGATATGGGTGGGCTGTATACTCTGCTAGTGGGTTTAAAAATCATAGCAATTTTTATTATAGCATAGACTCCTGAATTTAGTAATATGTCTGCAAGAAGTGTGGACCCAGCCACTAGCTTCCACGTGTGCACGTGATAGTCTCAGCTGGAGGTGGCAGAGGGTAACTTTACTGTAAATGCTCCTATGTGTGCCGATCACAGGAGGCTATCAGCAGTGTGGTAGTGTCTGAGCCCAGCAGTGGCAAAGACATAGTAGGAAGTTTAGGGAGCTGGCAGATTAGGGACAAATTAATGCCATGAGCAGAGGTCATGAGCCAGTCAGTGTGAAAACAGGAAGTAAATGATGGTGTTTCCTTGTCCTGGATGACTTCCTCACTAGGAAGCAGTGGTCAGATTGGGCTCAGTGTTGCTGAAAGAGTATAGAATAGAGGCCCTTCCGCTGCCGTGAAGTTCACCAGGAGGGACATCGGCAGAACAGCTGGTGTTTACCAACCAGAGGCCCCCACAGAGCAGGTGTGCCCTCACAGAGCAGGTGTGCCCCACAGAGCAGGTGTGTCCTCACAGAGCAGGTGTGTCCTCACAGAGCAGGTGTGCCCCACAGAGCAGGTGTGCTCTCACAGAGCAGGTGTGTCTTCACAGAGCAGGTGTGCCCTCACAGAGCAGGTGTGTCCTCACAGATCAGGTGTGTCCCCCACAGAGCAGGTGTGTCCCCCACAGAGCAGGTGTGCCCTCACAGAGCAGGTGTGCCCTCACAGATCAGGTGTGCCCGACAGAGCAGGTGTGTCCTCACAGAGCAGGTGTGCCCTCACAGAGCAGGTGTGTGCCCCACAGAGCAGGTGTGCCCTCACAGAGCAGGTGTGCCCTCACAGAGCAGGTGTGCCCGACAGAGCAGGTGTGTCCTCACAGAGCAGGTGTGTCCTCACAGATCAGGTGTGTCCTCACAGAGCAGGTGTGTCCCCACAGAGCAGGTGTGTCCCCCACAGAGCAGGTGTGTCCTCCACAGAGCAGGTGTGCCCTCACAGATCAGGTGTGCCCGACAGAGCAGGTGTGCCCTCACAGAGCAGGTGTGTCCCTCACAGAGCAGGTGTGTCCCTCACAGAGCAGGTGTGTCCCCCACAGAGCAGGTGTGTCCTCACAGAGCAGGTGTGCCCTCACAGAGCAGGTGTGTTCCCCACAGAGCAGGTGTGTCCCCCACAGAGCAGGTGTGCCATCACAGAGCAGGTGTGTCCTCACAGAGCAGGTGTGTCCCCCACAGAGCAGGTGTGTCCCCCACAGAGCAGGTGTGTCCTCCACAGAGCAGGTGTGCCCTCACAGATCAGGTGTGTCCTCACAGAGCAGGTGTGCCCTCACAGAGCAGGTGTGTCCTCACAGAGCAGGTGTGTCCCCCACAGAGCAGGTGTGTCCCCCACAGAGCAGGTGTGTCCTCCACAGAGCAGATGTGCCCTCACAGATCAGGTGTGCCCGACAGAGCAGGTGTGTCCTCACAGAGCAGGTGTGTCCCTCACAGAGCAGGTGTGTCCTCACAGAGCAGGTGTGTCCCCCACAGAGCAGGTGTGTCCCCCACAGAGCAGGTGTGTCCTCACAGAGCAGGTGTGTCCTCATAGAGCAGGTGTGTCCCCACAGAGCAGGTGTGCCTCCACAGAGCAGGTGTGTCCCCCACAGAGCAGGTGTGCCCTCACAGAGCAGGTGTGCCCTCACAGAGCAGGTGTGTTCCCCACAGAGCAGGTGTGTCCCCCACAGAGCAGGTGTGCCATTACAGAGCAGGTGTGTCCCCACAGAGCAGGTGTGTCCCCACAGAGCAGGTGTGCCCTCACAGAGCAGGTGTGTCCTCACAGAATAGGTGTGTTCCCCACAGAGCAGGTGTGCCCTCACAGAGCAGGTGTGTCCTCCACAGAGCAGGTGTGTCCTCACAGAGCAGGTGTGTCCCCCACAGAGCAGGTGTGTCCTCCACAGAGCAGGTGTGTCCTCACAGAGCAGCTGTGTCCCCCACAGAGCAGCTTTTTCCCCACAGAGCAGGTGTGTCCTCACAGAGCAGGTGTGTCCCTCACAGAGCAGGTGTGTCCCCCACAGAGCAGGTGTGTCCCCCACAGAGCAGGTGTGCCTCCACAGAGCAGGTGTGCCCTCACAGAGCAGGTGTGTCCTCACAGAGCAGGTGTGCCCCACAGAGCAGGTGTGCTCTCACAGAGCAGGTGTGTCCTCACAAAGCAGGTGTGCCCTCACAGAGCAGGTGTGTCCTCACAGAGCAGGTGTGTCCTCACAGAGCAGGTGTGTTCCCCACAGAGCAGGTGTGTCCCCCACAGAGCAGGTGTGCCCTCACAGAGCAGGTGTGCCCTCACAGAGCAGGTGTGTCCCCCACAGAGCAGGTGTGTCCTCACAGAGCAGGTGTGTCCCCCACAGAGCAGGTGTGTCCTCACAGAGCAGGTGTGTCCCCCACAGAGCAGGTGTGCCTCCACAGAGCAGGTGTGCCCTCACAGAGCAGGTGTGTCCTCACAGAGCAGGTGTGTCCTCACAGAGCAGGTGTGCCTCCACAGAGCAGGTGTGTCCTCACAGAGCAGGTGTGTCCCCCACAGAGCAGGTGTGCCCTCACAGAGCAGGTGTGTCCCCCACAGAGCAGGTGTGTCCTCACAGAGCAGGTGTGTCCCCCACAGAGCAGGTGTCCCCCACAGAGCAGGTGTCTCCCCCACAGAGCAGGTGTGTCCTCACAGAGCAGGTGTGTCCTCATAGAGCAGGTGTGTCCCCCACAGAGCAGGTGTGCCTCCACAGAGCAGGTGTGTCCCCCACAGAGCATGTGTGCCCTAACAGAGCAGGTGTGCCCCCCACAGAGCAGGTGTGTCCTCACAGAGCAGGTGTGTCCTCACAGAGCAGGTGTGTCCCCACAGAGCAGGTGTGTCCCCCACAGAGCAGGTGTGCCCTCACAGAGCAGGTATGTCCTCACAGAGCAGGTGTGTCCCCACAGAGCAGGTGTGCCCTCACAGAGCAGGTGTGTCCTCACAGAGCAGGTGTGTTCACCACAGAGCAGGTGTGCCCTCACAGAGCAGGTGTGTCCTCCACAGAGCAGGTGTGTCCTCACAGAGCAGGTGTGTCCCCCACAGAGCAGGTGTGTCCTCCACAGAGCAGGTGTGTCCCCCACAGAGCAGGTGTGTCCTCCACAGAGCAGGTGTGTCCCCCACAGAGCAGGTGTGTCCTCCACAGAGCAGGTGTGTCCCCCACAGAGCAGGTGTGCCTCCACAGAGCAGGTGTGCCCTCACAGAGCAGGTGTGTCCTCACAGAGCAGGTGTGTCCTCACAGAGCAGGTTTGTTCCCCACAGAGCAGGTGTGCCCTCACAGAGCAGGTGTGCCCCCCACAGAGCAGGTGTGCCCTCCACAGAGCAGGTGTGTCCTCACAGAGCAGGTGTGCCCCCCACAGAGCAGGTGTGTCCTCACAGAGCAGGTGTGTCCTCCACCGAGCAGGTGTGTCCTCACAGAGCAGGTGTGTCCCCCACAGAGCAGGTGTGCCCTCACAGAGCAGGTGTGTCCTCACAGAGCAGGTGTGTCCCCCACAGAGCAGGTGTGTCCTCACAGAGCAGGTGTGCCTCCACAGAGCAGGTGTGTCCTCACAGAGCAGGTGTGTCCCCCACAGAGCAGGTGTGCCCTCACAGAGCAGGTGTGCCCCACAGAGCAGGTGTGTCCTCACAGAGCAGGTGTGTCCCCCACAGAGCAGGTGTGTCCTCACAGAGCAGGTGTGTCCCCCACAGAGCAGGTGTGCCCTCCCAGAGCAGGTGTGTCCTCACAGAGCAGGTGTGTCCCCCACAGAGCAGGTGTGTCCTCACAGAGCAGGTGTGCCTCCACAGAGCAGGTGTGTCCTCACAGAGCAGGTGTGTCCCCCACAGAGCAGGTGTGCCCTCACAGAACAGGTGTGCCCTCACAGAGCAGGTGTGTCCTCACAGAGCAGGTGTACCCCACAGAGCAGGTGTGCTCTCACAGAGCAGGTGTGTCCTCACAGAGCAGGTGTGCCCTCACAGAGCAGGTGTGTCCTCACAGATCAGGTGTGTCCTCACAGAGCAGGTGTGTTCCCCACAGAGCAGGTGTGTCCCCCACCTAGCAGGTGTGCCCTCACAGAGCAGGTGTGCCCTCACAGATCAGGTGTGCCCGACAGAGCAGGTGTGTCCTCACAGAGCAGGTGTGTCCCCCACAGAGCAGGTGTGCCCTCACAGAGCAGGTGTGTCCTCACAGAGCAGGTGTGTCCCCCACAGAGCAGGTGTGCCTCCACAGAGCAGGTGTGCCCTCACAGAGCAGGTGTGTCCTCACAGAGCAGGTGTGTCCTCACAGAGCAGGTGTGTTCCCCACAGAGCAGGTGTGCCCTCACAGAGCAGGTGTGCCCCCCACAGAGCAGGTGTGCCCTCCACAGAGCAGGTGTGTCCTCACAGAGCAGGTGTGTCCCCCACAGAGCAGGTGTGTCCTCACAGAGCAGGTGTGTCCCCCACAGCGCAGGTGTGCCCTCCCAGAGCAGGTGTGTCCTCACAGAGCAGGTGTGTCCCCCACAGAGCAGGTGTGTCCTCACATAGCAGGTGTGCCTCCACAGAGCAGGTGTGTCCCCCACAGAGCAGGTGTGTCCCCCACAGAGCAGGTGTGCCTCCACAGAGCAGGTGTGTCCCCCACAGAGCAGGTGTGTCCCCCACAGAGCAGGTGTGCCCCACAGAGCAGGTGTGTCCTCACAGAGCAGGTGTGTCCCCCACAGAGCAGGTGTGCCCTCACAGAGCAGGTGTGCCCCACAGAGCAGGTGTGCCCCCACAGAGCAGGTGTGTCCTCACAGAGCAGGTGTGTCCCCCACAGAGCAGGTGTGTCCTCACAGAGCAGGTGTGCCCCACAGAGCAGGTGTGTCCTCACAGAGCAGGTGTGCTCTCACAGAGCAGGTGTGTCCTCACAGAGCAGGTGTGCCCTCACAGAGCAGGTGTGTCCTCACAGAGCAGGTGTGTCCCCCACAGAGCATGTGTGCCCTCACAGAGCAGGTGTGCCCCACAGAGCAGGTGTGTCCCCCACAGAGCAGGTGTGTCCTCACAGAGCAGGTGTGTCCTCCACAGAGCAGGTGTGTCCTCACAGAGCAGGTGTGTCCCCCACAGGGCAGGTGTGTCCCCCACAGAGCAGGTGTGTCCTCACAGAGCAGGTGTGTCCCCCACAGGGCAGGTGTGTCCCCCACAGAGCAGGTGTGTCCCCCACAGAGCAGGTGTGTCCTCACAGAGCAGGTGTGCCCTCACAGAGCAGGTGTGTCCTCACAGAGCAGGTGTGTCCTCACAGAGCAGGTGTGCCCTCCACAGGTGTGATGTCTGAGTGATGAGAGAGCTGAGGAATGTAGACTTACAAATGACTGCAATGTTCTAGGGATAACGGAGACAGGCAGTCACAGAAGAGCTTGGTTTGGAAAGTGGTGAATGAACAAATCTGGGACAAGGGCTAATATAAAGCCCTGAAAATCCTGATAAATAATGTCTATCAAATAGACATCAGTGATAATCATAAAATAGTCCAGGAGAGTGTTAGGGCCCTGAGTTAACGTACACATCACATATCAGAAGATCAGTAGATGACACACCAATTATAAAAAAATGCTCTAACCAATTTAAACAGACTAAAACATTCAATTCATCCCTTCAGCACTTAAAGATACTTTTGAAATTGCATGTACATCATTAAGCTTTTCTGTCAGTGGAAATAAATTTCCTGGTCAAAGCTGAGCTTTAGACCATCCACACTGAGACAAATCCATGAAGACTGAGCTTACTTCTCTGATGATTTGACAGACATCTCAATGAAAGCCAAAAGGAGACGCCCTGGGCTACTGGAGAATAGAATTCTGGTCATGCAACCAACGGTTAGAAGGCAGAGTGAAGAATCTTACGTTTCACATCCCAAGGTCAAAGTGGAATCCTTATTCCTCTAAAGACAGAATCTTTGTTCCTAGAACATTTTTTTCTTCAATTTTGAATTTCGTGTGCTTATTTTCCATTTTAATATAATTAAGTCCCCCCAAAAAGAGGTTTATAAGCCCCCAACATTTCAATTAGGGCCCCAGCCAAGGGCACTAAGGATGGCCAGCAGCCCCCAGGAACTAGAGGAGAGGCCCGGGACAGTCTCCCCTGATCTGGAAGGAGAGCTCTCTGCCCACACCTGTTCTCAGACGTCTGCTCTCAGAGCTGTGAGAGAGTGAGTCCCTGATGTTGAAGCCAGATGTGGTGATGGTTTCTCTGGCCAGTTCCAGAAAGAGACACCCCTCTGTGGGCCTCCACGGCACAGATGGAGTTGGCAACAGAGGAGCTGGGGGGTTAGCGAGCCCTGGGATCAGACCCAGGCCCTGCTCGGCCTGGAAGGTGTAAGCCTGGCCACTACTCCGTGCCTCCGCACCTGTGACCTTCACCTGGCTGACAGGATCGGTGTGAATAAAGTTGCATAACGTATACCTTTCATGGCCCCCACGCGTGTGTAAGATCACGCTGAACACTCTTCTAACCCGTCAATGCTGGAGAAAGTCTGGGAGTAGTATTTTTGGTACAGCAACCTGAGCTGGAAAATGGCCCCTCTGGCGTGGAGTGATGGGGGTGAGGAGGGCTGGGGCTGGGGTGGAGTGTCTCAGAGTGGCGCTGAGTCCTGCAGCCACCGCAGCCTGGGGAGCATTCCAGACAGTGCTCAGGGAAGGAGCAAGGCGCCCTGTGGAAACCTTCCTTACCCTTGGCACTTCCTCAAGACCTGTTTCTGTGGGAACTTAAGAGGCAGGGGATCCCAGGACACTCAGGACAGTCATCGAGGTTACCGCTCAGCTTCAGGGGAAAGTAGGCAGCTCATCTGAAAACATAAGAAAACACATCCAAGAAGACAAGGCACTTGTGAAAGCAAGTTGATGTGTCGGGAGACCTCTAGTTTTCTATAGTTGAGCAGTTAAATAACGTGCCATGGAGAAGGGTTCCCCAAAGGAGATTTCTCTCCTGAGCAACAGAATCATGTCAAAAGCTCACTGCTCACTCACTCCCACTCAGGACAGACCATTCCTAAACGGGCCACACTCCCCTTGTGGACCCCACACACTCAATTCAACGAGTTCTTAAATTGAGTTCTTAGAAAAAGGAAGGGGTTGGAGTTGCAGATTCTTTCCTGCTCCCTTCTGGAACCCCCGGGTCACAGTATGTAAGGACTGGCCCCAGGATCGCACAGGGTGTGATTTATGGAGGAAATTATCAGTGGAAACACGGCCCTGGGCAGCAACAGCAGGACTTCTCGGATCTTTTCAATTTGGGTGAGAAGGAGAGGCACGTTCATGGGTTAGGACAAAAGTGACTGCATTCTTGCTGGAATGTACGTGGTTTATCTTAAGGTTATCAGAGGTCCAGGCACGTCCCTGGAGCCAGTGTCCAGATGTGGAGCGCCATGGTAATGGGTGACACCCGGGCCTGGAAGTAAGAATAGTGTCATGAGATTTAGCGCCTGGGACAGTAGCGTTTTTCACCCCTTCCTAGTATCTGACTTCCCCTGGGAATCTAACTACTCCTTAGAAGTGTGAAGGCCTCTGTGGAGGCTACACCCAAGGCTAGAGATTTATCTAAGGCCTCCTAAGAGGAGCCGGTCCTTCCCTTTATCACAGTCTGCTTCTGTAAACATGCTTCCAGCTAGAAACTCATTTAGACTAGAAAAGTTATGACACTATATAGCTTATTTAAAAAAAAAAAAAAAGAATTGATCTTTATTTGTTTACGTGTGGTGCTAAAATTGAACCCAGTGCCCCACACATGCCAGGCAAGTGCTTTACCATTGAGCTACAGCCCCGGTCCCAAGAGAGCTTATAAATGTTACGAAAACCTAGTGATGAGCACTCAGAATTTGGAGTCTGATCTCCTTTGGGCCCAACAGTGTAAAATAAAGTTTGGAGTTCTCTCCGAGGGCTGCTTGCTGCTTCTCAACCAGTCTGTTTCCTGCAACAGAACCACTGCAAAAGTTTTGTCTATTAGAGTTTGCTGGGAAGCTGCAGAAAAAACTGACGAGGACAGTCCTGGCAGTCACAACCAAGATGGCTGTGGCCATGTCACCTTGGTTCACACATGCTCTTACATGGCTTAATTGATGTAGTAGGGTCTGAGACGACAGTCACGGTGAACCCACATACCAGGAAAAAAGATTCAGTCCATCCTGAGACGATTCCTGCGTGAGCTCTCTAAAAGAGGCAAGTTCAACGTCTTCTCTCAGAAATGAATCGATTCATTTTAAGTTGCCATTACATAATTGGTAAATGCAAAAGGTACACATTTTTTGACAGTTTTGCTGAATTCTAGGCACATCCATTTACTACAGAGGGCTCTTCAACCGCCTTGTCTCCCCAACCCCATTCTAGCTTATTGAAACTTAAAATTTCACCACTAGAAAATGATTGCTTTATCTTAACCTTAACACAACATTTTTGCCTCTGTTATACAAAAGCTTCTGATATTAGACAACAGAAATCTTATCTCCTATTTACATCCTTCAAGTTCCCAAGGGAAGGATTCAAACATGTAAAGCTTGTGGATAAAGGATACAGAAATGCGAATCATAGGTGTATTTCTACATCCTTATTTCTATGCTGTTCGTGTTTTTCAGAAAATAAGCCAAAAATTATTCACAGATCTCCTCAGCAGGGCTTCCTCCAGGCAATTTCTTAACAGGAAAAGGAAATAATTTTTAAGGAGCCCTGAATGTTTTTTTTTTTTTCCCTGTGGTAATAATGCAAGTTAAAATCTTTGGTTCTGGTCAATCCATCCTCACTATTTCTGGTGCAGTGGGTGCCTTTTTGCCCCCTGTCTCCACTAGTGCTTTTTCCTAACTGGAAGTTTCTGATATTTTTCTTTCATGTTTCCACTGTGCTTTTATTGGAGTGAACCACTCATAAAGTCAGATGCATAAGGCTCGGTGAATTTTCCCTAAATGAGCACCCTGTGTATTCACCTCCCAGAGCAGATCTCCAGATCCTTCAGCACCCTAGAAACCCTTCTGTGGCTCTATTGTCTTCTGAATGTGGGACATGCTAATTAGACCAGCAAAAAACAGATTAACAGGATTAAAACACTGAGCTTACTTACATGTGCAATGTCCATGCCCACGGGAAAAGAATCAGTGATGAGTGCTGTGGTGGCAGCACCGGTTTCTTCCAAAATTCATGTGTTGGAACCCAATTCCAATGTGAAAGTTCTAAGAGATGGGGGCCTTTGAGGACTTGATCAAGTCATTAGGGCTCTGCCCTTATGAATGAGATTAGTGCCACTATAAAAGGGGTTGAAGGGATCTGTCTTGCTCCTTCGGCTATGTGAAGGTCCATAGGTGGTGTCATCTAGGAAGAGAAGTCCTTCACTAGCACCAAATCTGACAGTGGATTGACATCTTCCCAGCCGTGAGCAATACCTTTCTGTTGTTCATAAATTACCAGTCTACAGAATTCTGCTACAGCAGCGTGGATGAACTCACACAATGGGAAACTCGGAGGGTGACTGGAATTTGAGTCTTACGTGCCATCTTAACACAGTGGATAAATTGTGGCAACGTGATACCTCCAGGTACGGGTGACGAGTCCTGCTTCCTCAGACGTTGAAGTATAACATTAGAGAAGCCCGCCAAGGCAAGCATATAAAGCAGGATTCATTTAAAAAGGGGTAACATAGACTTCTTCTGGGAGGGAGAAGGGGGCCATAGCTGGTGTCCTGGTGTCCCCAGAATTGAAGGTGTTCTGCCTTTTTTATATGTCCTGGGCTTCCTTAGCTCTCCTGCTCTCTTCCCCTTCTCTCTCTCCCTCCTGCATACTTGACTAAGCCCAGGAGATGCTCAGGTGGGATGGCCAAAAGGGGAGAAGCATATGGGCTGGAGGGGCCAAGCAGGAAGGGGGCATAACAACTCCCTGAGGGACAATCCCTGGGACAGGTTACCTTAGCAACAGGTAAGAGCAGGGGCAGGTCACCTTGATTAGTGTGGAGGAAGGACTCTGAAGGCATTATTATTTCAATCTCTTTCCAACTTCCCAGACCCAGATTGGCCTCCCTGATAGGATCTGACCCCATGTACCTACCTCTACTGACTGCCTCTTTTCATTCTGGCTTCAATATGACTAAACAAAAGAAGAGGAGGTGGGCTCCTGGGGGTGGTAAGTTGTGAAAAGGTGACTGGGAAATGTATGGTGGATGGGGTTTGCTTATTGGGATGGTTGTGCAGGTAAATCACACTCTTCCTTACCTAGGAGAAGGGAACATCTTTATCATTGGAAAGAATGTCACCTTTACAAAGAGAATCCAGGCCTGCTTCTTAGGCAAACGGGGGAGACCAGAGAGTTTACCCTGTGCTTTCTAAGCCATCCTTCTGCTAAACTGGCATTTTTAAGGTGGCACATTTGATCCCCCTCATCTTTCAGTTTCTAGCACATCCTTCTCCCTCATGGTGATCACTAGCTGAGCATCTACCATGATTGTTCCAACTGCTTTTGAAACTTATTCAACAGAAACATAGAGTATGTGATTTTTCTAAAAAAAAAAAAAGTATTCCTTCTTTTTAGTTATACATGACAGTAGAGTATATTTGACATATTTATAGATACACGGAGTAAATCTTATTCTAATTAGGATCCCAGTCTTGTGGTTATACATGATGTGGCGATTCACTGTGGTATATTATCAAATATACATTTTAAACCAGGTCTAAGTGGAAAAGGATGTTATTACACCAGGAAACGTGTGCAGAGGCAGGTGAGCGGCATGGCACCTGCAGCAGGAATGGCTCTGGTCAGCGAGAACATGCAGGTAGAGAAGCAGAGTGTCTCTGGCGTGTGTAACCTTCCTCAGAATGCACCACAGGAGACACACAATGCTGCTCCCTAGAGTGCTCAGACCCCTCTCACCTGCTAATCCCTAGCTCCATTTTTCTGCTCAAATACAGCAGGTATGCCTCTCCAGATGCAATTTAATAATAAACTGCTGACATCTTACCTGACCAATTAATCTTGCCTACATCAGGCATTTTTAGTTTCAACTATCAGAAACCCAAATCAGGCAAACTCAGTATTAAAAGAAATTTAACAGCCTCAGAATCTAATAGGAAAGGTTGGAGAGTCAAAGGCACAAGGCCATGACTGCAGCTGGACTCAAGGATCACTGGGAGCAGCCTTGACGGGGCCAGAAATCTCCCTGCACGTGGGCTCCGCTCCCTGTCTGTGCAGCTAGCTTCCTTGGCTGGCCAGAAACAAGGACACCTGTGAGGCCAGGGTCTGGCTTCTCCTCAGTCCTACTTCAGTCACAAGTCCTTGCAGATGCTGCAGCTGTGGCTCAGGGACGGGGGTCAAGGAGAAGCCCATAGCTCTGCCAAAGCCACATGGTTAGACCCAGGAGGAGCAGGAGAGGGAGCCACTACCCAGATAAGTGACAAGTTCTTGGGTGGGGGCCAGAGAGAGGGGGAGGATTCCAGCCAAGCAACTGAGTGGACAGCCACCAGTCTGTGGTCAGTCAGCCCTGCTGCTCTTGGCCCCCAGGAGAAGCAGCCTATCATGGTGGGGAGCCCCTGGCTCATAACTATAGAAATATGTGTTTTTTAAAACATGGCACCTCATGGCCAGGAAGCAAGAGAGGAAGAGGAAGGGGCCAGGATCACACCACCCCCTCAGGGCCCACCTCAGACAACCAGAAGACTTCTCCCTAGACCTCATCTCTGTAGTGTCCACTGCCTCTCCATGTTGCCAAGCTGGGCACCGAGGCTTCCACACACAGGCCTTTGGGGAACACTTCAGATCCAGCCAGAGCAGGCAGGCCTAGCGACTGCAGGTATTAGGGCAGCTGCCTGGGGTCCAGGAGGAGGATCATCCTGTCCTCAGGATGCTCTCTTGATGGTCCCTGGGAAAGTTACTGATGACCTCATTGTTTTTCACCAGAAAAACTGAGATAACTGACCCCACCTTCCTAGTTGCAATTGGACACCATCATTCATACCCACTCCCCTCTAATGCTTCCCAGATCATTTATGACTTACAACTTGTCCACGTTTTTTTTGTTTGTTTTATTTGATTTCAATTCCAACTTATGGCACAGGCATGGATAAGTGAGTTGATAAGGAAATTAGATGAATTACGACTTGTCAGTGTTATTCATGTAATGTATTTACTAAGGTATTTCAGCTTTGGAAGTCCAATTATGGCTAATCTTGTTTTCCTGCAGTATCCCACAATATTAATTTGTAACACATACGTGATATTTCAATTGCGATTGATAGTTTGGGACATTTTACCTAACTAAGCCAGTTAATTGCCCCAACTATTTTGAATAATGAGAGGCTTAATATACTAATGGCAGAATGACATGAAAAATTAAATTGTTGGAAATGAAGTTAAAGAAATCAGAGTTTAAAAACTATGTAGAATATTTTTAATTTTCAATGTGAACAACATCATCCATGATAAGAAAATCCACATGTGTGCAATGAGGTAGACTTTGACCCTCTTGAATTATGTTTAATTTTTAGCCAAAACTTAATAAGAAATTTGAAAGGTCTTATTAAGAGGTAATTGGCTACAAACATCAGGTTTTAAGAGCATTTCTGAACTTCCTGGTAACTAAAAGCTGCCACACCTACGAGATAGGCGAGCCGAGCATCTCACCTTCTCTCAGGCCATGCCATCAACAAGAACTGTCTTTCATTGGCTGTGACTGAGCACCAGAGAACTCTTCTAGAAAGTTCCACTTTATACAGGGGTTGCAGCAATGATGGGATTGGGGGTGACATGATAGGCAGTGGATAGTGGAGTTCCCCAGGAAGCTTACAGAAAGACACTGACAGCAATCAGATTGTAAGACGTTTTGTGGGGGTTTCCCCTAAAAAAAAAAAAAAAGACAAAAAAAAAAAAAAAACAGCTGCTTTTAGATTCTCCTGAGTGCTGTTAACCCAACATGAATTAGTAGAGAGAGTGAGAAATGGCATTCTGCAAAAACACTGTGCTACCTGTGGGAACTGAGAATATTATGCCTCAGCCCAGGAGGAACAGACCGTGAACAAGCTAAAGAGGGCAGCCGTGTTGTGCTAATGAGAAAATCTGGAACAACAAGGCCCAGCAGGGTTGGGTCTGGTCAACAGGGAGCTGGGAAGCCAGAGCCAGAAGCAGAAGCAGCTTAAGAAAATCAACATACACATTTCAAAAGGAAAATCTGGTGTGTTTCACAGTAGCCTTGCCTGGTCCCTTGTAAACAGTCATCCAAAAGGTGGTCTCAATTCACTCTGCTGCACACACTCAGGATTAATTGAGCATCTTCATGGGAGTGAAGTAAGTCAAAATGATCAAATTCTTGCAAAATTTTTAAGTCAAGCTGGTGCAGGCTGTATAATTCATATTTACTTTTGAAAATGCAACTATATATCAAAATAGACATTGTTTTAACTACGGGAGATGATGTATTAAAGAAATCCTAGTTTCAGATTTGAATGTCCAATAATGGTCTTGTTATTTCAATCTTAGCCAGGATTCCAGATTTAGAATATTTTCTACTGTCCAAATATGACGTGTATAGGCATATGAAATCCTGCTCAACAAAGGTGTTAAAATACAAAGTCCCAGATACAGTACACGTACATTCAAGGGGAGTCCCCTCGGCCATGATTCACTGTTTAGGTCCCACAAGTATAAACATGGTAGAATTCTGACCCAGAATGGGTACAAAGATAAATGTCACCTCATGGCCAAATCCTGACAATAACATTGAACACGTACTAAGAACCCTGGAATGTTCCAGGCACCTCTCATGAAGTAACTCATTTAATTCTCTTCTCATGATGACTTAAAAACAAATACCAAATGACTCCTTTGATATAAGGGGAGTAAACAAGGACAGGGTAGGGACGAAGAGCTTGAGAAGAAGATTTACATTAAACAGGGATGAGAGGTGGGAGGGAAAGGGAGTGAGAAGGGAAATCGCATGGTAATGGAAAGCGATCCTCAGGGTTATACAAAAATGACATATAAGAGGAAAGGAGGGGTAAGACAAGATAATACAAATGGAAGAAATGATCTACAGTAGAAGGGGTAGAGAGAGAAAAGGGGAAGGGAGGGGAGGGGAGGGGAGGGGAGGGGGGATAGTAGAGAATAGGACAGACAGCAGAATACATCAGACAAGAGAAAGGCAATATGTCAATCAATGGAAGGGTAACTGATGTGATACAGCAATCTGTATACGGGGTAAAATTGGGAGTTCATAACCCACTTGAATCAAACTGTGAAATATGATGTATTAAGAACTATGTAATGTTTTGAATGACCAACAATAAAAAAAAAAAAAAAAAAAAAAAGAAGTAGGTGCCTCTTTTTCTGTGAGAGGACTAAGAATCGCCACACCTTACCCAAGTTTGCACAGCTGGAGAGGGATGAGCCAGGCGGCGTGGCCCCAAGCACAGGCACTGACGTCCCCAGGTGCAGGTCCTGAGCACCATGCAGGTGCCCATGCTTGCTCCGCACCCCCAGAGCCCTGCCAGAAGCTCCCAGTGGACCTCACCCATCCCCACGGACTGTGCACCCTTTCAAAGCTCACCTGGAGATCACAGAAGGACGCGGAGCTGGGCATCAGAATGATGGATTCTACAGGAAGTAGCTGTGTGGTATGCAGTTTGGCTTGTGGGGACAACATCTTAAACACTGGGGACTCCAGCAGAATGACTTTCTTTCAGGGTAGATGCAGGCCACAGTCTCCCTATGGGAACAAAGGACCCCAGAGCCAACCTCCAGCCTCTCCTGACTCCCAAGGAACCCCAGCAAGCCCACCTGTACCACAGGCCCCTCCCTGTGGCCGTCACCACTGCTCCCCTGGGGCTGGGACCCCAAGGGAGTCTGAAAGAGGAAGCAGGCCTTCCCCTCCCTGTCCGGACCCCAGCAAGAGAAGTTGAGAATGGGGCCTTGGCACTCTTGACCTGGCAAAGGCTGCAGCACTGGGCAGGGCCTTGCTCTGCTCTCTGGCTCTGCAAGGGCCTTAGAGGCTGAGGAAGCCACACCCACCCCTCTTCTCAGCTGGACCCCAGTGTGACATGGAGTTAGGCATGGTCCTTTGTCAGGTCCTTTGTCTCCTGAATTCAAGGAATGAAACCCCAGGGCCCAAGTGTGAGAGCAAAGTCACAGGATTTTTTAGAGGAATAGAAAGAAAGCAGAGCTCCTGAGGGGAAAGTTCTGAGAGAGGGCTGCCCAAGGTGTCTGTTGTCCAGGGGTTTTAAAGGCATATCTGATGGCCCAGTGCAGGTGATTGGTGGGGTGAGGGATGCCAGCGTGGACCAGTCAAGCTCTTCAAGCTCCAAGCCAATCAGAAGTGTATAATCCCCTATTTACATAATTAGGAGAATGGGTCCATCCTTGCAGCTTGACCCGTCTGTTGGAAAGAGGGGGCCTTTTACCTTACCATTTAGGTGTCTGCTTTGTGGTCGGCCGTTGCTAGGGGTAGGGGCAAGGGTGACTGGGGAAGGGCCTCTGCGGCTGCTGTGGTTGCAGCTGTGAGAACAGAGGCAGGTGTTCTGACTCAGAAGGAGGCCTGTGGTCATCGCTGGAGGGAGCAGGAGCCGCAGGATGTCTCACCTGCTGTCTCCTCTCAGGTTGGCATGATGTCCCCCTCCCCACGTCCTTCTCCAAGGCCCTCGTCCTGGATGCCTGTGGGAGACCTCTCTTCCCGCCTCTGTGGGATGCTCAGCTGGTAGAGCTCCCTCACCAGGCGGTGCCTCCTGGAACTGTAGTGAAAACCAGCAGCAGTCAACAGAGACCGGCCTCCTCCCTTGCCTGAGCTGACCTCCTGCTGCTGCCCTATCTGTAGCTTCTCTTCCATTCAGCTAACTTCATGTGGAGGCTGAATGACGGTTTTCCAAGCTCAGCCTTTCCCCCAGGTGATCAAACATGGCATTACCCCAACTTCAGAGCTTCACAGATGCCCAAAACATAGATAGGCAAAGTTGGAAACGCTGCTTTCATTTCAAAATAAAATGAATAAAAGGTCAAGAGAGCAAAGAGGGAACTTGCAGAAGCTGAGTGGTGGACACACTGGGTTCTCCTGTGCCCAAAGGTGGCCCAGCTGAGTTGCTCCCTGTTCCGAAGTTCTGAGGGTTTCAAGGACGGAGCACAACGGCAGCTCTGGACAGCTGCATCCCACAGGGCATGTGTCCTTTGGCCTCTTCTACAGACAGTGTTTGAAACACACATGCTCATTACCTCCCCCACACCCACACACACAGAGAAAGAACAGATAGAGAGAAAACCCCTCTTCTCTTGGGATTCACAGATCCCTTGCTCCCCAAACTATCCATCTCATAAAGCTCTCTTCTGTGAAGGTCGATGCAATTGTAAATACTTGACTTACAAATGCTTTTTTAGCCATTAATTTGTCTGTAATACCAAACAGTGAAAAGAAATAAACTTCCAAAGGGTATCATGGTTCTTGCTGGCTGTATTGCAGAAAAGACTGTTCAGTAAAGAAATAATAATTTTTAAAAACATAAGTGACTCTGGATGATTTTGTTTGATTAAATTAGGGGTAAAATATAGATATTCAGCTTAATTTGAATGTCAGGTAAACAACAAATGAGATTTTCATATAAGTGTTCCTAAAATATCTATTAGCCAAATATTATATGGGATACACTCATGCTAAAAAAAAATCATTGCTTACCCATAATTCAACTTGAACTGGAAATGCTCTATTTTTATTTGCTAAATCTGATATCTGTCAATAGCATTTTGTCCTAAGATGTTCCTGACAAAGAAGAAAAATTTTTGAGTCTCAGAAACAGAAAACTGATGTGTGTTCTGAACTCAAAATACACATTTACAAACAAATAAGAGTGTCCAAGCCAGTTGCGGATCGAGGCTAGCCCCACAGATGCTGCCCAGCTCCATGTGTGGGTGAAATACCACCTGACATTGGAGGGAGAGTTCAAAACGGTCGCCGATTTAGTAACCAGATAAAAGAGGGCTTTTCCTTTTTTACGTACTTATTTTTTAATTAGTTTTTAAAATCTCGAGTGCTGGTTTTGAGGACAGGCAGGTTTCCCTGAAGGTAAGTTGGTGTGCTAGAGACGTCTGCTGTGGGAAGAGAACTGCTGCGCCTCACCTAGGACTCCCAGCTCAGTCCCTGTCCCCTTCTTACTGTGCCTCGCCTTGCTCCTTGGGCCACATGGATGGCCCTGGGAACAACACAGCGGAGAAGGCAGGAGGGGCACATGACTGCCGACAGGCCCAGGGCCAGCCTGGTGACCCCTTTAATCCTTAGGGCCGATTCCTCCCCTGCTCAGTGTAACTCACACCTCCACAGCACAAGTGGGCCACTGCACAGGTGGAGGTCCCACCCCTATGAGGGAGGGGACATGCACACCCTCCTGCAGGACTAACAACCAATCAGTGAAGCCCTGGGGGTAGGCTTGCTAGAACCAGAGGGACCAGCCTGGCAGAGGGACAGGCAAGGGCACGGCCATGGTGCCACCAGTCTGAACGGCAGCTGGTCACAAAGCCAAAGTCATGCAGTCAATCCTTGTTGGAGAATTCGTGTTGCAAATTTACCCTCTCCATAAAACTTACCTGTAAGCCCAAGATCAGTTCTTGGAGAATTCCACAGTCATTCGTGGACATGCGTAGAGCGGCGAGTTGTGTTTCCCAACCCGCCCCTTCCCCTTCTGCCCTCTTGTTTCAGCTCAGATAGCAAACAAGTGTTCTTTTTCAGTCTGTTTAGTGCCACGTTTTACACATTTTTGTGGTTTTGTTGTTGTTGGTGGTGGTGATTCAGTTTTTTAAAGTGTCCCCAAGTGAAGTGCCAAATGCTGCCTAGTGAGTGCTCCTGAGCACAAAGAGACAGGCATGTGCCTTAGAGCAAAAGCACACGTGTCAGATAAAAGCTTCATTCCAGCCGAGCTAGGGCACTCTGTGTCCTCAGTTCAGTGCTTGGGTATGGATGATATCTGGTGCATGGGGGACTTCCAGCAGCACCCATTAAACAAGGTTACCCTTAGAGCACTTGGCGACCATGTGACCAAAGCTCCCAGGAAGGTAACCCTATGCTCAGTGTTCACAGTCACTGCTCAGTGTTCACCGAGACTTCAGGAGACAACGGTGCATGGTGAGAGTCGGCTGCAATAGCTCTTTCTTTTTCTCCCATCCCCTCCACTTCCTTCCCTTGGCAGTGCCTGCAGCTGCGGGGCTCTTTACCTGGGGTTCTGGCCCTTTGTGAGCCCGTATCTATCGGGTTACTGAAGCGTCTCACTACCTGCACAGTACATGGAGCACGACGAGGCATCTCAGTAATTCCCGGCACCCCGTCATCCTCCTCCCTGTCCCCACTGGGGAGTGGCAACCCCATACCTCTCAAAAGTGGGATCAACCAACCAAAGCTTTAGAGCACCCCATCTGGGACTTAGGATCAGTGGCCCATGGAACTCAGGAATGTCAGGTGGGGAATCTGGCTTCCAGAGGGATGAAACTGTGGCGCTGAAATGAGCACACGACACTCAGCCTCGGGTTTGAGGTTGTGTGGTCACTGCTCTCAGGTACGTGTATTATCCTGGAGACCCAATCCCAACATTAGGGTGTTGCCCCTCAGCTGTCAGGACTGCTCCTGTCACTCTAGGGCCCTGTGGGGTGCGTGGGAAGGTGTGATGCCCGTCACTGCAGGTGTGCATTTGTGCAGAGAACGGTCCCGTGCACAGGACACCACAGCCCTGCACAAGGCCTGGTGCAGTCTGAAAGCTTTTCAGTCCAGGAAGGTGCTGTGGTTTGGACATGGTTTCAGTGTCCCCGAGGCTTCTTGTGTTGAAATTTAATCCTCACTGGGAGATTTTGAATGGGTGGGAACTTAATCCAACTGTGCTGTTTCGAGGTGGGACTTTGGGAGACGATTAGGGTTACATAAGATCATTAGGGTGGAGCCCATGACTAAATCCTAGTGGCTTTATAGGAAAAGGAAAAGAGACAGGAGAGATATATGTGCACACTTCCTGTGCCACCTCAGGACACTGCCTCAAGAAGACTATCATGAGAGGCTGGCCTTCAACCTTGTGCCTCTAGAACTGTGAGCCCTGATGAACCTTCTTTCTTTCTTTCTTTCTTTCTTTCTTTCTTTCTTTCTTTCTTTCTTTCTTTCTTTCTTTCTTTCTTTTCTTTCTTTTTTTAATTGTAGATGAAAACAATACCTTTATTGTAATTTTTTAATGTGGTACTGAGAATCAAACCCAGTGCCTCACATGTGCTAGGCAAGTGCTCTACCACTGAGCCACAACCTCAGCCCTAAATATCCTTTCTTCACAACTCACCAAGTCCCTGTTATTGTGTCATTAGCAACAGAAAATGAACTATAAAGGTAAATCCTAAAAGGATGCCTGCAGCCACAGATGAACCAGCAAGGGTGTGAGCAGACGAGTCCCAGGGAGTCAGCTTGCCACTAGCTCTGGCAGCAGCCCACCCTGGCCACGGGAGTTCAAAACCCACGAACACTGCAGAGCTTGAGCCACTGCCTGTGAATCAGGGTGAATCCTAGCCCTGGCCATGTCCCCCAGGCAAAAGGAACCAACAGGCACCCGCCCCAGAGTTCTGCCTTTGGGGCGTCTCCTTCACCCCTCACTCTCAGGGCTGACTGGCTCAGGCTATGATGAGATGGCAGTCTCGCCGAGCACAGTGGAGTCGGCCTCCGCTGCACCCAGAGTTTTCTCATTCAACCAACAGGTGAGAGCCATCGCATGCTGCTTCCTCTGGCACTAAATCTTGAGTCTCCCATGAGTGTGTCCAGACCATGTGCGGTCCACTCCAAAGCTACCTGGCATCCTACTCAGTATAAGACCCAGAGGATCTAGTCCAGAATATATAGCCTGGGGTTAAAAATTAGCAAACTTGTTGGTGGAAGAACCTGCCTGCTGGGGAAGGAAACCTTGAAATCCTCCCTTCCAGAGGAATTGGGACAGAGTGTTGGGTTCTCAGCTCCACAGGCTCCCCAGATGTGTCTTCCCATCTCCTGTCCACCTCGTCCCCCCTGATGCCAGTCCTAAGGATATAAGAATGTCGTTGTTGATGTAGCCACACTACACACCCACCAGATGCCCATCAATGCCTGCCTGGTGCTTCTAGTGATCCATGACAGTTTTAAGACTAATATCTGGAAACATTTGTGCCTTGAACCAGGAGTTGCAGCTCTGAATCACCACTGTTTTTCTGAAACTCTCTAGGATAATAAGATATCCCATCACCCTGTGACCATCATAACTGGAACATCAGTCAAATGCCGCCTGTATTTGGTCTCCCGAAGCCTTGACCCTGGCCAGCCCTTCAACCCAGGCAAGTCAGTGATGATGTGGCAATCGTGATGCAACTCTGTGCAAGTTTCCGGGACCCCTCCTCCATCTATCAGATAGAACACTATCTCTTGTGCTCAAACAGGTGGGCAGCCTAGACAAGAGCCTTATTACTCAACATCCAACTTGAGAAACACAGATCATTCCAGCATTTAAAACAGAAGGAATCTAAGGAAGGGATTTGGTTACACAGGTGACAGACGAGCAGAGAAACCAAACCAAAGATTCAACCAGAGATTAATGACAAAACTAGACACCACTCCGGGGTGGAGGGAGGGGCTCCTGGAGCACAGGGTGCAGGGTCACCTGGTGGGGGTGGGGACCACAGCAGGACTAGCAGACAGAAGCTCAGACCACAGACATGATGCCACAACTAACTGGGACGCGGCGCCAGATGCAGAGAGGAAAAACACTGGCTTTCCCTCCCTCTCTGTCCTGTCGCCTACTGTTGACCCATTGGACAAATCAGCTGCTCTGAGAGTTTGGGAAATGCAGCCTGAAAGGGTTACCCCCAAAGGATGCAGAGTTGAGTTGGGGACAGGGGAGGAAGATCTGGTGGATGGCAGGGTGCCAAGGACCAGCACCCAGGTGGCAGGAGCAGGGTGGCTGCAGCCACACTCCTGCAGCATTTACACCCCAAACACTTAGCAGTGGCGGGTGCAGGCCCTGGCGGGAAGGTTTGAACAACAATGCAGCAAATCGGGAGGTTGAGGCAGGAGGATCCCAAGTTCAAGGCCAGCCTCAGCTTAGACTCTTATGACTTGTGACCAGAACGATGACATGTGAATAAATCAAAGGCAAGAAAAATATCATGTGAGAGAAATCAAACAAGCCAATATCTATGTTGGATAGAGTTTGTCATTTCCAGTGTGGTGTTCTGGACACGGCGGATCTCTTTAGTATGCAAAATAGGTGAGGTGGACACTGCTTAAAGTTGAAATGGCCTGGGGGTCTCACCACCCACCTCATGTCCACAGGGTGCTGCGGGTATACTGTGACTCCAGGAAGGCCCCTCCATGTCAGGCCTAACGCACAGTTTTGGCAACACTGTAGGTAACCTTTTCAAGACATACCAAGAATCTCAAGAGATGTCAAATTAAATCCTTGGGGTTTAATACCACGTGGGTTTAAAATAGTGAGAGCCAGACAGAAAGCTGGACTCCGTCTTCTGTGTGAACTTGTCTGTGAATGCGCAGCTGATGCCACAGAGTCTAACTTCAGGAGGAAGAGATGGCGAGTATTGAGCTCCAAGGCAGACAGAATGGCAATTCCTGGCTTTAAAAGTTTCTACTTCTGATTGGGTAGAGAGAGGTGATGGGAGAGGAGGGGAGGGGGGATAGGAAGGGCAGCAGAATACAACAGACACTAATATCTGGAGGCTAGTCCTGCTCGCCGTAGATCCTGAAGAAAAGCTAGTGGAAATCTCTTCATTCAGACATCTTTTTTTTCACATTAGAAAGCACATCTCAGATATCAGAATCATTTTCACCTAATTTTATGAATCACTTCAAATCCTGAAGAAATATTATCTTACAAGTTTCAAGTCTTAGTTTAGAATGATCCATGTATTCATTCAGCAAATATTTGAATCTCTGCTATATAATAAGCAGCATGCTGGATCCTGGTGAAGGAAACCTGAAAAGTCCAACCAACTCTACCTCCTGGAATTCAGGATCTACCCAGATGATGCCATGGGATATTTTATATATTCTTCACAATCCAGGGCAATCTGAAAACTATGCTTTATGCCTTTCCTATCTACACAAAACATTCGGCTATTGAATTGACCTCCAGCAGAGGTGCTTTGAAAATCGGAAGCAGGGAACCTCAAGTAATCCCTTTACATAACTTTTAAGCACATACAAGGAAATTGAGGTTATTGGCTAAAATTACCTTTATGTCTCAATCCTGTTCAATATCAAGAACAATAGTGTGCCACACAGGAGTTCATTTAAATATATATATATATATATATATATATATATATATATATATACATATGGAATGAACTTCAAAATTATAGAAAAGTTCTAAGAAAAATAATTGCTCAAAAAACATCCTTATCCCCCTCAACCCAGGTGACCCACGGTTCACATTTATACATGGAGTTTCCTAAACCACTTGAGAGTAAGCTGCGTTCATCTGACCTTTCCCCTAGAATATGCTTCCTCAGAACTGAGGTGGTCCTTACGGGACTGAGGTGCCACCTTCACCAAGGTCACTGCACACACTCTGCCTGTGCCTGTGCTCTTCCACTTCTGACAGTGTCCTGTCTCCCTGGCCACCTGCAGTCTGGGACATTCCCGCAGCCCTGGTTTAACTTTGTGGCATCACATGCTGAAGGAGAGCCCTCCTCTCCCTTCCTTATCAGAACCACCCCCACTGGGGAGCTGCCGGGTGCTCCCTGCTTGTCCGCACTTCTGGTCAGTAGACTACCCTAGAGCTGCTGTCCTGCTGGGCGTCCTGCCTGGAGACATTCTGTGGGAGCCCGAGCCCCAGCATCCCTCTGCGCACAGTAGCTATTGGTTCCCTGCAGGGATCAGCAGTCCAGGGAAGCACCAGAAAACCACACAGACTCTGATCCTCAAACTCCCCTTGGGCTTAGCATCCTTCCAAGATTCTTGCCTGAATCAGTCCTCAAGGCGATGGCTACAAATAATTTCCCATCTCCTGCACCCCTCCACATTTACCAGTCCTGTGAGTAAGAGCCCCCCTGCTCTTCCATCTATCCCTTTGATTATCACTAATGAATGCGGGGTTCCATTTCTCTTCCATGGCTTGTAAGTCATTTCTTTACTGTTCCAGTGCTACCGTTGTGCAGGTTCGGCCAGTGGGAGCCCCTCAGGCAGGCCTGTGAGCTTTTGGTGTTCTTCTTTTTAATCGCTCTTTATGTTGTGGCACGATAAGGCCTTCCACACCCACACTGCCCTGGCCAGGAAATTCCTGTCTCTGCAGGGAAGAGCACTAACCACCACCACAGTCTGCACCCTAGGTGAGCTTGTGGCTGTGGAGGCATAGTGGCCTCCAGGACCTGCCAGAGGACACAGAGACCACAATTCCTGGCAGAACAAACACATCAGTACATTTCTGTTCGTCAAGAGATAAACTTTCCAAGGGTCAAGTTTATCTGAACCAGCATTATAAAACAAGTCTGTGTTCTTTCTCCAGAACAAAGAGTACGAAAGTTCAGGCTAAGAAAGGAAAATCAATGAAAATGCCGTGATAATGGGCCAGAGCTCACTGGGCACAGGGTGTTGGCATGTATGGCTCCACAGCAAGGGAGTCACTGTGACACGAGGCCCCCGTCAGAACAAAGCTTTCACAGTCGGATCTGGCTCTGCTCACTGGGTTTTTGCCTTTGCAGGATTTTGGGCCACAAGGCATTGGGTTATTTGAAATAAAAAACAGTGATGCCCTTTATGGGACCCTCTGGGAACACGGGAGTCTACTTGATTCTTCATTTGCCCTTGTGTGGATCAAATGAATTCAGTGACACCCAGGATGCTCCATGCCACATGCACCCTCACAAGCATGAATTGAAGCAAGCGGAAGATGCCAGGGGACAAGAGTTAAGGGCAGAAGAGGAGAGGCCCTTGGGCAGGCATCACTGCTGGCTGCTGGGTCAGCTCTTGCGGTCACCCAGCTTTTCTGACTGTCTGTGGAAGGAGGCAGGCACAGGCTGTGTCAGGTTGCAGTGAGGACTGGTTGAGATGACAGACACAGGGTGCTGACCTAGCTCACAGTGCCCTGCAGCTGGGGTGCTCACCTACCTCGGGGCAGCCCAGGAAGGCACAGAGGAGGGTCAAACCTGACCACAGGACACACCCCCCGGAGGGAAGGGGACCCTGCTTCCTCATGGCTCTCAGGGTACCCTGAGGTGGCGAGGGCACTGCCCAGACAGGCCCAGCGGGGTTGTGATTCCTGTGGTGGGCAGAGAGGACCCAAAGGAGGGTGGCCTCACTCAGCCCAGCTGCAGGTCAGTTGCAGGAGCACAGAGAAGCCACCAAGATGTGTGTTTGTTTGAAATGAAGACCCGTACGTAGGAACCATCACAGACCACAGCACCTCGGCCAGCTGTTCTCGGGGGAAGCTGAATCTGAGGTCTGCGCTGTTGGATGGACATGGAAAAACCGAACCCGATTTCCACCTAACTTAGGTGTGTGCAGTGTGTGTGGGAAAGGTGAGAGAGGCTGTCGTGGTGTGAAGATATTCCTGAGGGGAAGAGCCTGGTCGCCCAGAGGAGCAAGGTGGGGAGAATGGAGTCACGGTGCCCGTGCCTGCAAGGACACAGACACAGGGGCTGTCCACGGCGCTCATCAAGGGAGGCTAACAAGGGGAGAGTGGTCTCGAGATGTGTGGTCACTAACGCACCTTCTCCTCTGGAGCCACAGACCCCACGCACACAGAAACGAGCCAGAAGCCCAAGAGCTGCAACACCAGGGCAGAGGGGGCAGAGTGAGTTCGCAGTCTGCACCAGGTGCTTCAGGGGCTCATCCCAGCCAGCCAGACAGCTCCGGCAGAGCAGGAGTTCACAACGATGCGTGACAGACCAGCCTTGTATCAAAGGTCTAAATGACAGGACAGGAACCAGGAGCAAATAAATAACCACCACACTGCTAAGAAACAGGTATAAAAAAATCATTCCCCAGTGCCTCCACCAACCCACCTGGCTCAGCACACATTATTCCCACCCAAATGACTCACCCCGCGGCCCGAAGGAGGTCACCTTACACTCAGCACCTGGAAATCAGAGGTCTGCCACAGATTCCAGTAGAAGAGTCTCCCCAAAGTGTCAGAGGCTTTTAAAACTTTAGGGCCCACACCCAAAACATAAGAAAAAGGGCCCTGGTTCTTTGAAATAGTTCATATTCATACATAACAGATGTGTGAGCTACAAGTTCTTCTGAGGTCTTTCTAAGGCAACTATTTTGTAATTCCATCCTAATCTGAAATGAAATTTATAGATGATATAACTTACATTCACTTTTTTTCTTGACCTAAATCTAACATCAATGAAAATCAACATGAAGGCAACTTATAATTAAATGATATTATTGGTTTCAACGTGTGAGTGCTGGGGTACAGTCATACCAGAAGACAAAAGGTTCCCACACATGTCCACGGGGCCCCAGGAAGGTGGAAGACCCACCGGGGAGTGAGCTGCAGGGAGTAGCCTGTGGCCGATCCGATCACGTGGCCAGGAACAGCAGGCATCGTGGCAGAAGGTGCCAAGCCAGTGACTGGCAGAGCCAGGAAGACAGCACCCCAGGCAGGGTGCAGGGAATGCAAAGCACATCTGCCTGCAGGTCTAAGGAGAGAACCTGCTACAGGTAACACCCAGGAGAGAGGCTCAGCAGGGAAACAGAACACTGGCCTTGGGCCCGGCTCCCGTCCTGCTGGTCTCCAGGGCTATGTCCTCCCTTTTTAAAAAGTTTGCTGACTCACGTTCTGTACTTAAAGCCCACATGGTCAACATTTTAGAGTGAAAGGGAGATTTAGTGAGTTTCTTTCCCAGACGGTTGGAAAGCCTGTCCTGAGAACTCATGGTAACAGGCAGGTGGCCTCCAGCGGTGGCCGGAGGTCCTCTTTAGTTCTTTGTCAAGAACTAATACAGAGCTTCAGGCAGAGTCCTACAGTCCATCATGACCCATGCCCCTTCCCCTTCGAAGGACTGGAACTGGGCGAGCTGCCTGTGACTGCCTCCAGGTGTTGGAGCCTCCCGGCCACGCCTGCACACACCTGCCGTACACAGGGTACCCACGAAGCCTGGCCTGATCTTGCCCATTGCCACAGGTGCTTCTGGAAACTTTCTGCTCCAAAGTAGGCACAGGGTGGGGACTGCCCTGCAGGGGACACCAGGTAGGCACAGGGCTTTCCACCTGGAAGGAGCAGGAGAGCCCAGAGAAGTCACCTCCGGCTCCAACCCAGTAGAGGCCGATTCGCAACACGGCCGTGTGGGGATTGGTCTCAGTGCTAGGCAAGGTGTTCAGCTTTTAACCTCCAAGGGGAAGAAGTTACAACAAGAATGATTTCTTCATCTGAATGTCACACACTGTCACAATTATGGGAAGTCCGATTTCCACACCAAACAGGTAAGTGCTGGGACGCTGAGAACCCAGGCGCTTCTTCATGCTGCTCCCCGTAGCAGTGGACTGCGTAACTTGTAATCAGTTTTGAACTTCAGCCCTTGCCTTGAAAGTGATTTCCTAACATAGATATCAACAAGGTAAGCTGTCTTTTGTATGTCTTGGCTCAGTAAGGAGCACATGAACTTTTCCCTGGGGTTAGAGGTTGGAAACAGGCAAATCAGAAGGTGGACAGAAAAGTGACAATGTTTAACTAATGAACACAGTTGAACCTCGTCTTGAGTCGAGCCACAGGGCCCTTCCATCTGAGAGGCAGGAGCTCCTGGGTGTGTTGGCAATGTCCTTTGATGGCAGGGAAAGCAAGAGGCACTAGTGGCCTCTGCTGACCTTTGTCAGGCTGAGAGCCAGAGTTTCACCCATCAAGACTCAGCAAACAGGTTACTGCCCAGCTGCTCTCCCAACAGGGCCGAGGGGAGATGGGGAGGTGTGTGGCCCTTCGGGAGGACCATTTCCCTCTTCCCAGGAACTCCAGCCTGCCCTGCGATGGCCTGGGATAGACTCTCAGGAAGCACAAATGAATCGGGAGATAAATCACCCCGAGAAGCGCTTCTAAACTCCGACATGATCTCTCCTCCCAGCAGAAGGCAAAAGGCTGCGGACCTGAGAGACGAGGTGTGTTCACCACACTTAATTTTGACTCCCAGCTCAGCCTGCGGTGCCTTTGGTGAAAAAGAAACCGGTTGAGCAACCCCAGGAGGAATGATGACAGTTTAAGTCTCTTGTACCCTAACCTAGAGAAAACGTCCCTAGGCCCACAAAACTGGCATGGGTCTAACTCACCACACCCAAATCCCCTCCGGCCATGACTCAGCAGGAACCTGAACACCCTCAGGTGTCTGCTGGCAACTCCAGGTCCCTTCTGTTCATTCTCTAAGGAGTGTATGGAAGGCACGGATTTCAGGCTGTACTGTGTCTAAGGTGAGGGGACAGCCTCATCAGCCACAGTCCCAGCAGAGGCTGGCTGTCATCTCTTACACAAAATGGAACTCTTGAGCGTCCACTTGCTCCCGTTGCTAACCTGAGCTGGGTTTTTGCTCAGTATCATCTTCCATCTGGGTTGGGACTGACTCCCTGGGGACCACCAGGACCAATTCCTTTGGAAACCTGAGGCCAGCTCAGCGGATCCCTGCTCTTGGACTTGGCCATGGGAGCCAGTGGTCGTCACTGCAGAAGCCATCCCTGGCACTTCTTTGCTTTGCCAGAGTTTCCACAGCAAGCCCAGAGACAGCACCGCAGCACAGGCAGGCTCTGGAGCAATCAGCCCCGGGGGGTTGGAGCTCCCGCCTTTCTCCCCTGGAGCTGGAGGCTAAGTTCTAGGTTGTATTAGCCAGAGGTTTTTGAGTTGCAAGTGATATATAAACAAATAACAACAACAACAACAACGAAAACACCTTCAATCAACTTAGAAATCAAAAGAATTTATGAGTTTCAGCTCTCAGGTTAAGCTGAAAGGCACTGACATTCTTATGGTCGACATTCACTAATTATCAGCAATATCTTATGCTTTCGATCTAATAAAAATCCCCAAAGATGGAGCCTCAGGAAAGCCATGATCCAGCCCCTCAGCCAGTATCCCCATGGTCTTCATCTTCTCAGTCTTTCTAATCTGCCCTTTGTGGGGAAAGGCTTCGCCTCGATGTCCCTGAGCTCCTCCCCAGAAGACTAGGCACTCATCATGTCAAAATGACAGCAGAGTTCCAGACATGCAGGGGAAGGAAAGCACCTCTTTTGACAGCACTCGGAGAAGGGGGAAGCGGGTTTCCCGTCCCATGAGCAGTGGCCAGCACCTCTTCTGCCTCCTTGGTTCCCACAGAATGGAATGGTTTCCCACTGTGGCCAGGAGATGGGATAGGTGTCAGCTCAAGTTCCTCCCAACTCATTGCAGAGTTGGGGGTGGGGTCCATGGCCGAGAAGGAGAGCAGTGGGCTTCCTGAGGTTAATGCAGAGTGGACATCTGGTGACCAAGAGATGCTCAGGCACCGGCTAGCACTGAGACGAGCACAAACAGAGCTAGTCTTCGGCCCAGTGAGACTGCTGGGGGCTAGGAGGCACTTCAAGGAGGAAGACCCCAGGGACAACGGACCTGGCCTCCTGATAAGGGGCATGTGGAGCCTCAAGCTGGTCTGTGAGTAGAAACAGGGTAAGAAACTTGTGCTCCGGCTCCGGCACCAGTGCGCACCATAGATGGTGGTCTCTGATCTGTGGGCCTCATGGAAATATCCCACATCTCTGTCACCTGTCCCCACATTTGCAGAATTGTCACAGCCTCCCCTTCCTCTCTCTACCATCTCCCCCTTACGCTTGGTGGGAGGCTTCAGGAACGGAGGAGAATGGGGGTGAAGTGCCAGTTTCCCTTTTCCTTCATTCCCCAACACCAGGGACATCTTGCTTCCCTGGCCTTTCCAGGACAGAGGGCGCTTCTCCTCCGGAGGCAGAGTCAAGCTCCAGGACTGTTCTCCTGCCCAGGGACCTTGACTACCAGGCAGCCTCCCCTTCCCCAGCCTCAATGTCAGCATGGAAACCTACATGCAGATCTCCTGCCTTTGGAATCAGGCTGCCACTGGCCTGCTCATCCCTGCTGCAGGTCCCAGTCCTGGTTCTTGAAGTCACAGCCCTGCTACTCCAGTCTCCTGGAACCTGCCTCCTGGCCCTTCCTCTGCCCCTGCAGGCTACCTGGGGCAGACCACTGGGCGGTTCCAGGAGGCACACAGGGTACTGGCAGGGACTGAGGAGCCACACTGCAAAGCTTGAATCTCTGGGCTCACTTAGGTGGGATCTTGGAAGACTGCACTGTGCCTTTGTGGCTGTGTTCTTCAAATGGAGATAACGGAAGGTTCCTCCTCTTGCAGGTGCTACGAGGATTAGATGAGGTCATAATTGCAGCACCTGTCATGGCTGCCGGGCTCTGTCAGCTCTGCACCTTGCTGTGATATGGCACGCCCCCTTCTCTCTGGCCTCCCAGTGGCATTGAGTTCTGCCCAGCACCTGTGCAGCCCTGGCAAGATCTCTGCAGCCCAGAGCCCCACTCTCCTGCCTACCTGCCCTGGGGCCACCTATGCTCAGCACCCTCACCCCCAGCTCTACCTCTTCCTTATCCAGTTTCTTCTCAAAGGCTAGCATGAGGTTCCACACGCCCTTAGCAGTAGGTCAGGTCTCTTGTCCCTGGGGCCTTCCTCCTTGAGGTGCTCCTGACCAGGGTCCTGCTGAGCTGGAGGCTTGCTCCTCATCTGATAGGCCTTCCCTCCTGGCCTCTCGCATCTTCTCCTTCCACACTCTCCTCCCAGAGGGCAGCAGCTTCACCAGGCTTCAGTGACCGTGGCTGATGTCCCTCCCAGTTTCATCCCCAACTGTTGAGGCTGTTGCCACCTCCCGGAAGTCTTTCCCATGTCTGACCACCTCCCGGAAGTCTTTCCCATGTCTGACCACCTCCCGGAAGTCTTTCCCATGTCTGACCACCTCCCGGAAGTCTTTCCCATGTCTGAAACAGCTCCCGGGCACTCAGGGAGACAAGCCTCTTGATCATCACCTGCCCTCGGGAGCTTTCTACGAAAACTAACATGGAAGTTTTTGAGCAAGTTGGCTGGCTGGATGGTTGAGGGCTGGGTGGATGGACAGATGATGGGTGAGTGGAGTGTCTGGGTGGCTGTGTGGATGGCTGGGAGAATGGAGGGCAGATGATGGGTGGAGGGATAGATGACTGACTGGCTGAATAGTGGTTTCTAGTTAAGATATTCAGAATAAAAATATCGTCACAAGATAATACTTGAAGTCCTAAAAGAAGTTGATATTGTCAAGGAAGGATGAATAGAGAAGAGCAGATGCCACAACAGACAGAGCCTCAGGGAACAGCTCCCTTGTGGGAATGGAAGAAGATTCCTCTACAGGCCTCCTGGCAGCCACATTGAGGCCAGGGACTCTCCTGCTACAGGCTGGGGCCCCAGGCTCCCCAGGCCTCTGGACCAGCTCATTGGTACTCAGCTGCTGGGCCGGAACCCACTTTGGGTAGCCAGGGTTCACCCTTGCTGACCTCCTTTAAAGATGAGCACATGTACACTTTAGCACGTAAGAAACAATAACGACACAAAATGCACTCCACCTGATGATAATGTAGCCCCTTGGCTTGTTTATAAAAGCATATTTCTATAATATATTGTTAAGTAAAAAAACAATCTTTCCGATATAATTTCATTTTTCTAATGGAGTATGAAAAGTAATTCTGGAAGGATATACATTAAAATAATCCAAGTTGTCATTTTCTTTAGATGACGAACAAGTGATTAAGATTCAAATTTCTTTTTATACATTTGGCTCATGTCTTTTTTTCTATTACTATGTATAAAAGTACTAATTCTATAATTTAAAATTTCCATTTAAAATTTTAAATACATGAAAAATGTCTTTCTTTACAAATACAAATATTTCTTCCTAGACTTAGCGAGTATTTCCCAGCATTTCATTGTGCTTGCTCTTGGCCTCCTACAGTCTATGGACTCAGCTCTTCCCATGTAAACCAGATGGTATCTGTTAAAGTCAGGCTGACCTCCTTGTTCTTCTTCAAACGCCAGGTGTGCTGCTGCCTCAGGCCCTTTGCACCTGTGGCCCCTCCCCTCAGGACTGATTTTCATCAGATATTTTCATGGCTCATTCTCACCCTTCATGATCTCCCATCTGGTCTCCACCCAGATGTTCCCAGTACACAGAGGACTTCCCGGTCACACTAATGAAAATTGCATTCCTTCTGTCCTGATATCAATCCCCAAATCATTCTGCTCCAATGCTTTTCACTGACCGATGTCCCAAAAATGTCTCTTTGCTGACCTAGACCTTGCAAGCCTCTCTGCTAGAATGTAGCTTCCCAGGGGCAGGGACTGTGGATGGATGTCTTGTTCAAGGACTTGTCCCCATGCTGAGGATAAGGACACTGAGCACTCAGTAGCTGCCCAATGCAGGGCTGGGGGTGAATTTCAGGAACAGTTGTGAACCAAAGAGGGATTTTTCCCTCCATTCTTTATATATATATAAAATTTGGTGGTGGGGGGTATTAGAGGGGATTGAACCCAGAAGTGCTATTAACCTCTGAGCTACATCTCCAGCCCTTTTTATTTATTCATTGCTAAGTCGCTGAGGCTGGCCTCAGACTTGCAACCCTCCTGCCTCAGCCTCCTGAATCTCTGGAATGACAGGCATGTGCCACCATGCCCGGCTCTTTCTTTCATTCTTAACAAGCTCTTCTCAGTCTTAATGGGAGGAGGCTCAGCTGTCAGAGTCACTGACACCACCCAGTGCTTTTCTTCCCTCAAAAGGACAAAGCCACTTACAGGCAGGGATTCTTGTCTTTAGGGTTCACAGACGCCTTAAGAAATGCCATCAATATTCTTCTTAGAACACTTCAGGGCTTGTGCCCTGGAGCTGCGTTTTGAAGCTCATATCTGCTGCTCTACGTTTCAGGCTGTACTCACTGAAGCATAACTGCTATCTGACTGGGCAGGAAACTACTAGAAAGATCACTGAGAGACAGATAACTACTTTCATAGGATGGCAATAGTTTATGAGAGAGCACACAGAACACCAAAAATTACAAATGCAAATTTGGAAGTGGAGCTTGAGATGGTGAGAAAAAATCAATAACCCAGTTCAGCAGAATAAACTGTAGACACCCCACCAGCTCATCTCAGCCTACTCACAGGATCACCTGTCCCCACATCCTCTGGAAGACAAGCAGCCAAGCCACAGCTCACTGCATGGCACGGTCAGGTCTGCCTTCTTGGTGGCCAGCACATGCCTGGTTTAACTGGCCCGCTGTCAGCGTATCATTCACAACCTGCTGTATCAGCTCCAAATGTCACTGCAGTTGCTCAGAGCACAGCAGAACCGGGAAACAAAGATGGTAAAGGAGGAAGACCCTAAAGAGGAAGCTGAATGCTGTTGGGAGCTTTGACAGGGTGGTGAGAGGCAGGTAGGAGACTCCAGGACTGCTGGGGTTTAGAGACGGCACCTCACGCCACCTTCAAGAAAGGGAAAGGGGACTTTTAAAGGCTGCCCTATGGATACAGAGTTCTAATCTGGATCCAAACTCAAAGAAAAGTTCCTGACAAACAAATTAACATTCAAATGAACTTAGGATGAGTTAAAACAAAGTGGTCCTGATTTTCTCCTTCACCTGACTCTGAGCATCAACCATCTACTATAGAGCTGGGGGGCTCCACTGCCCTCTGAAAACAGGGGGAGGAGACAGCCACCCTGAGAATCAGGGGAAGGAGCGGAGCTGGAGCACCTGCAGCAGGTCTTCTGAAGCAGAAGTGCCACCAGGCTGGTTCTGCACTTGTCCTGGTGCAGTCCTGGCTCAGGGAAAGGGCAGAGGGGATCCATCATCCTGAGGACAGAGCCCTGCAGCTGAAGGGAAACCAATGAAAGGGAACAAGAGGAACTATGTATTGGAGACAAAGTGGAAATTCTGCTCACAGTTTCCCTAAAAGGATTTTGTTTGCTCTAATATATGAAACATCAGCCCAAGCATTGAGCTGTTTGAATTTGCATCCCCTGGGATCCCGAGGTTGCTCAGTGATCAGCTCCACACCAACAGGAGACAAGAGGGCCTCTTAGCTATTGCCAGGCCCAGCAGGGGGCCTTGAGCTGGATGATCCTGTTGCATTTCCATTTCCTGGAGGAGGGTTCACTTGAGAGCTCCAACAACCAGCAGGTTTTAATTGAAAGCTGTTGGGACAGGGCATGTGGCCTGACCTTCTCAGCATGGACTGAGGCCTGGGCTGGCGTGCGTGAGGGAATGGGGAGATAGAGCGGCTCTGCAGAGATAAAGAGTAACTGTGCAGAAGTTATCACACTCAGGTCCAAAGCACAGAACTTCCTTGACCTCCCTGAACTTACCAGGCCCTGCCCTCCTTCTTGTTCGCTGCTGATAACCTCCCAGCCTCCCTGGCCCTCCCGATAACGGACAGATTCCAAGATCCAGGCAGGCGCTGAGCCCTCCTGCATCTCACACTGCAGGTGGATCTCAGAGCCCACCTTTCCGCCTCCTGCCATGCTGAGAAACTACTCAGTCGAAACTCAGACTAGGGCTTCTGGCCTGCCGTTCTCAAAGTCTTCATCCTTAAAGGATAAGGAATATTCTGAGGGGCAAGGAGCCTTTAGGTGCAGCTTGAACTTGGTGCCCTCAGCAAAGCCTGCGGGAAAGAATGATGTCAACTAAGAATAACCCAGTGATAATGAGAATGAAAGACTGGAAATACAGACTAGAGGTGAGAGGCCCATTAGGAGACTTGGGTTATTTGTTAGTTTAGCTATTCAGTCAACAAACACCCTCCAAGTCCCTGGAGGAGACTGAAGATAAGGAGACAATGGCCGGGACAGATCAGGTGAGACTAGTGAACACCTGTGGCGGTAACCGAGAAGGGATGAGCTGAAGACTTGGTCTAAGGCCAGGGCATTGGAGGCAGAGAGGGGAGATGAGTGTCAGAGTGGACAGACCACCAGGGCCATCTAAAGAACCTAGAAATGAAAGCTCTGTCCTCAATTGCAAAAGTTGTCTTTTCAAGACTATATAAGTAAGCAAGGCATAAAACAAAGGGCTTCCCTCCAGCTTTAGATCTGACCCTCAAGGAGGCCACTTGGGACAGACTGGGGAGAGTAGGAAGCAACGCAGAGGGGGAGGACCAGAGGAGGAGGACTCCCACTGCTGGCATGGACTGGATGGATGACCAGGGACAGGGAACACTGGAGAGGACGATTTCTAGGGCACAGATGAGTTTCCTTTGACATGTGGAATTTTTGTATAAGAGCTTTATTGAAATAAAATTCCCATATCCTATAGTTCTCCCATGTAAAGTATGGAATTCAATGACTTTTAGTATATTCTGAGTTGTATAACCATCAGCATAATCATTTCAGAACATTTCCATACCTCCAAGAGAAACCATGCCCATCAGCAGCCACCCATTTCCCCAGCCCTCCTTCCTGGCCCTAGGTAGCCACATTGCCCCCATGGATTGGCGTATTGTGAACATTCATATTAAGGGATTCACACAAAATGTGGCATTTTATAAATGACGCCTTTCACTTAGCATGCTTTAAAGATTTAGCCATGTGGTGGCCTGTATATAAACTTTATTATCAGGTAATATTTTGTTGTGCAGATAGAATACATCTTGTCTATCCTCCCACCAATAGATGATATCTGGGTTGTTTCCACGTTGTGGTTATTGTGAACAGTGCCACGAGCACTCGTGCACAAGCATCTGTCTGAACACCTGTTTTGCCTTCATTTAGGCCTGTACCTAGCAGTGCAATTGTCGGGTAATGCTAATTCTACGTGTCTTTTTGTAAGGAATTGACAGTTTTCCACAGAGGGTGCACCATTTTACCCCCCAAGCCTCCATGCCCACTTCTTTGTCAAAAATGTTGTCTTTTTAGATAACAACCTACCTAGTGGGGGTGAAGTGACATCTCACGGGGGTGAGACTTGCCTTTCCTCTGTTTAATGATGTTGAGCATGCTAAGGATGTTGACAGGTCTTCAGTGTAAGCTCACTACAGAACTTTTGCCTACTTTGAAATTTGGTATTTTATTGAGTGATAAGTTTTTTAATATATAAATTAAAGCTACAAGTCCACTACAGAACTTTTGCCTACTTTGAAATTTGGTATTTTATTGAGTGATAAGTTTTTTAATATATAAATTAAAGCTGCAAGTCCCTCAGATAGTCTGCAATTATTTTGTACAGTACTGTGCTGTGTACTGTCTTCTCACTTACTTGAGGGTGTCCTTTGAAACGGAGGTTTTTTTAAATTTTGAATTTTGAATATATTTTTTTGTCGTTTGTGCTTTTGGTGTTACCACCTAAGAACCCTTACCTAACCCCAAATCACTAAGATCTAGGTCTCTGTTTTCTTCCAAGATTATGAATCTTTCCTCATGTCCCTGAATTTATACCAACATTAAAATGTTTCCATCTGTCAATTCTCAAATGAGCCCTCACTGAACAGCTTTTGGCTTTTAAAACGTGACAAGCATAATCATAAAGGTGAAGAAATTCAATCTAGCAATAGAATGTTAGAATAATGAACCAGAAGTTTTCAGTTACAGAAGGTCCTCCACAGAACAATGGCAGTTTAAATTATTATAGGAATCTCAGATTCTTTTTTTTTTTTTTAAATAAAAGTTTTATTGGAGAAAAATAGAACCACCACGTACACAGGGAAAAGAGCACAAAAATTCAACTGATACAGAACAACTGAAAGTCACAATTATCCAATGTAGTCTGCAATTACTTTTTAGTTTTCTTAAACAATTCCCCTTAATTTTTAATAATCTTGCTAATTTTTCAGCTGAAACAGCATCAAGTTTTCAAAGAATTAAGAACTTCAAGGAAGGGACCCACTTTCAAGATACTGAAGGTGACATCAAGAGTCTCCTTCTAATAGGACCAACTCTTTCTAAAAATCGTTCAAGAGTAATTAGTGATTCTGGTGTAATGGTCTACATATCTCAAAAGACCATCATGGGTGAGTTAGAACACTGATGGAGATAGATGGTTCAGTACGGAGAGGGGGCAAACAAAATAGCCACATTTCCTTGTCAGATGAGCTCCTGTGAGGCTGAAAAAATATAGGCAATGGCAGCTCAAAAAGAATTAAGAAGGAATTCTAAAATACTATATGCAGTTAGACAACAGTGTGCAAGTTGACGCAATTAGAGAAAAAAGAGGCAACTTAAAAAATATATATATATATAGCTGGCCACAGGTCTTTGAGAACTCAATAAAATAATCAATAGTAGACAGAAGAGTCCCAAGTCTCCTCAATTGAAGGTTAGGAACTAGGCTTCTTTCCTAATGGCTCCAAACAGGAAGGAAATATGCTGTTGCCAAAAGCATTAAAGAAGTTCTAATTAAAAAAAAAAAAACAAACAAAAAAAAAACTTTCTGCATCTTCCATGACTGATACCCTTCAAGGAAAAAACAAACGAGGAGACAAAACAAAATCCCACTGATGGTAATGAAGCCTTTTACTCACATTATCAATTGAAGAACAATACTATGTGTGAACAGTCTTGGGACATTCCCTGAAAAGGTGTCCAGTGGCTATGAGAACTCTTTAACTTCAAGCAACTTTGAAAGGAATACAGAACTTGAAATTGAAATTTCCAAATAGGGGTTGTGTGGGGAAAATGAGGGAAGACCTTTATATCTAGGGTTTTAAGATGTTAGCAAAATGGTTTAAAAGGCTCATTTATCAAAGAGAAGAACTGGGATGCTTAAAAAAAAAAATCCACACTTTGGTAGAGAAAATTGGAATGCTAAATCCTAGGAAGCCTGTAACAATCTACAATTGGTCCAAGATAAAGACAGAACTGTCCAAAAACATTTAAAGTCTAAATCAAGTTGAAAACTAGCTGATGAATTTTCACTCCTGTAATAATTTACAGAACATGATGATTTTGGTCTCTTTTGCAATTTTTATATTGTATGCACTTTTAATATGAAGAAAGAGTTGGATTTTTCTTTCCTCTGATGTTCCTCTAATATGACTGATCAGCGATCTTTTAATTTTAGCTATTTTATAAGTACCTGTTAATCAGCACAGTAAACTTGGGGCTAAACCATATATACACATCCCATACTCATAAATGGAAAATTTTAGGATGTGAATATACAAGATACTATGTAAGCAACTGTTACCCTACTTGAAAACTTGTTTCCAAATAAGCTTTTTTTAAAACATCCCCTTCAGTGTAACAGAACATTACCTAGTAAAATATCAATAGCTATGACAACTTATTTTTCTTTTCAAGGGAAATCACGAAACAGGTGAACAACCAAGTCCAGGGTGGTTTTTCTATTTGATAAATACATCCAGAACTCTGTACAGTAAATAAAGTTTGCATGCAGTTTAAGTATCTTTAAATGAGAATTTAAGCAAATAAACATTTTGCTTCATAATGGTGTATAAGAACCCCCCGCCCTTTATAATAGCCATAGGGACCTCTTCCCCAGTTCCAAAGAGGAATCACGAAGACCGGGTACTTTCTTAAAGAGTTTTCTGCACATCATACTAAATAACATGCAAAGAGTTCAACAACATTCTTCTTAAGGTAAGTATTACTCTTTAAATGGGCATGTTAACCACTGAGAAAAAGTCCACTCAACTATTTCCATTACAATGCTTCATTTGGTCATCGGTAGTATAAAAGAAGTCAAATAATATAGGATCAACAAGTTAGTTTATCCACTGTCTACTGCATATGATACCAAGGTCAACATTCTATGCAATATAGTTGTACTGGTTTGGGTTTTCTTTATCTCTTTCCATGTAGTCCCGGTCAATTAAGGATTCTATTCTCTTCTTAAGATCAGCAGGCTTAACTGGAAATTTTAACTGGTTGTACACTTCAGAAACAAGGAGATTGTGACTAAGTGTCTTCCTCATCTTCATAATCCGAACAATTGCAGCATCAATTTGATACTGTCTATCTTGAAATACTCTTTCTGTAGTGCTTGCTTGCTCCTCAACCGTTTCTTTCATCTGGATTTGATTGATCTTTATCCTGAAAAGTTTGTGTTTGAAATCATCATTACAAATGAACTTGTCACCATCTTCGATATCTTTGCCCTTTGGATTTTTTGCCAGAACTCTAGCTTTGCCACAGACTAATGATTGCAGTGTTCTCCTTAACTCTCCATCCTCTATTCCAGTAGCTTGCTTGATCTCTTCTAAACTGAACTCCTCTCCCTCATTAAACATTAGCAGCACCAGTGTTTGAAAAAGAGAGACCTGGAGTTCTTTTTTACCCTCTTTAAATTCTGCTTTTAGCACACAGTGACCTAGGGTTGATTGCCACTGAAGTTTCCTGCCACTATGTTTGCCTAGGTAAAATGTCTTGAAAATTTCCTGAAGTTTTACCATCTCCTGTGGCAAATGGACTTCCATAGGCACATATGTTGGCCAATAACCCATTGTCAGGATATTCACAGTTAATTCAATATTCCCAGGTACATTCTGATTCTGCATATACTGTTTGAACTGAATCATGATGTCTTTAGAAAGTTCCATGTCTTTAAACATTCCTTCAAGTTTGCTGGTAAAAGCAGCTCCACATTCATGTTTAAGTTTGGACAGCATTGATTTTTCAGCATCTACGGATGCACTCTTTCCAACTAATAGGCGCTTGGCTAAATCCTTCTTATAGAAGGCTTCAAAAACATCCTTCCCATAGATAAATCTAAATATGATCATAATTTTATCCAACATTTTCTCAAGTTCTTCATCTGTAGCTTCTTTGTTTCCTGCACGAAGCTTTGAATCTACATACTTAGCTATAAGTTCAGCAGGTTTATTTGGTCTTTTGTTAATGAATGTTTCAAAAGCTTCTTTCATAGCATTGATAAATTTTTCATTCTTCAGAAAACAGATATCAATTATATGGTCAACCTTATCTTTAAAATCTAGCAATTCTTGAACCATAGTTTTATCTTTTTCAGGATTAATAACAATAGTGCTCCCAAATGCCTTGATATATTCAATCCATTGTTGCAAGAGCACCTGAACGCCACCTCGAACTCTGCTAAAGAGTTGATACAGGAGAGATAAATCTTGAATTCGGTTTTCATCAAGAAGATTATTTAAACCTTTTTGAAGAATAGCTGTTAAGTGTTCACCTAGAAGTTGTTTTTCTACAGTAGCAATTAATGACTTCTGGGTAGTCTGATCTAAGTAAGTAATAAGTCTGTCTGCTTCTTCTTCTAGACGTTTGTTAACATGATGAAGATATTCAGGAACCTCTCTTTCTTGCATCAACTTTTGGCCTTCAGCTGCATAGAGCCGATTAGTTTCTTCCAAAAATCGTTGTTCAAAAGAATCTTGATAAATTTGCAAATCAGAGAGCATACTTAAAAGACTTCGGAGTAAACTTCTATCAATTGCTTCACCATTTCTTTCTCTCTCGATCAAGAGAAGAATGCCATCAATTGTCTTATTTTGGACTTTCTGATCACTTATAATATGAGCCCTAAATAACTCCAGTCCCATGTCCCAAATAGAGGGTAGCATTGAATTCTGAAGAACATAAGTTCTATCCAGAAACAAAAAAATGCTCCTGATCATGATCATTTGCCTACAATGATTCTGCCAGCATCTGTCAATCTTCTTTAGAAAAAGAACACTATCCAATGAATCCTCTCTGAACTGATGAATCTGTGCTTTGATATGATCTTCACAAATCTGTCTCAGCTGTTTGTACAAGTTTGCAGAAATCTTGTAAGAACAGAGATTTTCTACAGCCTGGTAGAGTTCTTCTAAATTGTATTTAATTGAAGTACTATTCTGAATAGCTTCCACTGCTTCTTTCAGTTTCTGCCATGTTTCATCTGTGTAGTTTTCTGGTAATTTAGGTTTATCTTTAAAGTTCTTGATCACTAACTTCTTAGCAGAGCCAGGCTTGCTGTTAGCAAAGCTAGAGACGGTGGTAGATGATTTGGCTAGGCCGTTTGCATGATGCACCGAAGCCACAGAAGAGATTAATATACTCTTATTTTTAAGTTGCTGCTGCTGCTGAGATGTTGCAGCAGTTGGTGAAGATGAGGAGGAGGAGGAGGATTCCTCAGCCATCTTCGCATCAAACCCTACAAACTCCAGGGTGTCTTCAAAACGCAGCTTCTTCTGTATCGGTACGTGGCTGGAAGCAGCCACTGAAACCCCCAAGCAGTAGGACGAGGTTGAAGGGGATGCCGAATCCCTGGGTTGTAAAGGAGGAGTGGAGGAGGAGGAAGACGTGGAATCAAAGTCTTCTCTCTCGTTACTACTGTTACTGCTGCTACTGCTGCTGCTGCTGTTTAACTTTCTCTTCTTGGCAGAGGTGGGCGGAGTGGTGCTGGTATTACCATCAGTGGCAGATCTGACCTCCTGAGCAGCAGCAGCAGCTGAGGGATTGGGGGAAGAAAAACCTCAAATGCTCTTGTTAGTTCGTTCCGGCTCCTGTTCTCTCTCCCCTTCCCTGCCATCTTCCTCCCCAAACCCACCCATAACTCCCACCCCTTCCTTAACGGTCCCGCGGGGAGCTTCGCCTCAGATTCTTTCTACTAGAACTTCTAATTATCCAGCTACTAATTATCCAGAATTCTCACAGTGCTCCAAGGACATTAAAACAGATCTTTCTCATCTAAAAATGACAACATGGCATTTTAGTGGTTTTGTATGTTATTGGGATTGGAGGTTGAATTTTTGCAACAACTCCTTCACATTGTTTTCCGGAAGGGTCAAAGTTGTAAACACAGATTCCTTCCACTTGCTCCTTTCTGTTTTGAAGGCAATGGTGATCTTGGAGCACTCATCATGCCCAGCCCTGCATGGATACTTGCTTCTAGACCAACCCAGAAACCTCCAGTCATCTCTGGCCTGGCCTTCGAGGTCCCAAGCACAGCCAGATGCAAAGCTGCTGCCTAGGAATGGAGAACCCCCCTGGGTCAGAGAGGCCTGCTGCCCGGCCCCCCTTCCTTTACTTAAGGTGCACTCCCAAACTCAACAGGCTTTGGTGCACGTAGAACCTCATAACTTCGTGGGTTCTTTGTGTTGTCAGCTTCACTGGGGGAAAAAAGTGACCAGAAAGACACCAGGGTGGGAGGAAAGAGAAGAAAGCAGGAAAATCAGCTTCGTCTGTTTTTGCCTTTTTAAGGACTTTCCCTGAAATATGTCTTCTTCCCACTCACAACAGGGGTTTCATTTTCTTTTTTCTTTTCTTTTTTTTAAAATATTTCTTAGTTGTTGGTGGACCTTTATTTTATTTATTTATATGTGGGGCTGAGACTCTAACCCAGTGCCTCACGCATGCTAGCCAGGCGCTCTTCCACCGAGCTACAACTCCAGCCTCAGGGGTTTCATTTTCTATCTTGAAAATGATCATATTTCAATCAAAAAATGAGTACAACTGCGACTTAGGTTTCAGGACTTACATAATGATCTCATTGTCAATCTCTCAAACATATATTTATTGATTGATTGCAAAATACATCTTATAGAAGCCTCTCAACCCCACCTCCACACCTGTGGGAGTTCCTGGTGCCCCTTCCTGCTGCTCCTGAGACTGACTGTAGGCTGCCGAGGGACAGCAAGCGCCTTCCTTCCCGGTGAACCCTCACCTGAGTGCACGGTCTCTAGGCGGCTAGATGTGCAGGCATGGACCACCGACTCTCGCCTTCTGTGTCCACTCCTGGCAACTTGAGCTCTGCAAACAGGAACCATTTCCTTCCTGGTCACATTCTCTATAAGCTTCCCATTGGGAAATGCTGATGACAGTGCAAAATGATCTCCTGTGAGCGGCCACGTGACATGACAAGCATAATGCAAATATAAAGCAATTTCTTTATTGAATATTTTGAAAGCAATAAAAATGTTCAGGCACCCTGATGTTTAAACATACAGCACATAACTCCACTTAATATACACTATCAAGGAAAAATGTAAGGACAGGTCTACAAGAGAGGGTCTCCACATGTTCTACCTAAAATCACTCCTTAAAAGAATTTGAAAAATACTTTCAATTGTCATTTACAATTTTTCATCTTGAGTTTAAATCTTTACAAATAGTTCTGGTGTATTTTAAATATTGACTTAAAATAAAAGCTGTGACTTGTTTAAATATACTCCGTGGCATTTAAATATCATGAAGACTTGCCATCACTGCCCTTAAGAAGTGTTTGCTCTTTCTTGGTAGACAGAAATGACACTGTTCCTTTTTCTATTTCCATTTCTTCTACCCAGAATTAGAAATTCTGTTAGGCCCTAATGTCTTTTTTCAATCCATCATACCTCTCAACAACAGAAATACACACCAGGGGAATAAAATTCTGGTTTTCTGTGAACCTGTCACCAAAAGACGACCATACCATCAGCTGACACAGTCTCCTGGGGCAGTCTTCAGGGGGTGAAGGAGGCAGGGCTCTGGCTCAGTGCAGATTGCTTCCCCACTGCTGACCACGTGCCACATCTGAAACCACAACCAACAGGCTGCTGCCCCATTCCTGCACCACCCCAGCCACGCAGGTCAGACAGGAAACGGGAAGGGCAGAGCCCACCTCGAGGGCACAGTCTCCAGTGTGCAGGGTTCCCACTGCCCCACTCTTCATGCCCCAGGGCAATGAGCTCTCAGCTCCAGATGGAGGGGAAATCTGCCTCCCCAGTTCACATGTGGGACCCTCTTCCCCACGAGAGGGAGGTGAGGACTGTGTGTAGTCAGGAGGGCCACCCATGAATGGCATCAGTGTCCTTACAGCAGCCCCAGGAGAGCCTGCTTCCTCTCTCCCCACTGAGGACACAGGAAGCAGCCCTTGGCAGACCCAAATCTGCAGGCACCTTGACCTTGGACTTGCTATCTCCAGAACTGTGAGAACAAATGTTTGTTGCTCACTCTCCCCCTGATCCTGTCCCCCAGCAGAAGTTGAGACAGCCTCTTTCCTGAAAAGTCAGGAGAGAGGGAGCTCAGGGCAGTAAATAGAGAGGAGTTGGCATGACTGCCACATCCATTTCAGAAGAAAATGTTCCATGGGTTGATCTGTGTTCCCAGAAGATGCCAAGTCCCAACCCCTGGCACCTTATTGAGTGGAGATGTGATCACTTGAGATGAGGTCACAAACTGGTAAGAAGGTCTATGCAACAGAGACAGAGGGGGCGGAGTCAGAGGAGGAGTCCACAGCACCCGAAAGACCACCGCCTTGTTGAAAGCTGCAGCTAGGACTTGAGTGCTGACGTGGGTGCTGCTTTGCCCAGGCAGCCCCGAGACACTGACAGATTCCACACTGAGGGTGTGGAAAGAGATCCTCTCCACACCAGCAAGTCCACACAATGTTCAGAAAGGCTACTCTTCATAAGGGAATCAGCTTCCAGAAGGTTCCAGAGATCTCCTAATGGAAGGGAAGCAGACACCTGCTCCAGTTTCTCACTCGGAAGTGAGAAACAGAGTTTTGGGAACCTTCACACTCTCCTAAGGGAAAGGAAGTACTTTTTTTTTTTTTTAACCTGACATTCTGGCTGCACAAACTCTAAATGTTGAAAGTACCATAAACAATTTCCTTCTCCTTTATTCCACACACATAAAGAAAAACCAACAGCCAAGGCAACAAACTGCTAAGTCAGCAATAAAAACACCAAAGCTCAACTGTAGATTACGGCTCTGAAAGTAAACAGAAGTTAAAAATTACTTACAAACTGATCCTTTCCACAGAGGGTACGTTACACTCACTTCAATTCACTTCACAGCCAATTTAGGAGCAAGGGCTTAAAAAGTACTAAAATTTGAAGACTTAAAGCTAGAAACCACAACCTAAAAAACTTAACTATCTGCAGAGGTCCTTTAACAAGTGTTGTGGTTTATTTTGAAATACACATGGGGTCATCAATTTCAGCCCTTTATCCTACGGTGTGCTTTATTCTGGGCAGTACACCTGGAGGTACACGTTGAGGGCAGAGGAAATGGGGTGACTGCACAGAGCAGAGCAGAGACATCAGCAGTGTCACCCTGTGCAGGACAGGCCCTTCCCCATCTCCTCAGCCTGTCCAGAGTCCAAGAGGCAAGCAGCTTCTCTCAGATATGCCACGGCATCTTATGACCTGGTTCACCACTGCCTTTACCTACTCTCACAACTACTGTGCAAAGGCAGCTTCTGATATCAGGATTCCCGAAGGCCTCCATTCTGTGTCCCTGCATCACACCCAGCACCTGGCCCCTGGCCCCAGGGCGCGAGTCAGTAATGAGCACACAAGCCTCCCTTGTTTTTTTTTTTTTTTTAATAGAGGTAAAGGAGTCTTACAAGCCTAAGTTGAAACTCCCCGCTCTGCTATTGCACCCCAAGAATTCTGCAGGGATTATGAGGACAGATGACAGGACCACCTGAGACAGGGCGTGACTTCCAGACAGGACTCGAAATTGTCAGCTAATGAAAGTGATAGTAATGGCACATATAAACCCAATGACCACACACATTGTCATTAGAGCACGTTACATTCACCTAACCGTTCATGAACACAAGAGTGATAATACAAGACATTTAGAGTAAAACGTACTTGTATAATCTCCAACATTAGTAAGTTCTTGAGGATAAACTTTAGCAAACTAAACCAAGTTCACAACCAAACTCTTCCAGATAAAAATAAAGGGAAAACCAGCGACAACAAAACTCTCACCAGGAATAATTATAAAACTTGAAAATAATCACTCAAGAGAAATCTTCAAGCGCCTCAGAGTTTCATCTCCCCAGCATGGTATTCACCAGACACCCTCTGCCTTCCTGGGGGTCCTGGAAGTGTGGACTACAGAAAGCACTGGTAAGAAGCACCCACTGATGACCTCCAGGCCTGTGGTGTCCCACTCACCTCCCAGACAACCCTTTCCTAATGATGCTGAAAGGTCATGTCTGAGAGGAATTTTGCATGGACAGCCACACTGCATCGAAGCTTATCCAGTCTGTCGTCACAGGCATTTTTCATTGACTGCTGTCCTACTGTGACTAACAGGCCTCACAGCACATGCACACCAGAGCTTACTGACTTAATACCTGCCAAGTGTCAAAGTTCAGAGGTGCTGGTGTCAAAGAATGCCCCCAAGTCCATGGTTTTGTTAGAGACATGTTTATTAAAATCTGAACATGAAATCCCGTGTCTATGAGATGCTTTCTCCTGAAAGATGTTTCCCTTGCGATACAGCCACCTTTCCACATCCCTCGCCCAACTTTCACTGCTTCAGTGACACAAAAGGCAAAGGGTAATGCATGCCATTGATTATAAAAACCCATACTCTATTATAATAAAATTTCAATGTATTTAGCTATTTTTGAAGAATGTCACCAATGTCCAGTCCCCTAATAGGCTAGCAGAAATGTGCAGGATAGATCCCATCTTGTTACAAACTTACTAGTGATCAAGAAAATTACTCCCGTGAGGTTCTATTTTTGAAAGGAAATAGCCTAACAATAATACATGAGGCAGAGAACCACAAATGGAAAAGGAGATGACCCAGTCAATCCAGAGCTCTAAAAAGGAAGTAAGCCAACCAGGGTTCCTCGTGGCCCATCACCTACAGCTACACTGCTTCAAAATTAGATAAAATGTCCCTAATCTCCTCCAACTGTTTTGACAAGTCAGGTAATTAGCACCTCCTCAGGCGAGGAAATAAACTGCTTTCACCTCTGAAGGAGGACTCTCAGAACTTGGGAAAGGGTAACGCTGGGAGCCTCTTTGGGGTGATGTTTTTAAAGTGATAGAATGAGCAGCTGCCGGGCTCTCACAGGCCGTGGGTCCTTGTTATGCTGCTGGCATTTTTCTATCAAAGAAGACAGGCAGTCTCTCTTGTATCCTGGAGACTACTTTCTCTTTTTTCATGTGTTTTAAGCAAACCAATTATTATAAATTCTTGAGCTATAATTTCTGAGCCTTTATTAATATCCTTGAAAAAGAAATGGCATTGGAAATAGGGGGTGACTGCATATGAACTGCTCAACAATGTCGAGGATGCTCCAAGGGCTGTGCCCTCGCCTCAAGTCACATATGAGCTGGACCTCCATGACCAGAGATCTTAACCACTGAAGAAAAGCCCACACTGAACAGACAGGCAACATGGTGGTATATTTTAAAAGCCAGATATATTTTTATAAGATCATGCTTACAATAAGTAAATTACACAGTGAGAAAACATCAAAACAAAGCTGATGAATAAAAAGGCACATTTGAAAAGTTTAAGAGTAGAAAGAACAGTTCTTTTCATTTTGTTTCTAGTGTAGGAAGAAGAGGAACATATTAAAATTATTTTTTCAGGCGAAGGTTTCTATCAGTCGAAGTAATTAACATTGGCTTCTTTTCTCCTTTTTCCAAAGCAGCCTTTTCCTTCTACGGCTTCTGAGAGTCATTCAGTCCTCTGCCATGTAGAGGCGATACATCAGGGCTACAGCCAGGGCTGAGATGGCTGGGATCACCCAGTTGGTCCACCAACTAGAAAGATGCAGGAGGTGTTCAGTGCAGGAACTCAAATCCTTGCTCCTTATAATAAAAGGTTACTGTGGACCTTTTCTCACCTCTATAACCAATTTAGCTAAAAAGGCAACTTAGCTTTGCTAGAATTGAAGTGAGCACAGTTAATGAGTGCCTGAGAACACTGGCAATTGCTTTATCCTGCTAGCTTTAATCTATTTCCACAAACTTTATACAGAGAGACTCTCCCAGGAATAGGAATTTTCTTGTGGGCATGGACTACAGGTTATGAATTACAAGGTAATAAAAGTGAATATTCCTGACATGTTTTATTCTACTCACATACATTAAGAATTTCAAATGACATGAAGTGGAGAATCAGAAGGCCAAGGTTCACAGAGGGGTGGGCCGTCAGCCAGCTCGAAGCCAAGGGCAGGTCAGGTAGCCTGAGCTGCCCAGTGAAGGCCTCCGGGCCACAGGAGTGCTCCGGTTGCTACCTTCACCTCAGTTTCAGCACTCTGAGATTCTGTTTTTAAAACCTAATCTTGACACCTGTGCTTGGTGGATTTAAACTTGAAGAACTGAACACATAGAGTTCTGAGTCAGTGATCTACAGGCTTAAATTCACAAAAATGCATGGCCTACATATTGTTCAGTTTGAAGCATACAGTTTGGATTGACTATCAATTACAGATGATGGGTCAAATCAACAACAGAATGGAAAGAGCTTCAATTTAGACATGAACCTTTAAATTAATTAGCTCACTCGAAGCTCAAGCTCAGTATAAAGAGTTGAAGTACGGAAGGAACAAGTGCAACCTTGGTCTCAATGAGGCTTTTCAGTTCCCTTCAGGAGGAAGCCACACGTCGGTGAAGAGCAGGTGAAGTACTGGCAGTAGGAATGGGAATATTGCAGAACACCAGAGATGGGGCAGTTATATTTGACAGGGCCAAATACAAATATGTTGTTTTGAGCTTGGTCAAAAAGGGGCTGGGAGCCATAATATAAGTCAATAAGGTAGAGCTGCCAGAAATGTTAATAAAGAAATCTGGTCTTGAAAGCCAGTAACATGACACTCAGATTACTGGTTCAGCTTCAGGGCCTACTAATGACAAAGGAAGGAATCATGCCCAGGGAAATAGGCACCACAACTGAAGCTGACCATGGGCCAAGAGGGAGGACAAGGGCCTCCGTCTGGTGGAGCAGCCATGGGACTGGTTACTAGAAGGGCTGTCACAGGGGCAAGACCTGGGGTCGCTGTGGAGAGCGTGTGCCACCGCTGCAGCTGACAGTTCAGAATGGCAAGCCCCACAGAGCAGAGCCTGTCGGCCCCAGGATGATCACTGAGGAAGCCATGGGAAGTCAAGTACACAAGTTATCGGGGAGAAGCCCTGTCCACCTCTGACTCAGGAGCCCTCCACCCACCACCGCTGTAGAAGAAAACCACCACATACCTGGAATTAGACTCAACAGTAGTAATAAGAGATTCCTGGAACACAAGAGAAAAAGTTAAAGCAGTGTCCAAGCATTTATTCCATTAACTGAACACCTGTTTTAAAATATGACCAGAGTACTTTATTCAATGTCATTTTTAAAAAATGTTGAAAAGGAAAATTATATTATAAACCTCTTTTCACTAAAATCCTAGCTTCATCAATTTCCCCAGAACACAAAAGTTTAAGAATTACGTATTTAAATTATCTAAGAATATAATCTAGATAATTTTAAAACGTCAAATACTAACTCTGATTTTTAAAAACATCCTGCACACAATAGGCACCTAAAAGCTTTGACAGAAACTAAAAACAGAGACACGGAAACACACACACAACCCCACTGTCATCTCTACGAGGGTCAGTTCAGCTCTTCAAAAACAAGAAGTACTAGTAAAAACAAATTATTTTGTTCAAATCTTGCAGGATATTAATGTGTATCTAATTTAAATTAAATATATGTCAACCAAAAAGAAAAAATAAGAGCTATCAGTTCAAGTTCTAACATTCTACCACATTTTCCCAGCCTGCTTTGACTCTGACCAGACAGTACCAGCAAGATCCCTGATGGGCCTCAGGGACTGCTCTGCCTGACTGCCAAATAAGCCCTGTTTTATCTTCCAGTGCCTTTCAGAGCAGCTCCTCTCTGAGTACCATAAAGTGAGCTGACAACGTCTCTGGAAAAATGCTAAGTTCTCCAAACAGCTGAAAAACTAAGGCTTGGTAAAACATGAACTTCTCTGGGCTCAAGGTCATGTTAAAAAGCATTTTTAATATTCCACACCAGCAAAAGTATTAGTGCTTCAAACAAAAGTGGCCATGAAGGAGGCAGCTTCATCAGGTCCTGCCTGCGGTTCCCAGCAGCACAGGTATAAGCATTAGTGAAGCAGTCAGCGGTCTGCAGGGAGCACAGCTACACTCTGCAAAGCACCTGGAGACTCCAGGAAAAGGCAGAAGCCCCTCAGGAAAGTGCAAGCAATGCAGCTATGAAACCGACCAACCTTGAAACATCGCCTTTAAGATTCCTGACACAGTGGGGAAAAAATTAGTCATTTAAAAGTAAAACTTTATGTTTATTATCTATTTAAGCAATTTTAAATCTCAGTGTCTTTAAGAAGTATTCATAACTATTACAAGATTTTTAAAATTTTGTTTATGCAAATAAAATTTGTAAGCATACTAAAAACCATCAAAATATGCAAGTAATGTTACTACAGTTAAAAGAAAAACACACTCAGTTCTGAAACCAACAAGCTCACTAAAGGTCAAACAGTACTATCACACTGAAAAGTCAGGCATAAACATCAAACAGAGGGCAAACATCAACACACACCACGTCACACCAGGCACAAGCATGTACGTTTTACCAAACTTGCTGAAAGCTCTGTATAATCTCTCCCTTCCCTTCTTGGTTGCCATAAGAACTAATGTGATAACACTGCTATAAAGTTAGATTGCTGCTATGTTAAAACACAGCTAGCACATCACCACAAAGAGCAACAGCAATTCTATAAGGAACAGAACCTAAAGAAAATCATGTAGCTTTTTTCTTATTATCTTAGCCCTATAACCCAGGATGCTTGAGAATCAAAGCAAGCTCGAAGTACCACTTAGCACCTGGATGAAAAGCAAGTTGCTTTAGTGACCACTGCTCTGTGGTGCCTCAGTTGAGTTTGGAGATGAAGCTATCAGATCCATCCACGATGAACAGGGAGAGAAGACTCTAGCCTTTATGAAAGCTCCCCACCTGTTTACTCCTGGAGTTAATACAGGTTAACAACTAAACTGGTTAAGTCATGTATAATGACTTATGTAAATCAATGTTATGACAAGCTCCATATATAAACATGCAAAGCCCAACAAACCTTTGCTAAGCCAGTGTCATCTCATGTATAAGTTCATCTAGCTTAGCTCGGTCCTTGGTCTTTCTATGGCAGACTTTCTCCCTGAAAATACTGAGAGTGATGCTTCATGTGAAGCCCAGAGCCTTCAGAAGCTTAAGCCATTGTGTCCCATCATCCCAGATTAAAGCTTAAATATAGTATATATTGGATTTACATAATAATGAGAGTATAATTACAATACTGCAGATGAGCTCTAAATTATTATTTCCAACCAATTTTAATGCACCTTCTCTCCCTGAAATAGTTGTAGAATTGCAAACTTGGGACTTTATGGGTTAAGAGTCTTCAGCTGACAAGCCTTGGTTGTGTGCTAGACTCCATTCTGGATCTGACTTTGAGCAAGACAAACTTCATTGTCTTTATCACCCTTGGCAAGTCTGAGAGGATCTTACTGGGACACTGTAAGAGCCACAGAGAAATTCATATCACAATGGTTTGAAAATTATAACCAATAAAGGGTACTTTCTCCATAAGCAAAGTTGATAGATTTAATTAAAAATGTGTAATTTCCCTGTCTACGAATATCTTAAACTTGGCAATCTGATATCAAGCTTTCCCTTGGGCAGATTTAAGCTAATAATCTTTGGTACATCTCGGTACATCTCACTTCAAAACTCAACTAGACATTTTAAGAAGCAACGTGGTTCTTTTTTTCTCTTTTATGTGGTGTTAGGGATCATACCCAGGACCGTGTGTGTGCCAGGACACCATTCGACCACCATGCTACATTCCCAGCCCAAGCAGGTAACATTTTAAGATCAGACCACAGAGGACATTTTCCAGACTAGAGACAGATGGCAACTCAGATACATAAGTAAAAAACATCTAAGGTCCCTCTTTTCTTCTGGTAAACTGAAAGCACAAGGAAGACAGACCTAGAAAAAGTGATCATACTTCATCTGCCTCTCAGACAGCCAGCAAGTTCTTGCCACACCCTCCTTCAGCTTTGTTCTAATTTAAGCAAAAACTCCATAGAGAGGCTTAAAAAAAAAAAAAAAAAAACTCAAAAGTTGATATACCTATAAAGTCTCTGAAGAGAGTAACTGTATCTAGTTTTAAAAGTTCCTGTGCTTAAGATGGGAGTCAGATCTGGAAACCATAGAGTGGTGAGGCTCCTCACACCCTTGTTTCCTGCAGCTGAATGACTTTGCTTCAAGGTTATTAACACCCTGAACACCAGGCAGGAAAATCTAGGGTTCTATGTAACTGTTGCAAATGCCATTTAAAGTTTGAAGTCTATTCTTCCTGGAGTACTCATATCACCAACATGGAACTTAAGACTTTTTGAAGAGGGAAAAAAGAAAATATAAATGAAATTTCATTGTACCAAACAGCACTACCCAAGGCTTTCATTGTACTGAGTGTTGAGGTGAAGATGGCCTTTACACTTACGCTACTGAATTGATAACTTTGTGTTATAAATTAAAGACAAAGTCCTGTGGCCACAGCTAGGCTGTGAGTTCACCAGTTTTGGGTACAAGCTTAGTAGAGTCTTGTTTGTGCTCTCTACAGAAAACCAACAGTATACCAAAATGGAAAAATCATACTTTCCCATCATTTGAAGCAGATTTTCCTCCTCAGTTCTTTAATCACAGGCCTACATGCACGTCTCAGGATCTTCTGCTATTCCCATCAATTCTTACCCCAGGGTTATTTTCAAATACAAAAGAGGTGGTCAGCTCAGAGGTGAGAGCTAGGAATCAGAGTGTAAATGAGCACATACTGCACACTCAGTACACCCCAGGAGATGCCGAGAAGGAGACAAGGGCAGTGACCTCAAGGATCTAGGTGGAAAGGCCTCCACTCAATCACATTTTACCTTCTCTGAAAGAAAGGCTTCTGTCAAATCTTCTAGTTAAGAAGTGCTAATAGCTTTTCATAGTTTTAAAATCTATTTATTTAGTTAGTTTTTGCAGTGCTGAGGTTTAAACCAAGTGCCTCCTGCATGCTAGGCAAGCACTCTACCACTGAGCTGTACCACCAGTCCTCAAAGATATTTATTGATAATTACAATGAATAGCTCAAGTATTGAGAGTTATATAAAATAAACACACAGCTGTCCTCAGAAAACACCAACTGATCCATACTAAAGTACACAAACCTTTGCAGGTCTCAGAGAGGTAAAAGACCTTTGTCTGACAGATTTTAAATATAATGAAGATACTACCATCCTCTGATACATTTGAGAAGGCCACACTTACCGAAGGCTTGGCTAACTTAGATCTGTCATCCTGAAAAAAAAAAAAAAAGAAAAAAATTAAAATTAAGTGAAAAAATAAGGAACATTGAAAAATGATAAACTATCTACAAAAAGTGCTCACTTTTAATGAGATTTTTTAAAACATTATTTAGTAACTGGCAATTTGGGTTTACTATTCAGCTGTTAAACACAAAGTTTGATAAATCAGGCTTAACAGCAAAAAGGAACAGCAGATTCAGTGCCAAAGGTATTTTCTATCTGGAGTTTCACAGTTCAGAATGGCACTATGACAGTTCCATTACTCTGTCAACCGTGTTTTCATTTATTAGACTTGGACTGAGATCTTTAACTTAGGGAGCAGCTGAAAACACAACTCTTCCCCTTTCCTCTTGAATTCCCTTGGAGATGCATATCTATCCCTTAGTCATGTGATGTCCTCCATGAATCCCTGCGATCTCCGGATTATAGGGTCATAAACTATTTAAACCTCAGTTGAGGCTGTCAAAAACCCAGGGTGTGCAAAGGCTGAGTCAGGGAAGCCCTGCAGGCTAGTGAAGCAGAAGCACCAGGGCCCAGGCCTGAAACCTGCCCTCCAAACCCTGTGGCACAGGACTGCACAGAATAAGGATGGGCTGGGCCATGTTTAAGGACAGACCTCACCAATTACCACTAATTCACTTCTGGGACACACGACGATGAAAACATGGGCAAATAAACCCCCCAGATAATGAAGCCAACTCCCTCACTACATATGTCCTACCACCAAAAACAACAAAATCTTCGCTACTCAGTGGAAGTTGCTCTAAAGGATTTTCTATTCCCAGGCCTTCGACAAAGCGCCTCTTTAACGTTTCCCTCATTCAGTCATTACAGGAAGCATAGTTTACATGAAATAAAACTTTTCATATTTTATTAAAAAATAGTTCCTCAGTTTGCTCACTTAAAATGAACTGGAAGATATTTGTTTCTCTTTAGTAAGAGCCGGCTCCTGGCAGCTCTTCTGCCCCTGGCTGGCTACTTGTAACACACCAGAGCCAGGGAAGCAGGAAGGGGCCAGGCACTCTCTCTCAAGGGACAGAGCCTGAGTCCCCCTGTCTACTCTGAAACCCAGGGAACTCAGAGACACCCTCCCAAGTTTTCAGTTACATTCCCACAATTTAGGTGATACTTAGGTGATAGACAAGTAAAGTTCCACAAAGTCATTTAAAACTGCCACAGAAGGGCCTAAGTTCATATCATAGCCCCGAGTTTATATAAAATGCAAAAGCAGCCAGTTTTTTTCCAAAAGCCAGCCAATGGACTAGAACCAAAGCCAACACTCCCAAAAGTCTTGGGTAAAGTGAGGAGGATAATATGCTAGTTTCACATGAGGCACAGCTTATTCATTTAACAGAACACAATTTCAGAACCATGTTTAGAATTAAAATATTCTCAAGACTAATGAAAGTAGAAGGGAGGTTCTTAAGAAAAATATTTTGGTGGAAAAAAAAAAAAACAAGAAACAAAAAATGTCATACCGGGTTTGATACCTCCACCTTTTAAAATTTACTGCTCCATGGACTTTCAAAGACTGAGAATTGCTCCCTAGAACAGGGCCTCGGCCAGGACATTCGGACTCTAAGTGTCCATGAAAAACACAATCATGAAATGCAAAGACTTTAAGATCGATTTACTGATGCCAAAAATGGTGTTCTAAAATCAGGAGGATTTGTTTTTGCTTTATTCCTTTCTAAGTTCTGTGCAGATTCAAATCTAAACTTAGGTAAGGTCAATCAGTAGCCTTAAAAAGGAATGAGAAAAACTCCCCTTCCCCTAAAAAAAGTCCTTACTGGATGGAGCTCCCCGATGATGTATGTCTTGGACAGTTCTCTAGCATCAGTAGAGTGCCCGACATCCTCGAAGTTCTCCGTAGCATCACCCCCAGCTTGTTCTCTTAAGACCTCTTCTCCACCAGGATGCTGTTCAAAGGGCACATAGAATGCAAATCAGTATTTTTTCATACAAATGAACAAAGGAAGCAGCCAGCTTATTTAGCCAGTGCCTCCTCCAGAAGTCACAGGTGGTGATGTGTGACTGTGTCCATGTGTAGGTTAGCCATATTCCTCTGCATTCAGTCTGCTCTGTGAATGTGTAGAGCTTTCCTCCATTACGATGTCACACCTGGAAGAACTTTAGGCAGGTTCAGTTACATCTGTTTTGCTTTTCCATTAAGTTCTCAAAACTGCCCCCTTTCATCTGGCCCAATCTATTTCCTACGTCTTCCACCTGAGACTCCACCTCCTACCTGTGACTGCTTCAGTCTAAGTGTGGACCTGGGAGAGGCCACTGGTCTGAAATGATAAGGGGTGGGGCAGGGTGGGCAGGCCGTTTCCCTGCACAGGTGGCCCTGCTGGACAGACTGTTGACGCTCTGCCTGGGCAGTGTAAGCTTTCCAGAAGGAGGAAAAGGAAAGCAGGTAATTTGTCCAAGAAGCTGCCATCAGGATAGGGAAAAATAGGGCAAAGAGCTCAGAGGTCAGCTCTACTGGAGAAGCGTGGGAAGCGCCTTTTGTGTGACAGAAGCATTTTAGTGCTTTTAGCTGCTTTAATTAGTAAACAAAGGATGGTCATAACAGCTAGGGGGATTTTTTTTCTCTAAGATGATTGACAAGGGGGTCCAGTCACTGAACATAAGTGACAAGATCTAGAGATTCTCAGGCAAGGGAAGGAGTTCTCGGACAAGGAAAAAGAAAATGAACTTCTTTTTTTTTTTTTTTTTTTTTTGAGAATTTTTAATATTTATTTTTTTTAGTTCTCGGCGGACACAACATCTTTGTTGGTATGTGGTGCTGAGGATCGAACCCGGGCCGCACGCATGCCAGGCGAGCGCGCTACCGCTGAGCCACATCTCCAGCCCGAAAATGAACTTCTTAAACTGAGTTTGAGTATCATCTCAGATTCAAATTCACCCTGGCTTTAAGTAAATCACCTAGAAGAGGCCAACAACTGAACAAAACCAATCTCCTCTGTATAACTGACTATAGTCAGTTCTTAATTTCTCCCACTAATGGGAGACAGAGGCTCTGCTACTGTAGAAAAGTGGATAATGATTCTGTTTTGAAATTTGTTCCTGCTCCTTCTGGGAGAGACAGTGTTGGCTAGTAATTATCACTCACTATGTGAACTTGGGAAAATAACAGCATTTAGTTCACATAGTTTTATAGGCTAAGTATGAACATATGTGTCTGGTACATATCATATGCTTGATAAACGTTACCCAGTATGTTTTTAAACATTTCCAACATCACTAAGGCTCTTTCCTCTATGTATTCTGAAATAGTGACATATTGGGTCAGCATTTCCCAATTTCCGAAGTGTCTTCCACGGGGGTCATTGAGATTACACACCCCCTGTGATGAGCACACTGGAGCTACAAGCAGCTGAAGGGCTTAACTTGAAGCCAGGTTGAAGCTTCTGGATGCAGCTCCCAGGCTGGGGCAGTCAGAACAAGGCTGGGTTGATTCTGCAATAGACTGCACAGAGAAGCAGTGAGGTGGGATTCAGAGTGACTCACTTACCCAGCACCCATTAGTCATGAATCCACAGACTTGCTCCTCACCTGATGGCTCACGAGTCAGTAACTAGTCACCCCCCCCCCCCCCCCCGTTCAGGACATGAAGATACAGGGGGAGGGACCGAGGAGCAGAGATAGAATGCAGAGCCAGAGGTAAGAGGGTCAGAGTCACAGCAGGAACGTCCTGTAGTACAGGGCCTCCCTGGGTTCAGGAATGGGGAAAGGCCAGCCCTGGAGCCCAGTCAGAGCTTCCAGGCCACTTTAAAGATTTTCATCTTCTCCTGTGACCCACAGAAACCACTGAAAGAATCTAAGCAGAGAAGGTAACAAAATCAAATTTAATTATGAAAATATAACCCAGTCATCAGGATGCCAACAGACACATAGGGAAAGAGAGTATGAGGGAAGACTATTCTCTAAGGCCAGTACAGTGACCCAGGCAAGAAATGATGGTAGCTCAGCCCAGGGCATGAGACATAGAATGAGATGAAAAGGTGTGAATGGGTGAGAGATGGAGTGAGATGAAGAAGGGTGAATGGGTTAGAGAGAGATGGAGTGAGATGGAGGGGGTGAATGCACATGAGAGATGGAGTGAGATGGAGAGGGGTGAATGGACATGAGAGATAGAGTGAAAAGGAGATGGGGGAATGGGTGAGAGTGATGGAGATGAAGAGGGATGAATGGACATGAGAGATGGAGTGAGAAGGAGATGGGGGAATGGTGAGAGAGTTGAGATAAAGAGGAATGAATGAACATGAGAGATGGTGTGAATGGACATGAGAGATGGAGTGAGATGGAGATGGGGGAATGGGTGAGAGTGATCGAGATGAAGAGGGGTGAATGTACATGAGAGATGGAGAATGATAGAGAGGTGTGATTGGACATGGGAGTGAGATGGAGATGGAGGAATGGGTGAGAGAGATGGAGATGAAGAGGGGTGAATGGGTTAGAGAGAGATGGAGTGAGATGAAGGGGGTGAATGGACATGAGAGATGGAATGAGATGGAGATGGGGGAATGGGTGAGAGAGATGGAGATGAAGAGGGGTGAATGAACATGAGAGATGGAGTGAGATGGAGAGGGGTGAATGGACATGAGAGATGGAGTGAGATGGAGAGGGGTGAATGGACATGAGAGATGGAGTGAGCTGGAGATGGGGAAATAGGTGAGAGAGATGGAGATGAAGAGGGGTGAATGAACATGAGAGATGGAGTGAGATGAAGAGGGGTGAATGAACATGAGAGATGGAGTGAGATGGAGAGGGGTGAATGGACATGAGAGATGGAGTGAGCTGGAGATGGGGAAATGGGTGAGAGAGATGGAGATGAAGAGGGGTGAATGAACATGACTGATGGAGAGTGATAGAGAGGTGTGAATGGACATGGGAGTGAGATGGAGTTGGGGGAATGGGTGAGAGAGATGGAGATGAAGAGGGGTGAATGAACATGAGAGATGGAGAGTGATAGAGAGGTGTGAATGGACATGAGAGATGGAGTGAGATGGAGATGGGGGAATGGGTGAGAGAGATGGAGATAAAGAGGGGTGAATGAACATGAGAGATGGAGTGAGATGGAGAGGGGTGAATGGACATGAGAGATGGAGAGTGATAGAGAGGGGTGAATGGACATGAGAGATGGAGTGAGCTGGAGATGGGGAAATGGGTGAGAGAGATGGAGATAAACAGGGGTGAATGAACATGACTGATGGAGAGTGATAGAGAGGTGTGAATGGACATGGGAGTGAGATGGAGTTGGGGGAATGGGTGAGAGAGATGGAGATGAAGAGGGGTGAATGAACATGAGAGATGGAGAGTGATAGAGAGGTGTGAATGGACATGGGAGTGAGATGGAGTTGGGGGAATGGGTGAGAGAGATGGAGATAAAGAGGGGTGAATGAGCATGAGAGATGGAGTGTGATAGAGAGGTGTGAATGGACATGAGAGATGGAGTGAGATGGAGATGGGGGAATGGGTGAGAGTGATGCAGATGAAGAGTTGTGAATGGGTGAAAGATGGAGGGAAATGAAGAGGTGTGAGTGGTTTTAGAGACGAAGCCAGATGAAGAGGTGCAAGTGGGCTCTAGAGACAGAGCAGATCATAGGACTTTCTGATAGAGTCAAGGTGGTGGGACAAAGAGGCAGCACCAGGATACCTCCAGTGCTTGTTTCATACAATTGAATGGACAATGGTACCAACTCCTGAGCAGAGAACAAGAGTCTTGAAAAGAGACCAGGTTTAGGAAATAAGCTGATTACTAGAACACCTCCCAAATACATGGTGTCTACATATATCATTAGCTTGTAATTCCTTTGGTGTGCTTTTTCAAAATCTCAACTTTATGTTACTCAAATATATTTTTGCTCCTAATAGCACCTATAAATCAGGAAAACTAATATAATACTGGAAATAGAAGAAGTAGTTTTATTTTTCATCTATTATTTAAGGGTTATTTATAGGAAAGTAAAACGAAATAGGTTTTAAAAGATTAAAGGTTAGAATCATCTACAATTCATAAGACATTAATTTCCACATTTTGACCCAGTAATAGATACTCCCAAAGAAGACTTAGTACAAGCTGAGCATTCCTAATTCAAAAATCCAAAGTCCTCCAAAATCCAAAACTTTTTGAGCAACAACATGATGCCACAGTGGAAAAAAACACATCTGACTTCATGTAATGGGCACAATCAAAACATAAGCACACTAACAATATTTTAGGCTACACATATACCTTCAGGTTACATGTATAAGAAGTATATGAAATAAACAAACTTTGTGTTTAGACTTGAGGTCCTATGCCTAAAATACCTCATTATATGTATGCAAATGCTCTCATCCCAAGCATCTCTAATAAGGGACACTGAACTTATACCTCCCATATTATAAACATTTAATGTTGGCTTCCAGCTCCTGAAATGACAGCTGGCTATACTGTTCATGGTATGAGAGTGTTCAGCAAAATTTCCCACAGTGGAAAGGGATGATGATAGTGTGGTCTAGGCTGGATGAACAAAAGAGGTGCAGAGAGGAAGAGGTTGAAATGCCTTCTTCACCTAACTTCCAGAACAGGCTCTCCTAGCTGCTACCCAGGCCACCAGGACAAACCCAGTCTCTACATGCAAACACAGGAGCACCCTGGGGCTCAGTCCTTGGCCATATGCCCTTCTCTACCCATAGGAGTTTTCCTGGTCATCTTATCTAGTGATCCACTTCAAAAATCATCTAGCCCCTATTGAATGAAGTTGAGTAAAAACCTCTGACTTCCCCAGCTCCAGACTCCTCCCATGTACAAGTCTACTTAACTCCTTCATTCAATATTCAATACACATCATATACCATGACCCAAATGTTTCACAGACAAGCCTTGGGTGATTAACTAAAGAGGACAGGTTTCCATCCAGTCTTTGCCATTTCTTACACAGCCCTCCTGTTCACTGGGCATTCCTGGGGGCTGCCAGTTTATGCTTCGGCAGTCCTCAAATTTGCCAAATTCATTTCCCATGTCAGAAACTTCCTGCTTGGGATGCTCAGCTACCAGACCCTTGTAAAACTTCATCTCACTCACACTGTGCTCCAATGGCAACTTTTCAGAATCCTGCCCTGACTTCCCCATCCCAAGTGGCCCACCCCATAACCCTGTAACACCTTCTCTGCCTAGTCTTGTTTTTCTTTCTATCAAAGCACTTATTACTGTCTGACATTATATTCCATGTCAATTTCTTTGTAAGATTCATGGGGACAGAGACTTTTGTCTGTCTTGTTCATCACTATTTCTCCTATACCTAGTTCAAAGCCTAAGTATTTGTTAGATAAATGAAGGAGATAAATAGGTCTTTACACATTGATTTTGGAACTATAACATATAACCAGCTCAGTAGTTGATATGAACTTGCTCTTTCATTTCAACCAGTTCATACAACCCTCCTTACCCCAAACTAAAATAGTTCTTACCAGTCAGTTCATGACTTCATACTTAATCAAAAGAATGCCTTGTACTGCCTGCTATACACAAGGCATTGTGTGGGACACAGGAAGTACATGAAAAACTCAATGTGATGGATTCTGAAGAAGCATGCAATTCATTTGGGGTAAAAAAAAAAAAAATTAACAGAAAAGACCTGTGGCCTTCTCTGATACAGCTTCACAGTTTTGTCTATCCATGAATGACCCAAGGGGTCCTAAAAATGGAGTTTCTATGTGTGCACTATTACCACTATGGCACAAATAAACTGTGCTCACTGTAACAGCACAGAAGAGCCCCTCAGCTCCCTGGTATGTCATACTCTCTCCAGCACCCATGTCACAGGGCAGGCAGATGACTCTCATCTCTTTTCTAATTAAAAAAAAAATTCCCCCCAGCTTTATGAAGGTATAATTGACAAATAAATTTATTTATACCTCTGGTACACAGTGTAATGTTCTGACATACATATACATTATGAAATGATGCAATCAACCTAATTATCCTATCCATCACCTCACACTTATTGATTTTTTTTTTACAGGGAGAACATTAAAGATCTACCCTCTTAGCAATTTTAAAGTATATGCCATTATTAACAACGTCACTATGCTGCACAATACATCAGCACAAAGCAAACTGCTCTGGAAGAAAAAGCTTCTGCCAACTGACTCACTCCACAGGAGAGGCCAACATACAAGGAGCAGATGGCCAAGGACCAAATGACTACTCTGAGACTATGGTACAGGTTTTAGATCAAGCCAGACCTGTTTTGCCACCTTGCCAATCCTAGGGCATTAAAAGGTAAGAAAAAGTTCTTGCCTATATCATGCAATAAAAGCTTACATAACATCATTTATTTATATTAATGTAATGCAAATGTAAAAATTTATGGCTTTAGTTGTTATAGTCACTAAAGGTCTAAAGTAGTCTCTTAACCTTTTCAGTTACACTGTATTTGAGAAATACATCTGTCATCATACTTGTAATACAAATAAATAAGGCAAGAAACAGAATGTTAAATGAAGGATATCAACAAATTCAAAGAAAAGATAAGTCATTTCAGTTAGCAACAAAATAAATCTCAATATGCTGAATGACAGGGAAAATAAAGTTATCCTTCTGTTCATTAACTGGTCAATCCAATTAATAGCATTTGTTGAGCCTGTGTGGTATGTGATGATATAAAAAGTACACACTTGGCTTTCCAATTTAAGAGCTTTTAAAAAAGAATAAAATATTATAAAACTGAGGAATTATTCCACTGCATACAAACATCCACAATGAATTAAACACTATTTACAGACCTCCATACAATGCTAACAGATTCCCATTTTACCTTTCATTAACAGTGCCATGCAAATATTTTCTGATAAACACTGTTGAGTAACCTGCTGTGAAAAATCAACACTCTTGGAACTATGATCAACATATCACCTTTCTTATAAAGTACGCTATGACCCTACCTGCTCCACCTATTTCCAATAAACCCTAGTGGTAAAATTTTGCTTTAATCTGAAAAACACTGAATGTGGGAGGAACCCTTCAAGGGAGATGTCAAGGTTATTAGGGTTAGCTCCAAACATACACATCCCTCAAGGACTGTAAGAATCCTTCATAACCCAGTTCTAGGAACCTCAATGAGAAGACACATGGCCTGACTGAACTACAGAGCTCAAAAGAGCCCAATTTTTCATACACAGAAGGAAAAAATGAGTATCAGAATAAAATAGCTGAAAGTGCTCCATAAGAGCCCAACTGTACAAATACATTAGGTGCCAGCTACAGAATAAGAATAATTATATAGAATAAGTACAATTATAAAGACATGATCTTGGGTTACTTATGTATGTCAAGAGGCCAAAAATGATATAATAGCAAATGAAAGTGATGCCTCAAATCCTTTTTAGAATGAGGTCAAAGAGAAATGTTAATTAAAAGAATGTACCTTATATGATAAGTCAAGAGCTTTGTAATGTTTTGAACAACTAATAATAATAAAATAAAATAAAATAAAATAAATTTGCAAGTGTAAAAGGAAAAAAAAAAGAATGTGCCTTGTTAGAGATTTCACAGTATCCAGGATTTTTAAAACTGCAGGAAAATTCTATTTCATAATTAATAGCAGACACTAAAAGAATATCTATAAAAACTGAAAAGACATAAAATAAATTTAGATGCTACTCCTGATACAAATGATTTCAATAAATCACAAATTCTTAATATGAAGGCAATAATCTCAAGAAGAAAGATGTTGTTAGTATAGTCAGACACCCCAGATTCAAGTATGCAGCCTGCAACCACCATTTATTTACTCAGAAACTGCAAACAGTTTCTAGGCCCATTCTTCACTTGTTTGTTTTTACCATCATTTGAAATTTCCTTAGACTCTCTATAAATAAAATGATTATATTTTTGTAATTATCCTTGCATATATGTTCCCCTTTATCACAAATAACTTAAGAAGACTGTCTCTGACTTGATTCAGAAAGGTATTTTTATTTAGTGGTTGTCCTTAACCCCTAGAATTCCTATACTTAAGTAGCTTTGGGAAAACGCCAAGGTGAGATGGTGTTTATGCAACAGGAAAGCCTTGAACTCTTGTAGATGAAATCAAGTGGGCTTCTCATACAATGCACTCCTTCAGTCACCAGCTGCTGTCCCTCTCTCCTGTCCTTACCCACTAGTAGCCCTCTTACACATCATGGCTGGAATAGTCATCCTAGAAGTATTCTGAATTTTTTTGTACCCTACCCCAAAATAATGAATTTCTGCAGCCAAGGCAAATGCCTCTTGAATTTTTCATTTAAGTGATGACTTTTCTAAATGGCACAGGTGTCTTCAACAGAATAACCAAATCCAGTTGGGCAAGCCTGCTCCTTGTTGCTCAAACGTGTTTCTCCCTTCCTCCACAATACTTTAAACTTTTAGTTGAGAACAGCCAGTCAGGAGAAATACTAAGTTATTTTCCAGCCTCCCCTGCAGCTGGGTATCCATGTGATTACGTTCTGGGCAATGGAGGCAAGCAGAAGTCTGTGGGACCTTCACAGACCTCCCATTTATTGCTGCTTCCCATCTGCCCTCTTCTTCATCCTGCTGCCTGGGATGGGGATGCTACCCTTAACATCAGAATGAGGGGCTTGCCCCAGGCTGCTGGGGAAGGGGGTGAGACCTGCGGACCCACAACCTGATGACCCAGCTATCACATAGCCTTGGCAAGCAGCTGGCTTCTTGATGACAATGCATTAACTCCACCCTTGCTTAGGCACAGTTATTTGGGGTTCCTCTGAATTATACTACACCAACTATTTACCAAAGTACACTGATTGTGGGAGGAACATAAGACTCAAAATGTGAAAACCCAATTCAGAGCAACTGTCTTGACACAGATCAAACCATCCTAACTGTTAAGGGAACATCTGGATGAGTGACTCAACAGCTTAGAAGTCTAAAACTGAAGGAAGTTTTGAAAAATGATCCAGGCCCCTTGGGACAGCTGGAGTTCGGAGACAGGGAGCAGACGAGGCGAACAGAGCTGGAGCTTGAGCGACAGCCGGCAGGCTGCAACGCGCCTGGAGTCACGGTAGAGGTTAGAAGAAAAGCAGCTACAGAAGGCCGGCGCCGTGTGGGGCACGAGCAGAGCCGCACGGACCCCGACCTGGAGCGGGCCTAGGGCGCCCGCAGGCCTACAGGAGGACAACACAGTCGGCCAGAGGCGCACGACACCTGGCGCGGCACTCAGCCGTACAGCGCCCCGTCCCAGGGCGGCAGAGCCCTTGCGGCACGGCAGGTCGTCGAGCACGGCACCATGGCGGCACGACACTGTCGCTCACCACAGGTCCATCCCTGGCTCTGGCCCTAACAGTGAATCCCTCCTAACTTCCTGAATAATCTGACCTCACTGCAGCTATAAACGAGGTCTAGAGCCAAAATCTAAGTGAAGGTTAAAAGCCCCCAAAGTTTACAAGGGCCTCAGAGACCAACATCCTAAATGTACAGATAGGGAAAATGGGACCCGGAGAAGTGGCGCCCACGGTTAATTCAGGCGGGAGGCAGGGCCAGACCAGGTTTCCGATTTTTGGTTCCCTCTCTCATATTTTTAATATGCAAATTAAATGTTCATTTTTGTTCCTGAACAAGGAAGTTTTTACGTAAAAGTTATATCTTATAAAGTTCCTCAATAAATATGCTATGGGAACTTCGGAAGGAAATCTCTCTTACTTTCTCTAAAACTCAAAAAATTCTTAACTTGCTCTACGTTCCTGAAATTTATCTACAAAGAAAGATTCAAAAGATGCTTCTAAATTAGGGCTACAACTGGCTACAGGGTGCCCCTGTAAAAATGCCAGAAGTCACAGACACTTATTATACAGTACTGCAATGTGCATCAAGTCGTGTCCTGTCCTCTGAGGGTCTGCTTAAACAAGCAAAGACTGAACAACACACGTGCACCAACAAAGGAACAAACAAAACTTTTGCCACTTAAATGTAATCCTCTGTGAACCCAAAGTCCAGCAGTTCTGGAGTTTTACCTGGGATCTTTCTTTCCAAATACTTAATACTGCCAAAAGAGGTGAAGCAAATAAATTGTCCAAAACCAATGACTATGCAAAAAAAAAAAAAAGTATTTAAAGAGATAGCTGCACTAGTTAAAGCAAAAAATACAAGAGTTTGGAGGACAAACAGTTCATACAAGATTTAAAATGAAATAAGATAGCCTATTCAGTTTTTTTAAAATCATTTCTGGATTCCATTTTCCTAAGACAGCAAAGGATTATGGCCTCAAAACTGAGTTGAACTTCATGAGACTGCCACCTGCTCAACCTGTAGAGGATTTACCACCTGAACATGGCATGGATTCACTTTCTCACTGAAGGCTAACAGCATTGCCTGAATTACTTCTTCCCATTCTTTTTGAAGATCCAGGATGAAACTTTTTGCATGAGGCTCATCTATGGATTCAACCAGCTGGCTCATGAGGCCCACTCACTGAGACTGCTACAAGACAGTAAAATCACAGCCCCACCCTCAAGGAATGAGACGAATAAGGGAACTGACAAATAATAGCTAAACATAGTGAGTACTAGGTATAGAAGCCATAGCACAAAAGACACAGCAGAGAAAGGACCAGTAGGAGTTTGGCAGGTGAGAAAGGAAACATATCACAAAGGCCCAGAGGCAGAATATAATGAATGGCCTTGTTGTGGAGGAACCACAAGCAGGTTATCTCTTATAAAGTTCCTTATAAGTTATCTTAAACGTTATCTCTTATAATTTATCTTACACATAAGTAACAGTAGAAGACACATGGGTGACTTTATGTGAGGCAGGTCTCCAGTGGAAATTAATCTGAGACAATGAACAGGAAGGGAGCTCCCTAGAGTTTTGCTTGGGATATTTGCATTTCACAGCCCAAAATAAGTCATCCAAAGTCTCCCATTCTGTTATCTTCTAGTTTCTAACCTGGTGGGGAGTGGGGTGGGGGGGAGGGTTAGTCCTGGGAAGTAATGAAAAGTAACGGTTGATAACACTTAGCAAAGGCAGACTCTGTATCAGAAAATGTCCTGAGCATATATGTCGCCCTTTGAGCACAGTAAGCATGAAGCTGGGTGTTTTACAGAGGCAGAAGCTGAAGTACAAGGTGACAGAGCTGGTCAAGGACAATCTGGAATTGAGTCAGTGTGACCCCAATAAGTCTCCACATCACTGTGTTCGCTGAGAGGACCATACTTCTCTGAAATCTGCCAGCACAAACTGAAATACAGTTAGATCTTTGTCCCTCCCCCCCAGGAAGTCTATCTGGCAGCCACACACCCTCCCTCCAGCCTCTCCAGACATTTTCTGGGCACCTCTTTCCTGTTTGGGGTTGCCCTTGACATCTTAACCAGATCCTACAAGTATAAAAATGTGTTGATAGTTTATTCACTAATGTTTGGTTTTCAGGGGAGTAGGACGTACTTGGAAGGAAAATTAGGCATACATCACCCAATACCTTGCACATAACTCTTTGCTATATAAATTATCAAAATGTTAAACAAACCCTTCTAAACTACAGAGAAAACTAAATGATATAATTAACAGAATGTAGAATATCTGGCATATAATATTGATTTGGTTTCTTTCTTCCCTGCCAACACTTTGTACTGCCACTAGGAATTGTGTATACTACCTGGCACATCCTGGCTCCTATGAGTTGTTGAAGGACAAGTCTAGCACCAAGCCCCAGTGGACCCCCTTCTTACCAACTCACTTCAACATTAAGAGATTTCTATGAATTTAATCAGCTAACCTGATTCTACTAAGCCATACAACAAAGTCACAAGATATCTTAAGAATAATGAATCTTTCTACTTGAGATTATTCTTCAGGGTCATTTAGGGTGAGGACAGAGAGAGAATGCAGATGCTAGCTTGTGAGTTGGCAGTTATCCCAACGATAATTGATAATTTTTTCCTTGACAAGGGGAAGCAAAACTCTTAGTTAGTTTTAGAATTGAAATAGTACATGTTTGGCCTAAAATGTATCATGAGTCAAAGATAACTTTGTGTTTGTTCAGTATACCCTGACCAATAATTTTTAAAATTCCACATTGTAAACTTGTTTTTTCAGGTAAGATAAAGCAAATGAGCTCACTGGAGATGTAATTACAGCTCTGCTTCCTGAAGCCCCCAGTTTTGACGGGACGACTTTGGCGTGCAGGGAAGGACTGAGGCCAGGCCAGCTTCTGAGGGACATGAGCAGGGGAGCACCATGCATCAGGAGACTGGCAGGCTGGCGACAGTCAGAGTGTGCCTCTTGATCTGTGGCTCTACCTTACTAAGAATAAACAAAACCAGTAAAACCAGGACCCAGAAGCCAATGATAATGACTTGGAGGGGAGTGTTACTCTGTCTAGGATCCATCTTGAGAGAGAGTGGCCAGATGATGAGATGAGAGAACCAGCTACACTCGGTCAAAGGTGGAAGGAGAGGAGGGTCAAAGAGGCACATGTCTACCTTTTCTTGATTTTTCCCTCCATACCAAATAATTAGACCTTTTTCCTTTTATGTCCAGTATTAAGAATATAAATTGAAACTGGCAGTGGGGCAAGACAGAATAGAAAACAAGCTGCCAGGAATCAATCTGGCCCAACAGCCATTTTGCATCAGATTTCTAGCACTTCATACTCAAACTATTTGTTTAATCAATCAGTACTTACTGAATCTTTTCTATGTGGAGCATCATTCCAGGAACTTGTATATATCAATGAATAAAACAAAAATTCCAGCATTCATGGGGCATACATTTTAGTAGGCGACAGATGAGCAAAATCTTACTAAGTAAATTCCACAGTATGTTACAAGGTGATATGTGCTGTGGAAAGAAAATAGAGGGCTGGGGGTGTAGCTCACTGGTATGCTGCTTGCCTAGTATTGGTTCAGTTCTAGCACTGGGAAAAAACAAACAAAAAACTACAGGGTAATGAGGCTGAGGAGTACAGGGGCTAGAGAGACTTCCAGCTTTAAATGAGGTGGTCAGGAAATATCTAATAGAGGAGATAGTTATTTCTCAAAGGAGAAAAAGCAGTCATCCGAGCAGGTTATTTGCAGGGCACAACTCTCCAGGGCAAGGGACTTAAAATGGATGGTATTTCCATTATCATGTCTAAGTACTCTTTAATCCTTAATCCTAGTCTTATCAAAAAGTTTAACCTTTTTTATTTAGATCTCAGATCCATTTTGAGATGATTTTTATATGAGGTATGGACCTGTTAATACAGGAAAAAAAACAGAAAGTGGCTGAAGAAACGTCTCAGTGTGGGATCAGAACCCAGTGCACACACGAGGCTTTGTGAGGAAGAGACAGAAATGTGTTCGCTCTGAACTCTCTTTTTTTTTTACCTCACAGAAGCTTTGCTAATGTCAATCCTGTATTCCTTGCTTTGTGATTATGTCACAATCCAGACTTTTCTATTAAAGTCCTATTAGTGCTAAGTGCTACATCAATCCTTGGTACAGAACTTCAGACAGTATCTGTAAGAAGAGATCACATAATAATACTAGCACATGCCATCTGTGTGAGAAAAAGGAGAAAAAGGAAGCACAATGTAGCAGTACAGAATGGGTTGGCCTCTCTACTCCTCCACAAGCCTCTCCTCTTCTCCCACTTAAGGATGACTGGCACCTGCCACGTGCAGGGGCACCCAGCAGCAAATAGGACAGCCAAGAAGCCATAGATCTGGCACAGAAAGACAAGCACATCAACCAGGAAAGCATCAGATACTGACTGCGGTGGTTGCCAGCAGAGACAGAAGACAAAGACAGGGCAGAAAATTCTTCATGGGAAGGAGCTGCCACCTAAAGGGGGCAGGGACCAAGGGGCAAGCAGAGAGGAAACTAGAACAAGGTTTCAAGGTGGAAACAAGCTCTGCTGGTTTAAGAAACAAAGAAAAGGGGATAATATTACTAGCTGAGGGGGAGAGGCAGACAGAGTCCAATCACCCAGTGCTGCCTAAACCGGGGCACAGATATGAAATTTGATTCTAAATGTACAGGAAGTCACTGAAATGAATTAAGCAGAGAAATGACAGTGCTTCACAGATGGAGTTTCTTTGTTTTCCTTCTAGACTACATTCTTTTTTTTAATATTTATTTTTTTGGTTTTAGGTGGACACAACATCTTCATTTTATTTTTATGTGGTGCCAAGGATCGAACCCAGTGCCCTGTGCATGCCAGGAGAGCACGTTACCACTTAAGCCACATCCCCAGCCCCTGGGCTACATTCTTTATTGTAATTATAGCATCTGCTACACAAGCTGAAAGCTCATAAGGTCATCACCAACTTGAGGAAACCAATGAAATAACTGAGGGCTTCCTCCAAGGATCCCGTGACAAGAGCAAGAAATACAGGCAGGACACATCAGGCCATCCACTGCAGGCTAGAGAACCCTGTCCCGAACCGTGGTGTGGAGAACATGAAATGAGGGTGCTGCAGGAGGCAGGCAGGACGCAGCTGGTCCCAGTGAGGGGTCACCAGATCTCCACAGGAACCAGCCCTCCCAGGGTCTTTCCTAAAACAACTTATGACCTCCCACACATGCCTGACGTCCCTGTGAACAATCTCCTTCCTATCAAAACCATTTAGAGGCACAGAGGGTCCAGGACTCTTTGTTGACAATCCTCTGTGTGAAGCTGGGATGGCTGCTTCCTTCATCTTCTAGAAGGCAACACAGCAGAAGAGAGCACATGGAAGAAAGGCCCATCTCACCCCTGCTTGTCCCCCACGGGTTTTGTTTTTATTCCATTTTACATCACCACTGGCCTTTGCTCTCTGGTTCCCAACAGGGCGCTCCCAAACAGGGGCCAAAAACCTCAGAGCATAGAGAAGTAACTCGGTGCCAGTTGACGGTCTCTCTCTTTAGAGCGTCTCTCTTTAGAGCCGTGCTGGTTGTCTGCAGATCTCAGGTCTCAGGGGTGCCGGGGCTGTGCTCCCTCCTTATTGTGATTTGAACAAGTTACAAACTTCCCTTGGCCATGTTTTCTCACCTTTAAAAAGGATAAAACCACTACAGTGACCTCGGAGAATTGTTTTGAAGATTAAAAGGACAACTGCAAAAACAGTTTTATGCATAAACACTCAGGGTACAGCAAATGTCCTCTATTGCTTTTATAATTAGCTCACTGGATGGAGATCTTTATGGGGGAGGGAGGGATTATTGAATGGCATTACTTAACACTTCCTAAGGAAGACAGAGGGGGAAAGCAGGGGATAAATTTTGTGTTGTGGCCAATGGTGGACATAAATAGTTCTGCCAATAACAAATGGGTGAGAAGAAATAAGTTGTAAACTGATCCTGTTCCCCAGCCCCCAGTCCTCTACCTACAGAGGGACTAGAGCTGTTCTGTTTCAAACAGGCTGTATCCCCAGCCAGCCAGGAGGCACCCTTGACTGAACCTGGAAGGTGTAAGGTCACCTTCCCTCTTCCTCTCAGTCTCCACCCCACCCCTAATATACACCCAACTTCTGACCCTCCCCAGCATTAGTGCTGGTCGGAATGCCATTATCTTGTCATGGGCCCAACTAGAGACAAAATTGTACGGATAGCAGAAAGTAGCTTCTACCATCACCCGCAGAGGTCAGCTCTCTGACACCTCTGAAGCCATTTGACAATAGGCTGCACAGGCCGGATTCTATGTGGCCAGCAAAAACTTGAGTTTGCCCCACCCAATCTTTAACTCATTCTCTTGGTTCTCATGTTAGAATTGAGCAAAAGGCACAAGAGGCCAGTTAATAAATACACTTAAGTGTATACTCCCAAGGAAACTAAGTATAAAAGTAATAGAAAAAGTACAACATACTTGATTAAGAAAGACGGCATGGCTTTGAGCCACCGCTAATGAGATTCCCGTTCAGTTTTCCATCCCCTCAGGCCACTTTTCTGATTTGGCTTTGGCCCTTAGACAGGGAAATGGACTGGTGCTGGTAATGATGGCCAATTTTTTCATAGGATGGGGCAAGGTATTTTGTGTTGTTGCTGCACTTTTAAGATAATTTTTATGCTAAAGATGTTAAAATTTTTTTTCCATATATTTCCCCAAAAATATTCAAGTAATTTAGGAGAAAAGGTGGCTGAATCACATCAGAATCAAGTTTCTCAGTTACTAGGAGAACTAAGACCCAGGGAAACAAACCTGCTGGCGAGTCACAGCCTAGGGAGCCTTGGTCATATGCACCCAGAAACCCCACCCAAGATTCGCCATAAGGAGGCAATCACAGATGGGAAACTACATGGCAAAATTCACATGAGAGGAGTGGTCACCTGAGTATGACCATCTACATAATGAGGAGGCAGCCAGGAAGGTTATGATCATTGAGGTGGAATGGCATCCTCAACACAGCCTTCAGATTCCAGATCGGTATGGAGAATATCTGTGTCTATGTTAAACATTTCATGAGCAAGCATGTGTGCACAGAACTGTCTGGAAAGAGCTTACCAAACTGTTCAAGGCAGCTGCTTCTGGGAAGTGGAATTCTGAGCAGCTTTGATTTTCTTCTCTGTACTTTTCCACATCATCCATTTCCTTACAAGGAGCATGTATTCCTTTTTCCAAAAGCATAAAGTTGTACATTTAAAAGCTCCAGAAAAGGGATGATTTCCCATTATGCATAGCACATATTTTGGGGAAATCATGTTTCAGGTGGATATTTGTATTCTGAATTATTTCTTTTACTGGTGAACACTATAATTCCTGAGAAGTGCTGGTGATGAATCCTAGGCTCTCCTGCATGTCAGCTCTCTGACACCTCTGAAGCCATTTGACAATAGGCTGCACAGGCAGGATTCTATGTAGCCAGCAAAAACTGAGTTTGCCCCACCCAATCTTTAACTCATTCTCTTGGTTCCCATGTTAGAATTGAGGTAAGTGCTCTACCCCTGAGCTACAGATCCAGCTTTAAAACTTTAAAGTTTTGTTTAAACAAAATAGAGTCATTTGAATGCCTCTCTTTACATACTTTTTCAAGTATTTCCACACATACACTTCTCCCAGTGTTCCCAGACTTGAGGTAGGCATGGGTGACAGAACAGTCCCTGCTCCATGTTCACATTCCCAAGGAAAGTAATTTGGGAACTACCTACCTTGCTCAAGTTCTCTTCGAGAACCCTGAGACCAGGGCAGTTTTCCTAACCCCAGTTCAATACCTTCTCATGAATACTGAGTGCCACAAGGGTCGCTCAGACCCCACTTAACTAAAAAGGCACTTAGCAGTTGTCTTCCATGGTTTGGAGGGACTTGCAGGATAATAGATACCCACAGAAAGTAGAAAGTAGGGTATTCCCTGATTTATCCAAACTGGCTAAAATAACCTGTTTACACTTCCTTATTTACAATTTTCATCCACTTTAAAGATAACCAAAAAGCAAATGTTACCAGTCTCAAGTGGTTTTTGTTGTTGTTGTTTTGTTTGTTTTTTCCTGTTTCAAAACAAAGTAGCAAAGTAGCCTCTTGGAACCTCTCCTCAAATGTAGCAATGGTTCACAAAAAGTTTTAAAAATAAAATATAACACAGATAACATAGAACAGACTCACAGGTTCACATTCTCAAGGTGGCCATTGAGATGTGATTTTGTCACCTGTTTACCCAATATGTCTAAGCCATTGTTACCAACAATCCCTGAATATTTACCTCCTGTGGACTTCATATTAAGCCAAACTATGTATCTTAAATAATAATTAATAATATTCCATTTTATACTCAAAGGCACATGTAGCAATGGCAGCTTTTATAACATGAGAATCAGAATCCTATCAAACTTCCTTGTAAAAAGCAAAACATTTAGTATTTTAGCCCTAAATATGATAGCCCTATCAAGGGTAAAAAGATATGTGTCCTTGTGATTTTCAGAAGTAGAGGTATGAATCTTAAATATCACACTCTTGTCCTGGATCTCAGGGACACTCAGAACCCTTGGTCTATGCAAGATAGACAGAGACCTTCCACAGAAAATAACACAATGTGAAGTTCCTACAATAAAACCTGTTGAAAACTCTAAACTCAGACAGGAGTCAACAGCTTTTGCCATCAAAAGAACTTTCAAGTCAGCTACAAGACTCAGAATCCCAGGATTGCTACACAATGTTCCATAGAAACGAGTTTCCATTTTTAAAATAAAGGGAGGGGAGAAAACTTGCTTTATAAACATTTTCAGGGAGGTATTTCCTTCACAAGTTAAATACCCCTTTACCTAGTATAACTGTTATTACATGAAGTTTTCTTTTCTCCCTTCCACAGCTCTTGGAAAACTGAATAAATGCTGCTGCCCTAATTACAGAAGAGGATATACAAAACTTTTTTTTTTCCCCTCGTGGCTCTAATATTTAAGTTTTCATTTCATGAAACTGTTCCTTAAAATTCTAGAATCATTAACCTAGCTAATAATATAATCAGATAAGCCAAGACTTGATTATTTATAAATATAAACTAGATGTCAGGGCTGAAAAAAAAATCTTTTAGTTCAAAATAGGTAGGCAATAAGGCTCCTAATCTGGTCAGCAGGTATCAGACAGTAACCAAACACCTGCTATTTAAACTGCCATTACCAATCAGCTCACCCTCCCTCTTAGCTTTCTGTCCCTCCCCCTAAACAACAGAACAGCTTTATTCCAGGACAGAGTTCACATTGCCCAACAATTAAACATCAACATGTGTTCCTGGCCAGAGAGATAATTTTTATAATATTCTCCTGTTCCCACATCATCTGCCAGATTTACACTGTTACCTACAAGATGTATGTTAAACACAAAGCCATATATGATGCTGCGGAAATAAAATCATAGCCAACATTAACCCCTATTGAGGCAGGAGTAATAAATGAATACAACACCTGCCAATGAGGAATGTGTTTACTACGCATGGTTTTGTTTAATTCTCATCATAACCACATGGAGTAGGCATACAATCATCTCTTAATTTCACAAATGAGGAATCTGAGGCACAGAGAAGGTAAGCAGCAGGAGACTTCTGACATTACACCCCAAGTTTTCTCAACAGGATGTGGGACATGAATTTAACCCTGACAGAAATGGAAACAGCCAGGAGAAAGCTTGTTCATAGGGACAGGTGAATTAAGAGTATATGAGGGCTGTGGCTGTGGCTCAGTGGTAGAGCACTTGCCTAGCAAGTTTGAGGCACTGGGTTCGATTCTCAGCACAATAAATAAATAAATAAATAAAATGAAGTTCTATCAGCAGCTTAAAAAAAAAAGTATATGAGACAAATGACATGCCTGAGAGTTTGTTTCAGAGGCAGGAAGTCCCTGCCAATCATATCAGATAAATTAGGGAAGATAGAATATTCTTTAGTTAACAGGCTTCATGAAATTTCTGGAGCTTAAGTGTGGAAAAATGGGAAAAGGTCAGGGAAAAGGGGAAGAAAGCCAGACATTATGGGCTCTTTTCTCTGTTTTCAAGTTAGGTCTGAGATTAAACAGCTAACAAAATAATGGAAATTGGAGGAGGGGTCTAGGGAGAAGGGAACTATCCAGCACAGTGAAAAAGAAGATGCATGTCTGTGTTTAAGACATGATCAGGTGCAGGAAGCAAACCTGGAGAACCCTAGAGGCCTGGTATTCCCAGAGAGAAGCCTGGAGGCCATGGCCATGCTGATGGGTAGAAAGCCAGTAATAGGACACTGCAAGAAGTAAGAAAGTGTCACAGAAAGGAAAAACAAAAACAGGAAATGGTAAAGCATCCACAACAGGCAGAATCGGGAGGTCAACAGATCCTGATCCAAGATCAAAAGATCCTGTTTGAGGAAAGGTATAAGTAAGTTAGAATGGTTTCAAGAGCATCAAAACACTCGCTGTATCTTAAAATCTCAGAATTCCACATCCCATGAAAGAAATGAAGAATAGAGATGCATGTGGAGACTGAGTCACAGAACCTGATGTCCTCAGGCAGGACTGTTAGTTCAGAAACTGTAAGGGCAAACACACTCTGTAGCTCCTCAGAGGGGAGGACAGACACACAGATTAGATTCCACACTCTAAACCACTTCTAACTAAATCAGAACACTATTTTATCTTCAAATACTCTACCAAATAACAACTGAAGAATAAAATAACTTACCAAGAAATATCAACTTCAACCATTCTTAAAAGAAGACTTTTTTGTTTGTTGTTTTAAATTTTTAAAATATTATCTGCAAAACAAAAGTCCCTTGGTGCAAATTGTAATCCTGCTAAAATCAGCCCCCCCACACCAAAAAAGAAAAAAAAAAACCTGAATAATCCATATCTCTAAACATTCTCATTTATTGTGTTGGGAGGGGATGGGGAAGTGTTCTGATTCAACCTGCCATCCAGAGACAAAAACAGAGGTAGTAAAGACAATTACCAGAAACGCCCCTTAGATTTTACAGCAAAAACTATACTATAACGCAGTGAATCCAATCAAAGAGATGTCGTCCTTTAAGTTAAGCAAAGTGACTTTACAATTCCCCACGTTGCTCAAGGATCAAGTCCCCCTGGCAGACTTTACAACTCTGCCTATCTCCTTGGTATTCCCAAAACCAAACGCCAGAGTCCACCTCTCGCTTCAGGAGTCACACCTTGAACCTCACTGACAAGTAAGAACCTGGGGTGAGGTGAACCGTACTAAGCCCCTCCCAGGTGAAGACGGTGGGTGTAGGCATGGAGGGTAAAGTGGAACTGCGGGTGTAGGAGAGAAGAAGGCCAGACCGCACCCCTGCCTCTGACCCCAGGACCCCTTCTGAAGATCCCACAGCTCTCTGGGTAGGTGGTCTCCAACGGGCTGGTACCTGAAGCTCACTCCGGGAATAACACTGGTTGGTGGACCTTTCCTAGATGGGGATCATTCTATTAAAAACACTTGAAAATAAAAGGGGATCTTTAAAATTTCTTGCGTAGCTGCGCCCTCTCCTAGGAAGTAGGGGTCCAGGCCACTACGCAGGGTCTCCGGAGCCAGTCCCCGCCCAACAAGTGCTCCAGCCCACACGGCGGGCTACTGAAAAGGCTCGCGTGGCTGCTCCTCGGGGTTCTCCGAGGTGCGCGCACAGATGTGCAAACAGGATCGCAGGTGTGCTGCCGCGGGACTCGCTCCCAGGTGTGCACTCACTCGGGGCGCAAACCCAGCGGAGTACACTCAGGCGCAGGTACAAGTGTGCAGTCACGGGGAGCGCTCCCAGGTGCGCACGCACACAAGCGCACTCGGGGTGCAGACGCGGACAGCGCTTCCAGGTGTGCGCACGAACGTGCGCACTCAGAGGCAGACGGGGAGTCCACTCGGGAGAGCAGATGCAAGTGTGCAATGAGTGTGGGGAGCGCTCCCCGCGTTCACACTCGGGGGCAGACTGGGCCGCGTCGCTGCGAATAACAGGTTACGCCAGGGAACCCCAAACCCCGGACTCGGTCCCCGTGCCCCGGACGTTCGCGCCTTTCCTACTGACCTCTTCCAGAAATTTAGTCAAGTCGTACACCTTGTGGTGCAGGATCACCCAGGTGCTTTTGCTGTTGTTGTGCTTCTGGATCTCTTCCAGGGTGTAGTACTTCACAGCCTTGTCCGACTGCTCGGCCATCACGTACGAGTCGAGCCTCCAGGCCCTGCTCACACAGCCGTCACGGGTGGAACACTCACAGCGTCTCATGCAGCTCCGCTCGGGACATTCCCGGAGCTCCCGGGCCGGGTGCCCCGGAAGGGGCGGAGGCGCAGCGGAGGAGGCGGGCGGCGCACGGCCTCCGAGGACTGGCCGGCTTGCTTGTCACTCAAGAGGCCTCGCCCTCTGCCGACGCCCTCCACCACCCCGAGCGTGCGCCCGCCCGTCGCGCGAGTGTTGATTGGCTACAGGAGGCGCCTTTCGCAATCACCCGCTGCTGGAGCGCGCGAGGAGGGCGGGGCTTCGCTGAATCTGCGCAGAGGCAGCGGGAAGGGCTCCTGGGCGCGTCCGGCTCCGCGCGGTGGGGCCAGGAGGGCCAGGCGCAGCGTTCTCAGCCCCGAGAGGAGAGGGAAGGTAGTGTTGGGCCGCGCAGACTGCACCGAGTCAGCCCTGGGGCCGCCCGTTTGTTGGTACCCAAAATAGCAATGCTTCTGTCCACAAAGTGGACGTCGTGGGGAAACTTGTTAACAAGCACAGATGTGAAGGAGAGCTCTGGACGTCTTCAAAGAAAAAAGAAGTTGCATGGCTTCCCTCAATCATGTGTTTTCCCAAATAAACTTCACCATAGTTTTACTTCCCTAACCTCCACGGGGAAGTGGGCCGGGTTGGAGGATGAGGTTTGGGTTACCTCATTCTCACAGGATAGCAATTCAGGGGGGAGAAGTTTCTCTGCTGTTCATCAGTGACTTGGCAAGGACTTGTCTCAGTCTCTTATCTGTCTTATCTCAACTGTGCTGTCCAGATAAGACCTAAATGATGAACAGCACTTCGAACAGTCTATAATATTTCCCCAGCTTGGCCCTCCACTGCCACTCTTGATGGGAGGTAAAATATCACACATGAAGGACTACAAATGTTTGCGAGAGAAAAAACAAAAATAGAAAATTCCAGGATATTCAAGTCTTCTGGTAGTTTAGACCTTTTCAGCAATAGCAGTTGTTATGTCCACAGTCCAGTTGTGCCAGGGTAGTGGGGTAGGCTGTGAAAAGGCCAAAGACAATGCCCGAAAGACAGTATGGGAGACAGACAGACAAAGCTTAGGAGAGATTAGTGACTGCTTCAAGAAGAGTGCTGTGGCTGCAGGATGAACAGATAGCATCTTCATCCCTCGGGGCACTTTCCTAGGTAGTGCCTTTTTCCCAAACATCACCACAAATTGTTCAGCAAGACAATCCTTTCTGCAGTTTCCTCAGTCTGGCATCAGTTCCCACTTTGAGAGGAGTTTTATATGTTAGTCTGCAGAAGCAGTGACAACAATATTAGCTTGCTTGAATGAACTACATTCCAAGGAGCACCTATCCTGGTGTACTTGCAAGAAAGTAGCTTTCCTACAGGTGACATTTGCCTTGTTCCCAGTGTGCATAAAAGAAAGCTTAGAGTCCTGCAAGATAGGATTGCTCTCATTGTTCCTTTAACTTGACTAGGCTTTTGAGAACAGAAAGGGGGTGTGCAAAGACATGGTGTTTTACTGTCCCCTTTTCTTTAGAGATGCAAAAGAGAGCAACACAAGAGGTTGCATATGTGGGCCATCCTCCCAGGAGGGTCTCAGAGGTCGCTGCACATATTAGGTGCTTGGTGATTATTAGTTTTCCCCCTAACATACCTGTCCATAGGAATATGTGCCCACTGAAAAGAAAACAGTGCTCAAAGCATTTCAAAATATTTACGTTTTTTTCCCCCACAAGCCAATATTTCCAAGTGTAACATTCTGTTGTTCAGGAAATATTTCTAAGTACTATATGTGGCTAAAAGAAAGTAAATTATTTGTACTACCCTCTAATCAGTTGTAGTTCATATATTTGAATGTTTTACTTCACATTAACCAACAAAAACTATGTAAGAATAATTTCCAAGGAAGTTCTGTACTTTTTTTAACCTTTGATTTTTAACACAACTTTAGGTTCACAGGAAGTTGCAAATATAGCAGAGAGGTCCTGTGTCCCTTCTCCCAGTTTCCCGCAATGATTCATGTTGATGCAACTGTAGTTCAACATCAAAGTCAGAAAATTGACACTGGTACAGTGTACACGCATTGTTCCACCCCGCTTGAGGATTTACGTAGGTGTGTATCACTACCACAATCAAGCTACAGAACTGTCCCATCACCACCAGGCTCCCTTAGTGCTATCCCCTATAGTCACAATCACTTCTTTATAGGTTTCATGTGACCTTTTTATTTCTCAAGGATCAATGGGTTATGCGTGTGGCAAAATGGTCCCCTTGGACATCCACAAGGTCACCCACTCTCTTCACGCCTTGCACTCCGACATCACGTCTCCGAGGCCTTCCTGACCACTTTACTAAATACACACAGTGGCCTCTAACAGCACTTCAGGCTTGTCTCCCAGGCACCCTTACCATCTTCCATACTAAGACTTCTTTCATTCATCCTCCTTCTTGTCCCTCCAAACCCCTGTCTTCCTAAATTTCTGCCCGCGTATTGCACGGCAAGGGAATGGGTGACAGAGGGGTGGGCTGCTGAGAGCTGGAGGGGGGGCTGCTGGGAGCTGGGGGGGTCTGCTGAGAGCACGGGGCCTGCTGGGAGCTGGGCGGGGGGCGCTGCTGAGGGCTGGGGCGGGGGGCTGCTGGGAGCACCAGGCCTGACAGGAAAGCAGGTCAGCTGGGAGCTGGGGGGAGTCAGCTGAGAGTGATGCCTGCTGGGAGTGCGGGGCCTGCTGGGAGCTGTGGGCGGGTGGGGATCCGCTGAGAGCGCGGGGCCTGACAGGCCTGATGGGAAAGCAGGCTGGCTGGGAGCATGAGGCCTGCTGGGAGCGCAAGGGCCACTGGGAGCTGTAGGGGTTGTGAGGAATCTGGTGAGAGCACAGGGCCTGGCGGGGAAAGCAGGGCCTGCTGGGAGAAAATACCTGACAGGAGCGGGGAGCACCAGGCCTGACAGGAAAGCAGGTCAACTGGGAGCTGGGGGGAGTCAGCTGAGAGCAGTGCCTGCTGGGAGTGCAGGGCCTTCTGGGAGCCAGAGAGGGGTGTGGAATCGGGGCCTGGCGGGAAAGCAGGGCCTGCTGGGAGAACACACCTGACAGGAGCACAGGGCCTGCTGGGAGCTGGAGAGGAGGGGGGAATCTGGTGAGGGCGCGGGGCCTGCTGGGAGAACACACCTGACAGGAGCACAGGGCCTGCTGGGAGCTGGAGAGGAGGGGGGAATCTGGTGAAGGCGCGGGGCCTGCTGGGAGAACACACCTGACAGGAGCACAGGGCCTGCTGGGAGCGGAGAGGAGGGGGGAATCTGGTGAGGGCGCGGGGCCTGCTGGGAGAACACACCTGACAGGAGCACAGGGCCTGCTGGGAGCTGGAGAGGAGGGGGGAATCTGGTGAGGGCGCGGGGCCTGCTGGGAGAACACACCTGACAGGAGCACAGGGCCTGCTGGGAGCTGGAGAGGAGGGGGGAATCTGGTGAGGGCGCGGGGCCTGCTGGGAGAACACACCTGACAGGAGCACAGGGCCTGCTGGGAGCGGAGAGGAGGGGGGAATCTGGTGAAGGCGCGGGGCCTGCTGGGAGAACACACCTGACAGGAGCACAGGGCCTGCTGGGAGCTGGAGAGGAGGGGGGAATCTGGTGAAGGCGAGGGGCCTGCTGGGAGAACACACCTGACAGGAGCACAGGGCCTGCTGGGAGCTGGAGAAGAGGGGGGAATCTGGTGAGGGCGCGGGGCCTGCTGGGAGAACACACCCCACAGGAGAGGCCCCTGAGGGTGACCAGTAGGGTGCTGAGGAGGAAGGCGCTAAGGTGTGCTGTCCTGTTTCCAGGGAGGCAGGGCAGGGCGAGGCAGCCATGTACCCTGCTGCATGGGGCCTGGGCTGGTTGGCCCCCGGGACAGCCCACCAGCTTCACTGCCCTGCAGGGGGCGGAGGACAGGCTCCCTCCCTAAGCCCGGGTGCAGGGGGCTTTCCTTGGAATTGCGGGGTCCCTTAAAACAAATCAGGCTGGAAGAAGCTCTTGGGGCCTCCCCAGTTCCCCTGCCTCAGGGGAGCAGGAGCCGGGTTTCAGCTGCCGAAGTCCCCAGGACCACCTAGGGGACTTACCTGATGGGACCAAGCAGCCACACTTAGGTTTCTGGGCCAGTGTGTTTACTGTCCTTAAACAGGGACAGTCCTGTGATGCTAAGTGGGAAGTGCTGGGGTCCAAGCTGCCTTCTGCCACCTGGGAAAGTCGGGTGGACAGCACTCACACTCCCTTTCTCCGCACTCCGCCTGCACTGCCAAGGTGTGAATTAGGACAGCAGCCCCAACAGAGATTTCAGACCTTTCCTTTCATCACAAAGTGAAGAATAATATATTCCTCAGACTCCTCAGCCTCGAATTGCTTTACAGAGATAAACGATTTTGTTTCCTGAAAACCAAACAAATTTGAAATGAAAGTTAAGATTAGCCTGGACTTGTAGAAGGAATTTATTAAATAATATGGTAGAAGCATTGCAAGAACCTAAATAACCTGGTGTTTGTAGTATTTCTACTTAAGTTACTGAGTTTGTGGTACGAAACTAACAGGTTTTAAAAACTCTGGGTTAGCTTGAGATGTGATGAAAATGTTCAAAATGTATTGCATTGGTAGTTGGACAACTCTGAAGATAGTAAACAAAAAGGAATTGGGGCACTTTAAGTAGGTGAATTTATGTTGTGGGAATTATATCTTAACATGTAGCAAAAAATTTTAGAAAAATCACTAGAAAACCTTAAAAGTAAAATGTTGGTAATATATAACTGATTAAGTTTGCTAATTTTGTTATCTTTTTCTAACATGACATCAGCTACATGATGAGTTGGTATTGAAACCCTGTTGGTGAAGTTATTTACTTCACCAACTTACTACCTTTTTATTACTGTTTTCTTTAAGGGTCTGATTGCTGAGACACATAGTCAACAAGAAGATATGAATGAATCTAGGCAGCAGTCACTGTTCTTCATGACACTTCCAGATTTGCACAAACTCTGTGCTGTCCAGATAATATTGAGTAACAGGATGGCAGATACTGAGATTAGGAGTACACAAATGAAGATGTGCAGGTAAAAAATACATCATCTAGGTCAAATGGTGGTTCCATTCCCAGCTTTCCAAGGAATCTCCATACTGTTTTCCATATAGGCTGCACCAATTTGCAGTTCCACCAGCATTGTATGAGTGTACCTTTTCCCCCACATCCTTGCAACTACTTATTGTTATTTGGGCTCTTAATAGCTGCTATTCTGACTGGAGTGAGATGAAATCTTAGAGTAGTTTTGATTTGCATTTCTCTAACTGCTAGAGATGTTGAACATTTTTTCATATATCTATTGATTGTGTATCATCTTCTGAGAGGTGTCTGTTCAGTTCCTTGACCCATTTATAGATTGAGCTATTTGTTTTTTGGGTGTTTAGTTTTTTGAGTTCTTTATATACCTTAGAGTCGTGCTCTGTCTGATGTGTGAGGGGTAAAAATTTGCTCCCAAGATGTAGGCTCTCTTTTTACCTCACTGATTATTTCTTTAGCCGAGAAGAAGCTTTTTAGTTTGAATTCATCCCATTTATTGATTTTTTTATTTTAATTCTTGTGCTATAGGAGTCTTATCAAGGAAGCTGGGCCCTACTTTTTCTTCTAATATGCGCAGTGTCTCTGGTTTAATTCCTAGGTCTTTGATCCATTTTGAGTTGAGTTTTGTGCAAGGCAAGAGAGAGAGGGGTTTAATTTCATTTTGTTGCATATGGATTTCCAGTCCTAGCATCATTTGTTAAAGAGGCTGACTTTTCTCCAGTGTTATGTTTTTGGCGCCTTTTGCCAAATGTTTTCTCTGATATAAGGAGGCTGATTCATAGTGGGATTGGGAGGGGGATCATGGGAGGATTAGACAAACTCTAGATAGGGCAAAGGGGTGGGAGGGAAAAAGAGGGGCCATGGGGGTAAAAATGATGGTGGAATGAGATAGATATCATTACCCTAAGAACATGTATGAAGACACAAACTGTATGAATATACTTTATATAGAACTAGAGATATGAAAAATTGTACTCTATATGTGTAATATGAATTATAATGCATTCATATATATATAACAAATTAGAATAAAAAATTTAAAAATACATCATTTGAAAAAGTTTTTAAAACTTTTTAATCACATAGGAGTCATTGTAGAAGTTTCGTCCTTTAAAGCAAAATATTCATTTAATCTGTATATATAATTTTAAAATAAAGGAATTCGTTTTGACAGGGTATGTGGGATTACATTTAAGGAGGGATTCAAAATACTTCAGATGTAACGTACTGTTAAGTTTTTATATTTGTGACCTCTTATGTGCTTTTTTTAAAATTTAAAATCTGTACACACATTCTTGAATTAAATTATATTCCTCAAAAGTTAGAGATACTAGTACATATTAATATTCATCCTTTTATAGTTACATGTTTAAATACTTTTTGCAAATCATATGACATATATAATGTATAACTATTATACATAGTAAACATTTATAGTAGTCTTTACAGGGCACTTAAAGGTACTATAAACAGAACAAGAATAATTTCTTAATTTTCAAGTCAATAAAAGATACTGAAGAGTATTTCTTCAAGAGTTTTCTTGAATATTTGACCCAGGATAGTCTTTGAAAACAGCTCAGTTGAAGCCTAAAGTATGATCCATAGTAATTGAGGACCCATCTTGTATTAATTCCTTAAATGATTTGAGGTACTTAAAGGATTCATAGAATACATGAGAAGATTTTATCTTTAAATTAATTCCCTTTAAACAAATTTTCTTTATATGCAGATTTCCAGGGGCAAGAAGTGAGGTATTCCTCCATTTTCCTCTCATTTACAAGACTTTGCTCCCCATTATGTTTTCCCACCCAAGTTCATCAAGGAGCCTATAACTTTCTACTTATGTGTAATTTTATGATACTATTGAGGACTTAATTGTGACCCCTTTGGGAAATAGGTGGAAAAGTGAGATTTTATGCTGTTTGCCCTTGAATTGCAGACAGCAATGCCCATAGATTGGGGCTGTCTTAACTTGCCCACCCACTAATGTCAACCTGGAACAGCAAGCAGAGACCTGGCTATATTAGATAATGGCAGGCCTTGTACCCGTTTCATGTGGGTTCCAACAAATATGAAGCCAACAGAAATAGGTTGGCCCATTTTGTATTTTGAGATAACCTCATACACATACTCATGGTTATCTAAATTAGTATTTTTGTAATGATTAGTAATGTTGAAATTTTCAAATTTCCATCTGTATTCCTTTTCCTGTTTTCTTTTTTTGGCCATTGAAACAGGATTACTGATAATAATTTGAATTATGATGATTTTTGTTGTAAGGCCAATTTTTTTTCCCTGTTGAAAACTAAACTGAATCCACTATCTACTTCTTTCCGGCTTGGGAAGAATTTCACTTTTGAAGGAAAATAATATTGTTAATAGTTGTAATTTGGAAGTAACTGCTAACTTCACTGATAGGTGAATCCTTAAAGACTTTTATTAATGAATTTAGTGCCCTGTACTCACCATTGCTTCCGGCCATCCCCAGCCCCACAAAAAAGGAAAGTAGAAGAAACAGGAGTTAAAAGAGAGATTCTTCACAATGTTTAGACATTTTCAAGTTGACATGGGACAAAAATGGAATTTTGAAAAAGGAAATTAGATTCACAAATGAAAGAGATTGGGAAATTCGGATTTAGGAAAAACTTCTCAGATTAATATCAGCATATAAAACTTCATAATTCTCTAATTCACATATTGGCTGAGTCCCTACAATGTTTAAGGGTTCAAGGTATTACTTGTGGGGAGTGATATAGAAATCTTAATACCTTCCTTTCCTAGAAGAAATCAAATATTAACTAAGTAGATTTCCTATATATTCCAATAAAGTAAAAGTAGTAAGAAAGCCTACTTTGTAAACTGTGATCAAATTCACTGTGAAATTAATACATTTCTTATCCACAGGCAATTGCTGTTTTTGCATGAAGATATTCTTACATCACCTGTGCCTGGGATACTAAACCAAATTTGGGTGGTGATGGCGGTTGGTATTACTAATTAGTGGGAGTAAAATTGACAATTACTTAAGTGTCATAGCTGAATTTGAAGATTAAGCACTCTATGTTGTAGTTTGCTCACACCAGCAACAGACTAACTTTGATATACCTGATGTTTAAAGTCCATTTTTGTGATTCTAACTTACTATTTAGTTTTCTCTGTCATAAATGCTAAAATAAAGACTATTAACAAATAAAACAAATGCATAGTACAAATTTTAAGATAGTAAAGGCTTAATACCTTTCATCATATTTTACTAGTTATGCCTAATATAAAGGAAGAAGTCTTCATTTCAATAAATCAACTATATATAAAGAACTCAGATCAATATTGCTTTCAATTTAGAAATTAAATATTTTGTATCAGTTCATTTTTTATTGGAGCATTATAGTTATACATAATATTGGGATTCATTTTGACATATTTATACATGTATATAACATAATTTGATCAATTTCATTCCCCAATACCACCCTTTCATCCCTCCTCCCTACCTCTGTACCTGTTCCTCTTCTTTACTGGTATCCCTTCTATTTTCATGAGATTCTTTCCCTATTTTTTTTTCACTTTTGATCTCTGCCTTTCATGTATGAGAGAAAACATGACCATGACTTTCTGAGTCCCATTTATTTTGCTTAATGATGCTTTCAGTTTCCATCTGTTTTTCAATCAATAAATGGGCCAAGGAACTAAACAGACACCTCTCAGAAGATGATACACAATCAATAGATATATGAAAAAATGTTCAACATCTCTAGCAGTTAGAGAAATGCAAATCAAAACTACTCTAAGATTTCATCTCACTCCAGTCAGAATAGCAGCTATTAAGAGCCCAAACAACAATAAGTAGTTGCAAGGATGTGGGGGAAAAGGTACACTCATACAATGCTGGTGGAACTGCAAATTGGTGCAACCAATATGGAAAACAGTATGGAGATTCCTTGGAAAGCTGGGAATGGAACCACCATTTGACCTAGATGATGTATTTTTTACCTGCACATCTTCATTGTGTACTCCTAATCTCAGTATCTGCCATCCTGTTACTCAATATTATCTGGACAGCACAGAGTTTGTGCAAATCTGGAAGTGTCATGAAAAGACCTAAGTCAAAATTAGAGAAGAAAAAGGAGATACAAAGACATTTCTGAAATTCAGAGGATTGTTACAGAATATTTTGAAAACTTGTTTTTGCAATAAGTTGGATATGGGAAACCTAAACACACCAGCAACAAGGAATAAGAAGATTAAAACAACAATAAAAAGCCTTTCAGAAGATTAAAACAACAATAAAAAGCCTCTGAGAAGGAGATGAAAAAAACTACCCATTTACAATAACCACAAAAAAAAAAAGATACTTGGGAATCAACTTAATGAAAGAGGTGAAAGATCAATACAATGAAAACTACAGAACCCTAAAGAAAGAAATCAAAGAAAACCTTAGAAGATGGAAAGATTACCTTGCTCTTGGATAGGCAGAACTAATATTATCCAAATGACCATACTACCAAAAGCACTATACAGATTTAAAGCAATTCTGATCATTCAAAATAGCCTCAAAAACAAAACAAACAAAAAAACTGGGAATAAATCTAACCAAAGAGCTAAAGACCTCTCCGATGAAAACTATAAAAAAATGAAAAAAGAAGTTGAAGAAGACACAAGAGTATGGAAAGATCTTCCGTGTTCTCAGATAGGCACAATTAATATTGTTAAAATGGCCACACTAACAAAACCAGTATACAGATTCAATGTAATCCCTAACAAAATACCAACATCCTTCTTCAAAGAACTAGGGAAAAAAAAAGTTGTATAATTCACTGGGAAAGAATAAAGGACCCCGAATAGTCAAAACAATTCTAAGATAAAAAAAAATACTTGATTTCAAATTACACTACAGAGTTATAGTTACTACAGAAACTACACGGTACTTGTATAAAAACAAACAACATAGACCAATGCTTCAGAATAGAAGATGCAAAACCAAACCCACCTAAATAAAGTGGGTTACCTTGACAAAGATGCCAAAAACATACATTGGAGAAAAGATATCCCTTTTAACAAATGGTGCTGGCAAAACTGATTACCATGTGAGATTTCTGTAATATGTTTACCATATATAGAAGAATGAGACTTTTCTATCTCCCTGCATAAAGGGCAACTTGAAATGGACCAGAGACCTAGGAATTAGACCAGAAAATATGCAATTCCTAGAAGGAAATGTGGGGTCAATACTCCAGCCTATAGGCCCAGGCAATGACTATCTCAGTAGGAATCCCATAGCTCAGAAAATAATGCCAAAAATTAATAAATGGAATGAAGTCAAAAAGCTTTTGTACAGCAACGGAAACAATTAAGAATGTGAAGAGAGAACCTACAGAGTGGGAAAAAATTTTTGCTAGCTACTGTTTAGATGGAGTATTAATATGAAGAATATATAAAGAACTCAAAAAACTTAGCACCAAACAAACAACCCAATCAATAAATGGGTAAATGAACTTCACAGACACTTCTCAAAAGAAGAAATAGAAATGGTCAAAAAATATTAAAAATGTTAAACATCTTTAGTAATAAAGGAGAAACATATCAAAACTACACTGAGATTTTATCTCACTCCAGTTAGAATGGCAGCTATTAAGAATACAAAGAATAATATATGCTGGGAGAATGTGAGAAAAAAAAGAACACTTCTGAACTGTTGGTGGAATTGTAAATTAGTATAACCACTATGAAAATTGGTATGGAGTTTCCTCAAATGACTTAGCTATACCACTCCTTAGTATTAATCCTAAGGAATTAAGTCATCAAACTATAGCAGTACATGCATACCCATATTTATAGCAGCATAATTCACAGCATTGAAACTATTAAATCAACCTAGGTGTTCATCAATGGATCAATGGATGAAGAAAATGTGGTATATATACATAATGGAGTTTTATTTAGCCATAAGGAAAAATGAGATTATGTAATTTGCAGGAAAAGACTTGGAACTTGAGAACATTATGTTAAATGAAATAAGCCCAAATCAGAAAGTCAAGGATCATATGTTTTTTTCTCATATGTGGAAGTTAAAGAATAAAAAGGAAAAGAAAATGGTTGGGGGGAATCTCATGAAAATCAAAGGGATGTCAGTAGAGTATAGGAAAGATACCAGGGAGATGGAGGAGGAGAGGGAAAGGGAAAATACTGGGGAATAATATTGGCCAAATTATATTGTCATGTTGTGTGCATGTATGAATATCCCACAACAAATTACAACTATAATGCACCAATAAAATATATGGAAAGAGGAAGGAAGGAAGGACAGAACTAGACCTAGGTCTTTTTCTCTCCCTTAAGAACACAGGATATTATCATCTTTAAATATTTGCTAATCTGTTAGGTTAAAAAATATTTTCCTTTAAATTGTATTTCTTTCATTAGTAAGTTACATCAATTAAGTGTTTTGAAATTGAATTTCCATTTATGTACATTTTCCGTATTTGTGTCTAAGAATCTATTATACAATAAGGAAAGCGTTAGTCATCTATGAAATGTATTGGTCTTTCCCTTTATGTGGCTTCTGGGGTCATGTCACTGCCAAAGAGATTTTCCTTACTTTGAGAATGTGCCCACAAATTCTAAATCAATGAGATAATGATTATCATTATTTCAAGGTATAGAAACTACTAGAATGCTACCCTGACTCCAGGCTCTCTGTTATGTTATGCTTAAAATCTTTAGGTATTTATTATATTATCTAATTATATATCACTTATGTCCTTTTTAATAATGTGGGTTTTTGTTACAGATACCATTTTTTAAAGCTGGGAAACTTAATGCCTATATTGAAAAATATGGAGCTAAGGTAAGTTGTTTTTTTAAAGAATAATAATTCCAGATGTTTTTATATTGATTATAGTGTATTCAGCTTCTTTTGCTAGCAAAAAATATTGAAGTATATTTCTCATAAGCTATTGGTATGCATGTGAAAGAACCCTACAATTTTTTTCCAAACAATTTTTGTGCATACTTGGTACAGAAAGAAAAGACAAGTCTTATTTTGTTGTTGTTATTGAATACTTACCATAGGCATTTTATGTGGCATAATCTCATTTAGCATAGACATCTTTAAATAAATGAACTTCCCCATTTTTTTCAGATGAAGAAAATGAAATCCAGACAGGTGGAATTATTATCCACAGTTATATAGTTAGTTGTGGAAGAACAAAACATAGGTTGTATTCTCTATGGTGATGAAATTCTGAGTCTTAGCAATGAGGAAAAACAAATTTTTGCAGTTGATCACATCTATATATTTGTAAACCAAGTTATGGAGTGTTGGCTAATGCTCACTTTATGCCTCTGCAAGTACCTCTGCAGCACTGTATCATTGATGATTCTCATCACTGCTGTTCTTTGTCTCAAGATCTTCTGGGGTTCAGAACAGTGAAATTTCTGGTCAGCTCCAAGGTGAGATGCTTCCTTTAGGTTCCAAGAGGATGGTGGTTCAGAATACCTGGAGGTGCTTTGCAGTTCCCTGAGCAATCTTTAAATAACCTGAAAGTTTATTTCAACCATGAGTCACAGTGTGTGGGAAAACAGTATTGCTCAGGACCAGTGTAGAAATCTTACAATTAAATCTTTTTATTAAGATAAATCTTTGTTCACCAAAAGATTCTTGTCATCTTTGAAAAACTACTTATGAACTTTGAGAACCAAATTTATAATATATTGTTTACCTAAAATGAGGACCTATGTCTTTCAGCCATCCCTGAGAAATTTTCCTTTTATTGTGGAAAGTATTTCATGATTTAATGCAGACCTCTTTGCTGTCTTCCTGGTTTGTTCTTGTAGTATTTAATTTTCTTATTAATATATTGATTTTAAAGGTCAAAATTATGTTATTTTTGGACAAGGTCATGACAAATAACAAAAGGACTTGGTGCAATATGACTTTTAAGATGAACTCTAAATTTTAAACAGTTTTTTTCTGAGCATAAAATAGGTAGCATTTCAGTATTGATTTAATAAAAGAATGCTTATACTAAACATTGTAATTTTATATTTACATTAAAATTATAAGAAAAATTAAAATCGAGAAAAAATGTCACATGTAGTCCTCACATGCCATTAAAAATGCATATACTATTATGTCTTTTCTTCTAGGCTTTTAAATCATACCTTGAATTTCATCAGTGTAAGCTGTCACATCCACAAAATATTTAAAATATTTTCATTAATAGTCTTATCTTTTTTCCATATATACTAGTTCTCATTCCTACTAAGTAAATTTGCTTTGCCCCTTTCAGACTTCCAAACTCTGAATTCCTTACTATTTATGAATTTTTCCCCAGCCTCTCATTTCCATATCCTCACTGATTCTTCATGGTTATGTTCAATTTTCCTTTATGTACTTGATTTTGTATAACAGCCAACATGATCAGTAGATATTTATTGAACACCTATAATATGCTGAGAACTCTACTTATGTCATGTGACATTTTTCTCAATTTTAATTTTTCTTATAATTTTAATGTAAATATAAAAATGACAGTGTTTAGTATAAATATTCTTTTATAAATAAAACTATAGATCAGACAAAGTCCCTGCATTCAGGAATCTTTTTTTAATTGGTTCATTATAATTATACATAGTGATTAGATACATTATGCCATATTTGTCCAGATACATAATTTGATCAATCTTCTACCGATTGATTTATCTTCCCTTTCCTTCCCTTACTCTTTCCCACTGATCTCTTTCCTCTACTGATCTATCATCTATTATTATTATTATTATAAAATTATTTTTAAAAATTAGAACATTGTAATCATATGTAAAAGTAAGATTCTTTGTTGTAAATTCATGCATGAATGTAGCATAATTTGGTAGTTTGTGCTCCCTCATACTTTCTCTCAGTCCCCTTCTTCCCCTCTGTTTGTCTCCTTTCTATTTTTGTGATATCCCATGGTATTCATTCTCCCCCCCCCATTCCCCACATGCCCCAGCTTTCACATATGGGAAAAAATTTTGACCCTTGACTTTATAAGTCTGGCTTATTTCATTTAGCATGATGTTCTCCAATTTCATCCATTCAACAGAAAATGATATAATAATTTTATTCTCCTTTATGGCTGAGTAAAACTCCATTGTGTATGTATACCATATTTTCTTTATCCATTTGTCTGATGACACCTAGCCTGGTTCCATAACTTGGCTATTCTGAAATCCACTACTGTAAACTTTGGTATGCATGTTTCACTTTAGTATACTTGTTTTAATTCTTTTGGATAAATACAAAGGAGTGGGATAAGAGGTCACATGATGTTTCCATTCCTAGTCTCTGAGGAATCTCCATACTGCTTTCCAAAGTGGTTGTGCTAATTTGCAATTCCATCAACAACATATAAGTTTATCTTTTTCCTCATATCCTCACAAGCAAACATTGTTACTTTTATTCTTAATGATTACCATTCTAAGTGGGTTGAAATGAAATTTCAGTATAGTTTTGCTTTGCATTTCCCTGATTGCTAAGGATGTTTAACATTTTAAAAATATTTTTGTTGGCCATTTGTGTTTCTTCTTTTGAGATATATAAACTCTAAATAAATCAATATCAAGCAATAAGATTAGATCTAGCAGAAGGGTGAGAGTGGAAGGGAGGGGGCAGGGGGTTAGAAATGTTGGTGGAATGTGATGAACATCATTATCCAAAGTATATGTATAAAGACACAAATTGGTATGAATATACTTTGTATACAACCAGAAATATGAAAATTGTGCTTTATATGTTTAATATGAATTATTATGCATTCTGCTGTCATATATTAAAAAATAAATAAAAATATTTTTTAAAAAAATGGTCTGGGGATGCAGCTCACTGGTTAAGCACCCCTTGGTTGAATCCCATGTACCAAATAAATAAATAAATAAATATAAAAATAAACTTTAAAAAAAAGTGTTCCAACAAACAAAAGCCCAGGACAAGATAGAGTCTCAGTTGAATTATACCAAACCTAGAAAGATAAAATAATACCAGTTCTTCTCATATCATTCTATGAAATAGAAAATGGAGTAACACTCCCAAATTTATTCTATAAAGGCAATCTTACCCTGATACCAAAACCAGATAAGGACAAATTTAGAAAAGAATAGACCAATATTCCTGATGAACATAGATGCAAAAATTGTTAATAAAATATTTGCAATCTGCATTCAGAAACATACTGAGAAGGTTGTACACCAGGATCAAGTTGGTTTTATTTCAGTGCAAGGTTGGTTCTATATATGCAAATCAATAAAAGTAATTCATTCCATAAATAGAATTAAGGGGGAAAAATCTCATGATCCTCTTGTTAGATACAGAAAAAGGCATCAACAAAATCCAGTGCCCATTCATTTTTAAAACACTGAAGAAAATAGGGATAAAAGAAACTTACTTCAACCTTATAAAGTCTATATATGACAAACCCAAAGCCAACATCATACTGAAGGGAGAAAAACTGAAAGCTCTTCCTTAAAACATCAGGAACAAGACAAGGATGTTCTTTCTCACCATTTCTACTCAATATAGTACTTGAAACTCTATCCAGAACAGTTAGGCAAAAGGAAATCAAAAGGATATAAACTTGAAAAGAAAAAAAATCTCTGTTTGCAGATGATTCTATACTTAGAAGAAACCTCCCCCGCATCACATACACACATAAAAAACACTCCATCAGAAGACTTCTAGAGATGATAAACAAATTCAGCAAAGTAGCAGAATACAAGACCAACACACAAAAATCAATAGCTTTTCTATACATCAATAGCTTTCCTATACACTGCTGGGAAATAAACGAGGAAAACAATTCCATTCACAATAACCTCAAAAATAAAATAAACTGTAACCAAAGTAGTGAAAGACCTCTACAATAAAATTATAGAATATTGAAAAAAATAAATTGAAGTTCTTAGAAAATGAAAAGATCTCCACATTCCTGGATAGACAGAATTAATATTGTTGAAATAGCCAGTTTACCAAAAGTGATCTATAGATTCAATATGATCTCCATCAAAATATCAATGCCATTCTTCACAGAACTAGAAAAAACAGTGCTAAAATTCATATGGAAGAATAAAAGACCTAGAATATCTAAAGCAATTCTGAGCAATACAAACAAGGCTGGAGGCATCACAATACTGTGAATTATACTACAGAGCTATAGTAATAAAAGCAGCATGGTATTGGCATAAAAACAAACATGAATACCAGTGGAATAGAAGATACAAAGGCAAACCTACACAGATAAAGTCATATGATCCTTGATAAAGGTATCAAAAACATGTTGGGGAAAAGACAGCCATTTTTTTTGTCAAATGGTGCTAGGAACACTGAAGAATCAAACTAGATCCCCCCCCCCCGCACAAAAATTTAACTCAAAATGGATCAAAGACCTAGGAATTAAATCACAAACTCTCCAACTGCAAGAATAAAACATAGTGTCAGCACTCCAACATGTTGGCATAGCCATCAACTTCCTTAATAAGACACTTAAAGCTCAAGAAATAAATCCAAGAATGAGTAAGTAGGATGGCATCAAATTAAAAAGCTTCTGCACAGGAAAGGAAATGAGAGCATAAAGAGAAAGCCTACAGAATGGGAGAAGATCTTTGGCAGCTACTCTTTCTATAAGTGATTAATATTCAGGATATATAAGAACTCAAAAGCTTAACATCAGGAAAAATTAATTAACCCAGTCAATAAATGGGCAAATGATCTATCAGGGAAAAAACCCCGCTCTATCTAAAATTTTTGGAAGAGTTTGTGTCCAGTTTTATTATTTCTTCCATAAAGGTGTGATAAAATTCACCAACAAAGTTATCTGTCCATTAACTTATGAGAAGGTTTTTAACTAAGATTTTGATTTTTTGAATAAGTAATAGGGCTACTCAAGTTATATACTTCCAGGAAATGGAAAAAGAACATTTCATCTAAGTTGTCAAATTTATTGCATAAAGTTGCTTATAATATTTTCTTCTCTTTTCCATAGAATCTGAAGTGATGTCACTTCTCATTCTTATCATCTCCCCCACTTCCCTCCTCCCTCATTAGTCTAGTTAGAGATTTGGCAATCTTATTGCTTCTCAAGGAATAAACTTATGGGCTCATGGATTTTTTTACTCCAGATTTACTGTATTATGTTTCAGTGATCTTCATCTTAGTCTTGGTTATTTCCTTCTGCTTTGGGATTAGTTTGCATTTTTATTTTGCTTTTCCCTCATTTCTCAAGGTGGAAGTTGAGATTATTGATTTGAAAGCAGCCTTCTTTTTGTTACTGTTGTTGAAAATGTGCTTATTGCATATGTACACATTTATGATATAAGAAGCCCATAGGGTTAACTAACAGGTTTTCAAAGGGAAATTTTAACTAAAATATTAGAATTTCACTTCTCACACCCTTCTTTTTAAATTTAGAGACATGTTATGCTATTTCCTCCTACATGTATGTTTTGTTTTGATTTTCTTCAGTAAGAAATGCTTTCTAACTCCTGTCTGATAGCTTTTCTGATCTATGCATTGTTTAAAAGTATGTTTTATAGTTTCCAAATACTTGGGGATTTCGCAGGGATCTTTCTACTATTGATTTCTCATTTAATTGTTGTTAGAGAATATGTTTTATATAACTTGAATTTTAAAAAATTAGTTGAGGCTTATATATGCTACAGAAGATGAATTATTTTAGTAAATATTTCTTGTCCCCTTGAGAAGAATACATATTCTGATCTCATTGTGTGAAGTATTCTATAAATGTTAATCATGTCACAGTGGTTGATGTTATGTATATTATGGGGAGAAAATCTCCTTGGTTCACTTTTATGCATGTCTTTCTCATATTTGCAAGGAAAGCCTTTTCTTCTGGACTGTATTTTCAAGGATGTTTATATAGTGAACAGTATGGTTCTTGCCCACCTTTGTCACATTCATCTATACCCAGATGAATCCTCAAGAGGGATTTTCTGCTGATATTTAGAGTTTGCTCTCAGTGTAGCTCTCTCCTCTCCAGTATAACACCCTCAAAAGTAGAAAACTAGCTTCTTTAGCCTCCCTGGGCTCTTGGCTCTCTTTCCTCAATGCAGAGAAACTACCAACTTCTTCTTCAATTTCCCTCCCTAATTGCAGCCTGAAAACCCTCTCTAATCAATAAATTGAGGAAGCCACAGGCTTATCTTGGGTTTCCCTTCGCTTGGAGATCACTCTTCTTTGTTACCTGATGTCCAGTATCTTATGAATCATTATTTTATATAACTTCCAGTTGTTTTGCAATATAGAGATTCAACACAGAACCCTGAACATGCCAGGCAAGCACTATATCACTAAACTACAACCCTTGCCCAACTTGCCTAGGTTTTTAGACATTTCAAGTACAAGGATAAATCTGGTTGGTCAGAAGTGAAAATCCTGATTTAAAAAATGATTTATAAATAGAGATAATTTGTTGGTTGCATATGTGCCCATCTAAGTAAGTGCTTAACCATTTCTAATTTTGAATTAGAGTGAATAATAATGAAAAAAAAAATCACAAAATCATTCTGCCTGGATTTTTCTGTGTGGACCAGAAAGCAAAGTTGAAGGTTTTCAACAATAGGAGTTCTCAGGATTTAGGTTTCCTGGGCCAGGGTAAATAAGAAAATTTGGCGATGTTGCCTAGCAGTACTGATGGTTTCAAAGTGAGTATCTTTTAATGTTTCTTTAACTTAGAACCATATAGCACAAGCTGTAGCAATGACCATAATTTTTCTCTAGAATATCCCAGTTTGCTGAGTGGTGATCTCAGCATGCAGACATTTGCAATGAATTTATAAGGAAATAGTAATTGCTCTCAATTTGCCCTTTGATATTTTTAGATGGAGGCTCCACAAAGAGTAATTCCTATAATTCTTCAAAACTGCCTTTTGTATTCATTCACGGCTAGACTTGCACCAGCCTGGAATAGAACTGGCCATCTCTTGGTGCAAGGTGATTATGTATGTGAGTCATTGGGACTTTCTGAACTAGATTACTCCATTGTGTACAGCTGTTTTTAATTTAAGGTATCTTATTTTAAGGGATTAGTTCTTAGAATAGCTCCAACTAAACATTCTCAAGCAAGCCAACAACAAAAAAATGTCATCTCCTTCCTTTGGAATTATACAGAGGCCTGCTGATAGATCTTTAAAAATAATTTTATTATATAGTACTTGGTATTTAGGAATAAACAAGCTATGAAGAATTATAAAATGAACATAGGTTCTTGGTAACTTGCATTTTGTTGAAATCTGATGGTTTTCTAAATATTTTATAGCAGGAGATAAATATTTGAGAAAAAAATTGGGCATTTCTGTCCTTTCAATTGAAGAGATTTTTTTTTCTAAGCTGCGATGATATTCCTTTATATAATTTTATTTTAAAGTATTTTTTATACCTTGGTAATTTCAAGTTATATTTTCAAGTTATATTTATCAAGCATGATTATTTCTGAGTTATAATAATATGGTGTATTCTATGACTTTTTTAAGGAAGAGATTTTCTTTCTCAAATGGGAAAGCAAAATGCTGTTGGTAAGTAAATATGCATGTTAATAGATAAAACATTAATATAATTAGTAGTTGTTAAAACAATATTAAGATCATTGGGTTATTATAATCTTGATGACCAAGTTATAACAGAATTTAATCAGATAGAATTATAATCAGAATTTTACCTGGGAAATCACTTCTGATTTAAAATCCATATTTACCTATTTGAGGAAAATTCACTCATATTAATTGGAAACACACTATATTTTTATTTTCTTAAAGAAAATTATGACTGTTTAGGAATTCAATTCTGCATGTAATTATAGTTTCCAGTCAAGTCATCAAAACTTTTCATTAGTTCTGATGTAAGTCAAAGCTTTAGTTTAGTTTAGGTTAGTTTTGTTTGGTTTGGTACCAGGATTTGAACTCAGGGGCACTCAACCGCTGAGCCACATCCCAAGCCCTATTTTGAATTTTATTTAGAGACAGGGTCTCACTAAGTTGCTTAGTACCTTGCCATTGCTGAGGCTCGCTTTGAACTCATAATTCTCCTGTCTCAGTCTCCTAAGGCGATTACAGGTGTGTGCCACGGCACCTGGCCAAAGCTTTAGTTTTATGAAAATATTCTTTTTTTTTTCTTAAAAAAAGATTGTCTAAAGGGACATAGATAATCTGAAATATATGGTTTACTATAAGATCCAACCAAGTTTTTTTCAATTGATTTGCATTGTTGTATTGCAGGTGGACAGTAGTCCTGAAGTAGCAGATGGGTGGGAATCCTCAGCAAACAGTAGAAATTATTAATCAGTCCTGGTAGCCTTTTCCACCTTTTGGGAATAACCTTAAAACCCTGCACATAATCCACAACTATTGGAGTTGAGGAAACTGTCCAGCTGAGAACCATTTGCTCTCTGGCACTAGTTTTATTTTTCAGTAGTGAAGTGGTAATTGCTGTACTCTAGGTCTGGAGGAATGGGTTCATTACCTTAGTTTCATCCCCATACACTAGCATGAGACTATAGTTAGAGATTAAAGATAACAGTGTAGAAGAGCAAAATTTCTTACTCTGTGTAGACATATTTTTTTTACTTTCATTGAAATATACCAAGACATAACTTAGAAATTGTAGGTATATACTCATTGAATTTTTGCAAACTAAACATATTCTCATAACCAGTTCTCAGATCAAGAAACATTGCCAATACTCCTTACTCCCCTAATTCTTCTTCAGATAATATTCCTTCCCAAGGTTACCACTATCCTGACTTGTCAAAAGTAATTTTATTTATGAAAAAGTAAGGAAGAGGCCTCAGAGCTCTAGGAGATCTGGAATATATCTGCCAGTATATTTGAGGAAATTTGCTAGTAAAAGACCATTCAAGTCAGAGGCCTAGAAAGAAGACAGTCTCCACTCTTAGTTTGTAAGACTTCAGGTTCGTTAAGGTATTTGTAGGCTTTCATCTTGACTGGAGAGTGCCTTGTTTTTCTTGTTGTAATCCTGTCTGTCTGTCTGTCTGTCTGTCTCTCAATCTCTCTCTCTCTCTCTCTCTCTCTCTCTCTCTCACACACACACACACACACACCCATATTTTTTCATACCTTTGTCTTCTTTTAGATATCTGTAGACTATCAAATATCATATGGTAATTATTTGAATTTTACTATGTAAAAATCTGTTATTAACTTAGTTTCTAACTTGAATAAGTTAAAGTGATTTTTGTTACTAAAATAGTTTAATGGGATGTAATAATAATTCCAAGCAGTTCATAGTTAATTGTATTTTTCAGTATTGGACATCAATGTAACAGAAACTCAAGTTTGTCTAAGTATAGAAGTTTTCACCATCAGACTGCCACCACCTGAGGTATCACATGTTTTGTTTCTATAATTTATTATATTCCTATGTAATTAATATATTTGTTAATATTACCAACATGCTATTAGATTTTAATTTTTAATATGAAGTATGATGGGAGGGTTTTTGTTATCACAGAAGCAAAAAAAATCCATACTATTAAGTGCTTGATATATTTATATTGTCCTAAATATTCCTTCTCAATGAAAATATAATTTCAGTGTATTCAACACAGGTTCTATCATATTATCCCTTGTTCAGAAATATTTTTAGATGGCATCCAAAACTCCATAACCTTATCCTGTCTCAAGATCCATTTCATACCTCTCTTTTATACCTCAAAATGATAAAAGCACAATTTTAGCTCATACTAAATGTAATATTCACCCCTTACCCTTGGCATTCTGGTAGCATTATTTTGTTGTGCATCTATGTTTTATAACACTCTCTGTTGTCTTTGTGGACATATCTTCTATTTTGCTAATTTCCATAGCACCTAGTATAGAGTACTATACATTAGTTGTCTCTTAAGAAGTGTTATTTTCTTTCCTTTACACCAGTTATTCCCAACAGAAGAGGACTTAGGAGAAAATGAATGATTTTGCTTCCCATGAAATATTTGGCATTTGTCTGGAAACAGTTTTGGTTATCACAATGTGTGGGGGAGGTGATATTGCTACTGGCATCTAGTGGATAAGAAGCCAGAGATGCTGCTGAATATCCTACTGAGCACAGGACAACCACAACCACCCTGATACCACCCAACAAAGAATTATCCAGCCCGAAGTGTCAATAGTGCTGAGGTTAAGAAATCCCAGGCCTAAGAGAGATGACTCTTCCTTTGCTTAGGATGTCCCTTCTAACTGGCCATATATGTGCTCATCCTTTAAGGGCCCCTCAAATGCTATTCCCTCATTCATTTTTTTCTCTTTAATTTTTGATATCCTGTTATGGTGAGACAATGGATAGGTCAGAGATGAATAGAATCTACTTTTCTGCCTTCACGGATTATGTAAGTTAGTAGGGAAGCTGGCTTGTATATAAACTGAAATGTGTGATATTCCATGCTTATCTTGGACTGATGAGAAACTTTTCCAAGGCTTCAAACCCTATCTGATCTCATTTAAACCCTCCTATCTGCTGTGCTATACTCATATACTAATTACATTTTAAGAATTATATTATTTTTTGTAGTTTTGAGTTCCTTTATAAGCATCATGAGTATTAATACTGTATTTTCACATTTAAATTTTCTTCAAATGATACTTTATACCTATGTTTGAAACTAGATTGACAAAGAGGAAGAAGAAATTTTGAGATTAGAACACCTGTACAAATTATCATTCCAAAATGGGACATTTCTGTGAGTGGAAAGGGTTAACCTGATAAAATATTGGCCTAATTTACATGAACTGGTCATACCATTTATTATTGGGAAGACAAATCAGCTATTAGAAAAAGTAGACTATCTGAACCCTAGAATTAGGCATATTTACCCACCCACTTATGGCATAGTGGAAAAACCACAGTCTTTTCTGGAGAGATCAGGCCCTGTACTGTATATGACAAAGAGAACAGAGGACATCAATCTGTGCCAGCAAGCCAGCTCCCAAGAAAAAGGAGGGGGGCTGGGATTGTAGCTCAGTGGAAGAGCACTTGCCTAATATGTGTGAGGCCCTGGGTTCGATCCCCAACACCACATAAAATAAATAAAGCATTGTGTCCATCTACAACTAAAACATATATATATATATATATATATATATATATATATATATATATATATATATATATATAACAGGCTTCTTAAAAAAAAAGAAAGAAAAAGAAAAAGAGGGAGGAGTTCAGCCAAGCATACCTGCTTATTTATCCCAATTTTACCAACCACCTACTCTACCTTAGAGAATAATGGGTGGTAGAGCAGAGTGATACCAGGAATGTGTGTTAGCAGAGCTTTCTAGACATGGAAGGAAAACTGGAAATGGGACAGACACATTGTTCTCCTCTTGTCAATACTATATACTGTGTTAGTTAGCTTTTCATTGCTGTGACCAGAATTCCTGACAAGAACAACTTAGATGAGAAAAGATTTATTTTGGCTCATAGTTTCATAGGTCTCAGTCCATGGTCAGCTGACTCCATTGCTTTGGGCCTGCCGTGAGGCAGAACACAAGGCAGGAGACTGTGGTAGAGAAAGACTGCCCAACTCAAGGCAGCCAGGAAGCTGAGAAAGACATCAAAAGTCCAAGGATACTGGGCTGGGATTGTGGCTCAGCGGTAGAGCGCTCCCCTAGTACGGACCCAGGTTTGATTCTCAGCACCACATAAAAATAAAGGCATTCTGTTGTTTTTATCTCCAGGAAAAAAAATCATTTTCTCTCTCTCTCTCTCTCTCTCTCTCTCTCTCTCTCTCTCTCTCTCTCTCAAAAAAAAAAAAAAAGTCCAAGGATAGAGATAAGGACACACCCCAATGACCTACCCCAATGACCTACTTTTTCCGACTAGGTTCCACTCCCAGTAGAATATTCAGATATCAGTGGGTTAACTCATCAACTGGATTAACTGATGAGGTCTGACCCTCATGATCCAATCATTGCCTAAAGCCCTACCTCTGAACCTTGCTGCACTGAGGACCATGATTTCAACACATGAGTTTTAGGGGAATATTCCAGATCCAAGCCATAACATACATTCAATATATGCCTATCAAATTAAATGAATCCCCTAAATAATGATTGATGATCACTTTTTCTGAATTTCATCTTTATTTACCTGTTTTATAATGGCATTTTCAGCATCGAATTGCTATAAAAATTAGTTTCATACATGTTTATGTTTCTACTAAATTGAAATCTTTTGTAGAGTTTAGTGTCTGCCTTGTTCACCTGTGTCCTCCATAACTAAAGGATAATTGAATTTAATTTTTTTCTTATCAAAGCCTAATATTGGTTATTAGACCAAGTGAGGGAAATATGAGTGAAGAGGGAAGGATGCTTTTTGTCTCTCTTCCCTCCAGTTCATCTTCTGTGCTTTAATTTTCCTTTTTAAAATCTACTGTAACCTCCACTGTGTGGAGATGAAAGATGTAAGATGAAAACTCAATTGTTTAGTGTGACATACAAGGACCTCAGTGAATTCATCCAAACTACTTTATATGTAGCTTCATCTACCATCCCTCCTTTCCTGTAGACAAGTTGTGAATTTTTTTCTCATCTTTTCATGTCTTTGCTCATACTGTGCTATAAGCCCTCACTGCCCTTTCTCCAGCTTATTTTTGGAGACTTAACTGGATTATCACTCATTGTGAAAACTTTCCAGCTCGCAAGGCTTCTCTCTCTTTGTTATTGTTTTCTATGCAAATATCTTATTAAACTGAAAAGTCTTAGAGGAGAGGGTCTGTATCTTACTAACTGTTCCATCAAAGGAGTTGTGTTCTATTGGACAGCTGCTTATTGGGCATCATAATGTATATGTGCAAGATGCTGGAGAGAGATATCTTTTCCTTCCAAAAGTTTTATCTATATATAAATTTACCAGAAGATGAGAACATTTTCTGAATACTGGTTAATATTACACCATAGGTTAGAATCAAATTGAAATTCCCAGTTCTTAACTTAATAGTAAGAACACTTTGAGCATGTTATTTATCTCTCTGAATCTCACTTTTTCTAGTACATTGTGGATGATATCTACCTCATGGGTTAAATTATATTAAGTGCTTCACACACCATGTAGCCTATAATACAAGTTAAAAAGTGATAGCTTTTAATATTATAAGTAAATAGATTGAGACAGAAGTTAGATAATTGCTCTAGACCTTAAGTGTAGTAAGTAAGCAATTCAAGGTTTAGTTTGTACCTCAACTTTTTTTAAAAAACTATACTATGCTTCCTTCATTTAGATTTAGGTTCCTTGGCTTAAAGATTATTATTATTATTATTTTGGTGCTAGGTATTGAACCCAGGCCTCATGCATGCAAGGAAAATACTCTACTAACTGAGTTATATCCCAGCCCACCTTGGTTTAAATTTGTATGCTTCATAGAGCCTTACAGAAGTGGGTACTATATATATAATCTACTTATTTACACATTTGTACTTAAGCTATAGATAGCCATTTATTGGTGATCATAATGTATATGACACACATATATTACATATATATGGTATCTAGTTATATTACACACATATATGTGTATATATATATGACAGTTATGTAACAATGTTTGGCAATGTAGTATCAAGTTTTATAGAAAATATATTATTAAATTTAGGGATTCAGATAAAAAGAAGATGTCTGAGAGAGTTCATCCTTGAAACCTTTGGAACTAATACCTACTATTTTCTACCATTTTGTTCTTAAAAAATCTCCTTTCTCCTTTTTCCAGAATTTTATATCATTTATTTGTGGTTTTTCTTTTACTTACCACTTCGATGTTGCTATTTCCTAGGGTTCCATTATCAGCCCTCCCTTCTTTCCTGTAGCAGGTTCATCCATTCCCATGGCTTCAACCTATACACCTCTACCTCCCAAATAATCTAATGTATTTCTCTGTTCTCTCATAGACATTTTCACATAAATATACCAATGGTACTCAGACTCAATTATGATGTCTAAAACTGAATGTATTTTTTGTCACCTTCCCCAACCCAGATGTATTCCTTCTTTATATTTATTCTTTGACAACTGCCAACAAAAGTCAGTAAGTACCTTTTAAGAGACTTCAGAATCAACTTTCGCTCATCCTCTTCCTCACTTCTTCTATTTGTCTTTTAAGCCTACCTTGGTCTCTGTAATTGGCTCCTCTCTCTCAATTTCTATTACTGTTTTATACCAGTCTTTCCCCCTTCTATTTTATTATCTACTTCTCATAATGTCACAGAGTTCTTCTTTTAAATCAAAGGTCCCCAACTAACTATCTCTAGTATTTCAATGTTGCCTAGAAAATTAAGTTCACATTCTTTAAATTGACATTCTAAGGGAAAAAACATTTACTGAGTACCTGTTTATCAGTATGGTTTTAGTAACATAAGGATACTTCATAAATATTTGTTTCATAAATAGATATCATAGGTTAGCATTCTCTTGGGTAGTTTGCTAGTCTTTAGAATAATCTTTGTTGAGAAAGACCAGTGTGGACAAGTGCTGGTATCATGGAGATCCCAGCAATAATTGGCTTGAGTCTCTGAGCAGTGTTGAAAATTCCCACTTGAATATAAACTCAAGCTGTATAAATATATATGCATGAGAACTCGTAGACTGAATATTTGAACCCAAGAGCTACCTTTTTCCCGCATTTTTTAAAAATATTTTTTAGTTGTCAATGGACCTTTATTTTATTTATTTATATGCAGTGCTGAGAATGGAACCCAGTGCCTCACACATGTTAATCAAGCATTCTGCCACTGAGCCACAGCCCCAGCCCCCTGATAGCTACATTTTTAAATTCCATTTTAGGTTGTGTTTTCCCTCAGTCTAGTCATCCACCAGTCTAACATTCTTGGCCACCCTGTCTGCAACCATCTTTTTATCATATGGCTTAAGCAACTGATCTCATAAGCATAAGATTAAGATATTATCTATCTTTATGTATGTTCTGAATGACTTGCTCTTATCTTATTTTTTTCCTTTTTTTTTTTTTTTTTTTTTTGTGTGTGTGTGTGTGTGCGGTGCTGGGTATCATACCCAGAGTCTCTACCACTGAGCTATGAGCTATTCTTACTTTCCTCTTCTTGCATTTATATTTTTCTTTTCTGCTCCTTCATTCCCATTAGTCTTAAGGAATGCTGTAGAAATTCTGAAGATACCCACTGGACGTATAGGAGATGGGCCTAGATTCAGGCCTGCAATGGTTGGAGTCAGATAAATCAGAGTTTGGGCAATGTTTCAAGTATATTGTTAAGATGCTATTGACTTGACCATATAATAAAAGTTGGCCAATTCAGCTGGAATTCCTTGAAAAGCAATAGACACTAAAGTTAGAACATTGTTTCCCAAATGATGTTATGGATATTAAAATGGGTGAGAAACAGTGAATCATTCTCCCTAATCTTAATATAGTGTCAATTCACCCATTAATATTTCTTTTTTTTTAACCTTATCTGAGGCCTCTGAATCTGACTAACTATAGGAAAATATTTCATAGGAGCTTTCTTTCAGGGTGAGAGAACTGTAAGTGGATACACATAAGCTGATGAAATACCATACTGTATTGTTAGGGAACTGAAGAAACAGGATAAAGCATTCCAGGAGTCAGAAAAGGGATATAAAAGAAAAATGGAGCATTGCTTCTGTCTTCTGTCCTCCAAAAGACCAAGTAGAGGTCTAACCACCTATCCTGCACTTAAAAAAATGTTTAAAACTGATTAAGCAGCTATGCTTACAAAATGTAAATAGCTTCCTTTAGAAGGAATTCAACTCCCTGTAAATTAACATAATGAAAAATCCTAAAAATGAGTTGAAAAAATTACAAAATAGGAGTTTGGGTTGGAAGGATAAAAGGGAAAGTGTGAAATACTTGATACACTGTACTGAGAAGAAACAGTGGATTGCATATTGTAAAGCGGCTATGCATGATTCAGTGAAGCTTAAATCTTTAAAACTACTGGATAAACTACCTGTGCATATAGAGATTGTATTTTTAATGTTTTTTTTTTGCCAAATAATTTAAGGACTTATGCATTAACATCTTATTTCAATTAAAAGCTAAAGGAGTTTGATATTTCTCAAAGTATTATAGAGAATTTTCATTCTAACAAGAATGCTGTCATTGAGAGACATTCCATTTTGAACAACTGGTGCTACATTTTACCAAGGTGAGATTTCAATTTGTAATGTTGAAGGTGGGTTCAGAATATAGTAATTTCCTCAACATTGATATGTGTAAAAGTATAGATAATTTTGATGAATTTTAAAAACTGAATTGTAACTTTAAAACAGTACTGGAATAATATTGTCATACTTACAGAAGTCAAAATTTTCTTTATTAAATTACCAAAATAATTTTATTATGTATTTACATTTTTATTAGATCTAGTTTTAAAAATCAGTACAGTTTCTACATTTCTCATTATAAGATGACAATCTCATAATACTATATCAAAATTTTATAAATTTGTATCTAAGAATGATTCATTATAATTTTATATGAACTAAGTTTTAAGTGTGTATTATCTTCAGAAAAAATGATTACTTATCAATGTAAATGTATAAGATGAAATTTTAACCTGCTCAGGAAAATGAATTAGTAGCATAATTTAAATGTTGAAGCAGGGAAGAGGTAGATAGGGAAAAAATGTAACTGTCATTTATTAAACTCTTAGCAGACTTTTCCCTAAACAATTACCAGTCATAATTTTATGTGGTGATATTTTACTAATGATCATTTTGTATTTATAATTGGCACATTGTTTGCAGCAATTCAACTTAGTTTTGCTAACAATTTTAGTTGTTAAGATTTAATACAAATAAAGGCTATAAATGAAAAATCTGCAGCTAATGTCAATCTCAGGGCACAGCTAATGTCATTCTCACTGATGAAAACTTGAAAACTTTTCCTCTAAGATCAGGAACAAGACAAGGATGCTCACTCTCATCACTTATATTCAGAATAGTACTGGAAGTCCTAACCAATGCAATTAGGAGAGAAAAAGAAATAAAAGACATCCAAATTAGAAAGGAAGTAGTTAAATTGTCTCGTTTGCCAATAATTTAGTGTGATATATAGAAAGCTCTAAAGACTCCACCAAAAAGCTTAGAACTAGTTAATGAATTTAGTGGAATTGGAGAATACAAAATTAACATACAAAACTGTACACTAACAATGAAATATCTGAAAAATAAATCAAGAAAACAGTCCCATACATAATAGTGCATGCTATTGCGCATGCACAATAGAGAGAAGAAAATAAAAGCAAATTACTTCAGTAATAAATTGAACCAAAGAGGTGAAAGACCTATACATTGAAAAACTATAAAATACTGATATAAGAAATGAAGAAGATAAAAATAATTGGAGAGATAACTCATGCATGGATTTTTTAAAAAACAGTATTTTACAATGTCCATACTATCCAATCTACAGATTCAATGCAATTCCTATTAAAATATCAATGACATTCTTCAAAGAAATGGAAAAATAGAAATCTTAAAACTCCTATAGAACCACCAAAGACCCCAAATAGCCAAAGAGACCTTAAATAAAAAGAACAAATCTGGAGGTATTACATCCCTGATTTCAAGCTATACTGTAAAACTATAACTAAAATAGTCTGGTACTGGCATAAAAACAGACCAACAGAATAGAGGGACCAGAAATAAATTCACATTTTTATGATCAATTGATTTTTAACAAAGGTGCCATGAATGTATGATAGGGAAAGGAGTATTTTCCATAAATGGTGTTGGGGAAACTATACATCCACATGGAAAATAATAAAATTAGAATGCTATTTCATACCCTATAAAAAATCAACTCAAGAAGGATTTTGTAAAACTACTAGAAGAAAACATACTGGAAAAATCTGGGGATTGATTTCTTGGATCTAAACAAAAGTTCAGGCAACAAAAGTAAGAATGGACAAATTAAAGAACTTCTGCACAGCAAAGAAGCAGTCAATAGAGTGAAGAGATAACCTATGAAATGGCAGAAAATGTTTTCAAACCATGCAATTATAGGGGATTTGTCTTAGTCCATTTTGTGCTGCTGTAACAGAATAACTAAAACTGGTTAATTTATAAATAATACAAATATTTCTCACTGGGCTGGAGGCTGGGAAGTCCACAAAGTGCCAACATATTCATTATCTGGTGAGGAGTTTTTTTTAAATTTATTTATTATTTCTTACATACATCACAATAGAGGAGTGCATTACATTCATAATTTTTTTGCATTGTAATTCTTAATACATCTGTTGCATCATTTCCATGGTGGAAAGGCCACAGGCAAGAGAGAGATACGCCATAAAGTAGCGCCAAACTTGTTCTTTTATACTAAATCTACTCCTGAGAAAATGGCCTGTAATACACTCATGAGAGCAGGCCTCTGGCCTAATCACCTCTCAGAGTTCACACCTCTTAAAATGTTACAATGGCAATTAAATTTCAACATGAGTTTAGGAGGGGACAAGCATTCAAACCATAGCGGGGTTAATAACAGACAAACAACTTGATTAGACATTTCTCAAAAGAAGACCTACAAATGGCCAATACATATATTTTTAAAAATGTTCCACATTAAGGAAATGCAAATTGAAACCCAATGTGATATCACCTCACACTGATTAGAATGGCTGTTATTGAAAAGACAAAAGGTAAGTATTGAAAAGGAAGTGGAGAAAAGGGAAACCTGGCTTATTGTTGGTAGAAATGTGAATTAGTATAACTGTTATGAAAAACAAAGTGCAGGTTCCTCAAAAAGTTAAAGGTGGAACTACCATATGATCCAGCAATCATACTACTGAGTATATTTCCAAAGGATCTACAAAGGAAATGAAATAAGTATGTCAAAGAGCTACTGCATTCCCACATTCATTGTAGCATTATTCACAGTAGCCAAGATGGATACAACCTAAGTATGCCTCAGTAGTGGACTGGATAAAGAAAAGGTGGTGAATATATACAATGGAATACAATTCAGCCTTAACAAACAAGGAAATCCTGTTATTTGTGACAACTTAGATGAGCCTGGAGGACTTTATATTAAATGAAATAAGCCAGACAGAAAAACAAATTCTGGGTGACCTCATACGTGGAATTTGCGATTTTAAACCCATGAAGCAGAGAATGGAATGGTAGTTGCCAAGGAGTAAGGTGGGGGTGAAGAGGTAGATTAGGGAGATGATAGTCAAAGGGTACAGAATTTCATTAGGAGGAATAAGTTGGAGAGATCTATTGTACAATATGGTGACTATAGTTAATGATATATTCTTAAAAACCACCATGAGTAGATTTTAAGTATTCTCAACACAAAGCATGTGTGTATGTGAGGCAAAGCTTATTATGTTAATTACCTTGATTTAGCCATTCCACAGTGTATACATATTTTAAAACATCTCGTCATACTTGATAAGTATATGTGATTTTTATTTGTCAATTAAGACAAAAGATTTAATACAATGTGTGTTTGAGAAAATGATTAGGGTGTTTTTTTGTTTTGTTTTTGTTTTTGTTTTTGTTTTTGTTTTTGTTTTTAACACAGAGGCACTCAAACACTGAACCACATCCCCAGACCTATTTTTTTATTTTATTTTGAGACAGGGTCTCACTGAGTTGCTTGGAGCCTTGCTTTTGCTGAGACTGGCTTTGAACCCACGATCCTCCTGTCTCAGCCTCCCAAACCACTGGGATTACAGGCATGCGCCATCACGCCCAGCTTAGTTTTTAAATTTATATGTGGTTAGTGAGATAATTGCTAAACCTTTGAGCACTTTCTAAATTGCAAGTTAACTTATCAAGCTATATTTAGGCATTGGCTCATATATTTTACCAACTCTTATTTTCACAGTATGAAAATGGGACAAATAATAAATATTCTTCATGTCACACCCTCTGACTGTCCATTTCACTCATTTGAAGATTTCCAAATGCACTGGGATGACCTGGTAGGAGCAGAAATATATGTTATATTAGAGTTATCTTTTTTTGTTTCTTGTAATTTAACCAAAGTTTGGCTTTCTCCAAGATGATTTAAATTTTGTGCTTAATTTATAGTATGGCTATAAACTTCCAGAAGATTGTGGAGATGTTAAAATATATTGCAACATCTACTTCAAAATGGTCCGAGAAAGAACCTTCACGTATCCTTTAGGCACCACTTGGATCAGACGTTGTCTGCCCACCTTTTATCTAGTCTTATTCCCACTACCAGTTTGTCATTAGCTAAGTGAAACTACTTTTCCCTCTACTTCCCTGCAAGAGTGGCTTTTGTTTTGCCTAGAATTTCTCCCTATTTACTTGAGGATGAGCTTAATAAGGCTAATTTTTTCATTAAATACTATTTCAACAATTTAGATAAAAAAGAAAACAGAGTAGACAGACAAAATATTTTCATATTTGTTTCCTAGTTTAAAAAAAAAAAAGGTGTAAGTCTCCTTAGCCAAGAGCACCCTCCAGTGGTGTGTTGGACATTATTGGAAGGGTTGAATTAAAGAAATTAACGAAGATTTTTCTTTCTGGAAGATTAATTTTACAGGCAGTTTAGAGGATATGACTTGCATTTAATGCATCAAATTAACGTAAGAAAATAGTTAACAGTATTTTTTAAAAATTCAATCATAAAAAGAGCACAAGTGCTCAGGTAGAACTCTAAAATCTTAATAAGCACTGAGTTCACCCTTCCTGTCTCTTACACTTTATATTCTGGCCAACTGGAATTTAGAAATGGAATAGCCATCACCTGCTCTCTCTATTTTACATTTCCTAACCATCTGCTGTAAAACTGAGGTTTACATATACCAGTTACACCCTTTCACTCAATGTTAAGACATTATTCCAAGTCTTTAGAATATTTCTCATGAGAAAAAGTAACTTCTTCCCTCAGAGAACTGCTTTTAGGATTTGATTATAATCCATATGTGTTGGCTCTCTGAATATTTCATTGATTTTTGAGATATGAGATATTCATCATTATAATCTACAAGTGTTATGTTTTCCTTATAAATTATTTTTTTAATATCTTAGTTTGCCAGCTGTATAATTAGGGAACAAGAGTTGCCTTGATTGTGAATGTTATATTAAAATATCATATACCCCCATAAAAATATGCAACTATTATTAACAAAAAGTTAAATTTTAAAAAAATGGAAGGAATGAAGAAGGTCTCTGAGGAAGTGTGCTTTTTGGCTTTGAATAGTATGGGACAGGCAATATAAAACTAGCTAGGATTTATTTAAGTATCTTTTCAACATTGCTATTTAAATACTTTTTAAAATTCCATGACAATTGCTATCTCTTGTATACAAAACCCCTCACATTGTTCTTTAACATTGTTCAGATACCCTCTCAGTTGCATTAGAAGTCAGCCCATACAGTTCTTTCCAAGGGTAGATTTGGAAGGAGTATTGAAAAGTTTTCTTTCAGACTTAAAGTCTAAACTACCCCAGATATGTGGATTTCCCATAAAGATGACAAATAAACCTTGCTACTACACACATGAACTAACCAAACCTCATATACAGGTAAGAGATGTTTTAATCTTAACTTAAAGTTCAAATCATATAATGCAGCCATCTTACTTGGATCTCTTGCTTTCTTTGATGACCCAGTCCCTGTGTAAGGACTTTTTCTCCTAGTTCAGTGTTTCATTAATACTATATGCTATCATCAATGTATTTAGCCATTTATTCTTGCCATTTGTCACTGGTGTATTTAACATGGTATTATAGTTGTTTACTGAAATATTTCACCTACATTGAGGATATAAATGTGTTGGGTTGCTAAAGATTAAAGAGGGCACTAAAGAGTATTTTTTGGAGACCGTGCTGTTGGTACAAACTCAGTTCAGTAGAAGGCGGGGTGCCTGCTGCTCACCAGGATAAGCCACTGGAGGTCTTCTCTGGAAGCTGCAGGAGGAAAGCAGTACTGGCTCCTATCTGACTTTACTGAGAAACCACTATGTCTGCTGGTGGATAAGTGAAAGAAGAGCCATTCGGGGTTTATTCTATACCCTAGAGTTTGTTAGAACAAGGGAGTAAAAAACTTAACTTGAAATCAGATTTAGAGTTTTAAGTTTTACTAGAAAACTAGAAAACTTTGGGGGAATGAGGACTGCTTCTTCTGGGTTTGTCCTCTTTGTATTTTTAAAATCAAATTTTATGGTGACATATAGCATACATATAGAAAATACATATATGTACAGTTTATTTTTTCCTCTGTTCTTTTTATTTTTAATTTATTTTTATTTTTATTTGTTTTACTTAATTGTACATGACAGCCGAATGTGTTTCAATTCATCAAACACAAATGGAGCGCAACCTTTCAATTCTCTGGTTGGACACAGTATAGAGACACACCATTCGTGCAATCATACATGTACCCAGGGTAATGATGTCCATCTAGTTCTACCATTTTACCTACCCCTTTACTCCTCCCCTCCTTCCCTTTGCCTAGTCCAAATCTCCTCCATTCTCCCCATGTCCCTCCCTTCATCATAGATCAGCATCCACCCATCATAGATCAGTATCCACTAATTAGAGAAAACATTCGGCCTTTAATTTTTTGTGGTTGACTTATATCGATTAGCTTACTATTCTCTAACTCCATCCATTTACCTGCAAATGCCATAATTTTATTTTCTTTTAATGCTGAGTAATATTCCATTGTATATACCAGTTTCTTTATCCATTCATCTAATGAAGGACATCTAGGTTGGTTCAACGGTTTAGCTATTGTGAATTCAGCTGCAATAAACATTGGTATAGCTCTGTCACTATAGTATGCTGATTTTAAGTCCTTTGGGTATAAACCAAGTAATGGGATAGTTGGGTCAAATGGTGGTTCCATTCCAAGTTTTCTGAGTAATCTCCATACTGCTTTCCAAAGTGGTTGCACCAATTTGCAGTCCCACCAGCAATGTATGAATGTACCTTTTTCCCCACATCCTCTCCAACACTTATTATTGCTTGTATTCTTGATAACTGCCATTCTAACTGGGGTGAAATGAAATCTTAGAATAGTTTTGATTTGTATTTCTCTAATTACTAAAGATGTTGGACACTTTTTCATATATTTGTTGATTGCTTGCTTGTATATCTTATTCTGAGAGTGTCTATGCAGTTCCTTAGCCCATTTATTGATTGGCTTGTTTGTTTTCTTTGGTATTAAATCTTTTGAGTTCTTTATGTATTCTGGAGATTAGTGCTGTATCTGATGTATGTAAGGTAAAAATTTGCTCCCATACTGTAAGCTCTCTATTCACCTCACTGATTGTTTCTTTTGCTGAGAAGAAGCTTTTTAATTTGAATGTATCCCATTTATTGATTCTTGATTTTATTTCTTGTGTTTTTGGAGTCTTGTTAAGGAAGTCTAGGCCTAATCCAACGTGATGAAGATTTGGGCCTTCTGTTAAGTGCAGGGTCTCTGATCTAATTCCTAGGTCTTTGGTCCACTTTGTGTTGAGTTTTGTGCATGGTAAGAGATAGAGGTTTAATTTCATTTTGCTACATATGGATTTCCAGTTTTCCCAGCACCATTTGTTCAAGAGACTATCCTTTCTCTAATTGGCACTTTTGTCTAGTACAAACATTAGTCTACCAGTCTATTTTGATGCCAATACCATGCTGTTTTGGTTACTATAGTTTAATATCTGGTATTGTGATGCCTCCTTCTTCACTTTTTTTGATATGGATTGCTTTGGCTATTCTGGGTCTCTTATTTTTCCAAATGAATTTCCTGACTGCTTTTTCTAGTTCTATGAAGAATGTCATTGGGATTTTAATAGGAATTGCATTAAATCTGTATAACAGTTTTAGTAATAGGGCCATTTTGACAATATTAACTCTGCCTATCCAACAGCATGGGAGATCTTTCCATCTTCTAAGGTATTCTTCAATTTCCTTCTTTAGTGTTCTGTAGTTTTCATTGTAGATGTCTTTCACCTCGTTTGTTAGATTGATTCCCAAGTATTTTATATTTTTGGAGGCTATTTTAAATCAGATAGTTTTCCTAATTTCTCTTTCAGTGGGTTCATCACTTACATATAGGAATGCATTTGATTTATGGGTATTGATTTTATATCCTGCTATTTTGCTGAATGAATCATGTCATCAGCAAATAGTGATAGTTTGAGTTCTTTTCTTATGCATATTCCTTATTTTGTCTGTCTGATTGCTTTGGCTAGAGTTTCAAGGACTATGTTGAATAGAAGTGGTGAAAGAGGGCATCCCTTTCTTGTTCCAGTTTTTGGAGACAATGCTTCCATTTTTTTTTTTTTCTGTTTAGAATGACGTTGGCCTTGGGCTTAGCATAGATAGCTTTTACAGTGTTGAGGTATGATCCTACTATTCCTGGTTTTTCTAGTGTTTTGAACATGAAGAGGTGCTGTATTTTATCAAATGCTTTTTCAGCATCTATTGAGATAATTGTGTGATTTTTGTCTTTAAACACTATTGATGTGATGTATTACATTTATTGATTTCCATATGTTGAACCAACTTTGCATTCCTGGGATGAACCCCACTTGATCATGGTGCACTATCTTTTTAATATGTTTTTGTATGCAATTGGCCAGGATTTCATTGAGAATTTTTGCGTCTACATTCATCAGGAATATAGGTCTGAAGTTTTCTTTTCTTGATGTGTCTTTGTCTGGTTTTGGTATCAGCGTGCTGCTAGCCTCATAGAAGAGTTTAGAAAGGTTTCTTCCTTTTCTACCTCAGGGAATAATTTGAGGAGTATTGATATTAGTTCCTCTTGGAAAGTCTTATAGAACTTGGCTTAGAATCCATCTGGTCCTGGGCTTTTATTGGTAGGCATTTGATGGTCTCTTCTATTTCCTTGCTTGAAATTGATCTGTTTAAATTGTGAATGTCCTCCTGATTCAGGTTGGGTAGATCATATATTTCTAGAAATTTGTCAGTGTTGTCAAAATTTTCTTTTTTGAGTATAACTTTTTCAAAATAATTTTGAATTATCTTCTATATTTCAAAAATGTCCATCATGATATTTCCTTTTTCATCACAAATTTTAGTAATTTGAATTTTCTCTCTCCTTCTCTTCATTAGTGTAGCTAAAGGTTTATCATTTTATTTATTTTTCAAAGAATTAACTTTCCATGTTGTCATTTTTAATTGTTTCTTTTGTATCAGTTTCATTGATTTCAGCTCTGATTTTAATTATTTCCTGTCTTCTACTACTTTTGGTGTTGATTTGTTCTTCTTTTTCTAGGACATTGAGATATAATGTTAGGTCATTTATTTGTTGACTTTTTATTCTTTTGATGAATGAGTTCAATGCAATGAACTTTCCTCTTAGCACTGCCTTCATAGCATCCCAGAGATTTTGTTATGTTGTATTGGTGTTCTCATTTACCTCTAGAAATGTTTTTATCTCCTCCCTGATGTCTTCCATAGGCTATCCATTGCTCATTCAATATCATATTATTTAGTCTCCAGGTGTTGGAATATCTTCTATTTTTTATTTTATCATTGATTTCTAGTTTCATCCCATTATAATATGATAGAATACAGGATAGTATCTCTATTTTTTTTATTTGCTGAGAGTTGCTTTGTGGCATAATATATGGTTTATTTTAGAGAAGGATCCATATACTGCTGAGAAGAAGGTGTATTCATATATGTACAGTTTAATAAATAATTATCAAATGCCCATGTAAATAAATCCAGGCATAAAATATAATATTGTTAGGAGTTTGGGAACCTCTGCTTACACATTCCTAGTTATTACTCAACATACTCAAAGAAAGGTAACCACTATCCTGACTTCTTTGAAAATTATTTCTTGTTTTCTTTGTTTTTTAATCTTAGTATGATCCTTAATTCTATATTTGAGTTTTGCCTCCTTTTGAACTTCATGCCAAGGAAATTGTAGAGATGTGTTCCATTGGGTCTGGCTCTTTTTGCTCAGCATTGTATTTGTGACATTCATCGATGTTCTTTCATTTAGCTGTAGTCAATTCACTTTCATTTCTGTGTAGTTTTTATTGTATTTTATTATACCACAGTTTGTTTATCCAGAATACTATTGATGGACATTTGGATTGGTTCTGTTTGAGGGCTATTAGTAGTCATGCTGTAGTGAAAATTTCTGTGTGTCCCCTGGTTGTATGGACATGATTCTTCCAGCAGTGAAATCAGTATGCTTCCAACTTTAGTACCTATGCCAAGCTATTTTCCAAAGTGGCTGCGCCAGTTTATACAAATCCCCTCCTGACTCATCAGCATAGGAGAGTTATATTGCCCCACATCCTTGTCCACATGTGGTAGTAGTCTTTACTTTCAACCATTCTGGCAGATGTGTTTATTATCATATTTTTAATTTATATTTTTCTAATTATTAATGAGGTTGAATACCTTTTCATATGCATATTGACCATCATTTCTGAAGTGTCTTTCCACCATTTTTGTACTGTGTTGTATGTTTGTTTTTAATCCTTTTAGAGGTATTAACAGACAACAGGTATGAATTCTTTATCAGTTATGTGTTTCACATTTATCTCCTTCCATTCTATGACATGTTTCTCATTCTCTTAATGGTGTATTTTAATTGACAGGAAGTCTTATTTACAGTCAAAATTATCCATTTTTTTTAATGATTGGTACTTTTTGTGTCTTTTTTTTTTTAAAAAAAGTGTCTGTACCCAAAGTGATGAATGTATTCTCTTATAATATCATCTAATAAAAGGGTTATTCTTTTCCATCCAAATTTAGATATACATTCCCATTGGAATTTATTTTTGTTTTATGGTGTGATGTGGGCAATAATATTTCTTTGTTAATATGGATATCTCTTTGCCCAAGCAATAGAATTGAAAAGACCATTATTTCCCTGCTATTTTTCAGTGTACAATCTCTTTTGTAAGGTGTCTTATGTGTATGGGACTATTTCTGGGCTCACTCATCTTTCTCTGGTTTGTTTATTTATCCTTGCACCAATACTATACTTTCAGAATTATAATTAATCTTAATCTTTGCATTTATTACAAATATTAGTGTAAGAACAGTAAATTTTATAGATTTATTAAATCTAGTGAAGCATCTTATTATTCTTGATTCATGCATTTTCATTCAAATTTAGTTTCAGTTTATCAAGTTTTACACACATATACACACACATACACACAGCCTGTTGGGTTTTGATTGGAGTTTATCGAGTCTTATAATATTTTATATTTCTCCTCATATTTAAATATGTCTAATTACTCTCAATAATAGTTTATAATTTTTATAGGTAAATCTTGTACACCTTGTTAGATTGGGTCTTAAGTATATATTGTGAATGAACTTTTAAAATTTATTATCTTTTATTTTAAAATATTTTCATATTTACTATAATTTCTTTTATGACCCATGAATTATTTAAAGGTATATTTCTTAATTTCCTAACTTGTGAGAATTTTTTAGTTGTTTTTTTCTTTTTGGTTTCTATCTTATATTTGCTGAAGGGGTGTTCTGATCTCCCACTATGATTGTGATTTGTCTGTTTCTCCTACTTTTAGCTTCTGCTTTCTGTATTCGGAGACCACAATAGTAGATACATGTAAATTTAGAATTGTTTGTCTTCCTAGTGAGTTTAACTTGTTTGCATTTTGTATGACTGGACTTACTTGTTGCCAAACAGTAATAAGAATTCTGGGCCTGCTGTATCTTACCCAGAAACACAGAAAGGGCTTTCCACTGAAGGCATTTGAAAGGAAAACTAGTGTTGCTTTGTCTTCATATGCCACAAATCCTTCTTGAAAAAGCTTCTGTATTCCATTAAGATTTATGGAGATTTTCCTGAATGTAACTGTATTTTTCTGAATTGGTAGATAGCTAACAGATAAACTTGTTTGTTCTCATGGAAAAGAGCATCTGTCCATTATTACAGCATAAAATAGGAATACACTTATTGCTGGAACCACTGTGTATACTTAAAAAGTAACTACATTCGGATGCCCACCAGGAACAGAAGTGCTCTAGAGATCATTCACAGGACTACAGTTTCTCTTTCTGCATAGCTTGTCTGCTCAATGTGCCTTCTTGACTTACTTACCAAGGGTCTCTGTTTAGTTTCCACTGCTATAGTGATTTGGGCTTTATTTATTTGCCCCAAACATCATACCTTGTGACATTTTTTCAGGTTTTATTTCCATGTGAATTGTTTGAGTTTCCTTATACTCCTCTACTAAGATCCACCAGAGCTGGTATCTGAGACCATTCTCTTCCTAAGCCCAGTCACATCATCTGTCACTAGCCAGCTTATGAATTTGGTATCCCTGGGTCAGGGGCTATCCACCCCCTCTACAATTAGCTGGGGAAGATGGCACAAAAATATGGTAAACTAGACATCAGGAGCTATAAGCAAGGCTCCCTTAGAAGGACTATGGATGGACAAATACCACTGACATCTTTATGATACCATGTCTTAACATTTTTCCTAGACATAACCTATTTTATAGTTTAGTTGCTAGCCAAGATTACATTCAGAGAATTTGGAAGAAGATATATAATTACATCATGTGTTTTTATTTATTTATTAAATACAATTCAAATCTGTTTTATACATACTAAATCAGGACAATGTACTTGTGAAAATTGCTTCATAAATGTAAAAGAATAACTGGAAATTTTGATCATACATTATACCTTTTGCTTATACATTTTCTTCTGAAAATGGAACCCTGATAATAAGTAAAGACTTATTGTAATGAGTCTACTCATTCCTTTCTTTCCTTTTATTTTTCTAGTTTAAGTGCTTTTCTAGTCATTTCTGTGCTTTCTGTGTACCAGATACCTTTATATGTATCCTCTAATTTAATTATCAAAATTGGCCCTAGAGATAAAAAATTGTTTTCTTAATTTTGAAGAAGAAGGAACCAATGCTCAGGGAATCCAAGTATTTAACTGAAACCACACAGTTTAACACCCTGCAAAATTAGAATTGAAATCCAGGGGGCTGGGGATGTGGCTCAAGCGGTAATGCGCTAGTCTGACATGCGCAGGGCGCTGGGTTCGATCCTCAGCACCACATAAAAATAAAATAAAGAATGTTGTGTCCACAAAAAACTAAAAAATAAATATTAAAAAATTCTCTCTCTCCCTCTCCCCCCCTCCCTCTCTCTCTTAAAAAGCAAAAAAGAAATCCAGATAGACATTCTGAGTTTTGTATTTGGAAAAAGTTTAGATTTCCTGTTCAGAGCTCAGGTTCTAGAAGTTGTCTGGTTTTGAATCCCTTATTACTTGTATAATTTGGGGCAAGCTATTTGATCTCCCTGTGACTTAGTTTCCTCACTTGTAAAGTGGTATGAAGAGACAGTGGTGGTGAGACACCACTTGTCATGGATGAAACACTCTGGGAGCAACTCTGAAATGTAATCTAGTTCGTGTCATGTTTGTCAGGGATTGTCTTTCACAGGAGCAACACCTGTGAAGGATGGGAAGAAAGCAAGGTTGGGTAAGACAGATGTTGAAGCAAGGTAGGCACTAGACAGCCTTGGCCAATCCTCCCAGCCGTCTGAGGTTAGACTGGCCCACCAGAGTTCTGCATTGGCCAGAATTGCCAGGCCTTTGTAAACTGTCCTGAGTTTTTAAAACTCAGCTGATTTTTAAAAATGTTCTAATTAGCAGGAGTGCTTAGCCAAACTAGCTGTTTTAAATTATGGAAATTTCTAAAGATGCTTGAAAGAAACTGGTATAATGAACACTCACATGCCTGTCATCTAGCTTCCCTTGACATATTTTTAGGTAAGGGATAAACCAGAGTTATTTTGAGTCAAATTTCAGATATGTTATTCTTTTACCTTAAAGACTGTGGTATGCATTTCTACTTCATAAGAGCATTTTTATACCTACAAGAATTAACAACAGTTCCTTAATATCATCAAAAAACAGTTCATACTACAATTACTCATTTACCTCAAATATTCATTTTTCAATCAGAAAATATGTCTCTAAATATCTTTTCATCTATACCATTATCTATAGCAGTTATTTGCTAGAAAATCAGAATCATTTACTTTGGAGAATATCCCTACACTAAGCTGGTGCCATGCATATATATAGGTCTTAATAGATGAAGTACATTTGTTCACACATTTTGGTTATTTCTCAAGTTTCATTTAATCGTTACCTTAATACTAGGCCTCCATTAGATATCCATTCATATCTAAATATAGGTTCAAGCTTTTGGGTTTTCTCTATAATTTTATATCAGTGTGTAATGTTATATACATTATATATAAATTCTAGAAATTAAAGGTCCACCAAAGCGCATTTTCCAATGATACCTAGGAGAATAATTATAATGATATAATAAAGCTTATGCTTTTTGTTGGCTCATGACTTCACAAAGCTTTGGTTTGTTTACCATTTACATATATTTAAGTTCTGTGAATTATTTATGATCTCATCTGTTGTTTACATAGTTTCTTTTTAGTCTTCTTATAAATTTTGAATATAAACCTAGAGATTCCCCCCTTTGGGCTATTTATATTATTTTAAAAATTGAAATTATGAGTAAATAATATATTGACACAGGCCAAGGGGCAAAACAAACTCCTGGAAACTATTTTCACTAGCAGTGAATATCTGAGACAGGCAAGAAGAAAACAGAGTATGAATATAAACATATTTCAAAAATAAGACCCATATTCTGGAAAAGTTTTATGTTAGAACAAAAGTAATTTATTCTTACATGAATCTTTCTAGAGTGCATTTTTCTTTTAATATTTCAGGTTGTAGGTATGTAGTTTAAAAGTTACTACAGTTTATGAAACCCAGGGTCCAAGAAATGAATGTTTTTCACTTTTCTATAATAATTTCATCCTAGTTCTTGAACCCTTTTTTCATCAAATGGGGAAAAAAAATTCAACCTGGACACTTCAGGGTAACTCAGCCACTTCAGATAAAATCATCTTCTTGAAGTAGAATTTCAACCATATTTAAGAATCCTTCTCACATGCTTAATTGGTGTGCATAAGATGAGGGCAGTGGTGCACGGCGAAATTCACTAGTAGGTTTGCCTAATAGGGTCTATAGCAAAAGCACATGCTTTAAGCTTCATCTGCTCTGGATATTTGCAGGGCTGGTGAGTGATCACCTGAGCTTCTGCTAACTATAACTGAAAGTCAAAGAAGACATTTGTAATTAAGCCTTTCATCAAAAATAGCAGAAGTGGGGCTTTACCTTACTTCCTCCTTCCAAATTTTGTATATGTGTACTGATTGGCTGGTCCTAAATCAAAACCCTGAATGCAAAGGAGAAAATGTCACTTTGAGATTTCCAGGCTCTTTCTCAGGAAAGAACACCAGGAAGAAAGTTGAATGGAGGTGAATACCAGCATATCATTCCCACTGGGGATGGGGCAAGCCTTCACTTCTTGATCGATCTGATGGTAATGGTCTCTTCTTGTGGTATTTTGACAAAGATGGTATACAAGATTACTCAGAAAATTTTTACCTTTATGTTGGCTCCCATATATAGAGGACTTTAGAAGAACAGCTGTATCCCACTCTTTACTCTCTAGAGGTATTTGAATTGTGTCCCCCAAAGTGTATGTTAAAGTTCTATAGATTTTAAAATTTTAAACCACTACAATTTTATGTAAGTTATTATGCCTCATAGATAATTGGGTCCATCTCTTATTTTTCCTATTTACAGGTCTGATCTCCCCAAAGTCTCTCCTAGTTTCTTCTTAACCCTATTCAACAACTGAACTTGAGTAGGCAGGAGAAAATACAATTGTTCTGGTTTGAATGTTATTCCTAGAAGCTTTTTAAATTTTATTTTAAGCTGTGAGATATTTTTGATGTAGAAAGGTGAAAAATCACTGTGTTCAATGTTTCAGATTATTACTACATTTCACTCTTTTATAGACACTAAAATTTAATTGATATGTATTTTAAAAGATTATAAACACTTCCATCAATAGACGAATTGATAGATAAAATGTCATATGTGCATTCAATGGAATAGTCAACCATAAAAGAAAATGAAATTCTGATATATGTTACAACATGGATGAAACTTGAGAACATTATGCCAAGTGAAATAAGCCAGACACAAAGGGAGAAATACTATATTATTTCATATGAAATATCTAGAATGGGCAAATTCATAGAGTTATCTAGACTAGGCAAATTGCTCCCAGGAGCTGGGAGGAAGGGGAAACATTTTTGTTTGGGATAAAGAAAATGTTTTAGAAATCATAAGATAACATAAGTTCAATGTAAATTGTACTTTCAGCCAGTAAATTGTTCACTTAAAAATAGTTAAAATGGTTAATTTATTATAAAATTTTTGTTTTATTTATTGTTATGTTTTAAAAAGAAAACATGACTTTTAATTTTTCAAGCTAACCATAAATACTTGGCTCTCTTTGATGCATCTGACCAGTCAGTTTGACAAATACTTGCTGAAACACTGTGGTAGGCAACAAAACTACAAACACAATTAAGACAAAGCCCTGCCCTGTAGCCAAAATCCCACTTATCTTAAAAGGTTTAGTGTGGACAAAACATCTCCTTTTTTCAACAAGTACTTTTGAGTAAGTATAAAAGATATAAGAAAAAATAAGTCATGATTCTTCCTCTCCAAGAATGTACTATCTGTTTAGGGAGGTGAAACATTCTCACTAAACCATAAGACCACTTCCCTGTACTAGTTTTTTGTGAGAGGTAATTGTTAACTGGCAGCAGATCCTTAGAGGGTTGAGAGAAAAACAGTCATTCTGTGGTAGATTGACAGGTGGAGGATTTGGAGGAGGTGGGACTTTCAAGACAGGGAGAACCACAGCTGAGAACCGATTAGAGAAGAGGGAACATTCTTAGCAAGATGGATGCATGAACACTTCTGGAGGACAATGTAGCTCTGTGTGTGTGTAGTTTTCATAGCTATTTATATAGAATTTAGAATATGCCTTCATCATAAGACATTAATTTGAAAGGATGGATACAAACCATAAGAAATGTACACACTATACCAGAAGGCCTATTTGCGTAGTGTTTTTCTTCACCTGTTCTACATATTATAGTATTACTTTATATTCTTTTTTTGATGATATTTATATTTTTATTTATTTTCAGTTAAGGACATTATTACTTTAATTTTTTTTCCAATTTCTATTCTTTCAGGAAAACAAAGTCAAGCCGCCCAATTTGACTACTAAAAAACTGTTCAGGGCTTCTCTGACTCAAGCCACTTCCTTAAAACCTTCCTGGGCTCCCAGTCTTCTACCATGTTCAGTAGCAACAGACCACAAGGTGGAGCTTTCCACAAGCCAGCCACAGTCTGGCATTTTCTCATCTCTGCATGGCTGGCCAGAGTCTGCTCAGGATAGAAAGCCATCCCTGTCTCACAAGGTTCCACAACTTTGTTTTAAAGAGTCAAAACTCAACAGAGGAGACAATCAAGTTCAGCAAACAAGCCTTAGCTCCCAAAATAACATCACCCCTAAATTTATACCAATTTTCAAAAATAAAATGTTACAGACAAACAAAAATATCTCAGCACTTGGCAAACTGAAAAGAAAACAGCATGTTTTTACAGAATCTAAATTATTTTCACTTAAAACTAGTATAATCAAGAACGACAAACTAAATTTAAGTCCAACTATTAAAAAAACACCCAATGGTAACATTCAGATGCATGCTAGAAATTTAAATCAGAAGAGCTCCAGATCTCTGCAAGAAATAAATATTGAGTCCTATGAAAGTATGACAAAATATTCCTCTTATGGAAAATCAATGGTGAGATCAGATGAAAGCAAACAGCTATCTAATAGTGAAGTATTTCAGATGTCAAATAATAATTTAAGTATGATAAAAAGCTCTGTTAATTTCCATGAAAGAGAAAATTTAACAAGTAAATGTATAACAGAAATTTTAGGGAAAAGCCACAAGTCTCTAAAACTGGAAAGACAGCCACACATTTTTGAATCAGACATAGAAACTAAAGATCCCCAACTACAGCAGCAATCAGCAAATCAAACTAAAGAAGTCAATGTAAGTGATCATAGGTCAATAGTAAGCAGAACAGCCCGGTCTAAAAGAAAATTACATCTGGAGCCTTCAGACACTTCAAAGAAGCATCATTCCAGCACTGCTCATCGGGCGATCCAGTTCTTCTAGGGACCAGGTAAAAAATAAAATTTGGAAAAATTGTTTTAATCTGATGATATTCATGATGTACTAGACTTTTAAAAAGTAAGAATTTAAATGATTTGCCCAAGATCATCTAGAAACACAAGTATTAAGAAACAGAATTTCCACCCAAGACAAGTGTAAGTATACAGTTAATTTTTAATAAAGTGTACTTCTTCAGTCTGATATAGATATCTGATTTGGATAAACCAAAATCTAAGAGATCTCTCACCATTCCCAAAACTTAGAACACAGATGTAAAAGGAAAGAATATCTACCAGGTAACTGAGATGACACCTTTTATTTGTTTTTCTTTACATTATTTGAATTGTTTTTGCTACTTTGGGGGCTCCCCAGTATTTTGGTAAAAGGGAGCTATTCTTAAATTTCTTTTTAACATCAGCAAGGAAATACGGAGAGGTGGAAATGGCACATCCCTTGAATAAGGTCTATGTGCAGCCACTGTTTTGTATAATAAAGACTCCAGAGAGGGAATGACACGGAGACAGGCCCTGTGGGCTGCTTTTCACTCTTCTGGGGTCCCTGCAGACTAGGAAGTGAGGACAGCGGCAACCTGCCTTAAGATATAAGGTTATATGCCTCCAGAATACCATCCTTCTAATGGCACCTGAGATAACAGACCTCAAGGGAGACCAGAGGTTCATCACCAGGTCAGAATTCATTCTGAAAGGGATGTAGTATCAGCTAAATTTAAACTTGAGATCTTTTGAGATTTAATTGACAATGCTGAGTCCATGGCACTGAATTCATAAACTTGTGCATCTGGAAATTATATTTTATTCTGTGTTTCCATCTGTTCTTCTCTAAGAACAAATATGTTACTAAAATATCCACAAATACTTTTTTTACATAGAACTATTGGAATACTTTCAAATTCTTTAGGAATCAACTAGAAAACATTCTTTCCTCTTCCAAATGCTCTTTCTTCCTATAACTAATAGAATTTTTATCCTAATTTGAATTAACTAAAAAAGGTATGTTATAATGTTGTATTTTATATTGTTTTAGACGTTTTACGTTTTAATGCACTCAGTAGGTGGTTAAGGAAATGTACCTTAAAACTTGTTATTTGTATTTCTGGAAATAATGTAATATATTCCAGATTTTATATTTTATATTATTTTTAGAAGTATAGCACCTTCTTACTTTGTTTACTTAAAATCTGACATAATTTTTAACATAAAGTCATTCCATCATCTATAAACAATAACATAATGAAGATGATTATAGAATTTCATTATAGATAACAGTTTCTCCTAATTAAAAAATTAATATGTACTCCTGGGAAAAGTTTGATAAAACAGCACTATCAAGAAAAAGTTAAAAAAAAAAAAAACTGCCTACAATTTCTCTTTGCAGAGATGCATACAGAGATGACCATTCCAAATGCTGATGAATGCTCTTCTAGATGTGTCTCATGGTCACTCCTGTGAGCATGAGTCAGGTTCCATGTGCTGCTATGGAACTTCCTTATTCACTTGTTAATTTTCTCTTTAATTTTATACAGATCTTTGGAAAGTTTCTAATTATTTTATATAGTAATTTGATAATAAAAAATATATTTTGCCTTTACTATTTTTATTATTGAAACTAATTTGAAGAATTATTTTTTATTATCAAAATTTTTTTTTTTTTTTACATTTTTTTTTTTTTTTTATTGGACGTTCATAACATTACATAGTTCTTAATACATCATATTACACGGTTGATTCACGTGGATTATGAACTCCCGCTTTTACCCCGTATACAAATTGCTGTATCACATCAGTTTCCCTTCCATTGATTGACATATTGCCTTTCTAGTTTCTGATGTATTCTGCTGTCTGTCCAATTCTCTACTATCCCCCCTCCCTTCCCCTCCCCTCCCCTCCCCTCCCCTTTTCTCTCTCTACCCCTTCTACTGTAAATCATTTCTTCCATTTGTATTATCTTGTCTTGCCCCTCCTTTCCTCTTATATGACATTTTGTATAACCCTGAGGATCAAAATTTTTAAATCACACAAAGTGCAGATAACAGTATGAACAAACACAGTCACCCAGATCCACCAATTATTAATGTTTTGCCACTGCTCAATCTGGTCCTCATAGACAAGCATTTTTTATTGTAATATTTTAAAGCAAATTCAAGGTATCACATAAAATTTCACTGATGAACACTTCAGGACCTATCTTGAATGTAAGGTATGGTGTATTTTTTAAAGAAAAAATCAGGATGTATGTATACATTACATTTTGAGGATATCTACTGTGTCTCATTGGCTCACTAAATTTCACTTTTGTTTTTACATGTGAACTAACAGGAATCCCTGAGTACGTAAAGCCTATTTTACAGCAGAAGGAGAGCTTTTATTGGAGTGGAGATTTCTTTTTCCAGCAACATTTCTTGTCCCCTGCAGTGTGCCAGGCAGTGAGTTAAGCCTTGTATCCACTGCTGAAACCAAGGAGACAGCTACTACCTGAGCCCCAGGACTAATAGTCTCCAGCAAACTCTTCTGACTCCTGACCCAGGCCTCAGGCTACATATGTATTGAAGCAAAAGTCCAGAATGACCTTCTGGTCCATATTACAAATAAATTTTCTAACATTAGGAAAAAAAAAGAGAAACACAAATAGAGCTTCTCACCTAATGAGTGTTATTCTGGCTTTCAAACATTTTGGACATTTATTTTATAAAACATGATCCAATTGTTGCAATACATTTAAAAGAAACCAAAAGTCTTCATTGAGAATCCCACTGAAACAATCCTTCATCAAAAACTAGTAGAGAACCAAGTTGAAGTTGAACTTTGATTGTTTAAATGTGGTCTGTCCCCACTATTTCACTAAACCACTTCAGTTAAACAAAAATAGGCATAAACTCTCCTTTGAAATGTAAATAGAACTCTAGCTCCTGAAACCTTTAAGCATTTTTGTTTTCCCAGAATTTTCTCTATTTCCCAAGTTGCCATTTTCACAGGCACATACACTTAGTTTAAAGCCTGTTTTGAGTGTTCCTTTCTCCTTCTGAAGCTAGTATTATAGATAAGTAAGACACTGTAGTAAAGAATGGGACATCATTTGTCAGTGAGGCTGTGATGACAGGATTTGTTTGTGAAAGTAATATTCACAAATATGTATATGTGGTTAGCACGGTCATCCACACATGTAATCATTGTGAAGCCAGACTTTCCACTGCTCTGGATTCCCAGTCTGCTTCCTGCAGTTGCCCTATCATTACTAAGCCTTAGGCAGTGAAGACTTAACATTGTAAACTAAACAGAAGAGCTAAAAGAAAGTCCACTGCTAAAGTGATGTGTAATATCTCCGAGTTCTTTATAAAGAGAATCTTGGTTGCTCCTCCTTCACTTCATTAGTATGTAAAATTTAGAATTTACAATATAGTATTTCACTTTGATAAATGTAAACCTATGTGGCAAAACTTGCTGTGTTAATATCAGCTAATGTTCTTGTGTAAAGTAGGTTTATTTTTCTCTTATAATTTTATCCTAATGAAAGTTTGAAATATATATATGTGTATTTATATGTATGTATTAATCTTGATTGGTAGATAGATTGTTGATATAACATTCCATGTTCAGAAAAAAAGTTTCTAGACCAAACTTTGTGCTCATATTTGCAATAATGAAGATTTTGGTACATTTCAAAGATTATAATTTCTGAAAGCCAAGATAATTCCAAATCTAATTAAGGAAAACTAAATTTTACTTGTTTAAGTTTTTGTTGATTTATACACAATGTGAAATTCTCCCCCTGAAAAATCATTCTTCACATTCCAATTGTGCATTAGTTTTAGAATCATGATTTCTTTTTGCCTATATCCAGAAGTTTAAGAAATCAGCCATTATATTTAAAATACCCATGGAAATAGGCCAAAATTAATTTCAAGAATCATACTTAAAGGAGTACCAAATTCTTCTCATGTAATACATTTTCAGAGTATATGCTGCTTTTACATTTGTATTTGGTTTTATTTATACTTTTATTACATGTTATAATTATATCATTTATTGTATTTACTGCTTGTTATAGCAAAAAGGTAAAAATGTGGAGCTTCTCAATGATTAGTTTTTATTTGACTAACCAATCAACCAGATTTTGCTTTTTTTTCAAATTGCATATGATCTGGTTTATGCTGGAACTGACAAAGTATTGAATATTTATTAATACTTAAGAGTAGCCAGTATTTATAAAGAAAGATTTAAGGTCCTTACGCATTGATATTTAAAATGTTCATGTCGTCATATCCTTTATAGTGTTTTATTTTAAATAAAAAAAAGGTATTTCAAATTACTGTATTTTTTCGTATGTCAGAGTGATTGTATATAGGACTGGAAAAGCTTAGACACATTACAAATTCCTTTCCCGCTGTGATTCCATTTCTTTGCATGCATTTGCTACTGGGCCTATGTAAACTACCTTAGTGCCTTAGCACTTGCTCAAACTGTTGTTCTCAAAAGGCCTTTGTGATTTCATTCAGTAGGTATTTAGTACTGTGTTTGTTGTGTGCCAAGCACTATTGTAGATACTTCGGGCATATAAAAGGTACTGGGTGAGACTATGTCAAACAAAAAAATTTTCAATTTGAAGCTTTTCCTGTGATTTTTAAAATTTCTGGAACCTGCTACCATTCAGCTTTAACAGGAAAAACTCAAACTGTCAACCATCTTAATTTATCAGCTTTTTTGACGATAGCTGATATGAATTGATTTTATTTTTATTTTTTTTTTTTGATATTTAATTATTTATTCTTTAGATGGTTCATGATTTATTTATTTATTTATTTATTTATTTATTTATTTTTTTTATTGTTGGTCATTCAAAACATTACATAGTTCTTAATACATCATATTTCACAGTTTGATTCAAGTGGGTTATGAACTCCCAATTTTACCCCGTATACAGATTGCTGTAGAGCAGATTATGCTAAGTGAAGCTAGTCAATCTTTAAAAAACAAATACCAAATGACTCCTTTGATATAAGGGGAGTAAACAAGGACAGGGTAGGGACGAAGAGCTTGAGAAGAAGATTTACATTAAACAGGGATGAGAGATGGGAGGGAAAGGGAGTGAGAAGGGAAATCGCATGGTAATGAATTGATTTTAAATGCTTCATTTCTCTTTTCTACGCTTGTTTTCTACCAGTGAAATTTTTTCTACTTTCCACAAGAAATAAAATGCTTTATGTTTTGTTGTATTCCACAAAGAGCATCCTGGCTACTACTGCATATTGATTATATTATGAAATTCCTGAATTTAAAACCATTCAAGGATGTTTTGCTATTTGCATTCAGAGATGAAAGAATATATATGGGGTGTGTGTGTGTGTGTGTGTGTGTGTGTGTGTGTGTGTGTAGAATTCACATATTTTTTAAAATTTTGCTTCACTTGTTTCTTTCGAAAGCTTCAAAATGAATTATTTCTAGTTGGCAGCGTGTATTTCCTGCATCGAAAATATAAATTTGCAGTCATACTTCAGGAGAAAACTGGCAAAACATATTTGTTTCTGTGTTTTATTATATATCTATTTACTTCACCACTAAAATAATTTTGAAATAAAATCTTTAAATCTCTGAGAACAGGAGTTAAGTTACCTTAAAATAAATCTTGGGTCTGCACTTAAGGAACATTTGTCAGTATAACTGTTCAACTAAAGTGAATAATGTCACAGAATTTCATAAAAAAATGTTTAAACTCTTATTATAATTTTGAGAATAAGAACATCATATAAATTTTCTTTTTCAAATCCATTCTTAGTTCTGCACCTTGCCAGTATTGTTATTACAAAATGAGTACAAGACTCTTAACAAGCAGAGGACACCTCAAGTCCTTCATTCCCTCTTCAGTTCTAAACTTGGTAACTTTTATTTTCATCTGAATCAGAATTTTAAAACTCTAGATAGGGCAAAGGGTTGGGTGGGGAAGGCAGGAGGAATAGGGGTAGAAAAGATGGTGGAATGAGATGGACATCATTACCCTGAGTACATGTATGAAGAACAAATGGTGTGAATATACTTTATATACAACCAGAGAGATGAAAAACTGTGCTCTATATGTGTAATATGAATTATAATGCATTCTGCTGTCATATATAACAAATTAGAATAAAAAATTTTAAAATAAATAAATAAATAAAGTTACCAGTCTAAATCTTAGAGGAAATGAGAAACCACAAAAATAAGCAATAATATTCAAAATTGCTTTTGCTCTTAAGAAATTTGATAACCCAGACACAAAACTGAGCTGAGGATTTGATGACATAGAGGAGTGAGGGAAAGACAGAAGAAGAGAGACTGCCAAAGGTGGGTGTCTGACTGGAGCTGCCCACTGCCCCTGCAGCACACACCTATTGCTGGGACCTGAAAGGCGATGTCCTCAGCACCCAAGAAGGGTAACAGGGGACTATGGGCTACTGCTGAGGCAGTGTGGGATAAACATTCCTAAGAAGTCCCCCACCCCCAAAAGTGGATTTCAGCCCAAATTTGCATCAAGTTATCCAATAAACCTCAAATCAAGAATTCTGTTTAAAAATATATCAGAAATGTCAAAAACTTCAGGGAGAAAAATAAAACATTACCAAGTGACATTAAAACGGATCCAAGTAAATGGGGAGGTATATCTTGTTTACAGGTTAGTTGAGGAGCAGGTCACCTTCAACCTCAGGTTCTGTGCTGGCAGCCTGACACTGTCACCACAAAAAGGACACAACTGGTCTTCTTGCCTTGGAGGCCCAGTAAGAGGGTGTCTGAAGCCAGCTTTGCAGTCACAGAGGAAAACCTTTCCTTTGGTTTTATGATTGTTTCAGTTGAAGGTTTTGGCGTCTTGTGACTCAGCTTAATTTTAAAAAGTTTATTCATAAATGTAAAGAAGGAAACAAGAAATCACTCCAAACCATACTCCCCAGAAAGAATCCTTGTTTACATGTTTGCATTGGCCCTTACAGACCTTCATGTATATATTTATTTTTACAAAACTAAGAACATTCTTGCTTTATACCTGATTTTTTTCAGTTACCACTGTTTTATATGGACCCTTAATCAGGCTTTAGGAGCTTTGTTGGTTGGTATCTGCTCTGGAAAGATTAGAGGGACACCCCCTAAGACAAGGAAAATGGCTATCTCTGTTAGGAGTCTGGATCTTGGGAGCCTCCCAATAATTCCCAATAATGGCGAAGGGGAGCTAACCCTCCCCACGGGTCTCACACATTCTGCTACCCATGAATATGGCTTTCCTAGGCTTAGTTCCAGAATGTTTTCACACCTGCTTGTTCAGTTTCCCAACCCTCTTCAGCTGGTCACATGACCCGCCAGATTCAAAGGGAAAGCAGGTTTCATTTCCCTCCATATCTCTGATTTAAATTCCCCTGGGCTCAATCTTGTCTGTGCCTATTTTACTCATGTTCTGCTAAGTACATCCTAGGTCATATGGTAGGCCCTTGCCGGGTCAGTGTGGCAGCATTTGCTATGATCTCCTGGGCTTCTCAACAAGGATCCTGCCTCATCTCTCCACTCATCAATTCAGAAACACAGCATTTTTCCAACTCCACTTCACTGCATAGCCTCTGGATCAGCTAAGCTCAAGGTGCTTTTCTGTTCTATAGGTTTTTCCATGCAGAATTTTTCCACTGTGTTTTCTCTCTGTGTTATCCTTGCCCTCTGCAGTGAGCCTGGCCACCACTTCCACGGCCACAACCAGCTTGGCTCCAGTGTACTCTTTCTTGTTATTAGTTCAATGCACTCAAACTTCTGAGTCTTTAAGAAACTCTGTCCAATACTGAATTTCAGTGAATTCCCTCTTTCACCCACCTCACTGAGAAGCCGTACTCCCACTGCTTTAACAAAGCCGGGGAGCAACTGGCAATGCAGCCTTCCCTAATCTGCCATCTTGAATCTTCCCCTATTTTCTGATTATCTTTTTCTTTTTAGGTAGCTATTGAATTTGAGAACTATTTCCTGAGCAGATACTTAGTAAAAATTTGAGTATGAGGCTCCACCCTGTTCTAAGCACTGAGAAGGAAGAAATACATACCCTCACAGTAAGGATTTGGTCCCTGGGAGGGGCCAGCCACCACTCACATAATGTAACCAGTGTCAATGGTATTGGACGGAAGCACAGGGTTTGTACAGTCTACCCTCTAGCTAAGCTTTCTTTTATAACTTCTATTTCTAGGGGAAAAAAACAGTAATTACAAAACCTTAATAGATGAATCTTTTATATTAAAAAATAGAGCGATATTCCTGTAGACAATAGTGTTTTGTTATACTGACAAGTTAATGAGCTTCAGCAAATAAGATGCACTGTAATTTCTTTCACTTTAAAAACTAACAAAAAATAAATGTCATCTAAGTGAAATGTGCTACCTTTCTGGATTTTTAAAAGTGAAATTTGTTGTTTAGACATAGTTTATATAATTAGTAGGCACTGTTCTAGGTCCTGAATATTTTTTCATCTATTTTTATTATACAGAAAGATTTTAAAAATTTTTTCCACCCCAATTTTTCATTTTACATTGATAATATTATGAGATCACTGTTTTCATTTATGAAATGAGAAAACTGATGTCAAGAGAATTTATAAAATTTGCTCAAAGTTGGGCAACCAACTATATGACAGTGTTACGGTTGGAATTCAGGTTTTCAGGTTTCTAGCTCTTTACTTTTAGACAGCTGTGGCTCCTGACCACCTAGAAGGACAATAGTCACAAAAAAGAAAGTTAGCTTCTGCTGAGCCAAGGCCAACAAGAATGATCTTTGATTGTGGGAACCATACCACAGTTCTGAAGAGCCTTCAGTTACCAGCAGGTTTTACAAAGTCCTCCTGCTCTTTTTCCTTCTCTAATAAGAATGAAAAAAAAATATATGGGTTCTTGTAGTCCTGAGTTTAACTAACTTCTAGTGCTTCCCCTCTTAAGAAATGCAAGCTATAGACAGCCAACAAATGATCTATTTAAAGAAAGAAGATATAGGAGGAAAGTAGAAGGGAGGTCTGGTAAGTGTGCACCTCTTGGCTGAGCAAGGAGCCAGGGCCTCCTGTTCAAGAGCTGAGGCCCTCCCTCCTGCAGGGGAGGGAGCATATTATTATTGTTAGTTCTGGTCTTCTATGGACAGCTAGCTGCTTTGCAGGGGAGAGATATAGCATAATTACAATGAAATGTGTTTTGTTTTTTGGAAGTATAGAAAATGGAACAAGAAATTGTCTTCTAGATACATTACCTATACAGAAAATGGTTATCTATCTATAAGAAGATAGATAGTTATGCAAACTGATAGAAGGAAGGAAATCAGTTTGCATAACTAGTGAGACTATGAAATGCTTTCTAAGATAAACTGCGATTTTTTAACTTCTGAATTCACTGAAATTTCTAGAAATAAGCAGAATTCTCAGAAAATATTGCCAAGCAGTACACTCACAGACAGCAGAGCTAGAGAGTAAGTCTTACAATGTGACCTGCTGTACCATGAAATTAAATGATCTAATCATATCAGGCCATTTAAGAAGTTTTAATAACTAATGACTAGTGAGCAGGGATCTCAAGTTGCAGTTGACTTTTATTTTGTGGCCTTATTTTTTTAAAAATCGTTTCATGTATGTTCTGGAAAAAATATTAGTTTATGCTCTTTTTCCAGTTTAATTCAGTACTTACCCTCATAACAAGGATGATGAAAGATCTGAGGAAAAAAAGAGGCAGGGTGGGGGTATTCCATATTAGATAGGAATCTCAAGCATTTCTTTGTATATCTTCTTCAAGATTAAAGAACAAGAGGCTATCAAAAAACTATTCCTTTACTGACTGAAAAAGGAAACATAATTTTACTATAAACTTGAACTAGAAAGAACTATTAAGAATCAGCCAGGGCCTAGCATATCTTATAAACTGTAAAGGAAGAGGAGAGAAATGCCCAGTCCCCAAAATTAGAGACCCAGGGAAGTAGGAGATAGTCACAAAAAGCTGAATTGTTCGGGAATGAACAGGGGTCAGAAGTCACAGTTATAGTCAATAGTACAGACGGGCAGGGGGGAAGAGAGGATATGAAGTCCCTGGATACCTTAGGGGCATCACTGGGGGCTCTGCAGATGGAACCCAAGGTCCTGTGTAGGTCAACCATCTCCTAGCGGTGCCACTCTTGAGTCCGTGGCCCACAGAAATAGCAAGACACACATCTCCGTGGCTGAGTTAAGCCTCTGGGCATTGGCCTTGGTTTGTTACCAGCTATAGATAACTAATACTTCCATACAGGGCACACACAAGGTCATGAAGTCGGGGTTACAAGGGAAAGTGCTCAGCAAGCACCTCAGGACATCAATCTGAACACAGAGGAGGAAATATCTGTGCAGGTTAGATTGGGCAAATCATCCTGGGCTGCCTCTCCTTCTGCCTTTGTGTGACAGAACAGTTCTGAAGAGTGCACCCAGGCCCAGGATGGCGGAACCGGGAGGCTGCCTCCAGAAAGCAGACAGGCAGCTTCTCCACAATGTGGGTGAATAAAAAAAGGGGGAAGGCTTTACTGGACCCTAAAACTGAACACTCAAAGCAGACTGGGGACACAGGAGGTTGGATATAATAAATAAGGAAAACTCCCCAGGAGCACGGAGGCTGCAGAGCCAGGCGGAAGCTCCAGCCAGAGGCCTCCGCGGGCCGAGTAGAGGGATCAGGGAATTAGAGGAGCCTGTGGGGGTCCAGGGACCCAGGATGTTGCCCCACAAACCTGGAGGATGCGATGCACGATGTCCAATATCCATGTGTGGGGAAAGAAGCCACCGTCTCCCCAGGCGGCCTGTGGGGGACAAGGAAAGGAACCACTTTGCATTGCTGCCTGGCAAACCCGAGCTTGGCCTGAAATAGAGGCCCAGTAAACACACGCTGCAGGACACAGAGTGTGCTTAAGTGACCAGGAGGAAATCAAACGGGGACGACTTGTCCAGCAACCCACCAGGCTCTTCCCATCCCCTCCTTCCAACTGCTTGCAGGACCCCAAGGGCGGGGTGGGGGAAATTGGAGACTGAACCCAAGACCAGGAAATGTGAGGTCCACAGGTGATGTAGAGGACTAAGAACTGGCTCCCCTACTACACGAGTGGAATCCAGGGGAGATCCCTGGGGTGCAGCCTTCCAGGATGAACCAGCAAGTACTGGGCGCTGGAGGTGCGATGACTTGGTCTCCAGACCAAAGGGCATCCAGCAAAGAGGCCGAGGCCGCCTAAGCCGAAACCCTGCCTCCAGGCCTTCTGCCTGAGGATTACCTCTCCCACTCCAGCAATCTGGAGGGTGGGGCATCACACTCCAGATAGCCCCCCTCAAATTGCTAAGAAGAGAAGCTGAGAATATTTTGAACTCCAATGGAAAGAATTCTTTAACCTTTCATCAAAGTTTTTTTTTTCTTCTACTTACTTAATTACTTATTTTTTAAATTGTTTTTCACTGAAGACTTGCTATCCAAATCAGACTCCCTGGAAAGGCTGGGGCGAGCTGTACTTACACCAAGTCTGAGGTACTTAGGAAATGTGGTTCTGTTGTCTGAATATCTTCCTGTTTGTGTTTCTAATGGACATAAGTTCCTCCAGGCAGCCTGGCGGACCCCTGAGTTAGGTTAAAGGTGTCCCTCACACCCTGTGCTTCCCTGTGGCATTCTTTCTGCTAAGTCACAGTGAGTCACATTTTTTAAATGTGTGACATAAACAACAGAGAAGACATGTTTACGAGGAAATTTTCAAGGGTGTCAGTAGTCTCTGTATATACACAATTTCATTAAAAACCTTTGTGCAGATGAGTAGCTCTTGATACTCCCTTCCACCAGCCCTGTGCGCGTACGCTCCCTTTCAGAACATTTCTCATTTCACTTAGCAACAGATAGTGGTCTCAAGGTGTCACATGGAGCTTATATGCTTGGAAAAGTCCCCAAGAGGCTGGTTGTATTAAGGGGGTTCCTCTCCCCTGCTGGCCCCTTGAGAATCATTCTTAATTAGTTGGGACCAGGGCTCCAGCTTGCAGCTCTGAGAACTGGGAAACCAGTGTGAACTTCCGTTTTCCGCAGGAAGGACTGGCCTTCCCTGAGGAGAGCTCAGTATCAAGGATTCCACGGTATCAGGACGTGCTTATCTCCCCACCACCCTGCTGTCTCCTGACCATGCAGCTGGTCAGTGGCTGGGAAGCCCTAGGACTGGAAGAGCCCTCTGCATGCACATGGGGGCCCAGGGACTACCATCTCATGAGAGTCTCCAGAAACTCAGCAACCTTGTCTAACTGCAGTTAATGACTATAACCTAGGTTTTCATGGCAGATCTATGAAACAGAGAACTTTTATATAAAATTGAGTAGGCTCTTTCGCAGAGCAGTAAGTTCTGCCTGCCTCTTTCCTCCTGAGAGCCAGTTTTAGTATTTTATAAACATAGTGAGCCGCGCTAAACACAGGGCCACTGAGATGAAACGAAGGAGCGTATTTTTAGACATATTTCTCTCTAACCAGATTTACCACATTTCATTATATTGCTGCCTACTATTGCTCTGTGGTCTCTAAGGAAATAAATAGATGAAATTGAGAATAAAAACAACATAAAGTAGGATATTCAATACCCCAGGTTGCAGATGCCCAATCAGGTCACACAATGATTGAATTTAGCTCATGCTAACCTGATTTCAAGTGCAGTTCAGCTCACAGGGACAATGAGAAACAGAACGCTTGTTCCACGTTATCAGAAAGTATTTACATTGAAACATATGGCTCTGAGTTTCCCTGCTGTACAGGAATAATAGCTCACAATAGGCAGAGATCGCTGTCCACATTCAGAGATCACTACATTTAGAAACCACTGAATATTGCCTTAATACTCTACACCCAACAATTATTTTTGACCAAGGAAGACATTAACAAGCATCCCTTGTGCTCTTCCCCCAACACATGGAACACACACACACACACACACACACCCCACCTCTACCTCTTGTCCCTGGGAAGGCGGAGAGTGTTAGGAGGCATGACTTCATCACAGGCAGCCCCACTAGACTTCGTCCCCTCCTCAACTTGCCAACCTTGATATATTGTTGCTTTGTTCAAAAAAAGAGGCTCTAAAGCATAGAAAATCTGCAGAAGTCTAAAGGAAGGATGTTCAGACATTTAAGTTGATTGCATAAAAAAGAGTGCAATTTCTTTCTAGGGAAGGGAAGTTGCATTGGTCGCTTTTGCCTGGGCTGGTTTTGATCAAACAGGAATTCTGTTGGGAAGTGTGGCAATGGGCCCTTCAACTACTGCTGTTGACTGAGATGCACAAAAGTTGCACCAAGTCAGCACAGAAAGCTTTCTTCTTCCACGGGTTCAGTTCCTGTGTTTTAAGTGAGGGACCCGAAGTACGTGGTTCGAAGTCCTGTTATGGTTATGAAAAAAAATGGCGTTCATACATGAACTTTGGATAATGATGACCATCACATTCCACCATCATGGTTAACCCCATGTCCCCTCCCTTCCCCTCCCACCCCTCTGTCCTATCTAGAGTTCATCTATTCCTCCCATGCTCCCTCTCCCTACGCCATTATGAATCAGCCTTCTTATAGCAGAGAAAACATTTGGCATTTGTTTTGGGGGGGGGGGGATTGGCTAACTTCACTTAGCATTCTCTTCTCTAATTCCATCCATTTACTTGCAAATGCCATGATTTTAGTCTCTTTTATTGCTGAGTAATATTCCATTGTGTATATATACTACATTTTTAAAAAATTTTTTATTTGTTTTAATTAGTTACACCTGACAGTACAATGATCTTGACATATCGTACATTTGAATCAGATGTATATACCACATTTTTAATCCATTCATCTACTACTTTGTATACAAAGATATGAAAAATTTGTGCTCTATATGTATCATATGAATTATAATGCATTCTGCTGTCATATATACATTAAAAATTGATTTAAAAATATATTATGCAGATATCTTCTATCAAGTCATAGTTTTCTTTTTGTCTACTTTACATATTTTTGCAGAACAAAATATTTTAATTTTGTTGAGATCCAAAATCAATGTTTTTCTTTTATGGAGAAAAATGCTTGCGGTGTCAAGTCTAAAATCTTTGCCTAGCTCTGGGTCCTGAAGATGTTCATTTCTAAGAGTTTTTAAGCTTGCATTTTGTATTTAAGTTCATGATCTATTTTGAGTCAGTTTTTATTTTAGGTAGGAGATTGGATGATATTTTCTTTCCCTATCAACATCTAATTGTTCCAGAAACATTGTTGAAAAGTCTGTCCTTCTTTCATTGAATAATTTTGGTACTTTCAACAAAAACATCATGACTAATCAATGACTGAATAAATTCAAATAAAGAAAATGTGGCATATAAAAACAGGAGTTCTATCCATCCATAAAGAAAAATGGACGGAAGTACAGATCATTATGTGAATATGTTTAATGTAAGTTAAACTCAGAAGGTCAAGGGTCCTGTGTTTTCTGTCATATGTGGAAGCTAGAGAGGAAAATTGTGGGAGGGAAATGACATGAAAATCAAAGGGAGATCAGTAGAGAAACGGGACCAGGGGTTAGGGTTGGGGGAAATATTGGGGAGTAATATTGGTGAATTATATTGTTATATTATGTGCATGTATAAATATGTAACAGCAAATTCCATCACTATGTACAACTATAAGGTACCAAAACCAATGTGGAGCGAATGTCATGCTAAAAAAATGACATTTTGGTCTTTAAGAAAACCTTTCTTATTGTGAAAAAAAATATCATGATTCAAAAGAGTTTACACATGTAGAGTTTAAAAAATAGTAACAATATTACAACTTTAAGAATGACAGTGAATAAGAAGATATATATATGTGTGTGTGTGTGTGTGTGTGTGTGTGTCTATGTATATACAAGCTAGAGAATAATAATGAACAATAATGAATCTCCACCAAAACCTCAGAAGCTTCCTCAGAGCTTCCTTCTGACCTCATTCCCGCTGTCTCGAGACCATAGAGAAAGCAAGGATGTGTGGGTGACTCAAGTGTCCCACGTGGGCATGCAGCTGGGCAGGGGGCCTTTCGTGGGGAAGCACACTCCAGGAACTGGGAGGTGGCGTGATGCCACGTGATGCATTTGCTGTTGTGTGTGTCTACCCAAGTCACTTGCAGCTCACTAGAGTGACTGAGCTGGTGCCTTCTCCAAGAAGCTCCCTCACTTCTCCACTGCCATCTCTTCATTCCACTCAGCTGCTCCCTCGTGGCATTCAGCTGCCTTGAGCTGGCTGCCCCTTCCAGGGAAATCAGCAGAAGAAAAGTTCATTCATGGAATGAGTTGAGTTGCTCCTGCCCTGGGGTTCCCCGAAATATGAGAGCGCATGACCACATCTGCTGTTTCTGGAAGTCCGCGTTCTTGTTGGGTCGTCATCAGATGGCCTGAGTGCGGGTTGGACTGCCCGCCCCACTCATTTCCTGCTGTTTTCTCTCTGACCTGAGCTGCCTTCCTTTCCCTTCCTCCTTTCTCTCTCTCTGTCAATAGTCAGCTTCCTTCACAAGGGTCTTCTCTAGTGCCGAGAAGGAAAGAGAGCGCCTGCGCTTCCTGCAGTCTGCAGATCTTTACTCAGGGCTACCTGGGAGGATCTGTGCACCAACTCCACAGAAATAACCAACAAACATTGACGTTGCGGCCTCCATGTATATTCAGGAAAGAAAAACACTCTAGAAAATCACTCTAAAGAGTGGCCATCTGCTGAAATGCACTCTGACCACTGTGATTACAACCCTGTGGTAGGCAAGGGAGGAGTCCAGCTCCTGGAACTGGAGCCCCAGGACCGCCCCTTCTCCAAGAGGGTCTCCCCCGTGGGCAGCTCCAAGAAGAAAGACCATTAGCCTAGAGTGACATCAAGTTCTGTTTAGTCAGCTTCCTGTCACCTAGACAAAGTACCTGGGAAAAGACAATTCAAGGACGAGAGATTTATTTGGGCTCATGGTTTCAGAGGCTTCAGCCCTCAGTGGATTGGCCCCAGCAGCGTGGGCCTGTGGCCAGGCAGAGGACCATGGCAAGGAGCCACTGTGGGTTGAAACTGCTGACCGCGAGGCAGCTGCGAAGCAGAGCCAAAAAGAGAGCACCAGGAGGAAGGGGCCAGAGACCGATGTGGTCGTCAAGGACCCACGCCCAAGGACGCACCTCCTCCAACTAGGCCACTTCCTGAGTTCCCACCACCTCCCGATAGCGCCATCAGCTGGGACTGAGCCTTCAACGCCTGAGCTCTGGGGACATTTAAGATCCAAACCAGGGGTTGGGGATATGGCTCAGTTTGTAAAGTGTTTGCACAAGGCCCTGGGTTCTATCCTCAGCACCAGACACACGCACAAAAGATCCAAACCATTATAAGCTCCCATTCCTTAAGAGACAAGATACTTGCAGGAAATGAATTTTTTTTCTCCCTATTCTGTCTTCATGAAGAATATATATAAAATCTTGGGATCTGGTCTCACCCACAGTCATCATGTTTTATTACTATTCTTTGATGAAAAAGAAAATCACATATTGGGCTGGGAACATGAGCTGTAAAATGTGTAAGGCACTGTGCTTTCTATAATAGTCAGAGCATAAAAATAACCTCTGAGTCCCACGGGTGCCTCTTGACATCTAATGCCAGCTGCCAGCTCCCAACCCTCTGCCTTCTGCCCCTTTTCTAATTATAATAGTCTCTGGAAAGTGGCTGTCCAGATCAGTTCTTACAACGCTGGAATCCGAGTAAGCTTTGAGACGCTGTGGTCGTTTGTCTTGTTGCAGCCGACTTGGAGCACTACTTCATCAGATCACAGAAGAGCTGACTGCTGTGTGGGCCTCTGTCGAGCAAATGATCAGAGCAGGATGGATAGAACTATGGTGAGGAAATTCTGAAGTTCACAGTTTAAATTCCTGTAAATGCTTAAAATCACAAATTTTAAGGAATTAGGGAGTATTTCAAGGGCAGGAAACATTAGCTTTTTTTTTTTTTTTTTTTGGTCACTCAGAACGTTGTACTGTGCAAAGGAAGTGGGACAAGGTACAGGCAATGAAGTGAGTAAGGAAGTCCTGTGTAGCCTGCAACGACGTGGGCACAGAACACCGGGAGGCAGTTCCCTTCTCTTTCCAAGGTCACCTCTTCTTCGGGTACTTGAAACTGTGATCTCTAACCACACTCCTTAAATGGAGGTTTTTAACTGCATCTGTCCCACACCTGAGATCACATTTGTACCTCTGTCATCGTCCTGGAAATTTCCGTTCTAGCGATTGATTACCACGTGTTTTGTTTTATTCCTCCATCGGGCTTCAGTTTTGAATTCCACAAATCCTGATTCAGCCTCAGCCTAATGAAAGAAGGTGCCACGCCTTTCTTAGTTGCTACTCTGGATAGTGAAGGCTTTAAGGCTTTCAGCAATAGAGACAGGGCGGAGGAGGCAAAGTGGGCAGATGATTGGCTAAAAAAAAAAACAGCTTTTGGCTACGCTACCCCAGGGGTCTGAAAGTGACCCTAGGAAAGAGCCCTCCACAAGCTGAACTCTCTGACAGCCCCTGTGGCCCGTCAGGGAGTCACTGCCATGAGGAGGGCAAGAGCATGCTCTGATTGCTCCCACCCAGGGCCACCCAGCAGCAATCCCGCTGGAGCAATCTTGGTTCTCCTGGAAGATGACTCTGCCCTGAGTGACAGGCCCCAACACCCAAGGAGCCCCAGGAGTCGAGATCGAGTCACCCTCCACGTAGCAGGTAGGAGAACGAAACTATCTATCAGCACCGGAGCTGTCCTGACTCAGCCAGGAGTGCTCCATGACAGGAGTGTATGGTAGATTCAAAGTGAGACACTTCACTTTTCCTCTCACTTGCAGAATTGGCTCTCAAACTGTCTCCCATTCCTATCTCTATGTCCCAGAATGTTCCATCCCTCCGTTACTAAGGGACCCGTTGACAAAGTTAGGAACAAGTACCTCAATGGCCTGAAATCAAATTTAGGGAGAAGTGCCCTTAGAACAAGACATCCATTCACTAGCCTTTTATTTACTTTTTAAGTATCACATATTTATTATTGGACCAACCGAACCCAGTACCTCAGTGCCTTCATCTCTCAAGAAAGATCCGATTCCCAGTTAAATATGCCCAGACACTTGGCACGGTCAGCTGATCGTGACCCTGACTGAGCACAAGGCTGCGTCATCTCCTGTGATTCCTCATAGATCACTTGTCTCTCCTCCAAAGTCTCTTGGAGTTTACCTGACTTTCTTACTGGGTTTCATCCAAATTCATCGGGGAAATGGGACAGTTCTGCTTCTGTGAGTGCCCCAGGATTCAATCCCTGAGATTCCTGTAAGATGTGGAAAGAAGTGGCAAGAGCACCAGCGCCACAGTGGCCAGAAGAGGTGAAGCTGCTTGCCCTTCCAAATAAGAAGACAGCCCTCAGAGTCTCCATGTCTTTAAATGCCGGAACCCCAAAAGTTGAGAGGCCCTAATTTGTACACCATCATTGATAGAAGGTTTTCCCTAAAAGGCCCCGAAACCCCTTCAGAGGGTCCAGTATTAGGGATTTGTCCACATCCCAGGAGCCTTTAGGTTGGTGCTGAGTGAGCATCAGCTACTGCCTCACTGTCCGGGCCTGAATCTAAAAGACAGCTCTGTGGATTTCTGGGCCTGAAATATCCGTCAGCGATGGACTCCCAGTTATGGCTGGATAGAAAACCTTTACCCAAGGCACCAAAGGGAGAGGACAAAGGAACTTTCCACCAGACGGAAGGGCACGTGACCGATTAAGACTGAGCTGGGTCGTGCTCCAGCGGGGCCTTCCCAACCTAGAAACTCTATACACACAGAGGCTGGGTCTCGTTTAAAGGTTCTAATTCGAACATTAGACCTGCTTCAAGGGCAGTTTCCTACTTCTCCACACACTAGGCCTAGTGGTCGAGTTGTTTGAAAGCAGAGGCTGCACCTGGTTTGTGGTCAACAAGGCCTCCCAATCAACCTCGGGACAACATAAGAAGGTGCACCACCCCAAGTCCAGACAGTTTTAGAAGCCAAGGTCATCTCTAACTCGTGGAGGGAAGACCAACAAGAAGACAGGCCCTCCCGGCCAGGCCAGGTGGCCAGGCCTGTAATCCCAGCTGCTGAGGCAGGAGGCTCAAGGGTTCACAGGCAGCCTCAGCAACTTAGTGAGGCCCTAAGCAACTTAGCAAGACCCTGTCTCAAAATACAAAATAAAAAAGGCTAGATGTGGCTCACTGGTTAAGTGCCCCAGGATTCAACCCCTGGTACCAAAAAAAAAAAAAAAAAAAAAAAAAAATCAGGCCCTCCTGTTAGATAGTCCTGTATAGGCATTATAGAACAAACTTACTCCAGCCAGTAAGACCTAAAAGACGTGCATCTTAGTAAGTCTGAGGATGATGGTTCACAGATGGAAGCAGTTTTGTAGAAAAGGGCATCCGAGAAACTGGATACATAGTGGGAAGTGGCTATCTGATACCATAGAAGCAAATGCCTGTCTCTATCACCTCTGCCCAAAGCACAGCTCATTGCCCTTATCTGGAGCCCTACAATTAAAATCAGGAAGAATCTTAAATATCTACACATTCCAAATATGGATTTCTAGTACTCCATGCCCAGTTGCTATCTAGAGAGAAAGAAGGGTGTTAACAACTTAAAATTTCCAGATAAAGTATAGAGACCTATTATTAAAGTTTTGAGGCAGTGTGACTTCCTAAATAGAGGGCAGTAATTCACTGTGAGGGACACCAATGGGATGGATCCCCAGTAAGCAAGATAATAATATGGTCGATAAGACTGCAAAGTTTGTGTCCAATCCCCTGGCTCCCACAGAGAATCCCACACAGCTGCATAAACTTATGGCCCTAGTCCCAGATTCTTCTAATCAAAATGCCTAAGAACCCCTCCACAGAAACACAAAATGGAATAAATGGGTTATACTATGCTAATGAGACAGGATGGCTCACAGATGGGGAGAAGACTGTTATTCCTGAGGCTTATCAATGGAATGTTAGTAAATATTCACATGAGGGCACCTATTATCCAAAGGACACCCTTTGGGAACTGACAAGGGCTATTCTTACTGAAAAGGGATTTCATAAGACTATCAGTGGGTTTTACAAAGCTATGAAATTTGGTAACAAGACAACCCAATTTTTAAAATTTGTCTAGTAGCAGTACATCTATCTATGGGAAGACTGGCAATTGGAATTTACCCAAATGCCCTAAAAAATATGGATATAAATATTCACTTACATTTATAGGATGGACAGAAGCCTTCTCCACTGAAACAGAGAAAGCCATTGGAGTGTATAAATGTCTTTTAAAAGAAATTATTCAAGCCAAGCACAGTGGCACACACCTGTAATCCCAGGGACTCAAGAGGCTGAGGCAGGAGGATTGTGAGCTCAAAACCAGCCTCAGCAGCTCAGCGAGGACTTGTCTCAAATTTAAAAAAAAAAAAAAAGGGCTGAGGATGTGGCTCAGTTGTTAAGTGCCTCTGGGTCCAATCCCTAGTAAGAAAGAGAGACAGAGACAGAGAGATAGAGAGAGAAATTATTCCACAATTCAGGCTCCCAGAGTTCTTGTAAAGTGATGATGGTCTTCCTTTGTTGCAAATCCTACACAGCTGCATAAACTTATCCTCTCTATTGCCCTGGGATTATATCCTTAAATTTTGGCTAAGCTGCATTCAGCTTGGCATCCCCAATCCAAAGGACCAGGAGCCTTGGATAAAGCTATTTCCCAATGCCCCTTTCAGACCTGTGCTGCTTCAAAAAGCTATTCAAAACTTCTAAGCCCCTTGTAGATGCCAAATTGACAGCCCTACTTAACTGCCACCTTTTGGTTTGATGAAAATACATGCCACACCTCACACTATGTCATTAACCTGGGTAAACACGGTGGGCTCTCCTATAGTTTGGAAACAGAATTTTCCTGGTCTGACACAAAACCCTGCTGTCCTTCCAAGAGTGCAGGAGGAGATAGGGTTATGCTCAAAACATGGAGGGAGGGTTCACCAGGGGACCCCAACTTCAGCCCAAATGGAAAGGACCTTATCAGGTTATACTCACCACCGTTGAGTTCTCGTGAGATAAAAATGGGATTTGGAAAAAGCCTCGTGGAGGAGGATTTGGGGGACGGGCATATTAGGGATTGCCCCTGAACGTGTGTGGAGGCTGGTGTGAGATCCGGAATAAAGAATTGCTGTTTGAACCTACAAAGCTGTGTGGTGGCTTGTGATTCTGTGCCAAGCCGAGACATTGGCATCTGGCAGCAGGCCAAGATGGGAATAGTTAGGTCTCCTCGCTGAGGTTTCCAGTAGGCTATGTTTTCAGTATGTAGCCAAGGTCATGAACACCCTGATTCAGGGTGTGTACTCAAGGTCACTGCATTGCTAGTGAGCATGCACTCACTTGCATAACCTGTTGGCAGTGTGCCTTCTTTGTCTGACCTGCACATAAAACGGCCTACAGAAATGGTTCAAGGGTCTGGCTGGGTGTGGAACTGGAGGCTGGCCTACTGCCCGCTCCAAGTAAAGCCTGTCTGCTCCCAGCCTCACTGCACCTCTTCCTTCACCTGCTGAGACCCTGCCTCACTGCATCTCTTCCTCCACCTGCTGAGACCCTGCCTCACTGCATCTCTTCCTCCACCTGCTGAGACCCGGCCTCACTGCACATCTTCCTTCACCTGCTGAGATCCCGAATCTCTTTTGTTGGGTCTGAGCCCCACACAGCAGCCTGGCAGCCTTACAAGGTCCCACCTTAACTTACAGTCTGTCAGATAGGATTATAAATAATATATCAGATATAAGTGTGTAGACACACACCAAGTAAAGCCAGAGAAATGATAACCAATGGCCAGATTCAAAGAGGTTAGGAAAGGCTTTAAAATTCCTGGCTCAGAGAAGTCTGAAATTTCATCAACCCCTTGAGCCTGCTGGGACCTGCCCAAGTCCATGGGATGTGCCGCCTGTGACTGCCAGGGAGGTGCTGTGCAGCAGGTGACCTCAGGTGTGCCTTGGGGAACCAGAGAGTCTTGATACCTGGGAATGGTGATGCGATAGCCGATTCAGAAACTGGGAACTCCAAACTGTTTAGGGAGAGGTTGGACTCGGACCATCTCAGGGACAGGTCTGCTGCATGCACTGAGATGCACGCGGGGTGGGGGTGGGAGGGCTGTACAACTCCATCTCTGCAGGCAGACACCCCAGGGGCAGAGGGCTGGGTGGCACCTCCCATGGAGCATGAAGCACAACTATGCAGCACCTATTGGAAAGGTGCTAGAGGGCTGCTGGTCGATGGTTCCGACTTGGATAGGGAGCACCAAGCACAGCGCACTCTCTGTGACAGTGGTTCCCCATGCACAGTGTTTGCTCTTTACACAATTTCATCTGAGAATCCCTGGCAGACTATAACTACTGAATCTGCCTTTCAGTCTGAGGAGTCCAGGGCTGGCATTGGAGCTCTTTGCACAAAGTTTAGGGAACACAGATCATTTCTCTGCCAGAAAAGCAATTGGAGTGACACAAGGAGCTCTCAGTCGGAGGCTCACAGCAGGCTCTCTGAGGAGAGCCACTCCTTTAATTCCGTGCACTTGCCCATGGAGTTGCCTTCCCCTCCTCGCCAGCAGGACCCAGGCTTTCTGTCCTGTCCTGTCCTGCATGGCTCCTCAGCACCTGCCGTGCAGACCGAGGACACTCACCATTCTGCTTCTCCCCTATGCAGTGATGCAGTCTGAACCTGGGGAGGAAATGACAGACCAGTGATCTGCACAGTCTCCCAGATCTAATCAGATCAACATCTGTCCCTGTAGCAAAGCAGGGTTTCCAGAAGCACTTGCTCAGTTCCTTGCAGGTGTTTGGTTCCACCTGGCCCCATGTGTCTATCACCACCACCCACCAACAATTCCCTTGTTTGTCTCCTTCCTCCTTTCACTCCCAACCTGGCCATAACTCTAACCTTTCAAATGATTTTTTACTGGGAAGAGAGAATGAATCCCCATGTAGCTGTCCACATTTCATGGGAAAGTCAGTGATAACAGGCCACGAGGCTGCAGGGAGGAGGGATTCTGCGTGTGATCCTAGTGGATGCAGATCGCCCAGAATCCAAACCTGTACCTGAACTGCGTCAGTCTGGGGCTCAGGACACTGCAGCTAAGGTCAGAGCGGTGGCAAAGCCCTTCTTGAAAGGTCCTGCCTGTCCATTTGGCCAGTGGGCCCAAAGGCAGACAGGCTCCGAGTTTCTCTGAGTTACTGAGTCCCAACCATTATTTTAATTAGGTATTAAAATTGCAAAAACTGAAGGTTTGGCAATTTGGATTGGAGTCTATTCTGATTTACTGAATAAAGTCTCCCGAGAATTTTCTATGGGAAAGTGCTTACATTAGAACAAGGGGAACATCTAGCACAGCCTGGTCGAAAATGTGTTTGGGGTAAAATGTCTTTGATTATAAGTCATATAACCTACAACATTAAGTTTGGAAAATAAATGGGAGAGAGACATTCATGATCCCAGCACTGTGACACAATGCTTGTGGGTTTTGTCATTTCTCTTTTACTCCAGATTTGCAAAAGTAAGTCATCCTCCTCATTCTGTTGTGGCAGACTTGCCGTTTGATTTTCCCAGCCTTGGGGCATGATCAGCTTCCCACCCCACCTGCATCTCTACACAACTGCCATTTTAGTGGGGCTTGTCCCAAATTTCGTCGGGCTTTTGCTGCTTACAAGTTTTGCCCTTTGACGTAATGCTATGATGAACATCTTGCTCCATATATCTTGGTCAATAATTTGTATTAATGATTTGATGGAACTGAAGAAAATTTGGGTTCTTATCATTATGACGTGTGGAGATAATTTATTAAGAGGAGAAAATGATGTCTCAAATGACAGTAAATAAAATAAAAGCCCTCAGGGTGCTTAATCCTATAAGATAGCAAAGCTTCATTAATTTAGATCAACTGTGGGAAGATAGGGCTAATTAGTACATTTAATTTAAATGCTGTTTATTCTTTTTAATTACATATAAATGCAGTTTGTTAATTTTTCCAAACAGAAATCTTTCAAGGTTTGCAAATGCTGTTTAATTCGTGATCATTTATGATTTTAAGCTGACTGGAAATGGAAGCTGTAAAGTACTTACAAAGCAGTTGTTTCAATCAAGTAGCAATGTGATTTTTATTTAAAGTAATTGACAGAGATAGACTATATTCAAGATGAACAATATGATGATTCAATGTGTGTTGACAGTTGGGCTGGGGTTGTGGCTCAGCAGTAGAGCACTTGCCTAGAATGTGTGAGGCCCTGGGTTCGATCCTCAGCACCACAATAAAGATACTGTGTCCAACTACAACTAAAAAAATAAATATTAAGAAGTATATGTTGACAGTGATTACTACAGATTAATACCCTGTGATTGGATCCTGGAACTCTTCCATCTTACAAGGGAAAGTCTGTGCCCTTTGACCAAAATACCCCCATTTCCTCACCCCTGCTCCTTGGCAAGTTCTGTTCTGTGCTAGCTTCTATAAATTTTACTTTGTTTTTAATATTTTTTACTGGTATATCATAATTATTCGTTACAGCAGGATTCATTGTTACATATTCATACATGCAACTGTAGAACAATATAATCTGGTCAATTTGAGTTTGACTTTGTCAGGTATCACGTGTGTGTGAGATGATGCCGTACTTGTCTTCCTGTGCCTGGTTTCTTCACTTAGCATAATGACCTCCAGTTTCACCCATATTGTCACAAATGGCAGGATAATATTCCCTATGTGAATCACAGTGTCTTCACCTGCTCACCCTCTGCTGAACATTTCAGTGTTTCCGTGTCTTGGCTCTTGTGCACCATGCTGCAGTGAATATGGGTGGTGGTGATTTCATTTCCTTTGGAATCATATCCAAAAGTGGGATTGCTGGACCACAGGGTAATTCTATTTCTAATTTTTTGAGGAACCTTCAGATTGTTCTCCATGATTGTTCTCGTCTACATTCCCACCAACATGGGTGTGAGTGATTAGCCAGGCGAGGTAAGATCTGGAAAGCATACGACAGGTAATACATGCCGTAGTCTGGGAAGGAGTGGGTTGCGGTGAGGCACCAGGAGAAGTTTTCTAAGGAGAAGGCCCGCACTCCTTCCGCATTCTGCCGTCCAGATGACTTGACCTCTTCCCCAGTGACACAGGAGGCTTTCTTCCCTGTAGCTGTAACGCTGGCTCAGGGTGGTGAGCACCAGCACCTGGGGAGCAGGAGGGAGGGACTAAAGGCCCAAGCAGTGCCAGCATACAGGAGGTGCTTAATAAGTAGCTATTGAATCCAGCCTTCCTTTTGGATGAGTTAATGATCATTTAATCGAGTAGGGAGACTGAAGGCTCATCTTGTGTGCCAACGCAGTCAGGCCATAGTACACAGTCATTTAGTCAAGCACTAACCAAAAGTTGCTGTGAAGGAATTTTATAGATGTGGCCATAGTCAGTTGATCTTCTGCAAAGCACATTATCCTAAGTAACAAAAAGAGCAAAACCGAGATTTCCAGGAAAAAAAAAAAAAAAAGGAACTTTTGCTTCATGATAGTGGCATCAACTCCTGACTGAGCTGATGCCCACTGACTGCAGACCTGGCAGCCCTGAGAATTGTGTAAGCCAACCCCTTACGAAAGTCTGTCTGTGTGTCCTACTCCCTGGAGAAATGCGGCTAGCATTCAAGTTCTTGACTCTCTAAAAGTGGCTCTCAGAAATCAAGTCCTCCAGGTAAGCAATTTAAAAAAACAAAACAACAACAACAACAACAACAAAAACCCAAAGACACAAAAACCTTTCCTAAGCAACTTGAATCAGCTCGAGAGGAAATTGCCCAGACACAGACACTGGCACCAGAAGTTCCCTACTACAAAGCTCAGTGGGTCACCCCACCTGTGCCATATACTCACCAAACACATCCAAATCCTCAGAGATCCAGTGATCTTCTTAGTCCCTGATACTCAAATCTGAGGATCAACAGACATCTAGGGAACTCTGATATGGAAGAGACTAAACAGAGAGGAGACCACAATACAGGGGAGCAAGCTTCTATAGGAAGAAGAAAACTTCCAAAATGCTATTGTCAATTTTCTTAGAGAAAGAAGGATAAGCATTTTATTTATGAGACTAAGAATATTATTTTTCAAAAAAGAAACAGCCACAGAATGAACGAATGAACTCGGCTACTAAAATATGAGGGCAAAATTGAAGACTCAAATAGGAAGACTAAGGTGAGAAAATATGCAGAAAATAGAACAATAAGAAAAATATGGAAAAGAGGACAGAAAAGATAATAGAGAATAAGTTCAGGAAGCCTAATATCTAAAATAGATATGAAAGTAATATTTAGAATAGAGGAAATCATCAAAGTAATTCAAGAAAATCTCTGAGAAGTAAATGAGTTTCCTGATAGGAGGGTCCACGGAATACTCATGAATACCTGTGAAGAGCAGGATAGAAGTTCAGAACAGCAGAGACAAAGGGAAAATCCCACCAATGTCCAGAAAGAGAAGACAAGTGCATCCATCAATAGGCAGGAGGATTCCCTTGAGGGAACTGCTTTATGAAAAGCAACAGCAAAGCTAAAGACAATGGGGTTTACATTTTCATTATTCGGAAGGAAAACGAATTTTCTGCTTAGAGGTCTTCACCTAGTCAACCACCAGCCATGTATCAGAGCAGATCAAAGGCATTTAGATAAGAAGGTCCAAGTAATTAACTCCCATACTCCCTTCCTCAGACCCAAACCAGGCATCAAATCAAGAAACTAAAGATGTCACAGGAAGTAAGTTCTCCCACACTCAAAAGAGAGGATGGGAGTGTACATGTTGCTGGTTCAGGGCCATCCTGGAATGCTGGCTTCTCCCGTGGTCTGGAGGTGACCATCAAGTGAAGCAAGGGCAGGGACCTCAGAGAGACATCGTGGGGACAGTGACTCTGTGATTCCAGATGTCTCGAGATTGAATATATAATAAAAGCATGAAAACAAAGCAAATAAGACTAGAATGAAGTTCAGGAAAAAACAAAGTTATGCACTAAATTCATGGCTCAGCTGTGAATAATCTTTATTCGTCATCATGTAAACATTGAACACTGACCTAAACAAAACTGTGATAGAACATCTGGAAGGTGCATGAATCGATGGGGTGGGGTCGGGAGACCAGCAGGGGGAAAGAGCAACAGATCCTCATGTGCATCGCAAGGAAACAGAGGATGGCTGCACCCAGAGATGGAGGGCTCTGGTCGCGATTGAGCATGGTCCTTGGAAACAGAGAGACATTCTTAGATGATCAGTGAAGACAAAGCGATACCGTCCTCCCAGGGGATTAAGAAACAAAGAGCTTGGGATGATTGTTTTTTGATATTTTGTTCATAAAAACATTTGAATTTTCAAACTACATACATATAAAATTTTAAATCATGACTAAAAACTAAAACAAAAAATAATAACAACTGTTAAGATTTAGCTCAGCCTATGTTCAAATGATTTCAAAGGCATCTAAATGAATAAAGTATTCAAACAACTCATTGTCATAAACCTACCCCACATTGGATAGTTCTAGCATGTCACTGCTTCTTTAAAATCTTTCTGTCTTGGAATCGACAGTCTTATTAGAGAATTTGAGGAGCTTTGAAGCTTGGGGTGTTGGCTGTCTCTGGAGGAGGCAATGTTCTCGTTCCCTGAGGAAAGACCATCTCCACTCCCCTATTTTAGGATGTCTCTTACCTTCCCCTGGTTGATGTGTCAAGCCCACACGACTCTGAGTATCCCAATGGGAGTGGTGCTGATGGGTGGTGCGGGCGGGCGGGGAGTTCCAGCACAGGTGTGTGGTGGGGTCTAGCTCATCAACACCTGCAGGCAGATGTGGCCCCAGGAGATGAGAGGCCTCACTGGCTGATGTGGGAGGCAACCTCTGGAGGCCAAGAGCAAAGAGTGCTTGGGAAATGAATTCGCCCTGGCATTGCCCACAGTGATTCCACACACCCTGTCACGTTCAGTGGGTGGCCCTGTGTTGGGAGGGGGCGGAATTTGGGAGCTCATAGCAGGAGGTAAAAGGTTTTCTAGTGAACTGTATGAACTTTGGTCAGAGATACATATCCCTGGGATTGGCGCATGGCCAGTGAGATGGGATTTCTGAAAGAAGGCCCGCACCTCTGGGCACTGGACAGCTCATGGGAGTCCTTTACTGAGAGGAGCCTGGTGGAGGGGAGTAGCACTGATGTCGGGCCTGTCCGACTCCTGTGCTCCCGGTCCTTCCAGGATCCATGCTGCGGCTAACTGATCTGAAAAGCCTGTAAAGGACCTAGGATGTTCATTTCCCATGTCAACTTGACTAGCCACGGGGTGCCCAGATATTTGGCTAAACATTAATCTTCCTTCCTTCCTACTAAACTAAGACTTTACTCAGATTTGATTTGATTTTCACTTAGTTGTTTTCTTGTTCTGGGATCCAATCCATGCTGCCAAACTACATTGAACGTATATCGACCTTTGAGGAGAGTGACTAAGCACTAGAGTTCATATAGTTTTACTTTAAGAAATCGAATTTGCTTAAACATTAGGAAAGGGGTTGTACATACATCAACACAGTTCATTGAAACATTGAACTTTTTTTGTGTGTGACAAATAAAATTTAGCCAAATAAACCCAAGTCCTGGTCAGTATATGTACATACACACAGAGTCATACTGACATTCCTAGAAGAAATATAAAATACAGGATTGCAACAGAGGGAAACAAAGTCTGAAATAACTTACCAAGGATGTGCAAGAGACAAACAAGAAAATGTATCATGAAATTTGGCTTTTAAAAAACAATTGTCAACTTAAATTTGAAAAAAAAAAATAACAGTCAAAGAGAGATTCTCCAAAGAATACTGGTATTTATTTGGGAAGAGTCACAAGGGGAGTCCCTGAGCACAGTAGAGGGAGGGCGGGGCTGTGGCAAACTACCGGCACATTCAAAGAGGGTGAGGCCGGGGGAACTGTTTAAAGACAATGGTGAGTTACATCAGATGTTTTGAAACAATGATCCTTGGTCACAAAGACTGGTAACAAGTGTGGCTGAGGTTGTGACTAGTAGCCAGTCAGTGTGGGCTGACGGACAGTGGCTGGGCAGACATCCTTGCAGAAGTAGCCTCTGCCTCAGGCTGTGGTGGCCTCTGGGCAAAGCTGTGTTTTTGGCCGTCTTTTGTGGTGGGTGCTACCAGGGACTCCTGCCTAAGACCCTTCCTCCATAACCTTCCAGCTCTTACTCTTTTGTGTTTGGGTTGACACAAGCAACTCTATTTTGATTTTGACAATTTTTATATTTCTTTCATAATTCTAAAAGTATTTCTCTCATAACTATTTCATAGAATTGTGAAAGAAATATAAAAATTGTCAAATGTGCTTCTTTGGTAATGGTATTTCTTATCCTGCTAATGTGAGTTTAATCATTGTAAAAAATATACACATTTATTTTTTTCTCTTAAGTATATTTTTTGTTCAGATTAAGTATTGTATGTATGGGACGTTTTGTCTTTCTCACAGGTATGCATGGATTAAGCATTACTTCTAGGCGTGTCTGTGAGCGCGTTTCCTGATGCAATGAGCATGGGACTGAATAGACTAGATGAAGCAAACGGTTCTCCCACTGTGGGTGGGCTTCAGCCAGCCAGAGGCCCAAGAGGGCACAGTGCTGAGCCAGGAAGCGCCCGCTCTGTTCCAAGCTGGGCATGGATCTCCTCCCTCAGCCTGACTTGCACATCCAGTGTCCTGGGTCTTCAGTTTGCAGAGGGCAGGTCACAGGGCATCTCAGCCACCATGGTCATGGGAAATATATAGCTATGTACATGCTGGAATTGGCTTATGGCCAATAAAGAGAGAGAGAGAGAGAGAAATGACCCCCACCCACGTTGAGCTCACACTGGGCATGAGCTCAGAGGATGCTCGGTCTCACCATTTCAGGAACCCAAACACACATCCATTGTTTGTGAATGAATGAACCTGTGTCTACCCACGAGCCAGAGAGAGAGACTGTGACCATAGAGAGAGACTGTGGGAATGTCGAGGGTCTCCCAGGCACTAGCAGGTCTAAATTTCCACAAAGATTGGCCTTTTTGCTTTGTGTTGTTTCCTTTTTCCTCATGAAGTTGGACATAGGAGCCCAAAGATTCCAATCTAAATATGAGAAGGAAACAGAACTGGACATAAGGATGAAACTTGCATCTCGTGCACATTTTTGAAGGGGGCAGTACTCACTCAGCTTAGTTCACTTTCAAATTTCACCATCATGGATTCAAACTGTCAGTCCTTGTGCATCACTGACGCAGTCAGCAGGGAGCGTCCTAGGCCTCCTGTGTGTCGGGACTTCTCAGAGCTGTGACGGAGTCGCAGCCAGAGCTCCACTCCTGGGGGCCCACCTGCTCGCCTGGCCCTCGGGCTCCTTGTCCTCCTTCCTGACCTTCCTGCATTCACTGCTCCCCATTCGAACTTGCCCCACCTTCAGCTTTGACACCAGCCCTCAGCTGACCTCCGTTCAAGCCCAGCCCTATCGTGGAATCACAGGTCACCAAAGTCCTCCTGGCCAGGCTTTCCTGCTGACCCTGACCAGCAGCTTTCTAAACCTCCGCTGCCAGTTTCTGAGTTTCCCTCCCTGGGAAGTCGATTTGCCTCCCTGAACTTGCCGGTACACAGAGGCCAGCTTTATTCATCAGGCTGTAGTTCCCGAGCACTCCTCTGTGACAGCTCTGGGGACCAGTGGAACTCAGGTTCATGAGGGTCCTGCCCTGGGAGCAAACGTTCGGCAGCACCCTCAGGTAGGCAGAGGGTGGCACCTGGCTGGTTACCAGAGAATCAAGGCATGGACAGCAAGAGCCGAGGCCCAGGTGAGCTAAGGTGGAGTGGCAGCTTTAATCCGAGCCAGGAGTTCTCAGAAAAGCAACCCCAGCCTTGTTATGGCTCAAACAAACCCATACACGGCCTCCGACGATTGTCCTCAAGGACCTGGCCACTCAGCAGGACACCAGGGAAGCAGGTGAGAAGCCAGGTCTCCAGCCACAAGCTGGGGTCATCCCACCCACCAGCCCGCCTCCGGCTTCTGCCTGGCCTGGCCTCCAGACCAACCTGGACATGTCAGACTCTCGCTGAGAAAGAAAAAAGGACAAATCCCACAAGAGGAGAAGATGAAGGAAAGAAAGAGCCTCCAGACTGTAGCTAGTCAGGAGCTCTTGTTTCTTAGACTCCATAAACATCTGTCCAACTCCAGATCTCTGGGCAGGTTCTCAAGAAATACTCCACTCACATCTACTAAAACACCCCCAGAGAGCGTGTTCTGATACTGACAACTCCAGCTCATACATCATGGTCTCGTGTTTCCCAACCTGACACACCACAGTAACATGCCAACATGAAACGCAGCCCTCTGCGTGTGTGGACGTCAAAGCTGATCTGGCCTTTCCCTGGCACCTGCGGAAGGCGGGAACATGTGCACCTTCCAGCAGCCTGCAACGGCAAGAGTGCTTTCACATCCTCTTAAGATGTTTATTTCTCAGTACTTTGCCTAGAGAGGGAGGCTATGGACCAGTGAAGGTGGGCCATTTCCAAAGTCACATCATGGACATGAGAATGACAAGAACTCTGTAGCTTTTTTCCAGGTTCGTTGCTGTTCAAGGTCATGGGGTCCTCCCCTAGCCCAAGACTGGTACAAGCCCAGTAGCAGCTTGCTGCAGCCTGCCACCCCACGAGCACCAGGAAAGGAGACCCTCCTTCCAGGAACTCAGCCCCCGGAGTGTGCAAATCACTTGTAGGATTTTCCTCTGACCCGTAAATGCTGGTGGCTTTTCATCTCACCCCATGACACAAAAATAATCCCCTGGGGAAAACCATATTCTTTTAATCAATAGAAAGCATCATGTGCAGGAAACATTAGTCTCTCTCTCTCTCTCTCTCTCTCTCTCTCTCTCTCTCTCTCTCTCTCTCTCTCGTTGTGTAATAAAAATAGCTGATGGTCTAAGGGATGCTGGAGGGAGCCCAGAGAGACTGCAACACAAGTGAATCAAAGTGTTTCTTGGCCTCCCCTATTTTAAAAGGAGAGGGGGTGCTTAACTTAAAGGAACGCACTGTGAGTTATGGGATCTTGCAGCCGTGGGAATGGGAGCCAGGAGCAGGATCCCACCTGAGTCTCTCCACTCTGGCACTGTCCCTGGAGACTTCTGCAGGAGCCTACAACCTGCTTGACCACACACTGGGACACAAAGTCTGTGTGCACCAGGACCACTTGTGAGTCAGGGGTGAGCCCTTCTCTTACAAGTTCCCGAATGAGAACCTCTGAGCCAGGCATGTCTTTTGCAGGTAATGTCCCCATGGAGAGAAGCAGCCCCAGGCTTCCGTATCACTCATGACGTTGTCCAGCACTGGATGTGACTGCGGTGTGGGAGCCATTCCCAGCCCTCCCCATCTCCTCCGTTCTCTGACGTCAGGGAGCTCAGGCTGCCGTAACAGAATGCCACCCATGAGGGCGCCACCCTCCAAATCCAACCACCCCCACAGCCCCCAAAATGCTACCACAGAAGAGTTTTGTAGGGACGCAAGCATTCCATCCACAATCTGTAATTACTGTGTTTCATGTTATTAAACAACATCACTTAAGGAAAAGGGGAGACTCTGTTTCCTGACTTTTTCCAACTCATAGAGGTCCCTGCACTTCTGGGCCTTTACAAGTTAACAGTGCTCCCCTGGAGTCTCCAGGAGGAAGATTGTCCAGCCAACGCCTGGGACTGGCCCACAGGACCCATTCCAGACTGCTCCAGAACCTTCAGCTGGTTGTGTTGGCCCAAGTGGAAAGTTAGTGTCCTATTGCTGCAACAGAGGGACCTAGAACCCCGAGTAGCCCAGTCCCACCCCAGCCCCAGCCAGCACCCAGCCAGGGTGTCCCCAGCAGGGGGCGCTGTCTGTGGCGTCCATGAGCAGCGTGAGAAGCTTTGCTGTGGGTCCCTCACCCTGAGAGACAGTCTGGTCCTGTCACCCCATGGTTGAACACAAAGCCTCAGGGACTCAGACAGGCCCTGTGCTAATCTAGACAGATTAAATATTTGGGAATTCTAGGACAGGATTTCTCAGATCTGGGGTCTGAGATCTGAGGAACTTTTCCTCCGCGGGGAACCCACTTAGAGTTTCCATGCAGCTGGGAGAGTAGGCTGGGCAGAGCACACCAAAACAAGGAACTGAGTTAGGGACGAAGAGCCTTATGAACAAGACTGTCCAGTCACACTGTATCCACGACCTGCAGACAAGCCTGCATTAGGCACTCAGAACAGAAGGACTTGATTTACAGCCATTCACTGAATGAGCCAAAAATAATTGCCGAGAGGCTTGGGCTAAGGCCAAGAAAAGCAGAAAGCAAAGCCTGCGGGAAGCATGTGAGACCTCCAAGTACCCTCACTGCGAACTGCAGTCTGTTGTCCCCGTCCTGCACCCCGTTCAGAAGGGAACCAAAAAGGAGGTAACATCCAGCACCCCACATGCTGGCCAAGACGAGGGGTTTCCAATGGCACAGATCTTGGCCTTGCTCAGCCACTCTGTCCAGAAATATCAGGCGATTCTTTTGGAGGTGGCCAAGAGTAGTGTGGTCCTAGGAAAAAGAACCAGGAATCACGGAGCTGAAGCCTACCCACCATTCCTCACTCAGCAAGCCTGGAGGCCAGGGTGCCATAGGTGGTGCTGGGTAATCAGGATGCAAGGTGCAAGGGGCAGATCTGGGCCCCCCGTCTGAGGTACAGAAGGAAGTCGAGCTGCCAGAAAGATGTAAATGATTCATTGTATAGCTGCTGCTCCACTTAGATAGCCCCATTGTCAGTGGAAAATGCTGAATCTGAAAACATATTCCATGCACTAAACCCACAGAACACCCAGCTTCTTACCACAGCCTACCTTAACCAAGCTCAGAACACTGAGCTGTCGTTGGGCAGAATCACCTAACACAAGCCCTCTCCATAAGAAGATGCCAAGATCTCATGAACGTAGCTGAAGGTGAAACAGAGCTTGGGTGGACACGCTTTCAAGCCCTCACAGAGTCCAGAGGTTGTAAGTCGGACCAGGAAGGCCTTTGCTGGTTTGGGGCTGACTCCAGCAGCAGCATCTGAACTGGGCCCTGTGGCACTAAGAGGGCTGCCAGGTGGTAGGGGCTGTGGTTCTCCAACAGAGAAACGAGCTGAAACAGCGCCCCTCTTCAGGATCACAGCCCCGGGGCTCTTCCCCACTTCTGTCCTTGGCTGCCTGCCCATGTTTCCTGCAGGGGAAGCTGCTTCCTGCCTCCTCCACACCAGGAGACTGCTTCGCCCTTCAACCCAGGTCCTGTCCTCAGCCCTCGCCGTCCCGGTCTCTGCAGGACCCAGCCACGTGCTGCCTCTGGTCTCCTCTGTCATGTTGGGGCCACCTCTCTTCCTCTGAAAAGGGATGACCCTCGTTTTCACAAGCAGCATTCCACCCTGACCAAGAGTGACCAGCATCAAGGATTGGAACCAGACCACTTTGTGGGCTCCACCAGCCAAGGTGCTCCCGCTGCACAGGACCACGTTCTTTCCCAGAAACCCCTTTGTGCATGTGCAGCACCTCTGTACCTCAAGCCAGCTGGCAGAGCCCAGGATGGAGGCTCAATCTGCCTGGAGCCCCCTTCAGGGAAAGTCTGTCCCATGTGTCCCCATAGCTAAGTAGAGAAAATGCTCTTCTAATCAGCACTTTTTAGTGCAGTAACATGTAGTTACCATAGTACCTTTTGAACATTCAAAACCCTGCAACTCAGAACATTCACACGTTGCACACCGATCGTGGCTACCTAGCTTCAGAACTTCGCCATCACCTCAGACGCAGACCTCATACTCAGTAAGTAGTCGCGCCCACTACCCCTTCATCTCTCCTCCTGCCTGTGACAACCACTGATCAGCCTCTGTCTCTGTGGATTTGCTGACCCCTGACATTTCGAGGCAATAGAGTCCTGGGATGCACCACCTTCCTGTCTGCGTTCTCTCCTTCCGCACAATGTTTTTGTAGTTTGTGCATGAGGTGACATGGGTCAGCACTGCTCCCTCTACAGCTGGACAGTATTCCATGGTGGGGATGTGCCACATTTTGTTGGTTTGTCTGCTGATGGCCCTTCGGGTTGTTTCCACTCATGGCTATGGCGAACAATGCTGCTGCTACAACACGTCTACAAACACAGTCAAGCCCTGAACACCAACGTTTTGGTCAACAATGAACTGCAAACACGACAGTGGTCCTAAGATCATGTCACCTCGTGGGCTGTAGCCACCTTGGTTTGTATAAGTACCCTCTACAGAGTTCACACAATAATAAAACCAGGGGCTGGGGATAGCAGTAGCACGCTCACCTGGCATGCGTGCAGCCCGGGTTTGATCCTCAGCACCACATACAAACAAAGATGTTGTGTCCGCCGAAAAACTAAAAAATAAATATTAAAAATTCTCTCTCTCTCTCTTTAAAAATAATAATAATAATAATAATAAAACCACCTAAGCTCACAATGCATCCCCATCATTAGGTGACTATTCTTTTCAGTGTGTGCCTGGGGTGGAACTGCTGGGTTGTATGGGGATTCTGTGTTTGGGGTTTGAGGGACTGCCAAGCCACCATCCACAGCAGCTGCCCTGTGTTACCTTCCCCCAGCAGGATCTGAGGGGTCCAGCTTCTCCACATCCTCACCGACACTTGCTGTTCTCTGGTTGTGCCTCTTGCCATTATGGTAGCCAGAGCAGTAGTGTCTTGTGGTTTGGGTTTGCATTTCCCTGATGACTACCAGTGTTGGATATCTTCTCACGTGCTATTGGCTATTCATATTTTGATCAGCAATTTTTTTCTTGATTCATAAAAAAAGTATTTATAAATTTGTTTCACTAAGCGATTATACCAACATCTAACAGTCATTGAGCTAGTTCTGAGCAGCACACCCTGGGATTCTTCCCATGGATTAATCTATTAATGAAAGTCCAGGATATAAATTTTCCTCTTTTTGTGGATAAGAAAACTGAGTTGCAGACAGGTGAGGAAAGTTGCCCAAGTCACACAGCTGTAAGAACTAGAGTTAGGCTTAGATTCTAAGTGGGCTGCCTAACAGACAATTTAAAAATGTTGCCGTTTCACCATATTCAGAGGTGAGCTAGAGGAAATTTTATTTAATCCATGCCAGTTGTTTCATTTTTTTTTCTAAAAGATATGAAGTTAAAGCTCATTTCTTCAATCAAAAATGCATCTATCATTAACCACAAAGGAAAGGTGAGAGAATGACCTCGCCAGAGAAATCATCAATTTTGCAAGAACTGGACTTTATGTCAGAGGAGCAATTGACTAAATTCTCTATTTCCAGGGAGGGAACACACAGGCTTGCTCCATCAGTGTCTCCCGGCCTGTTTCTGTGTGTTCTCCTCAAGCTCCAAGGGAAAGCAGTGAGCAGACCTGCGGCACCTGCCTGCAGGGTTCCGGTGACTCCTCGGTACAGTCAGGGCAGCAGTTTCCTCTCCTGCAGCTTCCCACCAAGGCAGGTAATAAGTACCCAAGTTTATCTTGAGTTATAATTGAGCAAATCAATAAAGTAATAGGCTCTCTGGGTTCGCAACTCGGCAGCATCTGTTCATCTGGAAAAGGAGGGAAAAAATAAAAACAAGAAAGAGATTATAGGCACAAACCCAAATTCTAGTTAAACATCCCTCACCACCAAGTACCTGTGAGTGTCTAAGCAGGGTTCTCTTCTGCAGGAGAGCTGGGTTTGCCTTTGAGCCCTAGGATGCAGTGTCGGCAATGAGAGGGTTCTCACACCATACAGACCAGCTCTTCCCAACTTGGGATCACATGTCATCTGTACGTTACTTCTCAAGCCCAGTGCCTCCCAGGCCAAGCCACATGTTGGTGCGAGGACACACTCCCAGTGAGCTAAACTGCAAGACAGCTCAGCCTGGAGGCCAGACATGGGATGAAGGCACCATCTTGGAAGCAGAGGTCTTTGGGGGCCACCCAACCCAACCCACTGAACTCTGTAAACTCTGACACACAGATTCTGTGAGCATGATAAAAATAGCTGGTCGTCATGCCACTATGTCCAGGGTGGTTTTTACCAAGCCACAGCAACCTGGAGGAAAAACGGACAACTTCTAATATGTCTCTGAATACCCATGTGTTTTCACTCACTTGACTCTTCTTTTCGTCTTTGAAAATTAGGCAATTTTCTTTATAAAGGATATAGGCATTGCTGAATATTTCATTCTCATTGCTATTGTAAATAGCATCTAAATTACTTCTTAATTTTAATAACTTCTTGATTGATTCTTTTTATTATTTAATCGATTATGTTGGGGTTTGTTGTTGATTTAAAAGGATTTTTTTTGTATAACTGATTGTGACCCTTAAAGAATAACTTCCCATCCTCCCGACCCCCTATTCCCTCATAACCACTAACCCATCTTCTGCTTCTGTGAGTTGGACTTTTGTAGATTCCATGTGTAAAATCCTGTGTTATTTGTCTTGCTGCACCTGGCTTATTTCACTGAGCATTATGGCCTCCAGATTCGTCCAAGAAGTTTTTGAAATAATAAATTCTTTTGATTTTTTTACTTACACAATAAAATTATCTGAAATGAGAGTTTTATTTCTTTCTTCCAGTGCTTGTAACTTTTCATTTCTTTTTCTTGCATTACTCCATTGGCAAGGACCTCTGTCTAGCGCACACAGACTTCTTCCACCAGGATACTTTGTTGTTTATTCTCCTTGCTTTTCATTTAGGTTCTTTCCTCTTCATTTTTTAAAATGCGGTTTATCTCTGATTGGAAAGTTACTCTATTCCATCCTAACATGCCTTCTGAACTTTTAAAGATCTAAATGTTAACTCCATGGCTCTGGATGACAAGGCATTAGGAACAGCCCTTCAGGCTTCCCCAATCCAGGGACTCTGACCTCTGGGTTTCCTTTCAAGCTGAAATGTTAGAAAAGGCCAATGAGAGGACAAGGCAGAGATTTAAGTAACCACTGTATGTGAATTATGACCTAACACTGGCTCCACCAAAATCACCCATGAGCAGTGTCCAGCAGCTGCCCCCATTCAACAGTCACAGGACTTTGTAGGCATGGTTGCCCGGCGTCAACCTCTGGTTCTTTGCTGCTGGACTCCCAGGTTCAAACCCATCTGCCAAAGTTACCCACGTTCCAGCTCCTCAGGCCCCACTAAAGTGCAGGGTGTGAACACAGTTCTGGCACTGCCCTTAACTACACTAAACAGACACATTCAAGCTCCAAGAGAAAGCAGTGACATTGCATCCAGGTGGGCAGAACCATTTGAATATTTCTGATGAACAAAAGGCATACAAGCAGGAAAAGACTGGAAATAACTTTGATAATAGGGAACAAGGTTGGCTTTTCTCCTGGGTGGTCTGGCTTGCTTGGACTTCCTAATTCAGCTCCTTTAGACCTCACTTGCTAAGCCAAAGGCCTTGACTTCCCTTCATAAAGGCTCTCCCAGGGATGCTCCTGGGATTCACTTCTTCCTACTTAAAATTAAAGTGAGTTAAATTTTCCATATTCTCTGGAACAAAACCACTACCTTAGAATGTCTTCACTCCAAATTCTTTCCCATTATTCATGCTGCTATTATTTATTTATTTGTTTATTTGTTTGTTTATTTATTTATTTTCGTACTAGGGAGTTAACCTAGAAGCACTTAACCACTGAGCCACATCCCCAGCCCTTTTTAATTTTTTTTTTTTTTTTTTTTTGAGGCAGGGCCTCGCTAAGTTGCTTCAGGCATTGCTAAATTGCTGAGGCTGGCTTTGAACTCGCAGTCCTCCTGCCTTAGCCTCCCAAACCTCCGGAATTACAAGCATCTGTCACCCACCATGCCTCGTTCATTTTTCTATTATTTTAATTCCATCTTGCTCTTACATTTCCCCAAATTAGTAATTTTTAAAGCCGAAGCCTAACCATTTTTTCTACTGTGTGTTAATATCTGTTCCCCTTTGCGTCTTTCATCACCCACTGTTCTTCAGGGGCTAAATTCCCCTCTTACTGGACATACCCCTAAGTCATTCTTTCAGAGAGGGCTTGGCCTGGTCAACATCTTAGGTTGGAAATGCTTTTTTATTTCATCCTTATCTTTGAATGGTAAGATAGCAGAGTATGGAACTCTATTTTACTTTGATTTATTAATAAAATGTTATTCAGTGGCATTCAACATCGCTGATGAGAAATCTGTTTTTAGTCTAATTATCTTTGGGGATGCTGGGTTCCCCCCCCTGCCATTTGTTTTCTTGGATACTTCTTAGTTTCATTATGGTGAGTTTAAGTTTGGAGTAGTTTTGGTTTTGCTTCATTTCACTTAATTTTATTTTGTTTTTTATTTGTGTGGTGCTGAGTGTTGAACCCAGGGCCTCCTGAATGCCAGACCTGTGCTCCACCACAGAACAGCACCCCTGCCCTGAGGAGTCGCTCTTCACGTTGCCGTGTGCTTTTTTAACTTGAAGACTTAAGTCTTTTTCAAATTCTAAAAATTCTCTGTCTTTATCTTGTCCAATCTTGCACTTTCCTGCTCTCTGCATTCCTCTCTTCCCGAGGAAACTGTGAGGGCTGGATCCTGGACGCACTCCACGCATCCCTCAGGCTTCCTCCCGTGTGCCCCCTGCTCGGTGTCTTGTGGTCTCCAGGCCACCTTCCAGGTCACAGCAAGCTCTGCTGTGGGCGGCCATCCTCGCAGCGGTTTGAGGTGCCTCCTGGCTGAGCGAGAGGCGCTTGGACACAGCTGTCAGGGCTTTCTCCACCCTTCTCCAGGTCCGAGGGCAGAGGCGTGTCTGGCCACTACCCCGAAGACCCAGACCTCGCCCCTGACCTTGGGATGCTGCCCCCCTTAATCTTCATTGGATGGGATTTTCTCCAGAATTTTTTGTTCCCCAATAAAAGTCCACTCCCTGGCGTGTTTTCTCTCTCTCTCTCTCTCTCTCTCTCTCTCTCTCTCTCTCTCTCTCTCTCTCGCTGGCCTCTTCAGTAAACCTCGATACCACAATAGGTGGCTGGAGGCTGGAGCTAGGAGGAGCCGTCCTGGAGCTGGTTTAAAGGTAATTAGAGTCTGGTCTCTTTAATTCAAAACTCCCTAGCGGTTTCTCACGTCTCGAACCTTCATTCATGAAGCCGGCGCAGGTCGAGGGCTCAACTCTGCCATAGCACCTGGCCATTGTCCACTGAGTGTTCATCAGGACAGCCACGTTTATTACCGCTAGAGTTTCTATTCATTCCTTTTTAATGGACTTGCACTTTTTTCATGACCTCTTTGCTCTTTAAAGATCCCAGGCATATTTGCACAGATAGATCCCTTCCTGGGTGTGCTTTATCTTAGCGGCTGAACCCACCCACTCACTTGGGCATGGTCAATGGTTCCCTGGCGTGACGTGTGAACTGCCGGGTGAGCCTCTTCCAGACACAGTGCTGCACCTGCCCTGGGATGTGGGGCATCTCTTGGAGTCCCAGTTCTGGACCAGTCCATATTTTAATTTCTCAGCTTCAGGTCTCTGCGCCTCATATATGATGTAGATTCAGACAACCTGCACGTGGCCCAGAATTCTGCAGAACAAGGCCTAAAGTGTGGGCATGATTCTGAGCTGTGTTCCCAATCAGATGGGCAGGGGTTTTTAGCCCCCAGCTCACAGTTCAGGCAGCCCTCCCTGGCTCCTCCCTGATGCCAGATGCCACCTCTGTGCTATGTGGGGCCTGGGGTAGGGAGCAAACACCCATGGACTCAATTCCTTCCTTCCTGCAGTGGAAGCATGCTGAGGACTTCACAGGGCGCGAAGCTCCATCCTGACCTTTCGCTGGGTCTTGATATTCCTTAGTTTCATTATGGTGAGTCTATGTTTGGAGTAGTTTTTTGTTTTCTTTCATTTTACTTGATTTTGCTTTGTTTTTTATTTGTGTGGTGCTGAATTTCTAACCCAATCTTAATTTCTACATGTTTTATTACTATTATGGTTTGGGTATGAGGTATCTCCAAAAATCTCCTGGGTGAAACAATGCAAGAAATTTTAGAGGTGAAATGATCAGATTATGAGATTCATGACCTAATCAGTGGATTAACCCACTGATAGGGATTGACTGGTGGTCACTGTAGGCAGCTGGGGCTGGAGGATGTGAGTCCCTGGGGGGGGTATATATTTTGTCCCTGGTCAGTGGAGCTCTCTCGTTGCTTCCTTATTGCCGTGTCCTGGGCTGTTTTCTTGCCCCATGTCCTCCTTCCCTGATGCTCTGCCTCACCTGGGCCCAGAGCCATGGAGTGGACCAGTAAGTACTGACCCTCTGAATCTGCGAGCCTTAAATAAGTTTTTCTTTTCTATGTTGTTCTTGTCAGATATATTGGTCACAGTGATGCAAAAACCAACTAAAACAATGACTTTAGCAAGCATTCTTGTGTGTTTCTAGATGGACCACTGATAAGAGGTGGCCTCGGAACTGGCTCCATCTTCCAGGTCATGTGGACTAGGCTCTGCGGTCATGGGGTGGAGTAAGAATCTCCAGGAGCTGGCCTCGCATGTGCCAGGCCCTGGGTTCCATCCCTAGAACCACCAAAAAAAAATTATCAAGTAAAAAAGTCACCAAGGCCAACTTGAAAGACTTGAAAGGCAAACCCAAAGATGATGTCCTAGTGCCACCAGAGACCTGTCTTCACCTGAGACCTGTCATTGTCCACTGGACTGAGGACGGGACCATCTCTGCCTCTCTCCTGCAGCATGCCAGGCCCACCCACGGGCTCGATCCTCGGACAGTGGTCCTGATTCTCTCTAATTCATATAACATTTTTGAAGTAGGCATGGTTTTCATTCTAGTTTTTAATGTGGTAAAATACATATGGCATAAAATTACCGGCTTAACCATTTTAGGTTTAGAGCTCGGTGGCATGAAATACCTTCATAAAGCCGAGCCACCCCATCTCCTTTCAGCTGGTAGAACTGAAATTCTATTCCCACTCGGCAAATGCTCGCTCCTCACCCCACCCTGCAGCAACCACCTGCGGCCATCTCTGCGTCCTAGCTTCTCTAACTAGAAGGCGTCGTGTTCCAGCTGCCATTAAAACTGCAGAGACTGCAGCGAAGGCCTTCGCCTAGGGTCGCTTCTACCCGAGGGCTCTGAATCCAGGCCACTTGGGCCGCTGCTGCTGCTCGGCTGTGAAGCCTTTGTAAAGTTCACGGGGTCTGTGAGCAGGGGGAGGACAGAGACGCCGCAGGACCTGGGAGGAAAGACGCAGGGATGGGAGAAGCTAACTGGAAACAGATTTTAAATCACGTGAGGAATTTTTTTCATACCAACTAAACAATCGAGAGAGCCTCGTTGGAGGGCACCCAGTCCCGGGCGTCATTGTGGCGTGGACAGCCTGGCAGGGGCACTGCAGAGGACTCCCAGCTCCCAGAGCCACAGCCTAGTGGCTTTTCCCACCCTCGTTCGGGGCTGCTTTCTCATCTCTCCAGCCATTCATTGGACCATAATGCCTCATTTGATGGAGTTGGTGACCCAGATAGCTTCAAGTAGCTCTCTGCTCTGTGGGTGGCCAGTCCCTTGTGGGGGTCCAGTTACCAGCTGCAGACACTGGGTGACTTTTCCCTCCCACCATGGGCTCTGCAGTCCCCACCCCTACCCCATCCCACCCCACTGCCAGGATTAGGAGATCTCAGCCCCTGCCCATCCCCCCCACGACAATCTCACAACCCCCCCAGGGAGGAGGGGAGGACCCTTAGCCCCCTGAAGTGGGCGGTAGAAGCAGACAGCGGAGGAGGAGGGCGGAGGTGGGTCAGCCTCAGCCTTCACTCGGGGACCCTGACTGACTGACAGGCATGGACGCTCGGCATCCCCCAGGCCAGGACAGCCATGAGCTCCGTGCTCTGGGCCAGTGGGCCAGCCGTGTGAACTGTGCTCAGGCTGGGAGGCTGGACTTGGAGCGGCTTCCCTCAGCCACACACAGAGCTCTGTTCCCCATATCTGTGTGACAGGGAACCCCAGCAGGCCTCCTTGCCTGTTGCTGGGCCTGTGGCCTCTACCCTGAGATGCCCTCCTGCCTCCTCAGGACCCTCATCTCAGCACCCATGAGCTAGGTGACCCCCTCAGAGGGCAGTGGCCGAAGAACAATCAAAAAGCAACCATAGAAACTAGCAGGAGGGGCTGGGGTTGTGGCTCAGTGGGAGAGCGCTCCCTATCACATGCGAGGCCCTGGGTTCTATCCTCAGCACCACATAAAAATAAAGAAAGAAAGGTATTGTGTCCAGCTACAACTAAATAAATAAATAAATATTTTTTTAAAAAAAGAAAGAAACTAGCAGGGAACAGAACCCAGGGGGCCGTCCTGTGCTGCAAGTCCTTGTGCAGATGTCTCTGCCCTGCTGGAAGAATGACCAGACGATGCTCTCTGCCAAGAGTTTCTGAGGGACAATGGTGCCTGACCCGCTACGGGGAAGCTGAGGCACAGCCTAGCAGTGGTGTCGAAGTGCTCTTTACCGCCAGGCTTTACAGTGTCGGACCCCGGGAGGGTGAGGAGCGCCAGATCCTACTTCACAGACAAAAGCAAGAAGAGACAGAGCCCGACCCTGCGTTTCCTTCAGGTTAACCTCGGGCCGGCAGCAGCTTTCACAGTCCTGGCCTCCAAGGCCAGCTGTTCCCTGGGCCTTTCCATGAGCGTGTCCTCCTGTGAGCCCGACCCCAGGACTGTTGCATCCAAGAGCAGACCGGGATTGTGCCAGCAGGGACAGGAGACTGGCTCCTGGGGGGCCGGTTCCACAGGTGGCCACTGGGCAAAAGGTGCCTGAGATCCTGCCCCTCTGCAGGGCCGTGCCCTTCCCAGGGCCTCCTCTTGGCTTACACGCCATTCACACAGCTCATTTTCCCTCTGGAAATCTCACAAGAGAGGGAACACATTCCCACACTCCGAGGAGGGGTCACAGAAACACATTTCCAAGCCGTTCTGAGCATCAGCAGCTCAAAGGGGTTTTTCATCTTAAATAACTTTATTTGGTGTCAAGGACAAAAACATTATTATTCACTCTGGCTTTAATGAAAGAATGTCTCCTTTTTAAAATACAGTTATTTAAGTTCAATAACTCTATTCAGGATCTTGATGTCCTTTTAAACGCCCCCCGCCCCAGCCCTCCTTCAGGACCCTGTCAAAGGCTCCTGGTGATTTGTAATCTGCTAGTCTGCATTTTAATATTTGCAGCTGTGAAGCTGAGAAACGCCCTCAATCGGCATTAGTGAAAGCCGGCTTCCAGGGAGAATGAAGTTTCCCCACAGTGTGATTTTAGGTTAAAAGAGCAAAATAAACAAAGTGAGAATTTTGAGAGTTTCCTTTTGGGACCATGAAACCTCCCTTGGACATGACCTTTGTGCACAGGTACAGAGATGCTGATCATCACTAATACACATCTCCGGGTCTCCGTCCTTCTTTTGTGTCCCACAAAGAGATGCAAAAGTGAACAGCTCAGGGGTGGCTTCTTACCGTTCCTCGAAGCATCTCTGCAAGGGCAGGTGACAGCACCCCTCCCTGGCTCCCCTCTGCCCTTTCCCTACAACCCGTCTGCACTTCGCTTTGTGTTCTCAGACCTGGGAGTTGACTGACTCTCTCCAACCAAACTCCCACGGCCACCCAGCTGGTTTTAGTTGCCCTCAGGAGGTGACTGAACCTGTCAGTCGCCTGCATTTGACCCTTTCATCCAGACTAAGGTGCATGGTGGATGATCAATGAGTTCTCCAAAGACCTCTGAGTCCTAATTGCTAATGCCCCTGAAGGACCATGTCTGGGCCTGTGACTGTGAATTTTTTGCAGATGCGATAAGGGCTCTGAGACGGGAAGAGTGTCCTAGATAATCTGGGTGGGCCTAAGCATAACCAATGTCCTCATGAGAGGGAGGTGACGTGATCATGGAGGCAGAGCTTGGAGTGATGGGGACACAGGCCTCGGAACACCTGCAGAAGTTGGAAAGGCGAGGAGAGATTGCACCCTGGAGCTCCCAAAGGACCCAGCGCTGCGGACCCATGACCCAGGCCAGTGGTGCTGACTGGGACTCTTGGCCATCAGAGCTGTAAGGAAGTGGATTCATGTGGCTTAAAGCCACTAAACTCGTGGTGACTTTTTATTGTAGCCATGGGGAAGCAGTGTGGGAGAATGACAAAAGTCAGGTCTCCTGAATCACGCTGTTTGCCATTGTATAGGGCAGTCCTAGGACCAGGAATCTACCTGCAGTTTGTGGCAGGTCTTCACATCACGCACATCACATGTGAGCGGGACGTTTTCCACCCACTCTGACTGGCCCTGCCTTGGTTTTCTAGTGTAAAACTTGGAACCCCAGGTCTCCCGGAGGAACTATACCCAAATCATTCTGAACAGGTTAGGGTCAGCTAGTTTTGAAAGGTGTCCCAGGTGATCCCTTATTTTCCAACACCGACATCTGACAAATCAACCTCACTAAGCATCAGAATCCCACGAGAAGTTTCTTCTGAAACGCCAAATCCGTTGACATCCCTGGAGATCTCGATGGAGGAGATTTGGGAGCGAGCCTGCGCCTTTGCATTTTTAAACAGTTCCCTTGGCGATTGCTATCGTTTGGATTTTAAATGCCCCTGAAGGCCCTTGTCTTAAAGGCCTGGTCCCCAGGCAGTCTTTTAGAGGCAGGTCCAGCGGGAGGGCTTCAGGCCATGGGGCATGCTGTGTAAGGGGACCGTGAGACCAGGGGCCTTCCTCCTGCTCTGTGAGCTTGCTCAGTGCGGGGTGAGTGGTCCTGCTGCGCTGTGTTCTCAGGACACGCTGCCTTGCCACAGGCCCAGGGCAATGGGCTTGACAGATCGTGGACCACAGCCTCCAAAATGTGAGCCAAAATAAACCTTTTCTCTTTAGAAGTTGATTGTCCTGGGTGTCATTCTAGTAACAGAGCTGACCAGCACAGCGATCTCCTGGCCAGTGGTCTAGGGAGGTTCTGAGGTGCATGCCCAGCTCCCCAGGGGCTTTCTCCCCTGCGGGAGCCAGGACCTGGCTGTTTTCATAGTGACTTTACATGCCTGACACTGGTACAGATTGATTGATATTTAATAATCTGGGGATGCAGCTCAGTGTTGGAGGCTTGCCAAGCATTCACGAAGCCCTGGGTCAGAAGGAAGGAAGCTTTTCATTTGTTTATGATCCCCCTATTTCTAGTGCTCAAGAAATATTGACTAAATTATGTCTATCTTGCCTTTCCCTCAAGGCAGAATTTCACAATTGATTCCAGAGCAGGGTAACAGCTGTGGCAAAGAGACACACATCAGTCACTATGGTGGCGTCATGTGCCAAGCCTATGGGAGGGAGAGGGGACCTGGAGTGTCGTCTAGAGGAGAAGACAGGAAGGGCCTTGGGGGGAGAGGGGCCATCTGCCTGGTGGAGGAGCTGGGGAGACCCCAGCACCTGTAGATGGTCTATTTTTATCCACTGCAGTCCCCCACTTGAGCCAGTGACGCCATGGAGAGGGTTCAGGTAGAGCTGACGGTGACCATCCAGCGCCTGCCCTCCGTGTTGCTCTGAGGTGATCTCCGCTGGCGCCCCGCAGGCCGCAGGGCGGACCTGGAGCTCTCCGAGGACTCCCTCGCCTGCTCCTGCACCTGCTCCCCCTGTTCACTTGCACCTCTGGTTTTTTGTTCCCAGCCCATTTCTTTGTTTAGTCCCCAATAAACCGTCTTTTATTGATTTCCATTTATATTTCCAAGGAATTAGGAGCCTTAATGTCAATTTCAATTTCCAAAGTTGGTAGCAATTGAGAAAAGTGCTTTCCTCGGGTCGATACTCCTCCTGACTTGATCTGGAGCCGTTAACAATGACCTGCGTGAGATTTCATTAGGAAGAGTGGCAAGGACCAACAGACGGCAATGTGTGGATATGAACCTGCTGGTTGTCCCTGACACAGGTCTTTAGGGAAAGGCCAAGTGCTCAGAGTCAGAAGGTGGCCCTTCCATTCTGCGTCCCCACGGCCACTAAGCTCGTTGTCACATCACCAGCAACAAGCCCCACTGGGCAGGAAGCATTTCAATGACGCGTTCTGCTGACCACGTATCGACACTCACTTCCCTCTCGCTGATCTCAAATCGACACTCTGCTGCCCATTTCAGCAATTTTCTCCGTTTACTGTCCCTAGTTGACTTACTGGGGTCCCCCATCTTAGGAGGGTTGTGCTCCAAACAGGGCAGCCAGTCACTCCCTGCACTGCTGCCCTCGGACCCTGGGAGGAGCCTTCTCCATCCTACCTTGCTCCCAAGACCCCTGCCCCTGCCTCAGGGCCAGCACAGCGGAGGATGGGGGAGGTGCTGGGCTGCAGCCCTCCACTCCCCACACCCCACCGAGGCAGAATGAGTCTTTCCTGAAGGGTGAGAACAATGAGAGGGGGTTGAAGGGAGAAGACAAAGACTGTGCACAGTGCAGAGCAGAGTGGCCCCAGGTCCAGGAAGAAGGCTCTAGGGAAAGGCAAGACCTTGCCAGCTCCCCCCTCTCCCGGAGACAGCCTCGCCTCCTCAGCGCCTGGGACTGTCCCCAGACCACGCCCTGGGGTGCCGGGGCACTCTGGGCTGTGAGGGCTCACCCCAGCAAGACCCCTCGTCCCCTCACCAGCCTGTCTCTTTCCATCCAGCTGGCACTGCCTGGTAGAACATTTACACACACACACACACACACACACACACACACACACTCCCACACACTCCCAGTTCAACCAACAGAGTCAACAACCTGGAGGGTGCAGCAAACACTGTCCTAGGACCCCACGCCTCAAGACCAGGAGTACCTGTGTCAGGCCCGAGTGCCATCCGCCTTGGCCACTGTGGAAGTTTTCACCCACCACAACCACCCAAACCCTTCAGATTATGCCCCTTTGAACCAGCCAGGAGTAAGGAATAGGATTATTTCTGAGCCATCTGGCAGCTTCATTAACCTCACAAAGACTTGAGTAAACTTCAAGAGGATACTCAGGAAGGCCTAGGAGACAGTCCCCCCGCCCTGCAGCTGGAGGCCAAGGGAGGGGGTGGAAAATCAGGGGTGAAACGGGATTGTTCCTTCACTTACACTCGGGCTCTACCCCAGTCCCCCACCCCTGCGTCCCTGCCAGGAACACTGAGTGTTCTGCAAGCTTCTGGGCCGACTGGCTCCAGCACTGCTTTATGAAGACGTGGCGCCCAGCTGCGAAACCTCTCCATGTCGTCTGTACTTTTGGCTCCTCCATGGAGGCTGTGTCTCAAAAGTGGTACCATCTGACTTTTTCTTTGCAGAATAGCCTCAGTGTGAGCTTTTTTTTTTTTTCAAGAAAATACTACCATAGTATAGCTAGATGATTGATAGATGGTTGATCTATTCATTGATTGATGGTGAATAGAGATAGACGATAGGTAGGTGGACGGGTGGTGATGAGTCAGTCTGTTGATAGATGGCTTAATGACAGTCACTCTCCCCGAACCTAACACCTTCCAGCTGTTCTCTTTGCAGGCACCTGAGCCTTCCAGCCATCTGAGAGTTGAAGATAGGCCTCCTGCTTTCATCTTCAGACTCTGCTGTTCTATCACACTGGGAGGAGATGCTGCATTGACAACTTCATCTGAGATCCCACAACTACGTGTTCCCAGGAAAGTCCACGGGAGAATGTGTTATGAGCCCACGTGGACCCTTGGAAGCAGCAGCAGGAACAGCTGTCTTCTGAGGCCCCTGCCAAGGGGCCTGAGATCCGTGCACCAGAGACCTGAAGTAGAGATTTCTCACCCACCCTGCCGCGAACCTTCCAAGTCACCATATGTTCTCCTGTGAGCCCCTCCCATGATGGTCCCTGGTGGGGAGGCCACAGCCCTAGGAAGGTTTGAGAACAGAGTCATAGGATGGATCCAAGAACAAATGGTATGGCCAAGACACAGATGTGCTCCTGCACCCTTCCAGCAGACCCTCACAGCAGCCCAGGCTGGAGCCAAAAGGCCTGAGCCGTCCTCTCCTCGGCCGAGGGGGATTTAGGATAGACGGCTCTGTCATAGTCTTTCTCAGGGTTTGGGAATAAACATACTTTCTCAATATCCTCAACAGGAAAATCTAAAGCAAGCAAAGCAAAAGCAAGTATCAAAGACTCCAACAATACTTCCTGATGAACAACTTCCACGAATTTTTCAGACCTGCTTTCTTTGCCTGATCTATCTGAGTTTTCTGCCTGAGGGTGAAAAGGCTGTCACCAAGGCAGTGTCCTTGATCAATTACCCTGCAACAGAAACCGCAAAACCACAAGCTCACCCCATCCTGGAGAGAGGAAGGGAACATGTCACCATTTCTACTTATATTAGGATATGGCTCCACATATCTTTGTTACCTGCTTGAACCTCCCTAAAGGAGGAAAAGAAGGAGATCATTTGCCTCAGAAACTGCTAAATGTAAGGAAAAGGCCCTATCAGAGGTCAAATTCCATCCAGATGACATACTTGGGCCCAGTGGTGCCTTGAATTTTAAAGCATTTCAGAAGGAGCAGCAGTTCACATAATAGTTTTCTCTCTGGCTGTGGGTGTAGCACGCCCTAGAAGCGGTGTTGGTGCAGGGTCACATTTAGGAGTCCCTGGAACCATGCAGTCGGCCCCTCACGTGAGAGCAGATTCCTCTGACCTCCCGCAGGGCTGGGGAACACCTCTTCTGAGCATGGCAGGGCAGCTTGGCTTTCCAGACTCACAGGACAGTTCACACCAAGCATCGGGGCAAAAATAACCTCGATTTTTATAGACGAGTATTTTTTCCAAAGCCTTGGCCCATAATCTTATTAAATGTAACGGTTCAAAATAAGTTTCTCTGGGAAACTTTGAAAACCAGGCAGCAAGAAAGCCACCGACGAAGTCTGACATGGTCCCTCTGCTGACCCCCTGGAAGTCAATGTTCCCAGTTCCCGTCTCCAGGAAGGGCTGTTTCCTTGATCTCTCTGCCTGAATGAGGACAGACAGCCACACTTAGCTTGTGGGAAACTCAGCTAGCTCCTACGTCTCTGTGAACGACAACCCACCTGTTGCCTGAGTCTGCAGACGGCCACTGCTCTGGGCAGAAGATGTGGCAGATCGTGGCAGAAGAGTATGGGGGAGGAAAGTGGCTCAGAACACAGCACTGGGTAGGGGAGACAGAGAGAAACTCTCCTCGACACAGACAAAATATATACCTGGAAGACAGCTCCCAGTGGCCCACCCTCCGCCAGCTGTGAGCGCTGTTTACCGGTGACGAGTCCTTGCTTCCCCGAATGCTGAAGTAGAACACCAGAGAAGCAGCTGAGGCCAGGGGAGAGTGGACATGGAAGCTTTATTAAAGGCAGCAGAAGAGACTTCTCCCCGGAGGAAGAAGGGAGCCCCGCAGGCGGAATCCGGGGAGTCTTCCCTGTTTCATAGCTAAGATCTTCCTTCAGCTTGCCCACCCTCCTGAACTTTGTCTCCGTTATCCTGAGTGATGGATGCAGGTGGGAAGGCCTAAAGGTGGGAGGTCCGTGGGCTGGAGGGTCATCTGGGCAGGAAGGGCTGTCTGCTGGGAGCTGCTCCATTAACAGTTCCTTAGGATGGGCTCGGGGCCTTGGGGACGTTGACGTTTCCATTTCCCCAAATGCTGCTCTGGTTTCCTGGACTCCTGCCATTCTCTATAACGGCCTCCACTTTCTTTTTCCTACTGGACATGAGACCTGATTTACCTAACTGCACTGACTACCTATCTGTAAATCTGGCCTCACAGCCACACCCCATCTGCCCAGAGTTACCTCCAGTTAATCCCTGTCAGGGGACTGATTCACTGACTTAAGGCTCTCATAACCCAGTCATTTCTCCTCTGAACCTTCTTGCATTGTCTCACACATGAGGGGAACCGTAACACGGCCTTTGCCCGGGCTGTGTCCCTCTGACAGCCCTGCCCATTCCATCCCTGCATGTCCAGCATGCCACCCACCTGGCCCTGCTTCTCCAGAGCGCTCACCAGGCTTTAGCATGCGTCCGTCACTATGCCAACGCGGTTCTCACTCTTGGTCATTGATCATCCTCCTCCCTGGCCTCTCTGACCCCAGTGTCTGCTCCTTATGGCGGAGGGTTTTCGTGGGTCCTCCTCACTGACCTATCCCCAGGTGCTGAGCACACTAGGTACTCAATAACCTGTGGGGTGAACAGAGTTTTGAGGAGGGACATCATAGCATCAGGTTCACACTTAAAACCACTTACTCTGGCTGTGACCACAGCCCTGGACTGAAGGGTCAGTTTGTGGAGGGTGGTGACAAAGCTGCCACCTCAGTCCAGATGTGAGTGACAGCAGGGCTGGGTCAGGTGTGTGGAGGTGAACAACAGCAGGCAGACTGGGCCACTCCAGGTTTGGGTAGCAACTCCAGCAGGGCAGGACAGTGGTAGGGACACCTTGGCCAGTGGTGGTGGCAGACAGAGGCAAGACAGATGCGAGCTGAGCCCCACTGTGGGCCTGGGCCATGTTGCTGGCCTCAGCAGGCTGGCGTCCAGCACAGACTTAGGCAATGCCAGCATTTTTTTTTTTTTTTGGCCACTGGTTGTGGTTCTCAAAGCAGATTCCTTTTGTCTCACCATGGATGGAAAGTCTCCAGCGACTCAATCGACTGTCACTTAAATGGCGTGGGCGCCAGTTAGCTCTTGCACACGGATCTGTATCCCTCATGGCCTGGGAGATGTGATGGCCACTGATTAACGGGATCCTTGATGGCACTGGCCTCTGGGAGCAGAGGGCAATTCTGAGGAATGAGCCCCTTGTGGGTGTGTGCACGTGGGTGTGAGACTGTGTGTGAGTTGGGGGAGGCACTTTTTTCCCAGCAATCAGGTGCAGGCCTCACTGCGAAGCCCTTCTGTGCAGCAGGAGGCCACAGCGCCCTCAGGGTGGGCTGAGGCCGGGCTGCAGCCCCAGGGGCGCAGATCAGTGAGCTGGAGCACCATCTGGGACGCGGCCTGCGGTCAGGCTCCGAGAAGTCTGATGTCCCAGGCTGCTGCCCACAGCTGACCAGGAGGGAGAAAGCATCCCGTCCAGTAGCCCAGGGGCGCAGGCTGCATTCCTGCCCTTCCTCCGGGTGACCAGAGCACTGCTGGTGTCCAGGGACATGTCATCCTACTGAAGAGGAGAATGGGCCTTTCTCCTCCCAAGAGGCTGCACAGGTACCTTGTTATGAGAAAGCAGAATGTGTTGATTTTCTCCAGGCTATCAGTTGCTCTCAGTGGAGACGTTGCTTTGGTAACTGCTCCGTCTTGGGATTTCCGAGCCACCACCGGTGAGTTAGATCCACACTCTCCCAACTCAGGTGAGCGAGATTCTACTAACGGGCCTGTCTTCTCGCCCCTCCCCAGCTGTGGTGGCCAGAACCTCTTGTCCTGACGTTTGTGAATGTGGGAGAGTTGGTTTCCTTTCCGACACAGTTCTGACTCAGCAGGGCCCTACCCCCTCCGCCCCAGTTCTTCCACACGGTATCTGGGCGCAGTGGCCGTCTGCAGCAGGGTCTCCACTGTGTACCCCAACTCCACCCTCACAACTGCACCCCATTAGTCTTGCATCTCAAAGTGTCAGCCCACCCTCTCCCTCCCTGTGCCTGTCTAGAATCCTCTGTCACTCCCACTTGGAGTGAGGGAGCTTTGCTGTCCAGAGGGACACGCTGGTCCCACCCCGTCCACCACAGTGTCTGTGCTCTCGGTACCAGCTGATCCCACTGAAAGCCTCCTCGGCAGCTGCTGGCCATGGGCTTTGTCCTGGGCTGTGAGCCTCTAAGACCACAGCCGATTGCTGGTCTGGTGCTCTGAGCAGGCGGGCCAGGGGCGTACCTATGGGAGTTCTCTGGGCCCCTCCATCCTGGCCGGGGCAGAGCTGAAGACCACAGAGGCTGGGGCAGGCGTGTGGCTGTGAGAGAAATTTTGAGCCTTCAAAAGGCAGGAGGGAGGCACCTAGAACCCCCGCCTCTCTAGGTCAGGACTCAGAATGGAACCTAGCTAGTTAGGAGCCCTGGGCCTTCTTCCTGCCATTTAGTGAGCCTGGGGAGCAGTGCTACACAGCAGAGGGACTGTCCTGGTGGTGGTGAAGATGACTGTGACCTCACCAGTCACACCTCTTAGGCCTGGCACTCTCTCCCTTGTGATGGTGATTGCAAGTGTGTTTGATGTGTTTATGTGTAGATATGTGCAGAGTGTGTGGGGGGGGCATGTGCTGTGTGTGGGCATGTGCTGTGTGTGCATATGTGTGCGCATGTGCTGTGAGTGTGCAAATGTGTGGGCATGTGCTGTGTGTGTGCACATGTGTGGGCATATGCTGTGTGTGTGAATGTGGGTGTTGGTGTGTACTGAGACTTTATGTGTGAGTGCACCTGTGTGTGTGTCTGTGAGTGTACGTGTCTCTATGTGTGGGTATGTGCGTGAGCAGGTCTGAACACATGTAGTGTGAGTGTGTGTGTGTGAGTGTGAGTGTCTAAGGCAGGTCTTTGGTCTGACCTCTGCTCACTGTTTACGACACCCTCACAGCTTGGATGTTAGCAGTCAGGTGTCTTCTGTTACAGCCCAAGCTCACCAACATTGCTCTCACGATGGTGTCTCATTGAATACGCTTCTGTCCTGGGTGGAACCCCTCCCCGTCTCAGGGAAGACTCCTGTGCCCCCCATCCTTGGTGAAGTCACGTGTATTCTGCTCCAAGCAGAAGGAAACGTGTCGTGTGGCCCTTACTCTCCAAGCACAGCTAAAGCCCTCCTGCTCCTTTTCAGCCGTTGCTATGGAGATTGACCCTTGTGGGAAACCTCGTGGGCAATGTACCCCCCCACAAAGTGCCGCAGAGGAGTGCTGGCCAACTCAGGCCGTCACAGGTTGCTCCTGGAGGCCGCTCCACTGGCCCTCCTGAACTGCAGGCCACGCAGGGGCACTCTGGAGACTCCACAGCAAGGAGGCCCTGGGGGGCCCCATGCCCTCGCTGCTGTCAGCAGCCCCCACCCCAGCAGTGCTGTGCGCCTGGCGTCCCTCCCACGTGGAGGGCTGTGCCTCGGAAGGTCGCAAGGACCTCAAGGACACACACCCTGGTCTCAGCAGACAGCTGGGACACTGTGGTCCGTGGAGAAAAATGGCGAAATTGGAGATTGAGCAGGAGGAGGCCAGAAGGAGACAGGAGCGCTGATGAAGAGCACCCACGTGAGGACTCCGAGCCCGCACCAGACCCCTGGCCCGTTTCATCTCCTGTCTTCAAAGACGCGCCGGCCGTGGGAGAGGATGAAGGGGAAAGTGATGAAAGAAACGGCACCACAGAGGCCTGAAGGGCCGAGGCGGCGAGGGGAGGCTGGGAGCAGGCCGGCGGCAGCCTGCAAGTCAGCTGCTCCGTCTCAGGGACCCCACGCTCTCCTCCACGCTCTGGAAGTCGGGCTGGGCACCTGGAAGACATGGCTGTAAAGAAGGGGGTGTGGCCCTGATCCAGGTCCTCCCAGTGCACAGCAGCTCTAGAGCCCCATCTCTGCACCTGCTGGGAATCAGGGGCAGCCTCCCTCCTCACTCCTGGGCAATCAGACTTTAAAAAGGCCTGTGTCTGTCCAGGGGGACAGTGAAGGCCACGAGGGCCCCTGAGCTGGGGACATGGTCCTGCACCCTCCTGGAGATGTGGTTTCAGCTGTGACAGCTTGTGAATGGGCTGGAGTTCCGCTTGGCCCAGACCAGGGAGTCCCGGAGGAAACCTGCAGCTGTTCCTTGATCTCTCGCCTCCTGCGGTGTCTGGTTTGCTCCCTGCAGGACATTTGCACACACTTTTCACACTGAGGCCAGGGAAGGTCTAAAGTCACAAGAGCTGGTTCCCAGACCAGGCTTCTGGCTCCAAGTTCCAGAACCTTCCACAAGTACACACTGACTGTTCCTCATCAGCTCAGTCCATCTGTCCTGACACGGCAGTGAGTCCAGCTGGGGCTGTTTAAGGTGACTCGGAGAAACTCACTCCTCAGGTGATGACCTGTCCAGACGACAAGCGGCTTTGGAACAACTTAGACGTGGAGGTGTGGGTATTCTCGGGGGCCTTTCTCCTGCAAGTCCCAGTGTGGTCTTCCACCGTTGTACGGAAATCCGACGAGTGGTCACCTTGCATCCTGTGCTTTTGGGGTACACTTTTCAAGTTTCTGTGTTCAAATGTTTTGAAAATCAGAAGTGATCATGTGTCCTGAGTTTCAGTTTGAAAGCCACAGTGTGCAATAGTCTCTTCCCTCAGATTTCTACCGTGGAAAACAAAGCACGTAGCCCTCAAGGTCAGGGACAAAAGCAAGGGCCCCCACCCAGACCCTGACCACAGCTGAGGGCCGCATACCTCTCCCTGCTCCCCCGACAGCCCTGGCTCAAACGTCCTTGAGACACCTTCACAGGTTCAAGACTGAGCAGGAAGTGGAGCCCCAAAGGCCAGAGCGTGTAGGAGCCAATGCTGAGCCGAGTGTCCCCAGACCTCGAGGCAGAGACTACAGCAGGTGTCAGTGCTGCATCTTCAGGAAGCCCCGGGGCCAGGGTGGCCAAACCAGAAGATGGTGGGAGAGAGAAATTCCTAGAGTGGGGCTGAGGGCCTCCTCCAGGCAGCCCCTCCGTCCCCAGGGTGCAGCAGGCTCTGTTCTACAGGGCCAGTGACACTTATGACAAGCCCCTGCTGCCACCTCCCTCAGGAGAAGCCACCGGCTGTCCAAGGCCAAGACAGCCTGGCACCCCTCCTGTCTCCCTGGGTTTCTGTGACTGCACAGCGGGCATCCTGCACTGCTGAAGCCCTGTGCTGGGGCAGGGGGCACGGCCAGGGTCCCCACAGGCCCTGCGCATCACAAGACCTGGGCTCCCTCGGGTGTTGGCTGAGGGTCCTGCTTCAGATGCAGCCATGTCTGGGTCCCCCTCATGATGGGCTGCAGAAGGGGTGGTCAGCAGGGCAGGGAGGGGGGAACAGTTTACCCCCTGAACAACTCCTCCACCTCCAGATACTCAAAGAACAGCTTCTAAATCAAGTTTGAAAACAGCTGCTCTTCTGATGATTGAAGTGAGTGTTTGCCTTGGGTGCACACGGGGCCTGGGTGGGCTGGGACTTTGCCCAGGCAGGACCCTGGGAGACAAGGCTGCTGCACTCCCAGGAGGAGCTGTGCTTTGCCTGTGCCCTCACGTGAGGAGAATCCAGGAGGTTTGGCGATGTTGGCAGTGTCTGTGAATGTTTGCAACATCATGTGACAAGGCCAGTTCAGGTGTCTACAAACTCCTGTGGCCCGAGCCCCCTGTGATTGCCATGCAGAACCTCGTTGATCCTGCCACAGGTTGAGATGTGTCCTCTGTAAGCCAACCAGACATACAACCTGGAGTTGTTTCTATCATCAGAAGATCATTTTAACTATAATCCATCAGGATACATTTTGAAAACTGGCCTCTGACGAAGGATTGGATGGTAATGCAGTGCCTGCTTTGATCTGGATAAAATTTAACTTGCCTTAATAATCTTTTTCAATTCCCATCAATGTTTCCCTGAGAGTGTTCTGTCTACTGTGAGTGTTGTTGAAACATAACACAGAATTCACTGAGGCTGACATTTCCCCCTCTGCTCAACTGGGCCAAGAAGCATCTCATTTGTTGCATTAAAAATATTAAAAATGGTTTCAATATGCATTTCCCTGATTGCTAGAGATATTGAACATTTTTTTAGTGTATTTGTTGGCCAATTATATTTCTTCTTTTCAGAAGTATCTGTTTAGTTCTTTCACCCACTTATTAATTGAGTTATTTGGATTTTTTTGGTGTCAAGTTTTTTGAGTTCATCTCACTCCCGTCAGAATGGCAATTTTGAAGAATACAAATGATAATAAATGCTGAGAAGGATATGGAGGGAAAGGCACACTCACCCATTGTTGGTGGGACTGCAAATTAGTGCAACCACTCTGGAAAGCAGTATGCAGATTTCTCAAAAAACTAGGAATGGAACCACCAGATGATCCAGCTATTCCATTCCTTGGTATAGATCCAAAAAATCTCAAATCAGCACCCCTTGGGGCTGCAGCCACATCAACGTTTATAGCAGCACAATTCAGAATGTCCAGCTATGGAACCTACTGAGGTGCCCTTCAACAGAAAAACAATGGGGGGTTACTTGGCCATAGAGAAGAATGAAATTATGGGATTTTGGGGTAAATGGATGGAACTGAAGACTATCATGCTAAGTGAAATAAGCCAGACTCAGAAAGTCAAAGGTTGAAGGTTTTCTCCGATTTTCAGAGAAGCTACCAAACCCATGGGGGGTGGGGAGGGGGACAGAAAGAGAGACAAGGAAAGTGGGGTGGATTCCATCAAAGTGGAAGAAAGATCAATGAACCAGATGAAGAGGATTGAGGGGGAGGGAGACAGGACGGGAGGAGGGAAGAACAGCAGAATCAATCTGACCTGACTGTCCTAAGTGCCTACAGGAATATCCCACAGTGAATCTCACCTCACCTACATCCACACTGACTTTTAAATAAATGCAGAAACTAAAAGTAAATAGCAGAAAGCTCAGTAGAGCAAAGGTAAGGGAGCAGGGGGAGGGAAGGAGGAGAAACTGGGAGGGACCAAATTGGGACACATTATATGCTTCTATAATGGTGTTAAAATGATTATATATATAATATAACCTTATGTGAAACTAAAAAACACCAAATATGTAAATAAACAAACAAACAAATAAATAACTACAATAATTAAGGATGGGGCTGTAGCTCAGTGGCAGAGCCATGAGCAAGGCCCTTGGATTCAATCCCCAGCACCACCACACTACAACAATTAAGTACTGATACACAGTGTTTTTATTGTATTATATAAAAAATCAAAACAAGCCTGAACTTCGGCATGGATTGTGTAAGAGCCACTGTCCCACATGGAATTCTCCAGGCAGGGAGGGAAAGTGCATGTAATCAGGTAGCCATCCTAAGAGGAAGGAGATGAAATGGCCCCTTGCAGCAAGAAGACCACGGTTGTGTTGGGTCATCAACCCTGCACAGTCTCCAGGGCAAACAAAAGCATTCATTTCCATTTTGGTTGAAATGAAAACCGACTTTCCCTCCCTGGCAGCTTGGTTGCCTGGCCAGGGGGCCCTGAGCCCCTGAGGAGGGGCTGCAAGACCCCCAGAAGGAGCTCAGTCTCAGGCCCCAAGGGCGCAGGTGGCAAAGCCCCTCCTGCCTCCCCGTCTCGACCTGCCCTCCTGGGTCCCTTCCCAGGTGAAAACCTGCCCAGCAGAGAAGCAGTGCAACAGGGCAGGGGCAGGGGTCTCACCCAGCACCAGGCCCAGCCTGTGAGAGTCGGCCAACTTGGGTCTCAGCGCACTTCTGCCACAAGAGAGACGGAGATGCTGCTGACAAGAAGTGCCAAGTGGGTCCTCAGGCACAGGACTGGGGGGCAGGTCACTGTGGCCTCCGCATGAGTCTCCAGGACCTCAGAATCCAGGGCTGGCAGGGCTTCCGAGATCCCAGTTCCTTGTGTACACAGAGAGACGCGCCCCAGAGGACCTGGAGAAGGCAGGCTCCTCGTGTAGATCAGGAAGGGGTTGGGGTCAGGAACAGAGAGATTGTAGAAATTTTCCAATTTATGCATTTTTGAAACTTCAGATTTTGTCCTTTTCCTTTGTAAACCCGACATCCCCTCCTCATGCCTTCCGGGCCGCGTCTTTCTTTACTCCGCTTCCACGTGACGCGTGGTTCTGGTGGTTCACTGGGGACGCGCAGGTCCCAGCTCCGAGTGGAGGTGAAGTCCCTGTGGCTCCCCGTGGCTTTCACCCTCCCAGGAAGCAAGCAGAGCGGTCTGCTTCCTGTGGCTTCTGTCCGCTGCAGGAAAGCGCCACTCGGAAGAGCACATCCCACCAAAGAAGACTCTGGTGCCTGTGGCAAGGTCCCCTCAGTCACAGGAGGAGCGGGTCTCCCCCCCCCCCACAGTCAGTGCCCACCCCAGCACCTCGGGTGACAAGACAACACTGTGTTCAGCAAACTCCCTGCTTCTAGGCAAGCTTCCCCAGAGGACAGGCTGGAGAAACCAGCCCCCCACACCCACATGTCCACCTGCTCACACTCCTCTGCTGACACGCACATGCACACTCATGCATGCAGTCACAACCATTCATGTGCACTTGTTCACACACACAGACTCCCTCGGGTGCACACGCTCACACTTGTAGATGAACACTGGTACAGGGGCATACTCAAACTCCACCACAGAGCAGTCACCTGTGCACAGCCATGCACACTCACACACACTCACACAGATGCAAACACACACACACACATAAACATGCTTGCCTGCACACAGTCACATGTACACACATTCACACTGCTCTTCATGAACACATGAGCACATGCTGGTATATACATACATGTCCACACACCTGTGCACACCCATGCTCACTTGCATACTCACCTGTGTGCACACACTTGTGGTAATGGTTTAAAGGGAAGAGCAATCAGATCTTTTTTTCTCTGATGACTGGACACAGTGCTTTCTACAGAATGTTGCACATGGGGCTTGGGTTTTCTGAGAGTTCCCCCAAAGGAAAATGCCCTGTGCCCCCTCTGTCGTTTCAGGGTGTGACAGAGGGGTCAGGACCAACAAAAATCATCAAGCTGGGGTGGAGCATGGGGACACTTGTCCCAGCAGCTGAAGTGAAACTCAACAGCACCCGCAACTGCACAGGTCAGACTTCACACGGTACCTTAGAGACAATCCATTTGCATAGTGAACATGTCTCATCATTAGAGCAACTGCACAAGAAGTCACTCCAGGTCACTTCTCTGCCCTGCGCATGCTGGAGGCCTGAGTGTCTACTTCTCTGCCTCCTGCAGCTCCTTCAGCAGGGCTTGAAGGAGCCTGCGAAGCTTCCAGAACACGCTGGGGGCTGCTCTCCAGTTCCCAGTGGAGACTTCTGGGTCCGTGCATTCTTGTACAGCCTGCTGCAATTGCCGCCGGAGCCGGAAGGAGACAACAGAACTCTTGAGAGTTGAGGGGAACCAGTGGCGAAATATTTTGTCACAGATTACCTGGGGAAAGAGGGGTGCGCAGTTAATTCAGGGCGGCAAGTCATCGTTCAAAGCTTCCCAAGCCCCCAGTTGGTTCTCCAGCGGACCTTGGCTCTGCTCCTTCAGGGAGGCCACTGGATTCTTGGGAGTTGGGGGGGCTTTTCCTTCTGCAGCTGAGACCACTCTGCACCCAGAAAAGCCCCACCTCAGAGAGCGGGAGCCTGGCTCCCTGTGCAGAGGGAAATCCATCCCCAGCCTGGAGCAGCGGAGAGGTTCTGGGTGATGCTTCGTAGAGGACTGAACACATTTCCAAAGAGAAAGTGAGTAGAAGTCACCGACAGGGACAGTTCTTAGGAGTCAGTGGCTCTGTGGATCTCAGCCAGCCACCCTGCCCTGTCCCCACTCCACATGGGCTGTCCTGTCCACAAGTGGGTCAGAGCAGCAATGATAACCACCCCAACGGGGCGTCCTGAGGGCCAGATGGAGCACAGCGGAAGGCAGTACAGACATGTGCACTGTTCCACGCAGCCTCGGAGCCTGTGAAGAAGGAAGAGGCTACAGGCATAGGTATCTTTAAAGGAGCCTTCGAATTGTTTTATTTTAGGAGCAGAAGGAAAAAAATAAGTTACTCTATAATGGTCTTTAATTCTAAAGGGCTATGAAATTCACTGATGCCCAAGAGATCTTGAAATTCTCAGTTCGAACGTGATCTGCTTACAGCTTTCACAGCCCCTCCGTGGAGCCCTGGCCCGGGCGCTGCACAGTTAACAGTGCTTTATCTCCCACATCACCCTGGGTGTTGGGATCATTCAGCAAACGCCTCCGTTTTATTGTTTTGCTATTTCATAGAAGACAAGTAATTTAACTTTCATTTTCCACACCCTATAAAGGCAAGGATTACTTTTTTAAAAAGACAACTTTATTTCTTTTTTGAATCAAGAACACATTTTCATGTGCAGACTTTAAAGTGTCCTGAAGAATACACCATGATCTCAGTCTCCAACCAGCCCAGATTCTGGGCTCCCCCGAGAGGTGACTCCTATTCAAGCATCCTAGACAGAATCTAAGCCTGTAAACACATTGGCCCCATTTTCTTTTATGTTTGCACAAATGCTACTCTGGGCAATATGGCAAGTTTGCATGCAGGGATTTGTTGGGAGCGTTCATGGGGACACATCTCTAGGGAACTGAGGAAGACCTACATAGTTGTCCTTTATGGGGGCAAAGGGACTCAGCTTTGTATCTGTGCCCCCTTCTCCCACACTGACCAATTGCTAGATGCTGCTGCCAGGAAGCAGGCACAACCCTGGTAAAGAAGTTCTGTGGATTTCCTGGTCGAGGGGTTGCATGATCTCTGGGAGCCAGGGATAATTTTCCATCCATGCTCTACCCTTCTGGTCTGTGAGGAGAATTGCAAGTATTTTTGCTTTGCTTATAGTTTTGGTGATTTTGTGGCTTCTTTGCCCATGGGGATTTTTTTAAAGAGAGCTAAATTTGTGCACTGTTCTTCCTTTGGCTTCTGAGCTGTGCTCTATACTTACAAAGGCTTTCCCTGCACTAGAATAATATTACATTCTCCAAGGATGTTCTTTCCTGGTACTTTAAGGATTTCACTTTTTACAAGTAAGTATTTGGACCATCTGGAATTTAGTTCGGCATAAGGAATGAAACACGGAGTTAACTGGACCACTTGTTGGGCTGCCACTTTACCAGTCATTACACAACCCAGCTCCCACACGGGGCTGCACCCCCTTCACCACACACTACATGCCCACTTATCAGTAAGCCTATTTGTGAACATTTTTATTCTATTCCATTTATTTGTCAATCGATTTATGCATGGCTAGAATTTTTGTGTGAAATTTAAGTTAGAAAAATTGCAAGATGAAGAAAAATTGTAATCCTACCCATTCAGAAATAATTATTTTTGACAGCTTGGTATCTATCTTTTCAATAATATCCTATTTCGCAAAATATCCTATTCATAGTTTAAATATTGATTTGTAGTCTCTATTTTTTTAACTTAACACTTCAATTATCTCATATCCTTAAAGAATGTGCAATCTCACTTCTAGGACTTTATTCTAAAGCAATCATCAGGTTTATGGACAAGTGAAATTGCGTAATATAAACATTTCCAACACTCACAACTCTCCAGAGAGATACAGTTTATGATCTATAACAATATAGACATTTATCTCTTTCCCTGAAGCTTCAACTGTTAATGAATAGCATTTTAATGACTATTCCCAACTGACAAAATAAATTTATTATCATCAGATTTCCATATGCATATCTTTGATGAGATGAAATTATTTTCCATTTCTTTGGCTCTTTGGATAGGGGCATTCAAATGTCTGGTATCTGCTCTTTCTCGCTGACTTCTTTGGTTCCTTGTGCCCCCTGATGAATTAGAAGGGACAGAAGCCTGGGCTCTTCATGCTGCGTAGAGAAGGCGTGTTCCCGTGCTGTGGATGGGGTGATGCTACAGTGAAGACCACCCCACTCCCCCAGCTGGATGCACCAGGTGTGGGTGCCACATTAAAGAGGTCAGGGCGACAGGCCTCCAGGTCACATCGTTGCTGGGCCTCCTTCAGGAGGAAGCCCAGGGCAGTTCTGGAATTCCACCCCAAAGTTTGGGTCACTCTGGGGCAGAACCAGGGCCTTTATCTGACCTGGCCAAAGACCACCAGATTAACAGCACGACTGTCCACCTCTCCCCAGCCCATCCCATCCTGGGATGACAGCCTGCACTGTGCTCCCCTGGCGACTCTGATTCAGTGGTGAGGCCGCAGACCTGTGGGCCCCCATTCACCCTCATCCACCTAAGCACCTCAAGTGAGGGCTGGAAGGGACTACTTCTACCAAAAGGAGAGATGATGTCCCACTGGTGGGGTACTCAACCCTGGACGTGGGGTCTCCCACCTTGAAACCCAGTTCAGCCGTCTGAAGCCCAATTGACTCCTACTCACTGCTGACCTGGACTCGGCTTCCTACCCCCTCAACCCTGCAACCTCTGCTGTCCCGAGTCTATCCCGTGGCACTGCAGTGTCTGTCCATCCTGAGGCCTGCTTTGCACTCTTATCAGTCTCGTCCTTGACAGATTGGTCTCTGGGTTCTCATTCTTGGTGTGTGTGTGTGTGTGTGTGTGTGTGTGTGTGTGTGTGTGTGTTGTGAGGGGTTATGTCGACGAAGACACTGGACCCAGAGAACAGGTCTCCAAGCCCAAGGCTCAGGTGGAGCTTCAAGGAAGAGGAAGCCCAGCAGGTGGCTTTTCGGGGACCTCCATCCATCAGATCTCAGTGGTCACTTGCCCACCCTCCCCATGGGGTAGACAGTAAACCCCCCCCCTGCCCGGCCCTTGCTGAATACCTGGGGGTACTCAGAGAGGGCAGAGGCCACCAGAGGGACTGATGGCATCCCAGCCCCCAGCAGCCCACTCACCTGCAGGTTGCTGTTGACACGTTGAGCTCCACATTTGTTCACATGCAAATCACATTTTGAAAAACAGTCAAAGAAATTGCAGTCTTCATCTCCTGTGCAATTCTGCTCAAGAATCTCCCTCATTTTAGGTTCAAAAAAGGCCATGTCCACATCAATAGCCACGACCTGCAATCAAAACAGCAGGGAGCCATCAGAGGTCACCCCACCTCGCCGCAGGAGCCTGTCTGGGCTCCTCCTTCTAGCCTCTTTGACCTCATTCAGAGCCCTGCCAGGACCTGGAGTGGCTGTCCCACACCAGGAGTTTACAACTCTTCACATGGATTATATTGCAAAGCTTCAACTGCAGAAAGAAACTTTGCCGTCACTGGTTAAAGCCGAGGATTTGGAGCCATAACTACAAGTATCACTTTTCATCTTTGAACATTTTCTCTGCTTCAAAAGTAGAATCTCTGAAATGGCTTAAAAATGAATTTACTTCTATTACTTTATCAGCTTTGGTCTCTGACCTCTGTCATCCTAAATAACAAAACAACCAGAGATTCTCCGAAGAACACTGGCATCTATTTAGGAAGAGTTAGCGTGGGAATAGCAGAGCCTCGTGGTGGGAGCCCAGGACGGCAGCAAACTTCTGCCATATTCAGGGCTGAGGCCTGGGGAAGCTTCTTAGGGCAACAACGAGGATTACTTAAGATGTTTGAAACAATATGCTGGGTCACAATGACTAACAACCATCATGGCATCAGTCTGAGGTCGACAGACAGTTGCTGGGCAGATGTCTTGTAGAAGTGCCTTATATGTAAGGCTGCGGTGGCCTCTGTGCAAAGCTGTGCTTTTTGACAGCCTCCTCTGGTGGTTACTGTCAGGGAGTCATGCATAGCAACCCTTCCTCCACAATCTCTGGCTTTATTTATTTTGGTGCTTTGGTTAGGGTTGACATGAGCAACTCCATTTAGATTTGACAATCCCCGCATATCTTTTACATCTTCGAGATCGGGATTTTTATCTGAGTTTTATGGCACCTTTGCTACCCACACCAATGAATTTCCAACCGACCAGTCTGAGGAAATGTGAGGGAAAGGACAAAGTGCTCAAATTAGGATAGACACATGTGGATCCTGACTCAACAGGATCAACAGGAGGGACCCACTTCCAAGTCCCACTGTGAGCCTGAGAACCTCACAAGCCCCTGGAATTTCGGATTTATCATCCTGGCTTCAAACCAAACAGTCTTCAAAAAAAGAAGAAGAAGAACTTCTAAATTATGCAGATTTTCCTCCACCACCTGGATCTAACAACAACAAGAAAAGATGAGCTTGAATCTGAGAAAACCTGGAGTCTGCCCAAGTCATGCAGCTTATAGCTCCCAGGTATCAAAAAGCTATTAGGAAGCTTGATGAATCTGATGGCGTTGTGGCATTTCACAAGCCTTCACAGGTCAGTGTCAGTCAGCCCCTGGGAGAGAGCTGGCTTGCTGGTGTTCGTTTCCTCCAGCTTCACGCAGCCAATGGGGGGGCACAGGCCCTGGTGCTTGCCTATTTATTTATTTATTTATGTATTATCTTTGTTTTTCACTTAAGATTGATGCTGGAAGGCAAGAAGTGTTCTTGGGAATTATTTAGTAAAACAGAGCAGGAGGGAACATAATTTGTTTCAAAATATGTGCAGAATCATGAAAATAAAGAGCAGAGAACTTTCCCCTGTCTGAGGGCTTTGCCTAATAACTAATTCAGGCACAGCAAACAGAATTTATCATTTTAATCAATCTTTCTTATCTCATTATTCAGCCAAAATAAATGGCTAATTTCATTATTTAGCCTGGTTAATATACTAAAAATGGATGAGGGCTGTGCTAATGAATCTATCATCTTCATAACTTATCACCAGAGCGAGCGCCTCTTCCTGGAGTTTCTGGCAGCCTCCCCAGCTCCTCCTGGGCTCCAAGGTGGAATTCCAGTCCTTGGCTCCTTCTCGCTCCCGTTTCTGGTGGTTTCTGGTTTTTCATCCCAGGGAGAGCCAGGTTTACTTCCTAATTTATATTGTGCACCAAGGATGAATTACAGCTCTTGAAAGCACAACCCTACACACCTAAAATAAGAACAGTAACCACACAAACACAGAAACCTGTGTGATGTTCTTAACATCAAGAGAACCGTGGAGCCCTTCCCGCATGAAATTACTGAAGGTGCATTACCATCTTCAGATTTCCTCGGGCATCAGAATAGAAAGATCAGTGAGAATTATTTCATTCTCCGCTGCATGGAATTGTTTCATAGTCTACTCTCCATTTTCATTCTCTAGAGCAGGAAGACATCGTTTGCTCAAAAGGTGCACTTGCCTGCCACAGTCTGGGTCACCAAGCCCTGACCTAGTTGTTCATTTGCAACCACGGGATAAACTCTCCATACCTGCAGGGGGTTGGGCCTGCAGGTGGGGGGAGACTTGGAATCCTGGACTCTTGGCACCCCTCCCACCACAGGGCAGCAGGGCAGCTGGGGCTCAAAGGCAGGAGCCACCCACTGGGACCTAGAGCACCCAGATCTCAAACTTGAGCAGAGCCAGAGCCAGCTGGAAGGAGGTGTCCTACAGCACAGGCGGCTGAGTCCCACCCCAGAGTTTAAGATCCGGCCTGTGAGGATTCAGTAGGGGTGGAGTCTGAGAATTTGAATTTCTAAAAAAGTTCTTAGGTGATGTGGGGTCTGCTGGTTTTCACTTAGACAAAATCCAGGTAAGACAGCTGACGTGTAGTTCAGTGTCTCAAGGAGGGTCAAGATTGGTGGGCTTGTGAAGGGATCCACCCTTTCCCTCCCCTCCCCACCCCACCTGCCCCAGAGCCAGCGCAGAGGGACCGCTCTGGGGAGCGCAGTCAGGGATGGCGAGGAGCAGGTCAGGGTTTCACTGAGCAGAGCTCTCAGGACCACCAAGTGCAAGACGCCGGAGGCACAATTTAGGCCGCTGCACGAACCAGGAACTGGGGCATCAGCACACAGACCCATCAACACCCAGGGCGCCCCTCCACACAGAGGATCCCCAGCCCCAGCCCCTCCATGAAGCCGGGTTCCTCCCAGGTCCCTGGAGCCCGCGGCGCCCACAGTTCCACTCACTGACACTCAGGCACACTTGCTGGATGAGTCTTGGGAACTGGCCCCTGTGGGAACTGGCCCCTGCGAGGCAGCGGGAGCCCAGAGCACTGCGGGTGGGGCTGAGGGCCCTGAGCTCCCTGCCCTGGAGGCTCCCAGAGCCTTCTGGAACCTGCCAGAACCTTCCAGCTCAGTGCCTTTCACACCTGCTTGTTGCCCGCCCCCCAGGGCAGTGAGAACAGGGCACTAGGACAATGCTGCGAGGTCAGATGCTCCAGTGCCCTTCAGGGACAAGTCCCTCAGGTAGACCAGGGATTTGTGCTGCAGGCAGATTCTGTTTTCCAGATGGCAAGCTGCTTTAAGAAGGCTATGTCACTCCTGTGCCACCTGCCCTCAAAGTCATGGCCAGCAGCAGTGGCACCTCCTCTTTGTCCCTTTATGTCCTGACCAGGATAAGAGCCTTACTCCATCATGAGCCAGTCCCACGGGAGCCCGCTCACCCTGGTGACCAGTGTGTGCAGTGTAGGAACACCAGCTTGTACAGGAGCAGGGACCAGAGCGCAGCTCCCCAGCACCTATTTAATGCCACCACATCACAGGCAGTCTTGTCACCACTTCCTGTTGAGTGACCAAGTACCCTCAGGGCAGACAATGAGGCCAGTGTTAGGGGAAGCAGCTACCCTGACTCATTGTGTGGGCCCAGTAGGGGGACAGGGGTATCTCGTAATAGAGCACTGAGTCCCTCTGGCCCCTTCTCTGCCTCCTGGGTCCTGCAGCTGCCCAGCACTTGACCCGGGCACCAGACTCCTCCTGCCCTGCTGGCAGTCTTAAACACAGACTGGAAACCAACTAGAACCTCTCCAGAAGAGAAGTACTGACAGGTCACACGCTGCTGCAGCACACGGCAGTTTGGGCACCGTGTGCCCAGGCCAGGCCACTGGGTGAGTGGGCCAGGCCACTGTGCGCCCAGCCACATGGCCCTCTGCAGCTCCTCCTCCGCAGGAGGGCTGGTCTAGGTCCTCTCCTCCCTCAGACCCGCAGACCCGCAGAGCAGCTCACTCCACAAACACCCTCCCCTGGCCCACTCACTGTGAAGTCACTCCTGATGGCAAAGTTTTCGGGCTTGACATCACAGAGGTGAAGACGGTGGGAGAAGTCATGGTCGAAATGGCTCACCATGTCCAGGAAGCTGAGCGCGATGTGGCTGATGGCCTGCACCTGGGCCTGGCCGCCCCGGGGAGCAGCCTGGCCCAGAGGGAAGAGAGTGCTGTGCTGGGGGCTGCCAGCGGCCAGGTACTCCACCGCGTAGAAGTGGCCACAGGAGCCCAGCACAGGCAGGACATGGCGACTCAGGCCCTGCAACAGGCTGAGGTGCACGTACTCCTCCTGCTGGAGCAGGGACCACGCGCTGGCCAGCTGCCGCCGCCAGCCTGGACCCCAGCGGCCAGGCCACAGGGGCCCCATGCTGCCGTTGGGCAGCTCCAGGCCCAGGGCGTTCTTGACTTCCCCGGCCAGCACCAGGAGGAGCTCCGCCTCTGGGACCCCCTGGCCCCTCTGCCCAGCCTCCTCCTCCTGCAGCAGGCCCAGCGGCGGGAAGCTGGAGAAGGCCTCCCTCTTGGACTTGAGCACCACGGGCCTCCCCCGCCACTGGGCCTGCAGCACCTTCTTGCCACGCTCGTAGTACAGGCAGCGCTGGTACAGCAGCTCCCCAGCCACGCACAGGTCCTCGCAGAGGTCGCCCACCAGCCAGCCGCCCCGGTAGTCCTGGCACTGGAAGGAGAGGAAGAGTGGGTCACCACAGGGTCCAGGCAGGGGAAGTACAGGCTGGTCCTCACTCAGGGGCTCCTGATCCAGCTGTGGAGAGAAGCCCCCAGAGGTGAACCACAGGCCTCTGCCTCCGGGGGTTCTGTGGCCAACCACCCATCAAAAATATTTCTTTAAATCTACATCTGTACTGAACATGTACAGATCTTTTCTTGTCATTGATTCCTAAACAGCATAGTATATTTATTGTTCACGTGGTGTTTGCATGGCTCTAGGGAGCACAAGTGACCTAGAGATGATCTGGAGCACACAGAGGATGTGGGTAGTTACGTGCAAATACTTCACCACTTTATATAAAGAACTGGAGCACCCCCAGGTTGGGTTTTGTATCCATGGGAGTCTTGGAAACAGGCCCCTGTGGATCCCCAGGACAACTCATTCTGTGAGGGAAGAGAATCTCCTCGTGATTACATCACTCAGTCGGGCCAAGGACCAGTCCTTAGAACAGGAGGTCTGGAGGCCAGAGCTGTCTTCTGTGGCCCAGCTGCTTGGGAAAACCGAGTCAGATGAAAGCTCTGGCCCAGGCCAGTGGATCTCAACTCCAGCTGCATGTGAAGCTCCCCCACAGAGCATTAGACACTCCCACCCAAGAGCCGTTAAACCAGATGGGCACCAGGTCCTCGCCTGCTCCCAGGGCCAACCACGGCAGGGACACACCTTGAGTTTGCTGCTCTCAACATGAACTGACGTGGCCTACGAGGCTAGCAGCTGTAGGGTTGCAGATGCTTAGAGGAGAAAACCAGGAGGACACAGGAGTTAGAAGAGGTCTTGTGGCTGATGGGCTGGAGGAATGGCCCCTCTGGGTCACATGCTGAGTGCGTAGGGAGTATTGAGTTCCAGCAGTGCTGAGGAAGCCCAGCCAGCACCCTCGGCTGGGGACTTTAAGATAGTGCCAATGGGGGACCCAACATCCTTCCCCATCACACCACAAATTCCCTAAGAGGACTGTCCAGCCAAACAATCCTGGGAGAGGAAGGAAAGAAGAGAGGGATACAGAGCGGAAAGAAAGAGAGGATTGTGATTCTTTCCTTTTCATCTTTTTCAGGAAATGTAAATCTGCAGACCCATTTTTATTACAGGTTGAGCATATTTTCTAATCCCACCTGTTTCTCCCACACAGGAATCTCTGCCTCCCACACCACAAATATAGCCTCTCTTCCCCAGAACTTCTACAGCACATGACCAGTCGCCTTCTTCCCTACAAGGTCATAAAACAAGTATAAAATCCTAAAGCAATTTTCCACCCCACGTTGTTGGTTATAAAACACCTTGAAGGACCAGCTGTGGACACTGTGCAGCATGGAGCACAGGACAAAGCACTGGCCCAAGAGCCAGAAACCTGGCTCCTCCCCAGCTTTGCTGCTATGCCCTGAGCACATCTGCCTTGCTGTATCACAGGGCCCTGCCTCCTGGCACAGGTAGGACAGCAAGTGCAGAGCGGGTGTGGCAGTTAAAAAATATGGGCGGATAGAGGCCGGGAGATGGCCCTCCAGCAGCACTTGCAGCTAAGTGTCTATTTAACTACTTTCCAAAGATTAACTGGCTGTCTCCTGTTAGCTTTATTGAAAAATGAACTTTCAGTGCCTGGACACATACACAGTTCCAAAATCAAACAATTGCAAACTACAAGTTTTCCTGACTCATTTGGCCTCATGTAGTATCCAAATCAGACTGAAAAAAAAAAAATGAGAGGCTATTTATAGTCTGCATGTATTTGACTCAGTGTGAATCTGCATATATTTTGCTGCAAGATTATTAATTTGATTACTGGTGCTTCCCATATGCAAAATAAAATGCATGTGTGCTATATTATCTCCCTAATACCCAAAAAGGTTTGAATTCCAAAACACACCTGGCCCCAAAGTGTTAGACAATGGATCACCGTTGTTCAAACCACATCGTAACAAGTAATCCTCCCCAGTGCTTGTAAGCACTGAATTTCCAGCACTGTTGGGTCACTGCCCCAACAATAGCCCAGAGCACAGACACCTGGCTTCCTACTAGAGTGCCCTGCCAGCTGTGAGGCTCTACATCTCTGCATACCCTAAAGGACGGGGCACATTTGCCAAAGACAATGTGACAAAGGATAGTGCTCTCCAGCAGAGAGCCACAGCCAGACCCTCCAGCCAGCGAAGGAGGCCCATCACCTGTGGCTGGAACTTCGTCTCTGACACCCACGAGGAAGCTGTACTAATACACACACCCAGAAAAACGGTTCTAAACACCCTTGAAATCCTATGCATTCTTCTTGGAATGTTGCAGAATCTTGGTAAAATGCCTGTTTTTAACGTTGGTACCTCTTTCTAAGGCAACTTGTCATGAAATGACCATGGAAAGGATGAGACCCTTGGTGTCGGCCACGTTGCCTATAACTGCTTCCATATTGTCCTGGTGAGAAACCACGCGCCCCAGAGACCACAGCACAGCCTGGGGAGGAGGTGGGAACCTGAGATGGGAACCACAGACACTGGGCAGGCTATTGATTTTACTTGTGTTTTCTTTTTTTCCTACTTTATCTGGTGTTTTCAGTATAATAAACAATTTTAAATTTCCTTTTAAATAAGAAACAACAACAACAAAAAAGGCTGGGCTTGGTGGCACACGCCTGGGATCCCAGTGACTAAGGCAGGGGATCACAAGTGCCAGGTCAGCCCCAGCACCTTAGCCTGGCCCTAAGCAACTTAGTGAGACTGCCCCAAAATAAAAATGAAAAGGGGCAGGGGACGTGGCTCAGTGACTAAGTGCCCCTGGGTTCAATCCCCAGCACCAAAAACAAATAAAGGATGATTTCCAAACATGGCTTGATTCAATTTCATAAACGTGTTTCCAGTGTCTCTAGATTTATAATTTAGCCAAAGGTGCTTTTGTGTGAAGTATGGAACAGAATTGAAAAAGACAGTCAAGTGGGCAGCAGGAGCCTGGTGGGGGCAACGGGGAGAGGTGACCCGTGCTGGGAGGAGGGGAGGGAAAGCCTAGGAGGCTGGCAGCTGACCGCCAGGACCCTCACGCTTCTGCTCTGAGCTGCATGAATGACCACGGGGGGGCCAGAAGCCAGCTGGATACTGACACGATTGGGAAAGGCCACGGGCTTTCAGCCCCACCTTGCCACCTGCAAACCACCCACACCAGCCTCCAAAGTGAACCAGCTGATGGTGAGCATTCAAGGGTCATCCTCCACCTGCAGCCACCCGTCAGCTCACAGAAGTGACTGCCCTGGATGCACTAAAAGGTGAAATGTCCAGGACGGTGAGGCTTAGCTCTAGGGCAGGCTGGGTTGGCCCCCAGAGTTCCCCGCACAGGCTCTGTGCTGGTCTGTATGCCGTACAATGAGGACGACTGTGTTGTGTCCCAGGAAGCCTGACAGGCCAAACAAGGTGAAGACGCACATTCCTCAGGACAGTGGCCTCAGCAATGAGAGCTCCCTTTCCACCCTCCCACCCCTGGCTATGAAAGGTGGGGTCAGGAGGCTCCTTCCTGCAGGAGATGCATCTGAGCTTAATTTGAACAGACAAAGCAGAACTCTGCCCAGAGACAATGAGGGTGAACATAGATCAGGCCCAGGAAACAGGATGCAGAGGCCCAGTCCAAGCTTCAAAGTAGCACCTAGTGTTCAGAGAACCAGAAGGAACCAGCAGAGGAGAGAGCCAACTTAAAGATGTGTACTCAAACTTTGCCCTGTGAACTCAGAAGGCAATGCCAGACAGGAGCTGCTAGACATTTGAACAGTGGTTTGACCATTGGATTTGGCATCAGCCTGTGGGTTTTTAAGATGAACATTAATCTTGGCTGCTTTTCTGGAGGTCAGCACATTGGCCTATCAGTGCAGGGCCCACATGGCTGGCTCCTTGCTGGGATACAGAGTATCAGAAAGGGCAAGAAGTAGAGGTGGGTGACCAAAGCCTGGCCTGGCCCTGCCTGTCAGACCCTGGGTTTCTGACCTAACTTTTCAGTGCCCCAGTTACCTTGTTTGCCATGATAGATCATTTACATTAAAACACAGACACACACAGTTTTCACAGGGCTGCCGTTTGCCATTATCCTTTATGATGCATTTTGGTATCTCGGTTTTGCCCTTCTTATACAGACTGTGAGGCTGTGGCTGGTTACCAGCGCTTCAGTAAGTGCCTAAGGTCTCTTGGCATGCCTGTGCCCGCTGGCCACAATTAAAGCTTCATCCAGCAATTTAAAAGACAGTAAGTTTAACACAAAAATAGCAAGTTTGAAAGGGAAAGCTCTCATCATGTGAGAGACAAGAGTTGGATTAGTTCATTAGCAGCATATCCTGTTGAATTAGAAATTTTTTAACTCATTTAAAGTGGTTTGTTCAGGGCTACTTAAGTGGTAATACACTTGCCTAGCATGCACAAGGCCTTGGGCTTTATCCACAGCTCCCCCCTCCCCAACACACACACACATAGGGGTTTACTTATTTTTAAAGTCAGACTTTATCAGACATTTTTCTGCTGATGGGGAGCTCCTAACTGCCAGCTTGAAAACAGGTACGTTTCTGTAACCAAATTTGTGCATACAAAATCCACAGGTGTCATATTTTTAAATAAATCGGGGGGAAAAGGGCCTCATTGGCTCTGGCTCTGGCATTATTTAAGTTAATGAAGTTCACAGAGGATTTGAGTTTCTCATGGACATGTAAAAACACACAAATGCCCATTTCCATGGGGCAGCCCCAGCTCCTGTTGGAAGTGTTCTTTGTGGTTGTTGCTTAGTGTCTTTACATTTTGTATCATGGTTCTCAGGCAAAAACAAAACCTGTCCACTCTAATCTAGGAAACGACTAACAGGCTCTCAGAGGTCATACTGAAGGGCTGTTTTCTTTTATGTGCTTGGTTTTGTAAGAAGCATTCAGTTCCGGTGTGGTTAGCCACATTCATTTTTCATGAGGGTATTGCTTCCTCAAGCCGCCACGATGTGCATTGCACAATCTCAGCCGATAGCTGGTCCACTGTGCAGTCCCTCTCCACATTAAAAACATGGCCAAGCACTCAAGGAAAGAGCCAGTCACTGCTATGAAATCTTCCTGGGTATGGGTCCTGGCTTCTGGGTCCCATGGGGGCCACCAAGAAAGATAAGCCTGCCCTGTTAAAAATGAATCCCTAACAAAGGCACAAAATTAAATCCCATCAAAAACTAACCAGCCACAAGGCAGTTAAGCCTCCTGATAACAAGTCTCTGGGGATAGTTTTGAAGTGCTTTGAAAATGACATCCTCTGGAAAACTGAATATCTGCTAAGTAACAGCTTAGGGTTTTTTCTGTTGTTGTCTTGGTTTTTTGGGTATCAGAGATTGAACTCAGGGACACTCGACCACTGAGCCAAACCCCCAGCCCTATTTTGTATTTTATTTAGAGGACAGGGTCTCACTGAGTTGCTCAGTGCCTCACTTTTGCTGAGGTTGGCTTTGAACTTTGGATCCTCCTGCCTCAGGCTCCCAAGCCACTGGGATTACAGGTGTGTGCCACCACGCCCAGCACAGTTTAGGGTTTAATCACAGGAGAAGCCACGCACTGTCTCAGGGTTTCTACTGTGGGACTGCACAGGGCCACACCCTGGCTCCTCAACACAATGGTAAAGAAGGACAAAGTTACTTTACCTCCCTGCAGCTCTGTTTTGCCCTCTGAAAAAGGGGGCTACTACAAAGCAAGATGATTAAAAATGAAATAATACATGCACAAATCCTCTGCACAGTGCCTGCCATGGAGGACTTCCGCAGCGCCGGCAGCAGGCATCTTCAGGCTCTGAGGAAGTGCTCTGCCTGCAGCAGCAGCCAGGCACCAAACTGAGCAAGCAGAGTCAAATTCCCCTCAGCCTGGCTGAGCTTCCTTGTGCAACTGGACTACGGTATATGTGAAAAGCCGCAGAAAGAGGAGCACTTAGTGTGACTGAGAAAATCCAAAGCTCCAAGACCCAGGCTATGAATCCTTTCAAACAACTCAAGTTGGCTTTTCTAGGGACTCCTGTCCCCAGAGTGTGGTGCTCCCCCAGGAGGTAGGCTGCGGGCATGGGGGAGCCCATAGATCTCCGACCCCATCCCCTAACTTCATCATCTGGTGGCAGTATCTGCAGGCAGCTCCTCCTAGGCCAGCAATGCCACCTGCCCTGCTGGGCCTGGGAACAGGAGTCGGGGATTCACTACCACTCCTGGCTCTGCCAGAGGCTCCCTTTGGCTTGGCTGGCAAAGTTGATTCTTCTGTGCTCCGGTACTCAGAGTGAAAGCTAATGAGAGTCTGGAGGCCAATCAGGAAAATAACAACTCGTTTTATTATGTAGGATGAAAGCCAGGCAGAATGAAAAGTGCCGGGGGAGCCGGGACACAGAGGCTCGATTCAACTGGAGTCCTCAGAAGCCACAATGCCACCCTCTGCTTGGCAGCCCAGCCCAGCCCCGTCTGGGCTGTGGAAATGGGGGTCATATTTAAGCCTGTCCTAGTTTAGAGTGTCCTGGACAGAAGTTGAGTCAGAGCTCTGGGTAGGTCTCACACCAGCAAATGCGGAACAGCAGAAAGAGATGTGGCAGTAATAAAGGGGGAGAGAGAGCTTCTGAGCGAGCATGAGGAAGAGTGAACTCACACAGGACGATTCACGGCTCCCAACACATCAGTTCACCTGAGTCACCCTCAGACAAACCTGGGGAAACAGATGTGTCACTGAATCCTTCTTTTGGCAATGGTTAAGATTGAGAGCCTTTACAGGCAGAATCACTCTCTCCAGTGGTATGTCAGAATAGAAAAATGATTCCATATGGCTGCCATTGAAGATGTATTGGCAAACTTCTCAACAGAATTGGTTTTAATTTTGGACCTGGAATGCTGGGAAAGTTATGATTAGCAATTACTTAAATTATCGCAGGCTATTTAATTTCCATTAGGCCTTTCCCCTCTTGGCCAAAGATAAATAAATGAAAAACTGTGTTTGTTTTTTATGTTAATCTAGAATATTATCATATTAAATTTATAAATAGGTCTTGCATCTTAGCCAAAGTATTAATTTTTGTTTACCTTAGTCAATCCGCTCCTCAAAAATAAAGGGGGGGGGAGAAATCTTTATAACTGAGAGGAATTTTTACTTGAGTTACTGAAAAAACCATACAGCTCTTGAAACTTAAAACTTGATCGAAATTCTGTGCAACAATGGGGGGAATGGATGGAGAGTCTAGTATGTGTCTCACCAAAAAACCATCAACTCCTCACAGATTCCCATTCAATTAGGGAACATGATTTGTATTAGATCTTTATTTTTTCCAATCTCATTTTTAAAATCATTTATTTTAAAAACCTTTATGCTGCCACGATTTGAAAATCTGCAATCCCAAAACCCCACCCATATGTAAGCAATTGGACTGAACAGTTCCCATGTGTTGGGGATTTCTTAAATAGATCACCTTTCAAATCAAATGTGTAGATGATCACTATTTTAGGAAATAAACAATCGCTTAAGAAATCAAGTAACATAGTTGCTGAGGTCTTCTTTTTTTATTTCCTTGGGGAGGGGGGCGGAGTGTCTGTCTACCTGTATTCCAGTCTCTGCTGCACATAATCTTCCGCACCCAGGGACAAGAGCAGCTCTTGTTTGGAATCCAGGAAGACCAGCATTTCGTTTGGGGGCACAAGGCCCAGGGCACAGAGCAGTCTGCAGAAGCCAAGTGTGTCTCTCTGCCTAACTGCCCAGGCCAGCCAAGGAGCTGTTCCGTGTGTGCCTGCAAGCCCTCCACTGCGTTAGGAGACTGCAGTGGAGGACCAGGACAGGCCCATCAAGGCACCAAGCCTGCTCACTGCGCGCTGCGCCCGTCCGCCAGCGCTCTGCCTTGGTTCCCACGGACCCCGACCATGCAGAGCCTTGGGCTTTGAGGCGCAGAGGCGGGGCCCTACCATCCATGTGCGCCCAACTAGGCAAGTTGCAGGTAGCAAGTTATCGCAGGGTGGACTCAGAAAAGGGCGACTGGCCTAGGGACACCGGAGGACCCAAGGGACAGAAGCGCGGTCCCCTACTAGCACCGAACCCCAAGCCAGCCCACTCCCCGATCCCGGCCGCCTGACACGGGTCGCGGGCACCAGGAACCGGGAACCAACCCGCAAACTTTTTCGGGAGCTTAGGCTCAGAAGTGGCGGCGGGTAGTCATGCAGGGACGCTGTCTTGGGACAAAGGAGCGATTTTGAAGAAAAGGGGAGGGCTATTCCCCGCGCCCCCATAGAGGACTCCCGGGCTGAGACCCCGCTCGTGAGCCTCGGCTTTCCACGCAGGTGGCGGGGCCCCCTTCCCGGGGCGGGAGCCACCGCAGCCCTCGGCCCCGGGGCGGGGTGGGCGCAGCCTTGCCGCAGCCTCCAGTGGCCCGAGGAGATGTCGGAGGCCCCCACCCCGGACGCGCGGCGCGGGGCAGTGCGGCGGCGGGACCTACCAGCGCGGCCAGGATGCGCCGGCTCTTCTCGTCGGTGCAGCGCTCGGAGAAGACGCCCGGGTGCGCGCGGAGCAGCAGCGCGGCCGCCAGCACCCAGCCCGCGGTCCACGCGGCGAAGGCGAGGAGCGCGCACCGCCCGCACCGCCCGCACCGCGCACACCGCCCGCACCGCGCGCCCGCCGCCCGCGCCATGGCCAGGCCGGCCCGGCCCGCCGCCGCCAGAGCCCCGCGCCCCGCGCTCGCGTCGCAGCTCCGGGACCCGCCGGGCGGGGGGGCCGGGGGAGGGGCAGCGCGGGGAGGAGGGGAGGGCGCGCACCGATCCCCGAGGGCGGGTCCGCTCGCAGCTCTCGGGGGACGCGCCAGGCGCCCCGCTCCCTCGGCCCCCGCCCGCAGCCACGTCTCACTTTCCCCCGAAGACCAGCCCCTCACTCAAACGGAATCCGCGTGGATTCGCCCCCGACCGCCAGCTCCGCTGCCCGGGTCCCACCTGGACCCCTGGCTCCCCGGTGGGCTGCTATTCTTTTCAATCCCCTCCCTCTCCACCGACTCCGACCTCAACTTGGGCTTCCTCCGGGCCCTCCCTCCGGGTAGAGTTGGGGGTCGGGACCGTCAGGGAATGTCTGGGACAACCTGGTGCGCCCTTTCCCACCCGCCCAGGATCAAACAGCCGCCTCCCACCCAGGCAGCCCAGGGCTCCGGGCGTCTTTCTCCACGTAAAGAGGACACACTGATTTCCGCTTATGGGGCGAGGAGAAAGTGCTCAGCAATGTGCCTACATCTGCATGTTTGTGAAATCTGGAGAAGCACACACACACACACACACACACACACACACGGAGCGGGGTGCTTCTCCTGCTCCCCAGACCTTTCTCCAGTAAAAAGCGAGTCCGCTGTGGGTGGCGCTCACCCCTGGCACTGTCACAGCTGAAGGTCCCGGAAAGCATCCGCCCCTCTGGCCCAGGCATTCACCAAATCAAAGCCTATTCAGCGCTGGTTATGTGCCAGACCCTTCCCTATGAGCCTTCCTCCTTCCCTGTGCCCAATTTTCTCAGAATACATTCCGAGCTTAGACATAATAGAATTGCACAAACCCAGATCTCGCCTTCTGTAATTGCCTCAGGAACAGGCTTTCCAACCTAGTCTATTCTGCAGCTGGTGGTTTAACTTCTCCTTATGGCTGGCTCCGTGGTACAAGTCCCCAGGAACTGGAAAATACCAAGTCAACAAATGCTTGGATCTAAGGAACACTTAGAGTACACCACAAATAAGTATTTCCTTAATGGGACAGCCCCTGGGGGGATGTGAGCACCACTCAATCACTTCAGTCCTGTGAGACTGGATCTCTGGCCTCTGTCCATCTCTAAGACACACCCAACCAGAAGCACCAGGAGTTTCCTAGCTGAAAACTTTCTTCTCTTACAGTTGCAGGACTCAGAAAGCATCACAGGGTGCTTCAGCATCTGGGATAGCAGTGTGCAGTGGCTGCCCTCTTCCACGATTTCATTTGGTGTGGGAGGAAGGAATAGGAAGGAGACTGAGATGAAGAAGTGTGACCACTTGTTCTTTAAAATCTAGGAATAAGCCAGGAGTAGTGGCGCTGCCTGTAATTCCAGCAATTTGGGAGGCTAAAGCAAGAAGATTGCAAGTTCAAAACCAGCCTCAGCAACTTAGTGAGAACCTGTCTCAAAAAATAGCAAGGGCTGATGATGTAGCTCAGTGGTAATGTGCTCCTTGGTTCAATCCCCAGTTTAAAAAAAAAATCTAGGAATAAAAATCACAAAAATAAAAATCATTGAAAGGAAAAGCAGAACTTGAAATAAAGATTAACATTAAGATTTACAAGTTAAAGTTTACTTTTGTGGGTTGTGTAATGTTAGTAATACATTTCTTTTGTTATTTTATAAGGAAAAGTATACAGAAAAGAAAATTGAAACCCCATGATGAAGAGATCCTTTTAACAGGCAGCATTGTTTCAATACAGCAATTAGGGTACTCTCTAGAGCCAAGATAAGGTCCTAAGGGACCCCAGCAGGACTGTCATCCTGTTGTGCCCTTTGTGCACTGCAGCCAGATAGGGCTGAAGTCCATCAGAAGTCAGTCAGTTCACTAACTCCTTTTGCTGGGAACTAAAAAGGGACACTTTATCAGAAGAGACACTTTTTAAATTGCCTGTTCAAAAGGGACTCATTATTATTATTATTATTATTATTCACAAGAAGATGCTTTATAGGCTAGCTTTACTTGGTACAAAAGATGATCCCCTAGAGCAATAAAAAATAAATGAATAAATTATTACATTGACAATGAAATTGCAAACTTCTGCTGAATAAATGAGAAATGAGCTTAGTCTCATTTCCCAGGAGTCCTGCTTGCTAACATGGGTACCACCCGCCAGTTCTGTGTGATTTCGGATGACTGGCAGGCTAAGTGGGGCTAGGGGCATGGCAGCTGCACTCAGGATGAAGGGTGCGTCGGAGCAGGGGAATAGTTTGCTCCAGTACCAGTTCACGTCATCTTGACTTGAATAGGGTTTGACTCCTTAAAAAAAAAAAAAAAAAAAAAAAAACTATGAAATTCAAGAACCACTACTCCCTTTCCCAAAACTATGAAATCATAGTCATATTGGATACTGAGTTCAGTGACCCCTCCAGTCCTATCAAACTGCATTCAGACAGAAATTCATGGTGCAGTTTTCCTTTGCCTTGAAGGAAATGTAAACTTAGCTCTGTATAAGCAGAGGAGAGGCTCCCCAAGATTCCAGAGTCCAGGACCCAGGACCCATGCCTGAGTCTCATTGAAATGAACACATCATGTGTCTAGAGGTGGTTTTGACCATGAAGCCTCTCTACCACCACCTTTGCACTGTCTTCCATTGGACTAGAGGAGGCCTGAGGCTTGGGCCTTGAAGGCCTGGTATCTAATGTATGCCTGATGTGGAATAGGCCCTTAAAATCTGCTGAATACATGAGTGGGATATGGTTGCAAGCATTTCCTCTGAATAATCAGAAAACTTTGAACACCCCATGGAATTTTTCTCAAGAGAGTGCTTTTAACACATAAATATTTCTTTCTGATTCTTGAGGCTAAGTTGAGCAGTGCAGACACATCACAGGGTTGGGAATATGTTTGAACATATCCTCTGGGTTCTGACCTCCTCTATCGAGAGCTGAACTTGTCACTGAGAACAGAATATGAATGTTTGGTTTGCAGGCCATTACTGGAAGAAAAAGTAACATTCCATAGTTTCCTAGACAAATAGGGTTATTAGTGTTCATTCTGCTACATTTCTACATAAACATATTTATTCTTGAAAGGACTTTGGCAACCAGAACTAATTTTTATGACTGTACAGTACTTTATATATTCACATTGATTAGATCACAAACTTCTGCCAGCGACCCAACAGTGTAGATGAGCAAATGTTGTTAACTCATGTTCTGTAGAGAAGGGCGCTGGCCTTGTTTATACGGTGGGAGTGACAGGGCCAGAGTTCACCAGCTTCTTGGCTGGATCTTCTGATCACGGTATTGATATTAAATCGCCCACTCCAGAAGCAGACATGGAAAATGCTCTCTGCCTTCACACCTGCTCACTGAGGCATCTGCAGGGTTGCCGGCATTATGAAATGTTTCCAGCCCTGGATGGAACGAGATTTTAACTCGAGCTCAGTTTTGGTACAACTTCTTTTACCCATTGCGGCTTCACACTCCCCAGCCACAGGATGCAGGGGCCCTTTGGGGCAGGCAGGGGGCAGTTCTGGTCACCTACAGGGCTGAGGAGGGCCAAGTCAGAAGCACCTAAGGCCAGCCAGCAATGTCTCCTTAGATGCTGTCCCGGATTTAAGAAAGTCCTCTTCAGGGCATGACTGCACCCAGGACTTTGCTTTCAGTGAGATCAGGCTGGTTTTTGAGGCGAGAGTTTGTGAGGAAGGGAGGTGTTTCAGAGTCTGGAGAATGCCTGGGTGGGGGTTGCAGGCGGTAAACCCGGGAGTTCTTTACAGGGAGGACCTGGAGGTGAGGGAAGAGGTGGGGACGTGGGAGAGGAGAAGGAGGCCCGGGGTGACTCCACCTTATAGAGCAGGAGTTTGCCGCCAGCTCCTCCGTTCTAAGAGCTGAGGTGGAAAGCTCTACACCTGGTCTGTGCAGGTAAACCACCACCATCTGCCTGGCACCAAGTAATCGTGCTAATAAAAATGACCACCTGTGAACGTACTGATTTAGCAGAAGTCCACGGATGCATGAATATACTAAACTCAAATCAGAAAAACCAGACCCATGAGCTTATCCAAGACACCAGACACTGAATGAAGGAACCTTGTCACCGAGGCCCAGAAAATGAGGAGCACCCCAGGACCAGACTTGGGGTCCCCGACCCAGTTACCTGGTATCTCATCAAGCCTTGCCCAGGAAAATCACCACAGTGACATACTTCCAAATGTGCCCAGGCGTCTCCTATCTGTGACAACCATGGGTGACCCACTCCAAGCTGATGCTCTAAGCTGCTGACCATCCAGACCCTAGCCTAGAGCAAGTTCCTGCACTTTGACAGGTCTGCACCCTGAGCAACATCGGTTTGTAATCTTACCTGACCACCTACGGTGATTCTGCATCCCACAGTGACTCTGCATTCCCACCTGCTCCAAGCCTTCGCTTTCAGTTCAGCCTCCTGGACCCTGTGCTTTCAGAGTCTTTCTGTGATACACACACACACACACACACACACACACACACATATACACACACTCACATATATGCACATGTGTGTGTGAGGTGTGATGTGTGGCTTGAGTGTTATAAATATTAGAACTTAAGACTGGAATAAAAGAACTTGTGTTTGCTCATGAGTCTCGGGTGACCCCCAGGACTGAGCGTGTGCTTCTGACACTGGGAAAGACACAATGCTTTGAGCCTGTTGCTGGCATGGCTTGTTCACCACAAGGAACCCAAAGCCGCCTGTGCTGTACCAGGTTCGCTACCCGTCAGCACTGGTTAGGGATCTTTATAATGGGGCAGAGAAGAGCAACAGCACGCTAGTACCTCAACACGCACAGTAGGGACTGGGTAGATCACCCTTACTCATCTGTCGGTGGAAGAATGACGAGTTGCAAGGAAAACAGTCTGTCCTTTCTCCTTGTCCTACACCCCAAGTTTCCCGGGGGACTCACACCCCTTCACCATTCATCTCTGTGGTCTGTCCCCACTGTCCCCACCAGTGGGGGCAGGACTGAGATGAAGCCTGCTGGGGCAGCTCCACATTCCCCAACCACAGGAGCCGGCTCAGGCAGCCCCAGCCCACCAGGCCAGTGGGAGCCAGGGCCCGTTCTGGTGCTTCCTGGAGCTATTAGGAGAGAGCCGCCTTGTATGGGCAGAGATTTTAGGCCCTGAGGATATTTTGGCCAGGGCCACCCAGGGGGATGTGCTGGAGGGCAAGACAAACCTGTGGGAGGGAGGGCGTGTTCCTAGGATGGCCTCTGGCTCCTGACTTTCCAGTTACTCTGTTGAATTCCCTTGGGGCTTCAGCCAATCTTCATGGGGTTTCCATCATTCAGATGGAAAGTCTTGCCTGGCACGGATGTCCATGATATCACTGAGTGAAAGAGCAGATTCCCAAACACGGCATCCCACGTATTTCCATCTCAGCTGGTGCTCGCTAGTGTACCATATACTTATGTTGTATACAAAAAAGTCTGGAGACACGAAGATGCTTACAGTGGTCTTTCTAGGTGGAAGTCATGCAGCGATGGTCTTTTTATTATCTTGGCTTGTGATGATTTTCTGATTTTATTTACAACCAACATGCATTATTTGTGTCCTAGCAAAGCATTGATAGTTGAAGAAAAGAATTACCAGCCGGGACTGAGACACCAGAGTCTGGTCTCTGGAGCTGTGGGAGTGAGCTGGACAGGGGAGAGTTCTGCTCTGGCTCATCCTTGACCACTCTGGATGGACAAAGCTGGGCAACTGCATCTATTGTCCACTTTCCTGCTGCCTTGGATGCCAGTCCCAGGTCACTCCAAAGGTACACAGGAGCCTGCAAAGGATGGCGAAGGGAGCATGGTAGTGGGTGGCAGCCGGCAAAGGCACAGGGTCACACAATGTTCCTCTCTGTTGATGGCTCCCATCTTTGCTACCTTCGCTCATTGGCCCAGGAACTCAGGACTCTGGCTCTTGCTCCTAGAACTCTTGCCTGAAAGAGGGAATGTGACTTCCAAGGGCAGGTCCTCCTGGATCCCAGGTCCTCCACAACTTAGAGTTGAGATTCCTGGGTTATAGTCATCATCGTTGTTTTTAATTGATTTATTATAGTTTATATACCATAAAACTTCCTTTTTTTAAGCATAGAATTCAATGATTTGTAGGAAATTTTCAGAATTCTTCAATCTAGTTGGGAACATTTTCATCACCCAGAAAGGTCCCTTTTGCCCTGGCGTGGGGCTTCCTATTCCCCACCCCCAGGCAACCTCTAATCCATCTCTACAGGTTTATTTCTTCTGGATATTTCATGTAAGTAGGATGATACTGCAGTGTCTTTTGCCCCAGGCTTCTGTCACTTGGTTTACTGTTTGTGGCCTTCTCCACAGGGTGACACCTGGCGCCACTTCATTTCTTCTGCATTACAGCAGCATTGCATCCCATGTGTGAGCACATACCGTCTGTCCAAACATCAGGTGACGGACATCTGGATCGTCTTCACATTTTGGCTACTTTCATAACTGCTTCTGTGAATATGTGTACATGTCTTCATGTGGATATATGTTTTTATTTCTCTTAAATTTCTAGGAGTGGAATTTCTGGGTTTTATAGCAAATTCAGGTTTTAACTTGTTAAGAAACTGCCAAAGTGTTTTCCAAAGTGGAAAACACCATTTCATACTCCCATGAGCGATGTCTGAGGAGTCCACCTTCTCCTAGTTCTGGCCAACACTCACCGTCTTGATTACAGCCGCTCTGGTGGGTGGGGAGGGTTTCAAACAGCATGTCCTTATGAAGAGTCATTGTTTTGACTTTCAGTGGCCTTACGACTTGTGTAACTGTCCTTTCCTTGTCTTGTGATTAAGTCACAATTTAGGATCTGCAGTCCCAGAATTCTCCCCTTCTGGCACTGATTGGTGCAATGGCGAGGGCCTGCAGGACAGGGACGGGGACGGGCGTGCAGAGGATTGTCAGAGAAGCAGAGCCCAGTTCCCTGGAGCACACATGGGCTCGGGGTCCTCCCAGGAGCACATGTGAACTCGGCATCTTCCCCGGATCACACAAACACACTCTGGAATACACATGGATTGGGGTCCTTCTTGGAGCACATGAGAGCTCAGGATCCTCCCTGGAGTACTCACAAGCGCAGGGTCCTCCCTAGAGTACATACACCATTTCAGGGTCTTCCCTGGAGAACCTGTGAGCTCAGGGTCCTCCTTAGAGGAGCACTTCCTGAGAACATGATTATGAGCCATGAATTTAAAAACTGCAAGCAGTTGCTATTATTTCCACACAAAAGTTTAGAAGTAAAACATTTAGAACCACACAGTGAAGTTGTTGCTGTTCTCTTTCACTAAGGCCTCCGTTGTTTGTTGAGGTTGGCCAGAAATCTCTGCACAAATGAGTCACCCTGTTTCTCACAGGACTCAGCTTGGTTTATAAGCCTCTGGGGTTTCCTAACCATCCACAGTTGCAGTGCATTTTGAGACTAAACTTCAGGAAACCTATAACCTTTTTTATTCTCTCCCTTCTTTTATTTTCACTTCAGTTCCATTACAACTGCTTGTTGGGCTTCCCCTCCAGACAAGGGAGAGAAGGAGGAGCCCCTGATGCTGATCCTTCACGTACACAGGTGCATCTTCCTGTGGGCACACGTCAGAGGTGGGTATCCAGCCCATCCTGGTCCCCCAAAACTGCTGCATGGGGAAAAAAAACACCAGGCTGCTTGGCTTTGAAACTCTTACAGCAGCATCCTCAGGAAAAAGTGACATCCCAGAATTGTCATTTCCCACTTGGCAAAGGACATGCAACTCTTTGCAGAAAGTAGCGCTCTGCCCCTCTGCAGGAGTCTGCATCCCTGGCTTCTCCCTGAGCTGCATAGGGCCTGCTGGTGCCCTCTTCACCAGCAGATGAAAGAAGCCTCCCCCCACAGCCTTTGGTGACCCAGGACGTTGACATTAGAAAAGCCTAAATATCTGACCATCGCTGCTTTGCCAAATGAACATCCTGAGAATACAGAGAGTTCTGGAATTAGATTCTCTTGGCCAAGGGATAAAGTAGTTACTAAATGTCAGCATGTGAGAAACCATGTGTCAGGTTGCCAGCATCTGCACCCCATTAAGCTCTCCAAGTACCCTTGAAAGACGGGGTGGGCTTCATCAGTAAAAACACTGTTTTAGACAGGAGAGTCTGTGCCACCTAGAGCCCTCTCCACAAGGGTCTCCTGGCCTTTCTGTGCTCAGCTCTTCCACCTGCTCGGCTCCAGCACACTCCTAAGAGCCCTGACACCTGCCAGTGACGTCATAAGCCACCCAGTCACTTCCTAGCTCAGAAATCTTGGGTAATTCTGGTCCCATCCCACTGTCACAACCCAAAACTTCAGGTTTTTTGTTTGTTCGTTTTGGTCTGTTTGTTTGTTTGTTTTTGAGCTACAGCCTCAGGTCTAACACCATTAATTTTTAACTTAGAAATATTCTTTTTTTAAAAATTTCTTTCTTTCACACATGACAATAGCGGAATGTATTACATTCATAGTTATCCATTCACAGCACAATTTTTCTTAACTGTATATAAAGTCTGTTCACGGTAAATTATGACATTATACATGAGCTCTCTTATTGATTTTTTTGCATTACAATTCTTAATACACCTTTATACCACAATTTATCATATCTCTGTTTGTATAGAAGTTACCAACACTGCAGTTTTTAAAAGTAAAAAAATGTTGTGCTGGACTGGGCAGCACATACACTAAAACCAGAATGACACAGGAAAGTCAGCATGGGTCCTGTGCAAGGAAGACATTCCAATCCTTGAAGTGTTCCATATATTTGTGAAAATTATAGAACACTGAGAAATAAGTTGAAGAATATGTTCCATATTAACAAAGGTGACTTACAGAATCACTGCCATCCCCATCAAAATACCAATGAAATTCTTCACAGAACTAGAAAGAACAGAATTAAAACTAATGTGGAAGAATAAAAGACCAGAATAACCAAAGCAATATTAAACGAAAAAGAACAGTGCTGGAGGCCCCTCGATGCACGATTTTAAATTATACTACAGAACTGTGGAACAAAACCAGCGTAGTACTGTCATAGAAGCAGACACATAGACCAAGACAGAGACAGACCCACCCAGATACAGTCGTCTGATAAAACCACCTTGGGGAATAAAAGCCTTCTTAAAAAATGGTGCTGGGAAAACTAAACACCCACGTGTAGGAGAATGAAACTTGCCCTGCACAAAAGTCAACTCAAAATGAATCAAAGACCTAAGAATTAGAGCAGAAACTTTGCCATTGCCAGAAGAAAACAGAGGGCCAACACTCCAGCATATGGGCACAGACAATGACTTCCTCGGTAGGACCCCTATAGCAGGAAGTAATGCCAAGAGTTAGTGAATGGGGTGGCATCAGATTAAAAAGCTTCTGTGCAGGAAAGGAAACAATTAAGAATGTGAAGAGAGAACCTACCGAAGGCGAGAAAATCTTTGCCAGCTACTCTTCTGAAAAGAATTAATATCCAGAATATATAAAGAACTCAAAAAACTTAACTCAAAATAAAAAGCCCACAAATACCCAGATCAAGAAATGGGCAAATGAAGTAAATACACGCTTCTGTAAAGAATGACTACAAATGACAAACGAATAAATGAAAAAATTCAAGATCTTTAGCAATCAGGAAAATGAAAATCAAAATTACAGTAATATTTCATCTCACCTCAAAATGGCAATCATCAAGAATACAAATAATAATAAATTTTGGAGAGAATGAGAGGGAAAATGAACACTTTTACACTGTTGATGGGATTGTAAATTAGTACAACCACTATGAAAATTAGTATGGAGTCTCCTCAAAGACTAGAAATGGACCCTCAGATGATCCAACTAAACCACTCCAAAGACTTAAAGCCCGTGAGATGCACGCATGCCCGTGTCCACAGCCAAGTTATGGAACCGGTCTTGGTGTCCGTTGAGAGATGAATGCATAAAGAAAATATGGTGTATAGACACCATGGAGTTTTATCCAACCATAAAGTAGAAGGAAATTATGTCATTTGTAGGAAAATGGACAGAACTTGAGAGCATTGTGTTAAGCAAAATAAGTCCTCAGAAAATCAAGGGTCATGTGTTTTCTCTCATATGTGGAAGGTAGGAACACAAATAAGAAAAAAATGGTGGGGGAGCCTCATAAAAAAGAAGAGTAGAGCAGGGGGACAGGATAGGGGAGGTGAGGGGAGGGAACCCTGAGGACCAGGGATGGAACGGACCAAATTCTAGGTGCATGTGGAGACATACCACAATGAAGTCAACTGTTATGTATGATTGTCACACACCAGTAAAAGCTTAAAAATAAGTAAAAATTTTTAAAACACAGTTTTTAAAGGAAGTTTTATGTTCACAGTAAAATTGAGAGGAAGATACAGGGATTTCTCACCCACCTACCCCATTATCAGCATCCCAGGGAGGGTACAATCAGTGAACCTCCACAGACACCTTGAGTTCGTCCAAAGTCCCTAGCTTGAAGGAAGCTGCACTGTGGGTGTTTGTAGCCTGTGAGTGTCAGCAAATATCTAGTGACAAGAACCCACCATTGTAGATGTGGAGTAGACAGAGACAGGGTGGTCTCACTGCTCTAACATCCTCCAGGCCCCCTCCCCCATGACCTCGGGCAGCCACTGGTCTTTTATTGTAGAATCAAATAATATGTAGCCATTTCGGACAGTTTCTTTCACTTAGCAATATGCAGTTCAGGTTCCTCTATGTCTATTCATGGCTTGAAATCTCATTTCTTTTAGCACTGAATAAATATTATAATTTTTCATGTATTCGTTTATCCATTCAGTTATGAATAAAGTTGCCATGAACCTCTGTGTACGTGCTGAGTTTTCAGCTCATTTGGGTAGATAACCACAAATGGGACTACTAGGTCATATGGTAAAACTAGGATTCGTTTCTAAAGAGACTACCAAAGGCCTTCCAAAGTGGCTGCACCATTTTGCATTCCAAAGAGCCATGAATGAGGGTCCCTCCTGCTGCACATCCTCACCAGAATTCTGTGTTTTCAGTGTCCTGGCTTTTGGCCACTCCAGTGGATGTACTCTGGGTGGTATCTTGTTCTAGCTGGAACTTCCTTGATGACACACAATGTTGAGTGGAGTCTCAGCGGGCATTGTAAGGACCCAAGGACAGCACAAACCAAGTGTTTGTTGAAAGTACTTTGATTTTGAATATTTCATGAAAAGCAATGACGTAACATGAGAACGCTAACTTGGTTAGACCTTTTTCACCTGCTTAATTTATGGCTGAGAACTATTTGACGTAGTTATGGAAGAGACCACCATCACTCAGTGTTCTGAAGTACAAGAGGTCTTCCCTGGGCCTCTCGGGCCTTCCCTCCCTCCTTTGCTCAGCTCCTGCCTGATCTCTACAGACTCCACCAGGGCCTCTGGGCCTCCTCTAGCCCTGCCTGCCTCAGGCCACGAGCTCGTCTTAGAACAGGAAGTGATGGTCTTTGCCCTGTGAGCTACTCCCAGCCAGTGCTATCCCAAGCCTGCCAGTCTTCCTGGTCACCATCTGTCCATCAGACTCTGTCACTATGGTACCCTTGGTCCCTGCTGGTTCCTGTGGCCTTGCTCTTCCTGCAGGACCCACCTCCAGGACCACCTCCTCTCATTCTCCAGGCTGCTCTCTTCCCTCCCCACTCTAACACTTTCCACCACCTCCCCAGGGTGTGTGTGTGTGTGTGTGTGTGTGTGTGTGTGTGTATGTGAGAGAGAGAGAGAGAGAGAGAGAGAGAGAGAGAGAGAGAGACTGACTTCCGGAGGTCTCCTCCTTCCTGACTCTCATCCCGCTATGTGTGGCACAGGCCTCCCATGTCAGTGGGAGGGACCCCACCAGCCCCCCTCACCCACCAACCTCCAAACTCTGCTCAAGAGAGTCCTTCAGAACACTTTACCCCACAGACAGTGAACCCCACAAGATGAAGGGAGACAAACGTGCTTCAGGAGAAGTTGGGGAGCATTTGTGATGGCCATGCTTCGGCACACACTTCCCCAGGGAACAGAAGGCACGGGCAAAGGAGCTTCATCCCTCCTCCTAAGACTTCCTATCTGTCCTAGTTATATTCTCTACCCACTAACGAGCCTTTTATGAAGGGTAGGAAAAGCTGCCCCAAGTTGACTTCCTAAATCAATATGCACTTTTTAGAATCTCCTAGATGATTTTGGCACTGAAACAGTGAGCAGGGGAGAAAGAAGCCAGTTAAGGATAACTAAGGAAGTGGCTCATAAATAAATTAATGACATTATGTATTTCTCTTTGTTGATATTAATTTTTAATGACAAAACTAATGCCTGAACAGACATAGTTCCCCATTGTAAAGCACGAATTCGCACCGTGGTAAAATAAACATAGTTACACGAAACTGTATTTCAGATGCTCAGCAAGGTACAGAATTATTCAAGAAGAAAATCTCGTACAGCTAATGCAAGTAATCGAGTTCACAGCAAAAGCCAGTTGCCTTTCATCTGTGCAGACCAATGAGCTTGACGCCCTGCCAGTCTGACTGCAGCCAGGGGCCCCCTGCTCCAGCGCTCCCCAGCCTCCCTCCCAGCCTCATGGCCAAGTTCATCTCCTTGGGTCCTGTCATTTCCCCTTGTCCACTCACGCCTGCCAGATGCACTCACCCTTTTCTTTCACAGAGTCCATTTTAATGGGAAAACGAGTGCACTCGTCTCTAAGCTCTGCACATGGCCTTCCCATCGATGCCATCCTGGACTGCAGATTCCAGGGGGGCAGGGAGGGTGTCCTTTTGTTTACTTTGAGTTGGGACTGTCCCTGAACATTCTGTCCTCTGGCAGGAGTGGACGTGGGGTGGGCGAAGGGACCAGGCAGGGACGTGGCGGTGCTGTCCTGGCCTCGGCAGAGTGAACATCTCCTCAGCCTACTGAATTAACTTGTCTTCTTATGGTGCCATCTGAAAGCAGGTTTCTCTTTCTTTTTTTGTTTTCTACAACATCTAGTGTTTTCAATATTCCTGGCATTTGTGGGAATTCTCATAGCTTAGTCACTTTCGGTACTAAACAATAGTCTCTTCTTTAGAGAGTGAGGCACTTTGTAATCCTGTTTAACATTAGAGCTGCATAGTTCACTTAAAAATCCTCTGCCTTCTTGGCTCAGGTCAGCCTCAGACATCTGCACTGTGGTGGCGTCTGGGGTAAGATCTGTTCCCTCCCTAGCTCTTGGTCTCCCTCTCCCTAACTTATAAAGAATGATGTTTTTATTTCCTTCTTTACAATCCTTATGTCTTCAATTATTTTTGGACCTCCTGTACAAGTTGTTTAGAAGTAGCAGTTAAGCATCCTATTGGTTTTTTGTTGTTGTTGTTGTTGTTGTTGTTGTTCTGTAACTAAGCCAAATATTTTATTTGTATAACTGAAGAAAATGTACAACTGGTATTGGGAGCTTTAAGGAGTTCTTCTATAAGGAGGATCTTGTGAATGGCTATGTTTTAAAGTGCATAAAAACAATCATCTATACAAATGTTGCTCTTAGCCTCTAGGTTTTATTTTTATGTCAGCATGCATAAAAGTAAATTCTGTGTGTGCTCACTGTTCTATGAATATACCACATGAGTAGATTTGCATAACCACCACCACCACAATCAAGATGCCAAATAGCTCAGTTACCCAAAAACTCCAACAGCCACCCTTTAACAGTCACCCTCCCCCTGCCCTTAACCCCTACTTTAGCTGCAAACTGTAGGTTTGGTATAATGTACATTTGCTTTAATTCATATCAGTATTTTCTAATTTCACTTGTAATATTAAAAATTTTGCCCATTAATTATCAAAGAGTTTGTTCTTCAGGTGTTTGTGAAATTCCCAAATTCCTTCCACTTTTTGATTTCTAATTTCATTTTGCTGTGATCAGAGCACATTCTTTGGATGATTTCACCCTTTTAAATTTGCTGGGGCTTCTTTTTTACAGCCAGAACATAGAATGTTCCGCACAATGTACTTGAGAAAATGTGTATGCTTCTACTGTTGGATGGAGTGCTCGAGGTCTTGCTGATTTATTGTAACGGTCAAGTCTTCTGTTTCCTGTTGTTCTCCTGACTCGTTGCTCTACCCATTGTCTGAAGGGGGATAGTGGAGTCTCTATTACTGTTTCTTCCTTCATTACCATCAGTTTTGCCTCACAGATTTGGGGGCTCTGTTGTTAAGTACATATATGTTTACAGATTTTATGTCTTTTTGATGATTGACATACTTAAGTATCATGTCATCTTTGTCTCCACAATTTGGTTATAAGGTCTTTTTGGGTTTTATGTTAGCACAGCCACTCCCTCTCTCTTTGAGGTATTATTTGCATGGTGTATTCTCATCTATCCTTTTACTTTCTTCCTCTTTATGCTGTTGAATTTAAATATAGACATACTTTTAGTTGAGTCATGTTTGATTACCCATTCTGCCAGTCTCTGCCTTTTGTTAGAATGGCTAGTACATTTACATTTAATGTAATTACCGATAAGGTAAGATTTACATATGCCATCTTACCATTTTTTTCTGTATATATTGGGGCTTCTTTGTTTCTCTATTTCTTCATTAGTGCCTTCTACTTTATTGAATAGATATGTTTTAGACTATCATTTTAATTTCCTTGCTATCCCCTCCCCCACGTGTGTATGTGGGTATATGTGAAGTTTTTTTTAAGTTTTTTAGTTGTAGACAGACACAATACCTTTATTTAATTTATTTATTTTTATGTGGTGCTGAGGATGAAACCCAGTCCCTTACATGTGCTAGGCAAGTGCCCTACCTCTGAGCCACATCCCATCCCCAAGAATGTTTTTTTAAGTATTTTCTTAGTGGATGTCTCAGGAATGACAATATCTGAAGACATTCATGTTTGTATTAATACTAAATTTTGATTGTATACTGAAAAAAAACTTTGCTCTAAAAAGTTCATTCTCTCCTCCCCTTCTTTGTGCTATTATCATCACACAAATTACACCTTTATATGTTATATTCCTGTCAATACAGTTTTATGATTATTGTTTTACATATTCATATTTTAAATCATATAAGAAAAATGAGCTGAAAATAAAAACTATAAGGTCACTGGCTCTTATAGTAATGTCATTGGATACCTTTACCACTTTCTTCATATGTCTTTGAGCTACTTTCCAATGTCCCTTTACTTCAATTTGGAGACTCCCTCACACACTTTTTCTCCTTCTTCCCTCCCTTCCTCCTTCCTTGCTTTTTTTTTGAACCCAGGTGTGCTAACCACTGAGCTACATCCCAGCCTGTTCTGTTTTTCACTTGGACACAGGGTCTTGCTAAGTTGCTTCCTCCTGTTTCAGCTTCCAGAGTCACTGGGATTACAGGCGTGGGCCACTGTGCCCAGCTGAAGGACTCCCTTTAGCATTTCCTACAGGGCAGGTGTACTAATCCTACATGCCTTCTCTGGGTATGTTTTTATTTGTCTTTCATGTTTGAAGGATACATTTTCCAGAGGTAGAATTCTTGGTTTATAGTGTTTTCTTTCAGATTTTTAAATGTGTCATCCCCCTGCCTTCTGCCCTTCATTGTTTCATAAAAAAAGAAAAATGGCTGTTAATCTAACTGAGGTTGAATTGTGCATGACAAGTTGCTTTTTTCTTGCTCTTTTCAAAAATCATCTCTTTGTCTCTCAACAATTCAACCATAATATGTCTAGTTGTTAGTCTCTGGGTTCATCCTACTTGGAGTGTGTTGGATATGTATATATAGTATTTCATCAAATTTGAGAAGTGCTCAGTCATTATCTCTTTTAAAAATTTTTGGCCTTTTTCTCTCTCTTCTCCTGAGCACCCAATTTTGCATATGTTAGTGTCCTAGATGCTCCTTTTACTTTTCTTGATTCTTTTTGCTTCTGTTTCTCAGACTAGATAATCTCAGTGACCTATATTCAAGCTCACTGATACTTTCTTTATACAGTTCAAACTCAGTGCTGAGCCTCTGTAGGGAAATTTTTATTTTATTTTTCTTTTTTATTTTTGGCAACAAGGATTGAACTCAGGAGCACTTAACCACTGAATCACATCCTCATCTTTTTTATTTTTTGTATTTTATTTAGAGACAGAGTCTCACTGAGTTGCTTAGGGCCTCACTACATTGCTGAGGCTGGCTTTGAACTTGTGATCCTTCTGCCTCAGCTTCCTGAGCCACTGGGCATGCACCACCACACTCAGCCAGTTGTATTAATTTTTAACTTCAGAATTTTTATTTGGTCCTTTTTTTATAATTTAGATTTCTTTATTGATATTTTCTATTTGGTGAGACTTTGTCACACGTTCCTTGATTATTTAGACATGGTTCCCTTAAGTTCTTTGAACATATTTTTAGCAACTGATTTATGGTCTTTGTCTAGTAAATTCAACATCTGGACTTCCTCAGACATTTCTGTGGGTTGTTTTATTCTGTCTATGTATAAGCCATGTTTTGGGGTTTCTTTACATGATGTGCATTTTTTGTTGAAAGCCAGGCATTTTAATGAATATAGTGTGGCAGACTGAAGACTGTGTTCGCTTTTTTTCTCAAGGTTTGTTGTTCTGTGTGTTATTGATGATATTTTTTACTTAATGAATTTGTTGGACTAATTCTATGAAGTCTGTGTTCCTAATGTGTATAACCACCTTGGGGTCATGTTGTCTAGCAGGCAATTTACAACTCAGCCTTGGTCTTCACTGCTGCCTGGGCAGAGCCTCACGCTCCTCCAGAGAAGGGACCTGTCGGGCCTCCCTGTGTAGACACACAGCCTTGCATGTCTGTGCCTTCTCCACTCCCTGAAATATGTTACCTCTCTTCACAGTCCAACGTTGTCATCTTGTTCACTAGTTTTTCCCTTTAATTTTGTTTTTGTTTTGTTCGTTTAGTCTTTTATCAGGCCCAAATTCAGCTGGGTGTACTGTTAACCAGTCTGGTGAACACTGGAGATAGAACTGTTCACAGAGAATAAGCTAGAATAAGAATAAGAATAATCAGGTCAAAGAAGGACGGGTTGAGTCCAGGAGCGAAGGTGAGTCTTTTCCAGGGAGCTGGCATCAGGTCCTATGGTGGCACTTCTCTAGAGACGGGACTTATTTTGAAGGTCCATTCCATTTTTCTCCTTCTAGTAGCTGCCAGGAGGAGCTAGTTCTGAGGTTGCTGCAGAGCTGGGGAAAGGGCTATGGGAACGGGTCACATTAAAACCCGTTCATGCCAATCGTCACTTGCTTTTCTTGAATAAGGTGAAGCCCTTAGTCAAATCTCAGAGTTCTGAAAAGCTGATTTTGACTTTTCTCTGGCCAGTGTTCCTGTTTTCCTGGAGGAGTGGGTTTTAGAGGACCTGACCCTGCCTTTCCGGGAGTGTCTGATTGGGCGGTTTACTCCCTCTTTCCTACTTCATCAGTGTCTCCTGTTATGGAGCAGAACCACCCAAACACAAGCATCTCTATTTTCTTCCTTCTTCACAATGACAGCGAGACTCTTTGCCTCCGTCTTCTGCCTCACCTCTGTCCTGTCGTTCCAGCAGAACTCTTCAAGAGGGTCAGCTGGTTCTCAGTGCTGCTCGAGCCCACTCGTCACACTTCTGCCCATTTCGCAGCTCCCCCAACCACCCCCATCCCCCGTCAGTCACCAGTTTCCCCCACAACGCCATGTTCAGTGCTCACTTCTGGGTCCACATTTCATTTGGCCAGTCACCAACATCTGACCACATTGACCACTCTCTCCTCCCGGAAGCTCTTTTCCTTTGTCCTCCAGGACACAATCCAGTCTGGTTTCCCCGCTTCCTTCCTGCTTCAAACCACTCCCTGGTTTATTCCCTGCTCTTCAACCTCTCTGTGTTATAGTGGCTGGACTCAGTCCTTGGACTTTGATTTACTACTTACTCCCTGGGGAGGACTCCCATGTGCTGAGGACTTAGAAATTTCATATCTCTAGCTCTGACCCAGAGCTCCTGGCCTGTTCAGCCTGTCCCCAACAGGCAACTAAGGAGCATCTCAAGCCTGCTTGGCACGGAGGTCCTGCCATGTCCTGATTCCCCCGGTTCCTCCCTAACTCAGTTAACAGCATCCTTCCTGCCAGAGCTCAGGCTGAAGTCTGCATTGCCCTGGGTGTCTTTCTTTTCCTCCAATCCCAACCCATCACCAGATCCCACTGACTTCACTCAGCACCCATCCAGGATCACTCGCCACCACCCACACACCCAACATCTGTCCTCCTCTGTCCCTGCATGAACCTCACGATTCCACAGCCTGTACCTAAGCCCTTGACCTTGTGCAGTCCATCCTCAAGAATGGATGTTCCTCTGCTCAGAACCTCTGTGGTTCTCCCTGCAGGTACAATAGAACTGAAGTTGCGACCATACCCTACATGATCCAGTTCCTTCTTGCTCGTTCACCTTCTACCTGTGAAAAGATGCAACAGCAGGGTGCCATCTATAAACCACAAAGCAAGTCCTTACTAAGTGCCAAATCTTTCAACACCTCAGTCTTAGACTTCAAACTGTCAGCGATAAATTATGCTGTTTAACTTATGGAATTTATGTCATAACAGCCCAAATGGACTAAGACAGCCTCTCTAAAGGTCTTAGCATTGTTTGTAGGCTGGAGGCAGGAGGAGGTGAATAGCTGATCCTAGGAAGACCCACTTTGGACACCTTCTTTGCAAGTCCTGCTTGGCTGGTCTGGCTCTGCACACTGGGATGTCAGAACACTTGGACCTACTGTGTTGCTCTCATCTTAGAGCTTTCTGCCAAACCTCCAAGACCACGGATAGCCACACAAAAAAGCAAGACATTTATATAAAGAGAAAAAATGGAGAGAGGAATGAGAAAGAGAATCTAAGCATTTTCCTTTTAAGTGGAGAAAGAGAAAACAAAGCCCAGACCCAAGCAAAACCTCTGTGCAGGAAGCAGAGGCCCCCACGTGGTCATTCAGGATGCTGCAAGGTGGGTCTGTTCATTTCCCCAGGGACTTTTCTACTAATGTCCCACACACACTGGAAGCCTGAAGTAAGATGTCCACTTCCTAGTTTCCATAACCTGTCAATATGTTGTTTATATGGCAAAGGGGGCTTTGCAGTTGCAATTAAGGAAAGAATCTTGAGATGACAGAACCCAATGGGTACACAGATTCTTTATGAAAGAGAAAAAGGGTGGAAATGAGAGAAAGGGAGATGTGGTGATGGAGCTGGAGGTCAGAGAGACGTGCTGGAAGGTGGAGGAAGGGGCCACGGGCCAAAGGACCCAGGCTCCTCTAGGAGCTGGAAGAAACCTCCAAAGGAACCAACCCCAAGGACACCCTGATTTTAGATAGCCTATAAGAGACTGAACAAAGAAACTGACACATCTTCATGTGCCTGAAGGACGGACCACCTCCAGGTGCCCTTGGCATGGAGAGAACGCAAGGTCCTCCATGATGCTGCACAGAGCCCGTGCAAAGTGCAAGTGGACAAGTGGCCCCCGTGGCCACTTTCCAGCAGGCTCAGAGGGAGGCGGGGGCGCTGCTGACGTGAGCCGAATCCATCCTGGGCTAATGCAGGGCCGAGCTCCCGGCTGCCATAAACCACATCCCAATTTCTTTTTTCTTCTTTTTAGGGAGACGCTGAACAGTGATACTTGAATTTTGAGTGACAACGACTGTTTATAGTTCAGAAACCTGCGTAATAATCCATGGCCAGATGACCTTTCCTAATTCAACTCTTAACTCATCCTGCTTCTGTTCAGGCAATAGGAAACAAATGGCTTAAAGGGAAGTAAAGCTTTATTCCGGGTTCCCACTAGCATTTAACAACTGAACCCCGTCTGTTCATTAAGATCTTTAATGGAGAACTTGTCTTCAGTTGTATGGGGGAATTTCTCACTCCACTAAACTGAAGGAGAAGTTTATGTTAATATTCCTGTCTTAGTTTGGGCTGCTCTAACAGAATACCACAGGCTGGGCGAGTTAACAGTGACTTTATTTCTCGAAGTTTTGGACCAGTGTGCCAGCGTGGTGGTTCTGGTGACAGCCCTCATCCTGGTTACAGATGGCCACCTTCTGTATCCTCACTGGTGAAGAGTGAGCTGTGGTCTCTTCCTCCCTCCTAGGGCACTAATCTCCTTAAGGCTCACCTCCTTACCTGATCACTTCCCCAAAGCCCTGCCTCCTTGTACTACTGCTTTGGGGATTTAGGCTTCACCATATGAATGGGGGGTGGTTGTTAGCATTCATACAAGGGCAGTTTCCCTCCTGTTCCAGGTCATAGCAAACGTTGCTACAAAGGAAGGACACACTGCTCTCTGTACTTCATCAAGCACAACTTCCCAGGCAACCTGATGTGATAATTGTGGCCACCTCCTGAGTCCCCAGTGGGTTGACTTGGCATCAGGCTGACCTGCGTCTCCCCTGCCCACCTCCAGCACCTGAGGACACTGATGCCAGGTGCTTGCAAGACTCAGTCCTGGATGCCAAAAGACTGCTGGCCTTGGCGGGGCAGGACAGTGACCTCTTTCCTGGTCATGGGAAATCACTTGTGGACTGGTCATCACCCCCCAGCCCTGGCTGCTGCCCTCCTGCCCCTGCACACCCCTCCTGCTCCCATCCAGACTTCATGCCCTGCTGGACCCACAGTCCCAAAGGAAGGAAAGCCTGTATGCGAATCTCATGAACAGACCTCCAGGGTGTGATGGAGAGACACACATACACTGCCCATCCCAGCTGTTTCCCAGCACGATACTGGCTCCCAGTGGCCCTCGACTCCCAGGAGGGCAGACGAGGTTTCCCTCAGTAGTCCTCCACCTGCAGAGCCCAGGGCACCTGGGGGCTTGGAGAGCCTGACCTTCCAGCCCCACCCCATGGTTGCCTGGGGATAAGGGTTTCTCACACTTCCCAGGGGATTTCCCATGGGCTGAGATAGCCATCCAAGAACATCCAGGGCTTGAGCTAAAAGTCACAATGAAAATGCTGACATCGGGTTTCTTACGTTTTATTTTCTCTCACATCAAGTACAGCAAAAAGCTAAGTGGGGTTTTAAACTAGACAGCATGACTTACCCGAGAAGGAGCCCAGGGGTCATCCAGAGGTGAGTCCAGCTGCACAGCTGGCCCCAGGGTGGTGGCAGTGGGCTGTGCTGGGGGCAACTCCACCCTCCTCAGGTAGTTCAGGGCTGGATCCAGGATTGTGGGACATGAAGGTCTTGCAACTTGGGCATCTTTTTAAGAAAAGGAACACAAAGCAACGAATAAAAAAACAGGCTCAACAGCGAATGCTTATTTAGGAGGGCCTGAACCCTAAACTTCATGGCACATAACTTTCCGAATAGGCTCAGAACTCCATAGGTGGGGTTCTTCCCGGGCTAACCCAACACGGGGCCTCACGTGCTCTGCCACTGAGCTGCACGGGGCCCAATCGAGCTTCCCTAGCTTGCTGGCCCGTGGGCTGCCGGCCCTCAGCCCTCTCTGGACTGTGGTCCGCACCTCGGGTCACGACGGCGCGCTGCGGTCTCTGGCTGTGGCTTCTGGTCTCCTCCTTGCGTTGCTTTTGTTCCCTCCCCCCCTCCGCCCCCATTTTCTTTCGTCTCTTTTGTCCCCTCTACAAGTGGCAGTGAGGCCAGTTGCTCAGGATGTTCTTGGCCAGGGTGTTTGTGTGACCGGGTTCAGAGGAGAGAGATTCCGGAGCCCCTGGAGGGTCCAGTGGAAGGGCCTCCTCGAGGGCAGGAACAGCGAGGGCCTTCCAACACCCCGCGCACGCGGTGGGGTCAAGTGCACGCTGCGCGGGGCTGGGCACCCCCACTCCCGTCCACCGGAATCTCGCGCGACCCTCATTTTGATTAGGGTCTTTACAGATGTGATTTGTTTTCATGAGGTCAAGCCCTAAACCCAACTACTGGATTCCCTCTAAGAAAGAGAGAGGACACCGGCTCGCAGGGCCCTCGGGGCGTCTGCAGGCTGGGAGACAAGGAGGGCGCACCCTGGGGACCCTGCGCACGGCCTGGGCGCCTGGCCTTCCGCACAGCCGCACTCCGTCCTCCAGATTGCGGACAGTGCGTTTCTGTCACACGGTGTGGTCATTTGTCGTGGCAACCCTAGGAACCTAAAGTCCATGTAAATAAATTACTGAAGAAACCTTGGCCCGACTCTAAGGTTCTGAGAGAGGGAAATTCAATGTATAAGCTCATGCCTTTTGGACAGAGCCTTGGTTTCCCAATTTAAAAGTGGGATCTAAAAGGAAATGGGTCCAGAGCATAACCTGCTGATCTCAGGAGCAACTGTAAAGGGTACTTCTGAGCCTGCCTCCATTTTTCATACTTTACCTGGGGGCGCTGATGGCGCCAAATATCTGAACACACACAGGAAATTCAGATGCATGACTAATACTTCTCTCTGCAGCTGGTTATTGTGCTGTACCCAAAGAAGAAATTGTGCCTCCTCCGTGCGCGGTGGGCTTGCGGTGCACAGGCTGGGCTGGCGCAGGCTGACCTCCAGGTCCCTCCTCTCCTCTAGCTATGGATAGATTGCTATCACCCAGAGAACACAGGGAGCTTCTGGTATTTTCAGGGACATTAGAGGGTTTCGATTTTCCTTTGCTTATCAAGGGTTTTAAAGTCATTTATGTTCTGAAACAGGAGAGTGATTTTTTTCTGTCTTCATGAAAAACAGACAAACTATTTGCAAACTGCCAATAAAAGGTATACAAATGACAAATTTAAAAAATCTCCAAGTGTACTTTTCCCTCCTCAAATAAAAAAAAATTAAAGGTAATAGAGGGTCAGTCACAGAAGAATGAAAATTGAAGCCTCCTACTCCCAACTGTCCTTAATTGCTTAAGAATAAACTGCCCTGACTGAGAAACAAATGAAGATACAGAAAAACACAGAACACCAAGTACAACATGTGAGAGTTGTTTTGGCAGAAATTGCTGTCAGCTTTGGCTGGTGAATAATTTTTGGTGAGCACACACATTTCTGTTATGTTTAATTCCCTGTATTTCAAATATAAAGCTGCAGTGGTGTTGTGTGTTTATAATTAAACTCAGCATTCAGTTCCTTTCTATATAATCAATGCAAGATGAGGAATCAAGGAAAGCAGGGTTTGACATAAAAATGTTTTTATGTTGGATTAATTAGTAAATATAGAGGGGCACACCTGTGATCCCAGCAGCTCAGGAGGGTGAGGCAGGAAGATTGCAAGTTCAAGGCCAGCCTTAGCAATTTAGCCACACCCTAAGCAATTTAAGGAGACTCTACCTCAAAACAAAAAAAAATAAAAGGGAATGGAGATTCTGTTTAGTGGTTAAGTGCTCCTGGATTCAATCCCTGGTACCAAAAACAAACAAACAAATAAATAAATAAATAAAAATTTAGTAAATCCTCAAATATTTGGATATTTTAAACTATAGATGAACAATGAGTAACAGTATTCTTGCAGCATGAAGAATTGATACAGGTCTGGAAGGCTTACCCCAAGCTCACAGATGAGTCCTGACAAGTATTGCCCAGTGAAAATCATAAATGCTGTCTTCCATTGTCAACTGTGAGGTTCCAAAATTAGTTTGAAATTCTTACAATAACATGGAAATTCAAACATGTTCCTATAGTAGCACAGATGCAAATGGCAAATGAAGAACTCCTGTCCAAGCTAATGTTGTGGTGAAAGGTACACTCGTCACCAGAACCTGATGAGCAACCATGACCCCCAGCCCCGCGTCCTTTGTCTGGACCCTTTGAGGCAGACATAAGCCATGGAGCCAGGGCCCTGAAGAGGTGTCTCAGCCCTGGTAGGGGTGTCCCCTAAGAGTCCCCTCATGCCATGGCCACAGCATGATTTCTGTCCTTTAACTACAAACAAGTGCCATCTTTTCTCTTTCTTGAACAAGTTAATGGTTTCTTCTTTGAAACAGAAAGAATGAAGGACTTTGTGAAGCTATGCTTAGAAATGCCAAAGGGGAGTTAAAGGACATTTTAGAAATTTTGCTAAAGTTGACTTTTTTGATGATGCCAGCATAATTTTTTTTAACACACACCCCCCAAAAAAACCCCAAAATCTTGAGTTCACTTGTCTTTCAGATTTCCTTATGTCTCAAGGCACTGCTTGCACACTGTAGACAGAGCAGGTCCCTCCTCTCAGCCACCCCACCCCTCCCTCAGCTTGGCACATAAGGTTGACTCAAGAAAACAGGAAGATAGCAGAATGCAAAAGAAAACACCCTGCTCAGAGTTTGCTCTGAGATCAGGTGGAAGAGTGAAGGGAACTTCAGAACTGTTAAACAGGATGAGTTTTGAAATGGTTTCTGCATTTGCCTGAGATTTAATGAATGAAAGATTTAGCTTAAGGATTCCTGAACACAGAACTGTTCCAGGGCTGAGGGCATCTGAGAACTGAGGCAGCACAGAGGCCCCCCTTCAAGTCCTGATTCTTGCTGTCACGTCAGACTTCAGCCATGTCACTCAGAACAGCAGGCATGAGATTGTTAGAAAGGACTGGGAAAGGGGACACTCTCCAGGCAGAGAGTGGGTTTTCCGGGGTGAGGTACAGCACTCCTCTCCTGCCCTTCAGTTTTATTGGGGGTTCCAGGGAAGTTCCCAAGAGGCCCACCCGGGTCCACCTCTTGACTTTTGCCTGACAGCAGGATGACTTTCCAGTCCCCACTGCCATGAACTCTCTAGGTCACTTTGGCCCATGCTGACGGGTTCTAATTGGAACTTGTTCTTACAAATTTTATGGTTATGTGGAATTATCCTTATCGCCCTGAGTTCTGGGATTCTATCTGTGTAAGGGTCACACAAGTCCCCCCATTCAGGGTAACTTGGGCTTCTCTTATGGACATTATCTCAGGCCTACATTTCTCCTGCAAATAACAAGTAGTTTGCTGAGGAATGTGACATGTCCTATACACTTAAGCAAAGCAGGGCTGCAGGTGAATTGCTTTTTAAAAGATAAAGCATGTGAGGGGTCAGCACAGTGGGTCCACCCACAACTGTCTGTACCCTGTCAGAACCACTTGGAGTTAAAGAGCTGTTGCACACCCAGCTGGCAACTGGTCATAGCATCCCAGAACCTAAAACAGAATGGAAGAGGAGGCTTTTTTATTTTTACTTTTTGTGGTGCTGGATATTGAGCCCAGGGCCTTGTGCATGCAAGATCAGCACTCTACCGGCTGAGCTATATCCCCAGCCCAAGGGGGCTTTTCCCTTCTGTCCAAGGACTGTATCTACAGCAGAAATTTTGGTTTGTGTTGGAATTTTGTCAGCAGTGGGAATTATACTTTTTTGCCTTGGATGAAATTAGATTATCTGTGGGCACTCATAACTTGCAGAAATAGAATTGTATGTATTATTCAAAGGTCCTATCTCAGATTATGAGGCTGTGAGGCCAGCCTTCTCTGCCTTCAAAAAATATACATATACATACATACATGCACACATATATGTGCATTAATAGGTGCATACATAATTCATTTCCCATGTGTGTAATGGTATGTAATTCTGCTAACCAGTACAAGAAGAATGGGGTACGGAAAGCATTTTAACTTCTAGGAAATTACAACTGCAAACCTGTTTAAGAGGAAAGGACAGGAAAGAAAGAATGCTTTATCTACTCATTCAGGTGTTTATTCACTCTCCAAATCTCTGTTGAGAAGGCACTAGGCCAAGTCAGCCCTGGAGACCTAAGTCCTGTTTTCCCAGAGCTTTGTGTTGGCAGGACACAACTACAATTTCCAGAACATTCTTTCCAAAAGGGGCACATTTTCAAGATATGTGCCATAATGTCTCAATTAAAAACCCAGCGATAAGGTTCTGGAGCACATCCAAGGCCCTGGATTCAATCTCTAGCATTGCAAAAAAGAGAGAAAGAAAAAGCCAGTGTGAAACCGATAACACGCTCCTATTGAGTCACACGGCAGCCAAACTCTATCTCCAATCAAAAATGCATGGCTAGGGCTGGAGATGTGGCTCAAGTGGTAGCGCACTCGCCTAGCATGCATGCAGCCCGGGGTTCGATCCTCAGCACCAATAACTGAAAAATAAATATTAAAATTAAAAAAAATGCATGGCTAAAAATAACTGTAGTGCCACAGGGAGCTTCCTGTCCAGAGAGCCAGACCTGGCAGCACAGGACGCAGAGCCAGAACTGCGGACACTAAGTGTCAACCATAGTTGCAGTGGTATTTGGTCTGACTCCATGAGGTTTATTTTGATCTTTGTAAAGAGCTGTAAATGTTAGTGGAAAAAGCAATTCCCTGCATCTTGACATTCGTCTTTCAAGCTCTTCAAACTCAAAAATCTTTGACATACTCAAGGTAGATTTCATTGAATTTGAGAAAATTGCAGCAGATTTTATGAATTCATTAAAATGACTCTTTAACCTACTTAGTATTAAGGTATTATATGATTGCTCCAAACCAGAAGCAGGAACGGTTTATAAAAAAAATAAGTTAAGACTGGGTTTTGGCCCACTACTGCTGTTACTGGTGCTCTTGGTCGGGGGCAGGGGGCGCATGGGGATAATTGGATTTTCCTCCTGGCCCTGGTTTAGAAGACACTAAGGTCTTGTTCTGTCTGCCTCTTTCCATATTTCTTAACTGCCTACTTACCAAAAAATCATGGTGGGGAATGAGTCCAGGGGTCAAGTCCCACACTGCCTCCCCACCCTGTGCAGAGGGAAGGCATTGCTGCTGTCCAGCTCCATCACTGGTGGGCCAGTACAAACTACCACCAGGGTGCCAGCTGCTAAAAGCCTTTCCCAGCATTCGGTGTCCAGAATGCTGGGCACAGAGGCAGGCGTGTGAGGCCTGCCAGCTCCGCAGTCCATCTGAGGAGCGCCCAAGGGCCTGCTGTGTTCACACATGCTTCCACGGAGCTCTCCAAGCACAGACCACCTTGCTGTTTTCCAGGTGGCCTGCCCCCGGACCCATCAGCATGTGGGCTGGTAGCCTCTGAAGAGCAGAGAGCCAGGAACACGCATTCCGTCCATCAGGGGACCTTCTTTCCTCATGGTGACTTGCTAACCAATCTCAAGCTCTCTTTGGAGGAACTTCAACCTAGGACATAAAAAATGACCCCTTGGTATCTGGATAGAAGGTGGACGCTGTCATGGAGAGCAGGGATCAAGATACAGAGTGGGACCAGCTCTTCCAGAGTGGACAGTCACCAGGAAGGAGGCTGGCCAGCTAATGGCAGTGAAAGGTAAGCCAGTTCTCTGTGGGAGTCATACTTTTTGTCTTTTTCAAAAAAGACAAAAATTCTTGAGTCTTCTTGACTGGGTCCAGGTAAGGACCATAAGGTTAGAGGCAATGCCCATATGGGGGCTCCCCGGAGAACAGGTGCTCACGGAACCCCAGCAGGCAATTACGAAGGAGGAATGGGGGGACCCAAAGTCCCAGGACATGGGGGAAGAGCATACAGAGGAAGCAAGGAGAGGGCCTCTAGAGAAGCTGGGGGAGCCCAGCACAAAAGCGGGGCAGAGTTTAAGAAAATAGGAGTCCCCCAAAATGCACTAGCGGTGCGGGAGAGGGACTTAGACCTGGAAAATCCAGAATCTTTACAAGACCCAAGAGAAGGCTCAGTGCACTGGAGGGGGGATGAAGCCAGGCCAGAGCTGAAGATTTGGGACAGGCAGGTAGAAGCCTCTGTTAGGAGAACCCGACCTGAGTGGAATCAGACAAGTAGGGTAGAAAGCCCAGGAGGACCATGCAAAGGTTGAGGGCTTCTTTTAAAAAGCAAGGACATGAATACATGCTCAAAAGACTGGGTGGGCTGGCTGGAGGAAGTGCCAGGAAAGCCGGAGCGCCCAGGATATTTACCCTGCCGGGGGTTGGCGTTCACTAGAGTAATCTGCACACTCCTGGGCATGCACAACACCCCAACCATACAGTCTTCAAGTCTCACTTGGAATTTGGCCAAATAGGAAGTCAACTGCACTTTTGGGTGTTTAGAGGACATTCTCTAATCGCTTGATCATAGATTGACAGGGACAACTTCTACTCATCATTTGATATTTAAGGCTCAATACGCGAATTATGTACTCAGCCAAGAAAGTAAAACTATAAACAGAGGTGTCTGAGTCAGCCAGGCTGCTATAACCAAACAACACACATTGGGCGCTTAAATGACAGATACTTATTGCACACAGTCCTGGAGGCAGGAAGTCCAAGATCAAGTGCTGGTGCCAGCAGAGCTGGTGTCTAGTGACGGCTGGCCTGTTTCCTGGTGACAGAGGGCCATCTTCCTGCTGTGTCCCCTCATGATGGTGGGGGGGAGTTGGTAAAGAGAGGAGAGGGAGTCTTTTTCTCTTCTTAAAAAGACACAATCCCATCCATCCTGGGGGCTCCACCCTCATGACATCACCTAAGCCTAATGATCCCCTGGAGACCCCACCTCCAAAAATCTTCAGATTGGGGTTTAGGGGTTCAAGGTGAATTTGGTGAAGGGGATACAGACATTGAGTCCTGCTGCAGTCTGTCTGGGCACAAAATAACCGAGCCACCACAAAGCCTTGTAGGTTCAAACAGCAACTCTTTATTCCCGAACTCTCACCGGCACTCTACACACACTTCCCCGGAACACACTCCCTCCACCGGGCTCCCCGCGCCAATTCTCCTGGAACCCCACGAGAACTAGAACTCGAAGGGAACTCCAAAGTAGCGGGCCACAGAGGCAGCAGGATCCGCCCTAATCCCAGCAGGATCCACCCTAATCCCAGAGCTGCCCTAATCCCAGAGCAGGGTCACCTTTCAACCATTCCCTCTAGCAAAATGCCAGGCATCATTCCGACTAAACTGTGGCTCTCAACAGAGTCCATAACATGAGGCCATAGAATTTACTAAGGAAGTTGGTTCTCAAGATACAGCAAGGATTCAGTGGCTAGGTGGTTACTTTTATCAGCTTGTTAAAAAATAAAAATTGGAAACACACACACACACACACACACACACACACTCTTTCAGGGACAACCTTCCAAGAAGATTCTGTACTTTTAAAATGAATAAAATAACATAATATTTTCCCCTGAAAATCTAACCAGTAAGAAGCAGAGAATTAAGATAGCCCATCATGCATTTTCAAAGAGAAGTGTTCCTCCACATTCATGATGAAATTGGAGTGTCCTTTCTTCCCTTTCTTTGTGCTGCCTCCTTATAGGGGTTCATTCACAGTGTGTGATGGTCCCTGGTGTTCACACAGGGGAAAACTTGTCTGAATTATAATACCTACAGGCCTGGTGGTTAATTATGCCCTTCATGCTTTGGTGGCCTACACAGTACAATTGTTACACAGGATATAAGAGTCCCAGCTTTCCAAGTTAACCAGTTCATGAATCACAACTCAGATGAGCCATCCACCCAAGACACACCAAAGCAACAAACAAAAATACATGTGGGCTTCAAATGCATGGGCACAGATAGAAGACTCAGAGGAGGAGACTCTATTTTCCTGATCCTCTGAATGACATGACACCTTATATTACAATATATCATGGCTTAATAACCATGTTGGAGGCTCTAGGACAGAGATTTCAAATATCTAAGTTCCTGAATTTCAAAAAATTCTGCATTCAATATACTCAAGGTGAGACATGTTTATTGTTGGAATTTTAATAAGTTTGGCCACAAGGGCGGTATTTTGATTAGGAGAGATATTTGAAATATGAAGTAAATTAAGTTAGTTGATGATTCAATAGTGTGTGATATTAAGTTTAAAATCCCATTTCTACATGAAACATAGAATAAACAAAAGCTACCGAAAAGCACTTATTTCCTACTCCTAGAGGGTTGCCAGGCTCTGCTGGTGGGGTGGACAGCGTGGTTCAGGTAGGGAGAGCCTGTGCTGGATGCGGAGGCCAGAGATGCCCTGCCTGTGGGAGTTCTTACCTGGGCCACTGGCCACCCTTGAGGACCCTGCAGGTCCAGACCGGCAAGGATGGAGCCCACACTGAGCAACCACTGCTGTGAGGAGAGGGACCAGGAGGTCCTGGCAGGCCTCTTTTCACAGGGAAGCTCAAGCTCAGCTGCGGGGTCATGCAGGCGCTGTATTAATTTTCCAGTGCCGCGTGACAGCTGTGGTTTGGGTGTGAGGTGTCCCCCAAAAACTCACGTGTGAGGAATGCAAAAAGAGAAAATTGGGTTGTGAGGGTCTAAACAGGATCAGTGAATTAACCCCCTGATGGGATTAACTGAGTGAGAACTGAAGGCGGGTAGGGTGTGGCGGAGGTGGGCATTGGCAGTGTGACTTTGTGTATCTAGCACTGGAGTCTCTGAAACTCCGGGTCATTGAGTGAGCTGCTTCCCTGCCACACTCTTCCCCCAAGGATGCCCTGCCTCACCTCCAGACCTGAGGAATGGAGCCAGCAGCCTATGGACTGAGACTTCTAAAACTGTGAGCCCCCAAATAAACTCTTCCTCCTTTACCATTGTTCTGCTTGGGTCTTTTAGTCACAGCTGTGAAAAAGCTGACTAAAACACATGCTTAGCAGCTGAAAATAACACCTGCTTCTTCTCTCCCGGTCTCTTAGGGTCGGGCTCCTGTGCTCAGGGTGCCAAGCCAGTGGTGAAGGAGTGGGCCAGGCTGTGTTCTCAGCTGGGGCTTGGCTGGGGAAGACTGCTTCCAAGCTCCTTTAGTAGTTGACAGAATTCACAGGACAGGACCTCGGACCCTTGGGAGCCCTGACATTCCCTGCCACGTGACCTTTCCATCATGGCATGAAACATCCGGGCAGCAGCAAGTCTCTGGCTGCTCTCATCTCAACCTGCACCCTATTTCCAAGAGCTCACCCGATTAGGTGAGGCTCACTCATGCTCAAGGAGAAACAGGAAGCTTAGGATTCTGCCACAGCAGAGGTGACAGGAGATGAGGTAAATCACGTTTGGTTCTGAATGTACACACACACACCTTGTTTTACTGTGCCTCACTCACTGTATTGTGCTTTGCAGATACAGAGCTTTTTGTTTTGTTTACAGATTGAAGGTTCGTGGCATCCCTGTAGCCATCAAGTCTATGGGCACCATCTTTCCAACAACTCAGATGATCATTACTTTCCGCTCCTCCTCCTCCTCCTCCTCCTCCTCCTCTTCTTCTTCTTCTTCTTCTTCTTCTTCTTCTTCTTCTTCTTCTTCTTCGGGGTGCTGTATTGGGGATCAAACCCAGGGGTGTTCCACCACTGAGTTATATCCCCAGCCCTTATTTATTTATTTGTTTGTTTGAGACAGGGTCTCTCTAAGTTGCCCAGGCTGGCTTCAACCTCTGATCCTCCTGCCTTGGCCTCCCAAGTAGCTGCTATTACAGTCATGCACCACTATGCCCATCTGATTATTAACATATTTTAGAAATAAAGTATTTTAAAATTGAAATATGTACATTTTTAAAAAATTTATACTATTGCACTCTTAACATTGTAAACCTAACTTGTATACATTGGGAAACCAAAATTTTTATATGACTTGCATTATTGTGATATTCACTTTATTGTGGTGAACCCAACACACAGTATCTCCAAGGTCCAGCTGTGCTGTTTTACAAAGGGCCTGTGGAATATACCAGTGAAGTCCTGCAGGTAAGAGGAATTGGGAGCATTTGGAACTGAAGCATTTGGATTAATTGACCCCATGGAAACCAACATGGAGCCAGAGACTCCTAGAGACCAACTATGGGAGGACTAGAATTTACCAGCCTCCAAGGTTAGGGTGGTGTGGAGTCCTTTACAGTTGTCCCTCCTAATCTCCTTATACTGCTTCCTTCTTTCTTCCACTCTATCTGGCAATTATTCTCTGAAAAAGTCACCAACTACTTCTCTGCATCAAGGTTTCTGGAGAATAATTACTGTCTCCAAAGAGGTTTCTGTTCCCAGGAAAATTCTTCGTTTTCCAGAAGGGTGATTATTCCCATTGTTGGCATGTTGAGTGAAACGGGGTTTATAAGAACGCAACCAGATTCTGGAGATTAAACTCTATCTCCTGCTGGAAACTGAAAATTGCAGCCACTGGAAGCCTGAGCTAATGTTGCTTGAATAGATTAATAATCAATCGTAAGTTCCATAATGCTTACATTTCCTAAGTTCTCATTATTCCCCTTTCCAAAGCACCCAACCCCTGGCCACCTATGTTATGGCTTGGATGTTAGGTGTCCCCCCAGATCTCCTGTGTTTCTGCAGGAATGTTCAGAGGTGAAATGACTGGATTGTGAGACTTGTCATCTAATCAGTCCTTTCTAGTTTGAATGACTAGATGGTCACTGTAGGCAGATGGGACACGGCTGGAGGAGGTGGGTCAATGGGGTGATTTCTCTAAAGGATTATCTTCCCTGTGGCCCCTTCTTCCTTCTCTTTCTGCTTCCTGATCCTCCGTCCTCCATTGGGACCTTCCCCCATGATGTACTGCCTCATCTTGGGCCAGACCAAGGAAGTCGGCCTTCTATGGACTGAGACCTCTGAAACCCTGAGCCCCAATACACCTTTCCTCTAAGTTGTTCTTGTCAGGTATTTTGGTCACAGCCACACAAGAGTTAACTAAAACACCCATCTCCATATTTCTCTCCTAGTTTTCTCTCATAATGTCCCTGTTCCCAAATCCAGCAGAGAAGACTAGAAACATATTATCTATCTCCTGACAACTAAGGCCAGATTCATTGCTATGCAGCCACCTGCAATGCACCCTTTACCAGAGATGAAATGGATGTGCAGGGCCACCTGCTGGAAATTCAAAGCAGCACACTCTACTCAGATGCTAACTCATTTACTGACCAGTTGTGTAGGGCAGTGGACTTGTGACTGACTGATACCCAAGGCACAGGCTTTCTCAGGAGGGCTCAGAGTTTAAAGGGCATCACTTTCCAGCTCTCAAATCCCACGGGGGATTTCCCCTAGAATTGACAGGCCAGGAAACACACAGGTAGCAGAGCAGAGCCCTGCTGTTCCTCCTGGTCACAGACTGTCCTGAGAGAGGATGCACAGGCAACACTTACAGAGCCCTCACTCAAAGCCAGGCATTGTTGTAGCTGCTGTGCCTTTACCAGCTCATGGAAAACTTCTCAAGTTCTAGACAAAGGCGCAAGTCCAAATTCAACTCTCATTGGAGAATGCCTCCTTAATTGAGGTCTGGAGCATATAGGCATCTTTTTCAGGATAGGATCTATAAAGTTCTCCTTTGTAATAATTAACATATTTCCAGGAAAAAAAGCGTTCTACATTAAGAATAAAACTTACACTTTCTTAATATTTATTGAGATTCATAATTAACTACTGTTTATCAGATGATGATTAAAATTGTAAACGCACATTTCTGTACCTGCCCCCAAATGTGAAAGGTGTACAAGCTTTGCAAAATTCTTTTGAGAATACTCTTATAAAAAGATTAGCAGACCGCGGAACAACTTCCAGGGTTAAAAAGGGAAGCAGCAGATACTCAAATCGTGGTGGGTATGCTTGCTTTCTTCATGAATTCCTGGAATTGTGAAACTTAAACAGACTTCTCTTGGGAGTGGTGATAGTGCATGTGTTGCAATCAAGTATCTCAAACTGGAATGTACTTGAAAGTGTGGCTTGCAGAATGCTACTCCTTGGATTCTGCTGGTACAGCGGTGCAAACACAGGTCTCGGTGGAAAACATCAGGTCCAAAGCCTGGGAACTCAGAAAACGCAAGCTAGGTTCCTCAGTTTCGGACTTCAAAGCTGCACTGAAGATCTACACGACCTCTCGCACCCCACAGTCGAAGCACCACACCCCCGACCAACCCCGGCGAGAGCCGGGAAGCCCAGCTCTAGACCACCGCCCGGGGCCAGCGCTCCAGGGCGACCGGCCTTCACGCCATTCAGCCCCGGCAGACTTTATGCCCCGCCCTCACCGCGCGCTAGCGGAGGAGGGGCGGGGCAAGACGAGGCCCGGGATTGGTGGGCGGGGCATGTGGAGGGGCGGGGCGAGACAGTTCGACTAGGACGAGGATTGGTGGGCGGGGGGTGGAGAGGGGCGGGGCAAGACAGTCCTGGACGAGGCTGGGGATTGGCGGGCGGGGTGGGGCGCGGGCCGCTTGAGGGCGTGGCCTTGGACACGTGGTGCGGAACCGGCGCCTTGGGTGAGCGGGCCTCATTGGCTGGACCTTCCTTCTCTGGTGGGCGATCCGGGCCTCTGGCGCCCAGGCGTGAGGGCTCGCGCAGCTGCAGGAGTCGCACTCCTTGGTGTGGGAGCGTCGGGCCCCAGGCCGCAGCCGGTGAAGCCCGGCTGTCCCGAGCGCGGTCGGCGGTAGAGGCCCTAGCGGGGTCGCGGATCGGAAGGGGCCTCTCGCGCCGCATCCCGAGGGGCCAGCCGAGCGTCCGGGCGGGTGAGGGGACCTGCTCGACCGCGCCCGGGCTCCGGCCTGCGTGGCGACCTGGTGCAGGTGGGGTGGCGGGGAGCAGCGTGCAGCTGGTGCTGCCCTGGGGAGGTCTGTGGTGCTCAGCCTTCTGCAGACACGCTCAGGCCTGGCTCGCCCTGGCGCTTGAGGCGGAGGATTCCCCAGCGGCGGGGACATTCCCTCGCCAACTCGCTGGTGTGGCAGGCCCCTTACTCCATCACCTGTTTCCTCTGTAAAATGAAGCCTGTGCCTGGTCCCCTGCACTAATGCCCTTGAGTCCCGGGGCCCCACAGAGGGGGCCACCAGTGTGGTTGGCTTCTGGAGAGGCAGCCTGGTTCAGACTCTGGGTAACGAAATCAGGAGAACCCCTCCTGGGACCCGTTCCGGATAGCCTGTGTTGTCTCAGATGTTGGCAGGGAGGAGTGGCAAAAAGTAGTTTCGTGATATGTTTAGGATGAAATTCTAGAATAGGCAAATAGGAGATCGATCCCCACCCGCGGTTTAGTGAGGGTAGTAGTTCTCTAACATATACCTTGAGGTCTCAGGGGAAAAAGATTGACACTCAGAATTAAAAGAATCATTTGTGTATATCGCTGCCTAGTTCATATCATTTCTCCTTCCCCTCTTAGCAGCCTCTATTTAAATGTTGCTCCCCATGAACTTTATATTTTTAGAGGGGAGGAAGCCTGTCATATATTTGGAGGGATAATATATTGCTTTTGTTCTTTCCTACATACTGCGTTTACCTTAGTGAGTTTCATCAAGTCACATAAAAGTGGTTCCATTTAGTGGCTTTGGTGTTAGTGGAGGTGAAACAGAAGTCAAGTACTGAGTGGGAGACCAAAAATCGGAACCTGCCCAACCTGCTCTGCTTTCTGACAGTTAATATAGGGGAGGTGCTTTGAGCAGTCCTTGTGGTAACTGAACAATCTGTATCTGTTTACTCTTGGCCAAGAGGCACAGCTTAGACAATTACATCTTTGAGTGCTTTAGAAAGCCATTAGTTAATTGACTAAAAAAAAAAACAATACTAATGAGATGATTCCACAGTGAGTTTGGAATTTGTGGTATTTAGTGACCAGAAACTCAAAGGAAAAGCACCCAGTGTAGGATATGGTCTGGCTGAACAAGATTTCATCTCATGTAAATAGGTGGCTTCTCTGTGTGCATTTTCTGGTGACAGATGGCTGAAATTTGACTCATTAACACTCATAAAGATGCCTCAGCAGCATTCATGGACTTTGTTCTACTTGAGACTCTTTCCCATGAATGCCTAAGCTGGGGCATTACGAGTTGGCCCAGAGTATGGAAATAATCATGCTTTCTTGCTAGTGTCTGTGAGGAAGAAGGGGAAAAGGACATTGAGAGCTTCGTGGTGTGATCTCCTACCCATATAGAAAGCACATCTGCCCTACTGTGCAGCTGGAGAACCTTCCTCAGTCTGCTGTGCGGCTGCCACACTTCATGTCACACGGATCAAGTCAGTCACCTATTTACAACAGCCCTAGAGCCCTATACCAAGAATATATGCTGTTCAATAACAGTGTGTCAGTGTGCAAGCATTTGCCCTGCACCCACTTCAGACCCATAAAGTTGTGGTAGGATCTTGTCACTTTGCTGCACTCAGGACGAATCTGCTCAGACAGCTGATCTCTTTTCTATTTCTGTTTAAGTCTTGAGTTTTTGAAGAAAGAGGAGAGACACTGCTTTGAAAGTTAGAGACATTTTTATTTTGTCTTCATTCTGATTTTTTAAAGCAGTCCCATGATTTACTTGCCCTGCGTCTGTAAGATAGAGCAGGAGTCAGGGTCTCAGATGTGAAAGCTGAATGTTAGAAAATGTGTGGGGGGATGCAAATATGTGTGCCAGGAATGGAAGTTTGGTTTTTATTTTTTAATTTAAACTTATGTTTTTAACTGATGCACAAAAACATAAATATTGTACATAATCATGGCGTGCAATGAGGCATTTCGGTGAAGTATGCATTGTACAATGCTCAAATCCAGGGCAAATATACCTGTCTCCTCAAACACCGATCATTTTCTTATGGTAAAAACATTATGAAACCTGTTTCATGGGCTGGAGATATGGCTCAGTGGCAGAGCCCTCGCCTAGCATATATGAGGCTGGCACTGGGTTTGATTCTTAGCACCACATCAAAAGAAATCTGTCGCCTAGCTTTCTCCTGTGTAGGGTGTTATCATTACCCACACTTGCCCTACTGGACAATGGGGAAGTTTCTTTATCTTGGGTCCTTGTGGAGGTTGAGTGCAGCACGCTGCCCTTTGGCAGCTTCTGAGCTGATCTTTTGGCAGATCCTTAGCATTCCTAAAATGAATTTATCTGGTGTGCCTGGGGCTGTCTTGGCTGTGTTCTGGGTTTGTGGCTGTTGAGACAGGATGTGACATTTTTGCTGAGATCTTGAAATGGTCATAGAAAGTGGACAGTTCTCTGTGTGCTTTAAGAATGTGAATTTTTTTTTTTTTTAAATGCTGGTAAATTAGTATCACTGGGAAGTGCCTATTTTACTTTTCGTCAGATTGTCTGCAACTCAGGGCCTTTCAGTTACCTGCCACTGGACACAGGGTGTTGTGTGGATTTTCCTTCTGAGAAAAGGGAAGGTGAATCTAAACCTCTAACTAGATCCCAGAGATCATGACTCTGAAGCCAGTGACTTCCTGGAGAGTGTTGTAATGCTGCCCAGGAAGGGAAGGGCAGAGGGCCCTACAGTGCTGATCTGAGAGCTCAGCAAGTGCTTCCAGCCGCTTACCTCAGTCCCCACCTACAGGTGGCTGGTGGATTGTTCTCCCTTCCAAGAAGCTTCAAGGTCTGCAGTCTAGTGGAAAGATGTCGGCTCTAACTACCCTGTTCCAGTATATTGATGAAAACCAGGACCGCTACATTAAGGTAAGGGAATATTTCATCCTAGTAAACAATGAAATTTACTTTAATTCTAGAATCTGAGAAACTTTCAATAAGCCAATATGAGTTACACAATTTAAAGCAAGTATTAAAAATGTTACCTAGCAGAGGCTGAGTCAGGAAGATTGTAAGTTCAAAGCCAGTCTCAGCAAAACTGAGGCTGCTAGGCAGTTCAGTGAGACCTTTTTTTTTTTTAGAGAGAGAGAATTTTTTTTTTTTTTTTTTTTTGTTTTCGGCGGACACAATATCTTTGTTTGTATGTGGTGCTGAGGATTGAACCCGGGCCGCACGCATGCCAGGCGAGCGCTCTACCGCTTGAGCCACATCCTCAGCCCCAAGACCTTGTCTCTAAATAAAACACAAAACAGGGTTGGGGATGTGGCTTAATGGTTGAGTGCCCTGAGTTCAATCCCTGGTATCCCCCCTCCAAAAAAAAAAATGTTACCTACTTTTCTCATTACAGCAAAAGTTATACTTTTTGGCATTTGACAAAAGTGTGAATATGTTTCTAGAAATAACAACTAATTTGAGATTTTGTTTAATCTCAATCTATGATTTCTTATGTTACATATTAAAGAACCAGTAAATATTTAACATGGTCTAAGTTACTCAGTAATATTATATATTAATGTTTCTTGATGTTGAGTTGAAGAATTATGCTTTAAAGTTATTCTGATGGACATATTTCAGACAAAATATTTAGAATCCTCCTTCTAAAAATTACACTTTAGAAAACTTGACTATTGCCAGGATGAGAAAAAAGCATTAGATATCAGATAGCATGAGATATTGTTCATATCTTTCACTTATAATTTTGCTAGATTCAGAAACTAATTTTTGGAACTCTATATTTAAGTTCACATCATCTTAAATGATTAAAAATACACATCCTGACATTTTGTTGTTCCACTTTAGTTCTTAGTACAAACAGTTTTCAAAGTCTGAACAAAAGTAACCTGACAGGTCTGTCCCCTGTGTCCATCAGCCTGGTCAGAGTGAAGCAGCAAGTCAGTTTCATGTGCCAGAAACCCCCACCCTGCAAGTGCCTTTCTCCCCTAAAGGAGCAACATTTCAGAATCCCTTTCCATTTGCTGTCCACAACAGAAACTTGCAAACTGGGTGGCTATCCAGAGTGTTTCTGCCTGGCCCGAGAAGAGAGGGGAGATCAGAAGGATGATGGAGGCTGCTGCCGCGGATATCCAGCAGCTGGGAGGTTCTGTGGAGCTGGTGGATATTGGGAAACAAAAGGTATGACCTGGCCTTGCAGAACCACAAGCCAGATTCTGCCTAGGGGTTGGCAGGACTCTGCAAGTTCTTGGAGGACCTTTGGCTTCAGACGCTCCACCCAAGAAGTGTGGCCCTGGTGCAGAGCCTGCCTCTGAGAAGGATTGCCACATTGCTCTGGGGCAGAGGCTCAGTCCAGGAAGGAGAACTGCTGACAGTTACTCTAGAAAAAGTTCATGTGATGGTCATTCATAGAGCATAGCTGAAATTCTCCCAGAAATCAGCATGCTTTCAAAAAAGGAAGCTTATTCCTGTCACTTTATTCATATCACTTTAAAAATAGTGAAGACCCCACTCACACAGCACCGTGTCCTGAGAGAGATGGGGTGCCACAGGTCAATGGCATTTTAATACAGGATTCCAACAGATGAGAATGCTTTGTTTTCTGTGCAGTTTAAGTGAGCAATCTCACTTTGTGGACCTTGGTCTGCTAATTTTGGTTTTGGATGTTTTGAGGCCCACGTGATTTGTATTTTCATGCCCTGTATTTTCAGTTTGGAAGACTCCTATATCACAGAGCATGAAAGCTCTAGTTTGTCTCTGTTCTTTTGCCTGATGACCTAAGTGTTAAGTTGCACTCATGGTCCTGGAATTTGGAGTGTGGCCATCAGTGTGCTCCCTTCATCCTGGTGGGCTGTGTGTCACTGATTCATGGCAAGGCCCAAATTAAAATTCAGGCCTCCTGACTCAGGGTCCACTATTGTTCTTTTTTAAGATTTTCTTCTAACAACAAATTCAATGATTGGTTTAAAACATATTACAGCTCCCCAACACTTTCCTCCCATTCTTTTAAGAATAAACCAAGTCTCTTGATATTGTTTTTTAATGAGAGCAGTTGTGACTTACTCCTCCCTTTCTTCCCAAGATATAAAAAAATCTGGGTGGGGTAAATAATTTTTTTAAGAGTTGTTTCACTACAATAAATAGGTTTATTCCATCTAACACTGACTTCACAGGGCAGTTCTAAAGAAAAGGCCTCCTATAAATGGCTGTTGTACATTTCAGATCATATTGAACCTATCTCAACAAGGAGTTGAAAGATTTCACCACTGTGGAAAAGTTCTGCAGAGACTTTTGCAGGAGGCGACAGCACACTGGTCTTCCCCTGAGCATTCTCGTGGTAGCAGGGCTCCTTGTTTAGAGGCTGATGGCCTGAGGCAGGTGTGCAGGGAGCACCAGCCAGTGCAGAAGCAGGAGTGTTTCCAGCTTACAGAGGGAAGTGAACACCAGGAATTTCAGGTCCTCAAGGACTTCAGAACCAGTTTGCCTATGGGCTCCAATAGCTTCTTAGAAAATGCTGAAGTATTTCAATATTTCAGGCTCTGTCAAATAGAAATATATTTAGAGAAAATCTGCTGTCATTTAAAAGATCATTTTCCTGCTCAGGCCAGCTGAGCTCTGGCTGTGATCACAGAGTCCGTGTGTCCTTTGTGCCCAGCACAGGAGTTTAAGGAACAGTTAGTTCTTTGGTCCCACCAATGCACAAACCCAGCCTTTGGTGCAGTCAAGTGAGCAAAGGACATTGAGTCCTCACTCTGCACACTGGTAGCTGTCAGGTTATGAGAATTACTTGGGGTAAATTATTTTACCAGTAGAGTCTACTGAGAAAACAAGTCACGTGTCCTTACAGGACACCCAGCTACCCGCCTGGTTCTCTGACCGCTTGTGTACATAAAGCTCAGGAGCCCTGGAGTTTGGGAGGTGGACAGATCTAAGCCTGTCACCAGCATTGTCCTGATCTGATTGTCATTTTCATTTGCTGTTCATTTTACCTCTTCAGTGTAAAATGTGAGTTTAGCTTCATTATCAATTCAGTTTGTATGTTATGTTTATTAACAGATATTTCCAGAAATGGTGTTTTCTAATAGCTAGATTAATACATGTGTGTGATAATCTGGCTGGAACAGTCCTTTCCTCCTGTGCTGAAGCAAGAGTGTGTGCACTCCTACCCTGACACTTTGTAGCCATTGTGGGGGCTTTCTGTTAGAATATAGGACCTGGTAGAGGAGGAGGAACATGAGTGAGTGGGCCCCATGTACAGTCGCAGATGGAGACCATGGACATGATACGAAGGGAGAGAAGAACTGACTGGTTTGCCTTCCTGTCCCCATGATTCTTCTCCAACAAAGGGGATTTTGTGACTAATACCCCTGTTCCCCATTCTTACAGGACAGTGGACAATTGATAAGGGCTTTGGGAAAAAGCTCAGAGGACTACTAATCATCACTACTTCATTTAGTAGGGTTTAATATGAATTGTACTGCTTTATATCTTGATTTGTTGCCCATTCTGTGCATAATAGTAGTCTTCATACAGAATTTTAAAAATTTGTCTTTTGATTCAAGATTATAATTATTTTTAACCATTATATTTCAGAAAATAATGAAAGTGACATCCTGAATTCAACCTTCATGATACTTTATTATATAAGGTTTTTTTTTAAACTAGTCTTTAAAATTTTAACAAACTAGTTGGTAAATGTATTCACTTATACATTTATACTTAAGTGTATTCACTCTGGATTTCAGGGAAGGAAATTCTTGCTAATTAACGGCTGTGTTGAACATTATGGTCTTAAACTGTGCAGTAGAAGTTGATTATAAGAACAGATAAGAAAGCCCAGGTTTATTTTCATCTTTGATGTGAGTTCTGAGCTTATTAACAGGACTGCCCTTGATTGCTTCCTCTGACTCAGCTCCCCGATGGCTCGGAGATACCACTTCCTCCCATTCTGCTCGGCAAACTGGGCTCTGACCCCCAGAAGAAAACAGTATGTGTTTATGGGCATTTGGACGTGCAGCCCGCATCCTTGGAGGACGGCTGGGACAGCGAGCCCTTCACCTTGACAGAGCGGGACGGTGAGGGACAGTGCTTCCAGAGCTCGATGGCCTCCAGAGGAACAGTGCTTTTAGTGCTGGGAGGAGCATTTCTGTTATTTTGGAAAGTTGCTGATGGTCACTTGTTTTTTCCGCTGTGCAGTACAGCGTGTTTTTCACGTCAGCGGGAGGCTGGGTTCCAGGAGTGGTGAAGTGTGCCGTAGTCCCTGGAGGTCCCTCGCTCTGGAAGTGTGCTGTCCATGGCGTGGGTCTTCTGAGCTTCCCTTGCTACTGCTGCTCTTTCCAGAGCAAGGTTCTGAGCTGAGGCTGTGTGGCCTCCAGAGCTGTAACCTCGGGCCTTGCCCTGCTGAGCTTGTCCCCTGCCTGCCCTGTGCATATAACAAGCATGTTGGACACGGGGAGCCCCGAGCTTGGCCTCTTCTTCCATCCCCCTTGGCGAGAGGGTTCTCTGCTTTCCCTTCTGAACTTTCCCTCACCTCGCCACAGGGCACTCCCTGGCCAGCTAAGGCAGTCCTGTTGGCACCTTGGCCCTCAGGGCAGAGCTCAGACCCTCTTGTCTAACTGAATGCAGAATCTGTCTTCAGGCCTCTCCTGGCTTGCTGTGGACCGCCTGTGACAGTGCAAAACTGAAAAATTGTTTAAAGCAGCATCTTTTATGACACTCAGTCCTGTCCCATTCCCACCACAGTGTGATTGCTGAGGTACCAAGTTGTAGAGTTAGTCCTCTCTGTGCACTCGGGCTCCTCCCTGGTGTCAGACCCACCTGTCTACCAGGTGGCTCCCTCACCATGTGAACCCACCTGCCCGGGAACGGGCTTTCTTGTCTTTGCTCTTCAAGCACTTGATTGCGTCCCACCACATACACCAGAAGAAGGGTCATTTTGTCCCCACCCTGCCCTTGGCCCTTCCTGGGCCACTGCTGCTCCCATGCTGAGGACCCCCCCAGTGCTGGCTGGCATTGCTAGGCCCTGCCCCACGCTGAGGATCCCCCAGTGCTGGCTGGCATTGCTTGGCCCTGCCCCCCTTCAGGCCTTGGCTGCTTCACAACCATTACATATTCCCCCCACATGGCCCCCAGCATGCTACTCCTTACCTGACACCAAGCAGAAGAGTCAGCTAACTGCAGATTCCCTCCCATCACCTGCCAACCTGCCTCCCCTTCCCTGCTCCTCCTCCCACCTGTGCCCAGCCATGAGGAGCCATGTGCAGGCCCCAGAACCCAGCTCTGCACCGTGAACAGAGTGCTCAAGCCACCGTGAGCACCTGCTTGTACTCCAGCACTGGTCACTACTGCCAAGTCCTCTGTGAGGCCACAATCTGAGAACCCAACAGGTGGACATCCACACCCACCCTCCACAGACTAGTGTAGCTCCTCATACCTCAAAGAAGCTCATTACAAACATCCAACCAATGCACCTCCTCCTGTCAGGAGCCCAGAGCATGGGGAGCAGGAGTGTTTATCATTCACCTATGATCCAGCAGAGCCCTGGCCACTGTAGTTATTTGGTGGTTGTCACAGAAACAAGTTTATTTATTTATTTTTTTAAGGAGAGCTTCTATTTAAGTTTTTGTGAAAAGCTGTGTTTTGTAATAAAAGGAACTTCCCAAGGTAACGATGGCTTTAAGCTTCATGCTGCTTTGGGATAGGTCATTCTGAAACTGCCAGACCTTTAAAACCGTCTAAGGATGAGGAAGTGGGAGAACCAGCAAGGACAGACAGTAGAACTCGGGCATGGCTGGGCATGGCTGAGCCTGGCCAAACCTGAACCCATGAGCTGGAACCCTGGGACCGTGGAGGCCAACCTTGGGTCATGTGACAGAGGGAGGAGGAGGGTTTTGAGTGATCTGAGATTTGGTGTGTGTTTTGCTTTGTTTTATGATATTGGGGCTCAAACCCAGGGCCTTGCTCTTGGTTGGTAAGGGCCCGACCCCTGGATACCCACTCCTCTAGCCCCGAGTTGCCTTTGGTGGTGGTCAGCTTTTCGGCCCAGACCCCAGTATAAGTGGTCCTAGAAGCAAGTGCAGAGAGGGGAACAACAGGACCAAGGACACAGACTGGAGGTGTGTCATGTCCTGTAGTTTTCAAAGTGGTAACTAAAGGAAGAAAGAGAGAAATGGAGAAGTGAGTAATAAAAATGCAAGGTCTATTCTGCATCAAAACAGGTGTCCAACTTAGGGTGAGCTTTGGGATTTGAGCTTTGGGGTGCTTTTATGATGATGGCATGTGTGGTTCCTAAGTGTGACCAGGCCTCCTACCTGTAGAAGTCCACCAGCCACCTTGGGAGGCAGTGTTGAAAGAGCTCATCACCTCCTGGGGGTTTCCTGGAATCGCCCTGACCCAGCAGTGTTGGCTGGCTCCTGGGGCTTCTGATGTGAAGAGAAAGTCTTCCTCGACTTTGTGTGTGTGTGTGTGTGTGTGTGTTGCTCACTGGAGATGAGCTCCTTCCCAGCTCATCGTGGTTGTAACTGATTTACTGATTGCTGTTCTAGGCAAATTGTATGGGAGAGGTTCCACTGATGATAAGGGGCCTGTGGCTGGCTGGATGAATGCCCTAGAAGCTTATCAGAAGACCGGTCAGGTATGCCTCCGGCTCTGCCCCCATCGCATTCCACCCACTCACCAGGTTCCACCTGAGCAATCACTGGGCAACCTTAATCAGCACAGGTGATTCAGATTTAAGATCATAGCTGTTTTCAACTTAGAAACATGAGAAGTTTAATTGTCTCACAGATACTCAAAGGTCATACTATTGACTACTTAGCAAAGTCAGCAGGATTCAGCCAACACATAGAATGTGAATTTTCTTTCTTTATGAGGCTAGGGATCAAACCTAGGGCCTCATTCTTTCTGGGCAAGTACTCTACAGTTAAATTGCACCCCCAGCCCAAAATGTGAAATTTCAGGCATTGATTGTACCCATGACACTTGCCAGAATGCAGCAAGCTTTGGGATGTGGGACAGATTCCTCCCCAGCTCCCCCCTCCCCGTTTATATTCTCTTAAAAATAAGTTGTTTTTTTTTAAAAAAACTTCATCAGCTGTGAAATATGTGCTTATTGTTCAAAGTTGGTAAATTAGAGAAAAAAATTGCTAAAAATCCCAAACCTCAAAATACTCATTTAGTATTTTGTTTCTTAGTAAACTCACTATTGGTCTTTACTCTAGTTGTGATCACATTGTATAGATAGTTTTTGCATCTGGCCTTTATCTTGTATCATGATAAAATAAGAATAAGATAAGCATTTTTGTCAAAGTATGGACTGTTAGCTATGAAAAGGGTCTCAGGCCCTCTGGTCTGGCAAGTGGTTTTGCATAGGAGGGAGCCAACACACAGAACCACCTGCCTGGCACAGGCAGCCCTTTGCACTAGGCATGGGAGCCAGGAAGCCTCACCGCTCCAGTGCTGCCTGGAGCCTCGGCCTTGCGGTGGAGATGCCCTGGGGTCTAGGAAGTCCAAAGTGAGGGACAGTTATGTATAGTGGAGAACCCTCCTAACAGCTCTGTCACCCCTATTCCACATACCCAGGTACCAGGAAAGGTCTCACTTGAGGGTAGAAGAGGAGGAGGAGAGCAGGAGGGGACGCACGTCTGTGGACAGCACTGGGGGTGGAGGGCAAAGTACATGTGGTGAACTGTGCTGCTGCCGGGCAGATTTGAACCCGTCTCGGTAGACTTGAGTCTGCATTTGGGGCTGCTGTTCCGTGCCCTGTTGGTCTCTCGGGTTTCCTCCTTTCTCACCTGCAGCTTCCTTTTCTCATCTGGGGAGGAGACCACTGCCTCACCCTGTAGAGCTGGGAGAGCACCTGGAAGATGTCTAGTGTGGCTGGAGGTGCCAGGGCTCGCAGTGAGGGAGAGCCTACTCGCGTTGGCAGAGGCTCTCTGTGCAACACTGAGGATCTGGTGCTCAGGTGTGGATGTTCTTTGTCCCTCTGTCGTAGAGGGAGCAGCTTGGGCTGTCCTGAACACTCCGCATTTGCTGTCACTGGGCGTCCACAGACGTCCCATTAGGGCTTACCCAGGCATGAGGCAAGGGCCTTCCCTTCCCTGCCCTGGTGCCCTGCAGACCACTGTCTGCCTGTGGCTATCCCAGGAGGTTGGGTATTTGAAATTTCAGTGGAGAGCAGAGAAGACAACTCCCTCCTCCTGCCTTCTGTCACAGGACATCCCTGTCAACGTGCGGTTCTGTCTCGAAGGAATGGAGGAGTCTGGCTCTGAAGGCCTGGATGAGCTGATTTTTGCCCAGAAAGACAAGTTCTTTAAAGATGTGGACTACATCTGCATTTCTGACAACTACTGGCTGGGGAAGAAGAAGCCCTGCCTCACATACGGCCTCAGGGGCATTTGCTACTTTTTCATTGAGGTATGTGCCCGGTTCTGCAGGCTCCTCCCTAGCCCTGAGTTTCCTTATCTTCCTACCCTAAAGCAGGCACGTGCCAAGAGGCAGTCATACAAGAAGAGAAGTACCAAGCTTGGGTGGTGCCCACTTCCCAGGCTCCGCAAGCCATTGTAGGAGCCAGGCACAGATGATGGGACTTCCCGTGCTCAGAAATCATTTCAGAGAAACATGCAGCCAGAGCAGTGTTGTTCCTCTGTGGCCTTGGAGCAAGTGGGAAGAAAGGCCATGCTGGCCCATCTAGGAGGCCCAGTGTGCAGAGCACTGAGAACACCTCCTTTTGGAAGTGGAGAGCGTTTCTGAGGGCTTGAGCCCTGAAACCCTCAGCCTGCACTGAGTTACTGTGGGGATCGAGACCCTCCCTAGAGGAAGAGAAGCTGACACTGAGCGAGTGTGGGGAGCCAGCTGGGCTCTGCCCTCACTGGCAACCAAGTCAGGGTGGCACTCCCCTGGACCCCCCGACCCCACACAGACTCTGGTGATGGAAGTAGACCCCATCACCCAGTCAGGGCAGAAATCGTGGCCGTGGCTACACTGAGCACTCACCCTGGGCATCACAGCCCTCCACACATCACAGGTGACCTGGTGCTGAGAGTGAGTTCCCCTTCACATGGGGGCCTTGCCTTACCTAGTTAGAAGACTGGTCAGTGGTGGGGTGGGTCTGAACCCAGGTCCCCAGGCTTTCCAGGTCCTCATGAGTCATCATTTATCTTGGGCATTGCCCACTTGGGAGATGATCCTTGTGAATGATGGGGCCTGTCCTTCCCCTGGAGGAGGCTCCGTGTCCTTCAGGGTAAGAAGGGAGAGCTTGCCCTGCAGTGTGCCTCACCTGTGGCCAGTATTCCCAGCATAGCTGTGGCAGACTTACCAGGGGCACCTGTAGCCGGCATCCCCACTTTTTGTGGCAGATGTTCACTGGAGATGAGCGCCTTCCCAGCTCATCATGGTCTTAACTGACTGACTGACTGCTGTTCTAACCTATAGTTACCCAGGGCCTATAGTCAGCATATCCAGGATCATTTTTTCTTGTCTGAGTTTCCTAATTGGAGGCACACCTTGCTTTGCTCCTTGAGGGAACAAGTTTTGGTTTGGGAAATTGTCAAGTCTTATAAATGTTCTTTGTTCGATGTGCTGATACATGATATAAATAAGCTTCCACGAAGCAACCAGATAAGTGGCCTTTGTTTTCATCCAGGTGGAATGCAGTGACAAAGACCTCCATTCTGGAGTGTACGGTGGCTCTGTGTACGAGGCCATGACGGATCTCATTGCACTGATGGGTGAGTGTGCACTGGCTCACCCTCGGTCGGTACTTGCTGCGTTGGGAGGCTGGTGGGGCTGCTGCTTCCAGGCTCTGCAGTTAGTGCGCCTCAGCGTTCTGCATGAACCAGCTGGTCCGTTGTGATGAATTCCTTCCCTCCTTCTGTCCACTGTTTTCTTTAAAAGGTGTGCTCCATTTCTGACGCTGTCCTCCTCTGCTCTGCCTGGGACTGTCCTGTGCGTTGTCTCCACCTGTTGAGACCCTGCCCTACCCCGCACACCCCACGGGGACACCCCAGTTCCTGCCCAACCTACCCTTAGGAGCACAAGCTGCCATCCCTCCTCTGACAGCAGACCACTCTCCTGGAGATGACTACTCTCCTGGGAGCATGGGCTTTGGTCACTTGCCGTGGCTGCCTGCACCTAGGTTCCCATCATGGTCCCCCTCGAGGCTAAGCAGAGCTCTTCTCTCCCACGTGATTCTGTAAGCTCTCCCTTCCTACCTGACGGGCAGAGGTGCCTCGGATGAGGTGATGTCTGCTCAGTCCCACTCCCGTTTCTTCTCCTGGACTCCAGAGCAGCTTGTTTCTTGTGGGATGTCCCTTAAAAGTGAAACGCTGGATGGTGTAGCTCTTTTGGAGTAAGCCTGCTTGGAGCCAGCTGGTCTGGTTGGTACGTGGTGTGACTGAGGGCAGTTACCCCCCTGCTCCTCAGTCTTTGTCTAAAAACGGAGTCGTGATAACTGACTGACTACCTACTGCCATAAGCACCTGGAGAGGTAGCGGCTCAGGGACATCACCACCAGGCCTGTCCCTGCTGTTCCTGGCCTGTCCCGTCTTGGGCCCGGAGGCTGAGCTGTGGTCTCTGCGTTGCCTGACCTTCTGGAGTTAGCACTGCTGAGAACTGCTGAGCATTTTAACCCTTTGCTTCTTCCCCCAGGCTCTCTGATCGACAACAAGGGGAAAATCCTCATCCCTGGCATCAATGAGGCCGTGGCCCCCGTGACGAGAGAGGAGCATGAGCTCTACGACCACATCGACTTCGACCTGGAGGAGTTCGCCAAGGACGTGGGGGCCGAGACCCTCCTACATGACGTCAAGGTGCCCTGGGGCCCTGCCCTGCCCAGCTGCCGGGGCTCCAGTGGGCCCCGCCTGGGGAGGGGCACACGCACACGTGTCGGGTGGCAAACCTAGAAAGGAGGGCACGCCAGGCCGGGCACACTTAGGGCCTTTTTGTGTCAGAATCTACTTTGACTCTGAAAGAACTGGAGGTGGTGTGCAGGGGAACACTGTCATCTCCTGCTGGCAGGTGGCTCTGCTTTCTCTGGGATCTCTGGGATTTGAAGCGTGATCTCTTTACAGTGGGCCCAAAGGTTAGTTAAGGCGCCCTACAGGGCCAAGTTCAACGGCAGGAGCTGTCCACACCTTGTTGACTTAGCTGGGGGTGGAAATTGAGCTGTGACTTTACTCTTGGTTTGTTTGAGGAAAGTTGGTTTATGAGGTGTGGATATCAGTTCAGCAGTTTCCATAAAGCTGACTTTAACTGAATTCAGCAACAGGCCCGGCTCTCTAGGGTGGGGATGGGAGCAGGCAGAGCAGGGTTGGCCCTTGAGTTTCATCTTTCCCTGAGAAAAGTGAGCACAGAACTCCAGAAGAACATGCGTGGGACCGAGCAAGGCCAACCCTGTGGGCTTGCCCAAGGGTCGGGTGGTGGACAGATCTGAAAGAGGCCTCATCGGGGTCCTGCAGTAGCACTGCTCGGCCAGCAGGGACAGGCTGTGAGAACAGCAGAGAGGCAGAGATGTGGCAACTGTTTGGGGGCTGAAGGGTCAAGCACATGCCCCCAAGTGTCATAGTCAGCTCCTGAGGCTGTTAAGGCCAGCGAGCTTCCCCTGGGGTGAGGGGCAGTAGTTCCAGAGCCCGCAGCAGCTCTGACCAGTCCTGCCAACTGCTAGACGGCATCTGTCTCCTCAGTGAGCGAGCAAACCTGTGTCATGATTTTGCAGAAAGACATCCTCATGCACCGTTGGCGTTACCCGTCCCTCTCCCTCCATGGCATTGAAGGTGCCTTCTCCGGGTCGGGGGCCAAGACCGTGATTCCTAGGAAGGTGGTCGGCAAGTTCTCCATCAGGCTTGTGCCAAACATGACTCCTGAAGTGGTCAGCGAGCAGGTCTGTAGGAGTGTGGCGTGCGGATGGGTGAGAGCTATGTCATCAGGATGTGGGGAACAAGGGACTTCACTGGAGCAAAAGCCTAGACCCTGAACACCCTACCTCTTGGCTCTTGCCTAATCAGTAGTCGTAGAATAAGCAGTTCAGAAACTTCCCCTCAGTGAAGGCCACATGAACAGGCATCCCAAGAAAGTGACCTTCATCACTGCTAGGGCAGCCAGACCTGATCTCTGACCTCACCCCAAGGCTTCAGGTCAGCTGAGGTCCAGATCTGGTAACTGGGTCCACCTGGTTCAGAGAGCAGTCACCCCCTCCTCCAGGGAGGTTCCTCGGAAAGATGGAATCAAAGTCCTTGCTGCTGGGAAGAGGAGACTGGCCCACTTGCCATGTGTGGGAACTGAGGTTTGGGCCATATACTGGGTATCTCCTAGATCCATTTTCCACCTAGATGAAATTTAGCTCACGACCATTTTTATAAAGCATGTTAGTCTGCTAGAGCTGCCATAACTGAAGCTGACAGACTGGGTGGGTTAGGTGGCAGAAATGTATTACTCCTATTTTTGGAGGCTGAAAAGTCCAAGATGAAGCTTCCAGCAGATGGTGTCTGGCGAGGGCCACTCCTGGCTTGCAGATAGTACCTTCTCTGTGTGCACAGTGAGTGAGGCTGTAAGGGCACTAATCCTGTCTAACCAGAGCCCCAGCCTATGACTCATTGAACCTTAATTACTTGTACAAAGGTCTTATCTCAAAGTATAGTCATAGTGGTGTTTAGAGTGTCCGCAGGCATTGGAGAGATACAAACAACCTTTTCTTAACATAAAGCAAGTCAGAAAACATGGTTTTTCAACTTAATGTAAACATTATCATCACTTGGAACTCCTGTGTAAAGGGTAAAATGCTTGAAATTTAAACATTGCCTTTACCTTCAGATAACTGAATTTTATTTCTAGATTAAGTCTAATTTCCTGCTCTTGTGGTTATGTGGATCAGTATTCAACAGCAGAAAATGAGACTCTATAGACTCATTATAGAATGTTATAGAGCTGGGGCTGGGGTTGTGGCTCAGCAGTAGAGCACTTACCTGGCATGTGTGAGGCCCTGGGTTCGACCCTCAGCACCAAATAAAAACAAACAAATAAATGTATTTTTAAAAAAGAATGTTGTAGAGCTGTTGTAGCAGACTTGTTGTAGATGACTGATTGTAGCCCAAGTAAATCACTAACATTCCATCACATGCCACGCTTTTTAAAGAGCATGTGTCTCTCCTGTTTGTGGTTTAGGTTACAAGCTACTTGACTAAGAAGTTTGCTGAGCTACACAGCCCCAACAAGTTCAAGGTGTACATGGGCCACGGTGGGAAGCCCTGGGTATCTGACTTCAACCACCCTCATTACATGGCGGGGAGAAGAGCCCTGAAAACAGGTGGATGCTCCTTGGGGACAGATGCCAGGGATCATGTATCTAAGCGTGTCTGAGGGCCTTGTCATATCATGTTGGATGCATGACTGTTTTCTCTGTGGTGTTCTTGGGAAGGGCATGGGGTGACTTCCTCAGGCCCGGCTGCCGTCCCCAGCATCTGTCAGTATCGCTGCCTCTGTGATGGGTCTCTAGCTTGAGGCTCTGAGTTCACTATTTCTCTCATTCCATTTCTTCTAGTTTTTGGTGTTGAACCAGATTTGACCAGGGAAGGTGGCAGTATTCCTGTGACCTTGACATTTCAGGAGGCCACAGGCAAGAATGTTATGCTGTTGCCAGTGGGCTCAGCCGATGACGGTGCCCACTCCCAGAATGAGAAGCTCAACAGGTGAGCCTCCAGGGCGGGGGGCCTGAAGCGGTGGGTGCCTGGAGGAGCTTCCCTCCTGCCTCTCTCCTCCCTGCCTTCCCGCCTCCCAGCTGCTACTGCCAAGAAAGGCCAAAGGCCGGCAGGCTGCATGATTCTGTGACCATCCCTGCATTTGTATCTGCATTTGATGGGAGGCAGGACAGGGCGTGGTGATGGCGGTGTGTGAACCATTCAGCCAGTGTTCTCCTACCACTCGTAAACCCCTCTCTACTGTTCCTTTTTGAAAAATTCCTTGTCACTGCTCACTGCTTGAGGCACTTGTACACGTTTTGACTTAGGCAGACATGACAGGGCTTCCTCTAACCCACTGGATGAAGCGAGCCTCTGGGTAGTGGCAGGAAGGAGAGACCCAGGCAGGCAGGGGCTGTGAGCAGGGCAGGGGGGAGTTCCTGGCTGGAGCTGCTGAGGACTGGCAGCAGAAACTCATCCCAGGGAATCAGGGTAGATAGGACTAGCAGTGCAGCCCTGCAGGAGGGCCTGGGGCAGACAGGCCTGGTTCCTGGGATTCGAGCTGGGCCTGATCCCTAGATCAGAGCCTTGGGTGTGACCTGCATTCTTAGACCAGGACCAGTATTGGTTCTTGGCAGTGGGGTGGTAGAGATAAGCAGGACTTCCAGCCGAGGTCAGGGGCAGAGGGTGCGCCTGTGCCTTGGGAGGAGTCTCGGCAGGCCGGGGGGGCTGTATTCTGTGACTCCTGCTGACGTGATGTTGTGTTCTTCCTCCCAGACATAACTACATAGAAGGGACCAAGGTGCTGGCCGCATACCTGTACGAGGTGTCTCAGCTAAAGGACTGACAGGCCTGGTTTTCTGTGGACTGCCAGTCGGAGCAGAAGGAATCCTGCCCTCTGCCCTGTCCTCTTCCTCTTCTGACTCGCCCAGGAAGTGGAAGTTCCCCTCCCTTTTCCTCTTACAGGTCACTCGCAGACTGCCAAGAATGGACACAGGTGCATCCAGCTGTCGGAGGGTGGAGTTAGCTGTGCTGGCAGTTGGAAATGCTTAGTCCTGGGGCTTATCAGGGACAGCTGAGTGACCCCCAGGGTAGGTTCTCAGAGGTGGCCATTGTGACTCAGCCTCCAGAAAGCAGCCAAGGTCCAAAAGCACAAGTTCCTCAGGAGGCACCTGCCGTCGAATTAGGGTGGACAGGGCTTGCTCTTCTCTGCCCGCCGCCTCCCTGCTGCCAGGCGTGCACAGCTGGGACACCCAGAAAGGAAATGGGAGATCCGAGGCTTCCTACACCATGGTGGTCCCTCTGAGACCCTCACAGATGTGTGTTTCTGTCCTCTCTTGAGACCTCGACCGTCTGTCTCCCCACTCTGTCACAGTCCCTTGGAACCCAGCCTGCAAGTGCTAGTGACAGCACCAGTGCCTCTCCGTCCACTCTGCTCAATAAAGTGAAAACAGAGCCTCTGAAGGAATTGCTGTGCCTGGCTTAGGCCTGGAGCACGCGTGTGTGGTGGGGTGCCATGGGGTGTGCTCGTGGAGCATGTGTGTGCTGCTGGGGTACCACTGTGTGTGCTGGTGGGTGCCCTCAGGTGTGCTGGTGGGTGCCCTCAGGTGTGCTGGTGGGTGCCCTCAGGTGTGCTGGTGGGGTACCATTGCGTGTGCTGGTGGGTGCCCTCAGGTGTGCTGGTGGGTGCCCTCAGGTGTGCTGGTGGGGTACCATTGCGTGTGCTGGTGGGTGCCCTCAGGTGTGCTGGTGGGGTACTGTTGTGTGTGCTGGTGGGTGCCCTCAGGTGTGCTGGTGGGGTACCATTGAGTGTGCTGGTGGGTGTTCCCAGGTGTGCTGGTGGAGTACCATTGCGTGTGCTGGTGGGTGCCCTCAGGTGTGCTTGTGGGATACCACTGTGTGTGCTGGTGAGTGCCCTCAGGTGTGCTGGTGGGTGCCCTCAGGTGTGCTGGTGGGATACCACTGTGTGTGCTGGTGGGTGTTCCCAGGTGTGCTGGTGGGTGCCCTCAGGTGTGCTGGTGGGATACCACTGTGTGTGCTGGTGGGTGCCCTCAGGTGTGCTGGTGGGGTACCATTGAGTGTGCTGGTGAGTGCCCTCAGGTGTGCTGGTGGGGTACCATTGCATGTGCTGGTGGGTGCCCTCAGGTGTGCTGGTGAGTGTTCCCAGGTGTGCTGGTGGGGTACCACTGTGTGTGCTGGTGGGTGCCCTAAGGTGTGCTGGGGTACCATTGCATGTGCTGGTGGGTATTCCCAGGTGTGCTGGTGGGGTCCTGTTGCGTGTGCTGGTGGGTGCCCTCCAGTGTGCTGGTGGGGTACCATTGCATGTGGGTGCCCTCAAGGGTGCTGGTGGGTGCCCTCTGGTGTGCTGGTGGGGTGCCATGTACCATTGAGTGTGCTGGTGGGTGTTCCCAGGTGTGCTGGTGGGGTACCATTGCATGTGCTGGTGGGTGCCTCAGGTGTGCTGGTGGGGTACTATGTACCATTGAGTGTGCTGGTGGGTGTTCCCAGGTGTGCTGGTGGGTGCCCTCTGGTGTGCTGGTGGGGTATCATTGTGTGTGGGTGGGTGCCCTCAAGGGTGCTGGTGGGTGCCCTCCGGTGTGCTGTGCTCCCTGTGCACACATGAGCTCCTCGGGGCTGCTTCTGGAGCACCCGTATGCTTTTTGATAGTGTGTGATGTCAGATCATGATCCAGCCTCGGAAAACAAGACCCAGGTCTTTGAAGGTGGGCGCTCGGTCCTCCCAGCCCACTGGAGTGATGTCCCTGGCCACTCCCTGTGCTGGCAAAGAACTGGCCTGACCCTGCCTGCTGCTTACTGCTGCCAAGTCAAAGTCATCCTTCTTTCACAAGAAAGAATCAGTGGCTGCAATTGATATCAAAGCCCAGGGTAAATGCTGACAAAAGGAGCCAGGCTCCTTGGAGAACTGGTTGATCCCAGGGATGGGGCAGCAAAAATACCAGAGGATCCCGGAGTGCCTCACAGTGGCAGAAAGTAACACCAGGGAAGGTGGGAGTGTGAAGTCAAGTGAAGGAAAGACAGGCTCAGCAAGATTGGATTCTAACCCACAGCACAAATGCTACCCACGAGTCTGTGCTAATACAAAGGACAATGGATGAGTGAGAAGGTCAGGGCCTTCTTGGGTGCCACTAGTCAGTGTCAGCAGAGCCAGGGAAATGGAGAATTACCATGGCGTGCCACAGGCAGGATTTCCCCACCCAGTGTGTGCTAAAAAGGGCAGGCAAAATCTTAAGAATCAGAATATTTGCCTTTCCTGAAAATATCTCCCCAAGTTCTTAATCTTCAGGGGAAGTAGTGACTTTAGAGGACAGATCTGGCAGCCACCATCTGCTTCTGGTGTGAAAAATGAAACTTAGTGGTAATGACACATTTCAATGTCACATAGCCCTGGCAGGGTTCCCTGACATGTCATTCTGATAACCTCACACTCATTGTGAAAAGAAGTTAGTCAAACCCATGCTTGTGAAATCCTACAATTGATGTTACACTGCTATTAAATTCTTTGTTTTGATCATTGTACTATGTTTAGATAAGATATTAGCTGGGTGCTGTGTATATAGATACTTGAACTTTGCAACTTCTCTTGAAGTCCAATACCAGTTCAAAGTGAAAACTTAAAAAGGAAGCCGGTCACTGGCTTCAGCTGCAGCTGGACCAGCAGTTGGTCTTTTTGTTGCTGGGGACTCCACCTCAACATCTCCATCACTGATGTGAGAAATGCCTTCTGTAATTCTGGAAAAAGAGCTACAGGGTTTTTACCCAGAAATGGGCTCAAGTCGGTCATGAACCCATTGCAAGCAGTTCTTGCACCAGAGCATGTAGCACCCTGCACAGTGCACTAGATCCACAAGACACAAGGATGATCTCATTCAAGTCCCTAGAGATTAAAAATGGGATTTATAGTCATAGGCATATAGAACCCAACAGCTGGAAGAGTATATGTAAGAAGCACCCACCACTTCTGAGATTGCACAGCCAGACTCGAGCCAACCCCAAGGACTGAGGACCAGACCTTGCTGACAAGTGTGTGGCCATGGCCCAGCATCCACTGGGGGAGCCACAGTGGTGAGCCCTGACAGAACTGGCTGGAAATCAGCCCTCTGGAAGTCACGCACAGGGATGCATCTAGCCAAAAGCATTCCATTGTGAAACTCCTCAAGGATGGTGTCAGAGGAAGCTAAAGGCCTAGTGCATTGTGGGCTGCACGGCTGAGAACACAGGCGACTGCAAGAACTAGGAGTTTGTTCTACCTCGTTCCTCTGAAGCTGCCTAATTCCAGAAATCAATATAGAAAGTATTCTTGCTTATATATAAGGTCTGCATTTTAAAACATCAGTCTTATTCATTAAAAACTTAATATTGTGTCTACCTTGCTGACTATTTTGACTGGGGTCAGAACTTGGATGGAGCCTGTCTTACGCAGCACTTTCTAGAACATGATGGTGAAATTGGGAGTCCCTCGGCTGTCATGGCCTCTTGTTAGTAACGGGGTTTCCCAGGTGCCCCTGCCCTGAGACACCTCTACCATATCCTACCATATCTTCAGAAGCCAGGCTTGTCTCTTCCTCCTTACCACCTTCTAACCCTGTCCTCCCCGCCCCCCTAGTCCTCTCAGGGAAGTGATCCCAGAACAACTGTATAACAGTTTACATGCTTGAGTGACCTATGCATGTAAAATGCTATGTGTTTCTCCCTCTCTCTCCCTCCCTCCCTCTCTCTCTCTCTCTCTCTCTCTCTCCCTTCTCCTCCTCCTCCTCTTCTTCCTCCCTTCCCCCATTTCTGTCTATCTCTCTCTCTCTTGGGTTAGGAGATAAAACCTTTATTATGGCAATGACATGGCTGTGATTTCAGCAACAAAATGTTCCAGGAGAAGTTGGTCTTAGGCGTGGAGCTCTTCTTGGGAAGTCAAAACCTTGTCCTGCATTGTGTTCCCAGCAGGAAGTTGGCCACTGAAAAAAGCAACCACCTTGTCTGACTTAGAAGTTGCCAGGCCACGTCCTTCACCTAGGAAAGGGAGAGCTGAGTGAAGCAGCTCTGACTTGAAGACTCTGAACTGACCGAAGCAAAGTCAAGTTCATTCTGTTCTTGCTATTTTGGAATCTGTGTCAGAAAATGTTGCGCTAGAAATATCCAGGACCCTTTAACAATGGTGTATTAATTACTGAGAATATAGGCTGGTGTATTGTCAAAATAACAAAGATTTGCACACAGTGAAGGTTAATGCTTTATCCTTCATGTAAATGTCTGTGCAAGAAATCCAGGCCTGGTGTGGTGGCTACTCTGTCACGTGGGGCCTAGGATCCCTCTGTCATGCAGCAATTCTCTTCCACCCTCAGTTTCATCTCAAGGACAATGATCTGTCCACCATCTCCTGCTGGAGCAGCCAGTGGGAAGGAGAGGAAGAGAGGTCAAGATACACTTCTTCCCTTAAAGAGCATAATCCAAAATAGCAGATTTTTTTCCATTTGCATCTTACTGTCCAGAAAGTAGTCATGTGGCTATCCCCACTTGCATGAGAGGTGGGGAAATGCCTGTCTAGAAATCCAGTGACAATGTAGGGAGGGAAACAGATATCAGAAGGCAACTTTTAAGTTCCTCTGTTACACTTTGATTATATTGTGACACCCATCCCAAGGAAAACAGACCAGAAGAAATTTTTAAAAAGAAATGAAAACCACCTAAATTGGAAAGGAAAGTTTTAAATTGTCTCTGCAGATGGCATTTCTATAGATAGAAAACCTTAAAGATGCCACCAAGAACCTCTTTGCACTTATAAACAAATTTTGTAAAGTTGGATACAAAATCAACTCACAATCAGTTGCATATCTAAACACTGAAAATAAGCTATCCAAAAAAAATTGAGAAAGTGATTTCTACTTATAATGCCAAAAAGAATAAAATACCTATATGTGAATTTAACCAAGGAGGTGAAAGATCTGTATAAGGAAAACTAAAAGACATTAATGGAAGAAATTGAAGAAAACAAAATAAATGAAAAGACATCCCATGGTCATAGATTGGAAGAAGTAATAGTGTTACTGTGTTCATACTGCCCCATACAATCTACCAATCCAGTGCATTCCTATCAAAGTTCTAATGATATTTTTCACAGAAATAGAAATAAATCTTAAAATTCATTGGTTAGTATTATAGGAGTAAGTCCCTGGTAGAAGGATAAGTTCATCCCCCTTTCTTCTCTGTCCCTCTCTCATGCCCTCTCTCTTGTGCATCTGTGCACTCTCTTATTCTTCTGCTTTCTACCATGGGATGATGCAGTAAAAGCATCCTTGCCAGATGGTGACCCCAGATGGTGGATCTAGAATGTCCCAGACTCTAGAACTGTAAGTATTAAAACTATTCTTCATAAGTTACCCAGTCTCTGCTCTGTTCTTCTGTTACAGCAGCACAACATGGACTATGATCATTAATTTGATTGTGATTATCATTATATCGTGTGTGTTGTATATTATTCACTTGAATGTGTATAATCTTTGTCAAATATATATTTTTAAAAAGACTATATAACAAAGAGGAAAAACTCACGGAACTATACTTTGTTATCCATGTCTCAGGGAAAAAATTCAAACATCCATGCTAGTTCTGCCTGCTGGCCTTGGATGGGTACACTGCTCCCTCTAAAAGGTGACACCCCTCTCACCCACCAAAGCATCCAAGGAGCAGCAGCTGGAGGTGACCACTAGACTCTAACAGCATCAGATGACTTCCGGGCACTATCTCATCCCAAATCTGTGCACATGAGACACATTGTTTCTTCTTCCTCTATGGTCAGATTGAAAGAAGCATCTTTGTTCCCAGATGTGAATGGAACCACTGTGTCCTCTTCATCTTTTCCTGGTGGGGGTGCAATGAGTTGGGGCTCAGAGAGATATTAAATGAGAGCATCTCTAGGCCCTTGTGGGACCTCTTCCACATCCCTTGGTGGTGGAGGTACTGCTCCAGGCTTCAGAACTCCAGCCAAATGGATCCCAAACTCAGGAGAATGGTAAGTAGGACCTGCAAGGCTCAGAGCCTGCTGGATCAGGGTACGCTGGTCCCTGGCCTAGGGAGTGCACACTGACCCAGCCAGCCATGTAGGCAGGGGGATGCCCAACATGTCCTCAGGCCGCTACTGACAGATGTCCCTGCCCCAGGGATATGGGATTTGGAATCACTTTATCAGCGATACTTTAGGGTGGTTAAATATTCTTCAAAATTATTTAATGGCAACATTTCCAGGAAGTTTATATTCAAGTGTTTCATGAACTCCACCCTCACACTTCCTCCACTCAGCGTCATGTTTTTGTGGTCATGTCGAACCCCACGGCATGAACGTGCCACATTCCATGTATCTATTTGCTAGCAGATTGATGTGGTCTGTCTCCACCAGTGTGAATAGTGCTGCTGGGAACATTTGTGCACTGGTTCTTGTGTGGACATAACTTTCCATTTTTCTTGAGTATGAAAGCCAGGAGTAGAATTCCAGGGTCATGTGGCCTGTCATCTGAGAAAGTGCAAGACTCTTGCACAATGACTGCGCTGGCACATTCCTGCCCAGGGTTTACAGGGGTTTGCATTTCTCCGTCCCCCCCCACACACTAGTTTATGCATCTGTTTTGTTGTAGTCATCCAGTAGGCATCTACACGTCTCAAATGATTGCTCTGCGTTTCCTATGATGTTGAGCATCTTTTCATGTACCTTTGACCAAGGAATCTGCATCTTTAGCAGGAACCCTCTTCCTTACTTCCCATTCAAAGGATGCTGACATGACTCTGAGAACATTTTCAAGTTCAAGTAGAAACACTCCCTGGGTTTTGTCGTCTTGTGGGTATGTTTCCTGCTCCAAGATTCTGGATCTAAGCATGATTCTATTATCTAGGGCTCAGCTTATTTCCAACTAAGTTCTTCTACTGTTGATTTGCACAAGACAGGATCTGGCTTTCTATTCCAAGCAGCCTGTTAAAAGCTAGAAGAGGGAACTATAATGACCAGAAAATGCATGGACATTGGTGACCAACACTTTTCCAATGAGAAGGTAGAATGCTTCCCTCTCGGAGAAAAGACTTCTCCACCCAGCAGTGATATTTGACCAAAGAGACCCATGACTGTATCCACTCATGTTTAGTTCTCTATGTTCACAGACCCAGCCTACCAGAGAGGGATGCACAGGCTTCTCCCAGGGCCTGTATTTCTCCCTGGGCAGTCACGGACTTCTGACGTCCTCCCATCTGCTTCTGCCTTCACACCAGCTCACAGTGGATAGGGAGGCTCTTTTCATGGCTCGCAAGTGCCTCCCTGTCCCCAGTCCCAGCTCATGCTGGACAGGACGGCCAACAGGGAGGTCTCTATTGCTTCCCTGGGCAGCCCTGCTCACCCACAGCCAGGACACTTCTCCACTGTGGGACTGCCGGGGAAGACTGAGAAGCAAGTGGCCCGGGAACAGCCAAGTGGCTGCAGACATGGTAGCCGCAGGCTAAGCTAGACAGGGCATTTCCTGCTCAGTCTGCTCCTTGCCCTGATCTATTGTTTTAATGGAAAGTTTTAAACAAGCTTAAAAGTGAACAGCTGAGTGCAATAAGCCCCCACATGCTCACCAGCCATTCCAGCAAGTATCCACTCATGACCGGCCTTGAGTGAGCCAAAGCACCTTTCAGTCCCTTCCCCTTCCCAGATCTTTCTAAAGCAAATCCCAGACACTGCGTCACTCTATCTGCCACTGTGCATATCACCATTCCATTCACATACTGCAAACCTGCAGCAGTTCCTGAATATCAACACACCGCAGCCATCAAATTTCTTGCACTGCGCCATGAAAAATGTCTTTTTTATAGTTAGTTTTCTAGAACCCAAATAGAAATAAGATCAATGTTTCATTTTTGTGGGATGAACTTCTCAAATATTTGCTCTTCTGGAATGTTACCCTCTAATTTGGGAGGATCATTTATTTATTCAGGAAACCAGACCATTTTTCTACAGAAAAATCCACATTTAATAGTGACTCAATTTTTAAAGTTTCTGCTTTATTTGATAGTATCTAACTTCTGGTTTAAATTGTCCTCTGTCCTCTCACCACAATAAGCAAATAATGTAGTTATGAATGATTTTTTGCTATCATCTACAGTTCATATTTTCATCTACATTATTATCACTTAGAAATTTATTTTTATCATTATAGAAACATTAATTTTTGGAACAATGTCATGTTTTAGTAAAGAATAAAAGTGGCTCATGGTATTGCTTTTTAATCTTATACCCCGGTGAAAATGCCTGCACTCTGCTCTGATTTCTGACCTGGCCCAGGCTTCTGGAATGGGCATCCTAGTTCAGCATGCTCCCTCCAACAAATGACATGACAAGAGGGATAAAAGGGGGTTTTAGTGAGGATTGGAGAGCAAGTTGGGACAGTAGACTCTGTAGACCATTAGAGAGTTTCTTAACTTTCTAATGCCTCCGTTTTCCCACCTGTGAATGGGTCAGCAATAATATCTGCCTCTCAGGATTGTCAGCTCATTGCTGTGAAGTGCTCAGCACAGTGCCTGACTTTCATATATGTTGCTACTGCTAATAAAAATGCAAATTGGACCTTATTGCAAGAGGGCATGGCTTCTTTCGTGAATAAACCATATGATGTCTGTACTCACTGATTCTCTCCACTGCTATATATAATCTGAAGAATGCTCAAAATCTCAGATTCTGAACTTGGCTTTATCTAATAAAGGGATGCCAACTTTCCTTCATCACAGTGTTTTAGCACAATCCATGGTAGAGAGTTTAGAATTCTGTTGATGAACCACATGGTAAGGAATCCCACGGTGGGAGTTGGGAGAGCCTGCGAGACTTTGGTTGTAGGGCACCCTCCACTGTTCACATCAGAAACTTGATAGTTCCAAAATAGAGGGTCTGTGTGGGGTCCTCTCTCCTCCCGTGGGCTCGCTGTGAGGGCAGCCTCAGGCTCTGGTGCTGCCAGACTCCTGGGCTAGGAGGAGGATATGTGCAGTTCAGTGATGATACGTACCCCACCGTGGCTGGGAAAGACCCAGCTGCCAGCTCCCCCCAGGGCATGCTGTGCCTTCAGTTGGAGCAGCCACCCAGCAGGTCACAGGCAGAGAGGCTGCTCCACACCCCAGCCCATTCATGAGGTACCCCATGGCCCCTTGGCCCACACCTCTACCCCAAGGAACCAGGGTGCCACCAGGAGCTGAGGCTCACCTGGGGCTGGCACTTGGGCTCCTGGAGAGGTGGGGCGGGGGGAAGAGGTTTGTGGTAGCTCCAGTCTCCATTCTCTAGAGGCTGTCTCCACCTGTCTGAGCCCTGAGACAGAAATGTGGGCATGTGACTTATGTGCCGGAAGCTGGCCAAGCAGTTGTACTTTAGTCTCAGTGTTTCAGGGAGGACTGGAGAAGTGTTGCATTAGGGAGCTTTAACCTAAAGACCTTCCTGCCCAATCCCAGTACTGCACAAACTGAGGGAAGTAACCTTTATACACAAAGAGAGGGACTTCTGTCCCCAAAGCACAATGCCCCAATGTCCAGCTTCTCAATCACTCTTTCAAAAGATTCAAAGTGCATTGGTTAAAACAGAGGCAACTTTCAGGGTCCGTGAGTGGTTCAGAAAGGGACACATACTGGGCTTCTGGCACCATTGCCCCATCAAGCTGACTGTCCCCTGCTGAACCACTAAGGAATGGGATCCAGAATGCCTCAGGGAGTAGGTGTAAGGAGAAAAGGAGAGAGATGGTGTTAGGAAGAAGTCTGTACAATGAAATTCCCCAGAGAACATGGGTGAGAGGGAGGCCCCGGTACCACCCAGGAGTAACCCCTGTGCCCCGGGCACCCCAGGTCCAGAGTCCAAGGTGTTTATCTTCACAGTGTACTTTGGGCACTCGTTATCCAACCTGCCCTTTGTACCACAGGCCACAAGTCCACTCAGGAGTGCTGATATAGGCAACACTTCACCGGATGTTGGTCCTGCTGACAGGTTGGGGTTTGGATCTTGCGCTCCTGGTATCAGGACCACAGTTATGAATAATTCCCAGTCCTGGCCATGGAAGCTGGGGATATCCAAGATACGAACATTGATGCCTTGTAAGGTTAGTGATTGGAGCATGCAACCTTTTCCGTGAGACCTCTGGTCTTCAGCTTATCCCTGCCCTCTTCCTACTTAGGAAAGTCTGCATTGGGTAACAGGTAGCACTTCCTGTGGAGTCTGCAATGTTGGGCACAGGATGCAGGTCAGGCATGGGTCTTGCACACATCCTGCATCGGCCAGGGGAATGGGCTGGCTGAGAAATAAAAGCTAAGAAATAGTACCATGAAATAACCACAGAACACAGAAATATAGTTTCAGAGTGAGGGCAGCAACGGACCAGCTGACCAGACGGGTGCAGCTTCTAACAAAGATGGAACTCATGCTTGCTTTATTTATAGGGGTACAGGTCAAAGGGGATTGGTAGGTATAAGGTCTCCGCGTGGGAGGAGTCTTGTCTCGGTGCTTGCTTCTTCATGAAAAACAGGATATATGTGCAGGTAGGCAGGCTGTTTGGCTGTTAACGGGTCACGCCCATGTCTGGTGTTTTGCAGGACCTTTTGGCAGAGCTGGGTAGGAGTTCACATGTATCGGGTCATCTCACCAGCAGGAGTGCTGCTATGTGTTCCCAGATACCAGATCTTCCCGTTCAGTGGCTTCAGTGCCCATCTGTTCTATGCACATTTTTCGGGTGGCTTCCCACACATGGGGACATCATCTTTCAGGAAGCCATATCCCTGTAGGCAAGTTCTGATCAAGCTAGTAAATAAGTTCTCTTAAAATTACCAACAAGCAACTGAATGTACCTTAAAACTTAAGTCAAAAAGGAATAGACTTAAAAGCCCACTAATGTCACTACTAAGGGGTACAAGACAAAACATACAGTGATGATCTGGGGTTGAAGGTGCGGATTGGCTGGGCCACAGCATGAAGGAGTGAGAGTCCCACCAGAAGCAGGTACCCAAAGCACCCCAGATGCAGAAGGCAGGCAGAGCCAGCCCAAGTGTATGCAACTCAGGGGCAGACTAGTTCCTGTCATGGGCCAGGCTATATGGGCAATGACCAAACAGACTCCATTTACCTAAGACTCCATACCATGTAAGAAATGCTTCTCTGGTGGGAAAGCCCCGCCTCTGTACCTATTAATAGTTACCTAGCATGACATACTTGGCAACACAAAATAGTAATTCTTATATAATGTAAAATTGTCCTCTTTGGTTTCCATTTTTCTTGGGCAATGTACCTTGTCAGAGATGGATTGTCTAGATGTTAGGGGTCACTCTTCAACTTGTACTCAGCTAGGGTCATTTTGACCCCCTTCCCTTCTGCCTGCCTGCTGCTATGCCAACCTGGAAAGTCCTGTGGGAAGTACCAGTGTACCCAGTGCGTTGTCTCACTAACTGCTCACTTCAGCTTCTGAACCTGCTTGCTTGCAGCTACGTCAACCCAGATGTGGGTTTTGCCTTTAAATATCCTAAAATGCTCAGGATTGGGGCTGTTCCTTGCAGAGACAGTTATGGGTCCTGTGGGGAGCAGTCACCAGGTGGCCAGCTAAATAAAGACTCTTTACTTTGGACAAAACTGGGACTTAGTGTGTTTTCTGAGCGACCTGCCCCACAACAGTTCCCAGCTGGCACCAGTGTTGGACCTGGAACGGGCACCTCCAAGCACCGAGTGGAGGGTCACAGCGTATCTAGAGAGCAGTCATGGCAGAGAGGAGAACGACACTCCTGCCTCCCAGTCAAGCCCGTGCATATCCCAAGCGTACCCCAGAGGGCCAGGAAAAGCGGTGCTCCCTTTTTTGCGGGTTATAAAGGGTCATGGCTGATACTCTTACGACAAAAGGCAGTTTAACAAGAGAAAAGCATGACAGATTTATTAAGGTGTACATGTTTACAAGAGCCACACCAAATATGAAACCCAAGAAGAGGGCCAGACGGTTGAAGGTTAAAATCTTCTTCATAGGAAGAGGGTATGGGGGCTTCCTGCAATTCTAGAGGGGAGTAGGTGGATCTGGGGAGAAATTAATGACCCCAAGATGATGCAATAGTTTGAGACGAAGTTCCTCTGGGCTCTGATTTCCAGTCTCTTCATCCATGATAAGAATGTAATCTTCCTTTGTTAGTAAAATTCCAGTAAAGGATTTTTGGGACAATTCTAAGATCTTTGGTAGATCTGGAAATTGAGGAAAAGCCCCTTCCTAGGCTTCAGAAGAGAATAAGAACAGAGAGGATCCAGAGACTGGCTGTGGAGGAGTTAAACCTGCTTCTGAGACTCTGCAGCTCAGCATGTCAAAATACCACACTTTGGGGTACGTTTTCTGAGCCCTCAAAATACAAAAGGCAAGTAAGAAGAAAAATGGCCCCTAAAATTAATTTGGAAGCAGTGTGGGTTTTTCCCAGCACCCCTGCGCCCAGCTTGCTTTTGGCTGGTGTTTTGTGGCAGGAGACAGACATGGAGGGCCATCCACAACAGAGGGGTGCATCAGGCAGGCGAGAAGACTGGCAAGTGGAGGAGAGAGGAAGAGCAGATGTCGAAAGGCCCAGAAGACTGAGGGTGCTCTCCTCACGTCCTCACTCTGGGAAAGGGCAGGCAGGGTGGACATGGCCAGGATGTGGCCCCCCTCTGAAGAGTTAAAAATGTCTTTGCACAGGGACACTTGGAACTTTGTTTCAAATCTGAGCAACTGGCAGGAATAAAGAGGAGCCTGTGGGATCATGTAGTTAAGGAAACACTGAGATCAGACCTCTCTCTGCCCAGTCTCCAGTTCTAGACTTTCATGTCACCTTTCTGTCCCCAGCTCCTTTTTCTTCTTCCTGCAAAGGCAAAAACCAGAGTGACCATTCTAAATCTCCAGATTTTCAGTGGATGACTAGTTCAAGATCAAGCATGACTGTCACACAGAAAACAAACAGAAAGTAAAGAGCAAGAGGAGAACAAGTGGGCAGAGCCAGAAATCCCACCCAGAGATGGTGAAGGCCACATTCATGGCCAGCACTGACCTCGGGGGCCTGGAGGACCAATGCACAGACTGCTCTGTCACATTGGTTGGTACCTGCGGGGAAAGGGAGAGAAACAGAGAAGGATGTGGGAATGGAGGGCATCAGCTCTGCTGTCAGGACCAAGACCTCTCCCCCGCCCAGGAGGCAGCGCCCACTGACATCGGAAACATTCTCAGTCTGTGTATAAATGCTGTTTTCATTCTTTTCCTGGGCTTCTTTTCCTTTTTCTTGTTTCTCTTTTCATCTTTCTTTGGAGAGAAGCAACAAGTAAATGTTTTGATGGAAATTGAATGAAAAATAAAAGTTAAAACAGCCTACACCATCTCAGAGTCTGCTTGGAAGATCCCTCCGTGCCCTGAGCTCCGTTTCCTGCCACTAAGGTCTCTAGGTGTCCTTCCCACCTGACTTCTTTGCCATCTGGCTCTTGGCTGGGTCCCAGAAGCTCAGGGAAACGGGGCCGGGCAACGGCTCATCAGCGCCATCTAGTGGTCTGTGTCCTTAACCCACTCGTGAACAGCCCAACCTCACTGTGAACTTTTTTATTTTTCCCCTCTGATGGGCTATCATTTTTTTAATTTATTTTTTGTTTGTTCTAATTAGTTATACATGACAGCCACTATTCAACTACCTTATATGCATCCCTCATAGCATTATATTTCTATTGTCAAATGAGTGGTTGTATTTGTGATTATGATTTTTTTTGCCTGTATTATGATGGAATTCATATACCTTGCACTTCACTCATATAAAGTAAGCATTTTAATGGGTTTTAGTGTATTCAGAGCTATACAACCATCACCACAGTTTGGAAATATTCTTATCAACCAAAAAGAAACTCCTTACTAATTATCAGTCACTCCCCAAGCCCACCCCACCCCACCCTGCCCCCAGGTAACCAATGATCTACTTTCTGTCTAGGGATTTACTTTTCTGGTACACCGTCTCCTGCATAAGGGGATCACACAATAGTTAGCCCTTCTTGCCTGGCTTATTTCACTCGGCACAATGTGTCCAAGGCCCATCCACGTTGTAGCAAGTGTCAGAACTTCATTCCTTTTCATGCCAAGCCCTTCATCCCACTGGATGCCCAATAATATCTCATTACATGGACGATCCACATTTGGTCCATTTGTCTGCTGAGGGACATTTGGGTCGTCCCTTCTTTCCCCATTGACTTATCTTGGCACCCTTGCTGAAAGCCAATTGATCATAAATATGAGGCTTTATTTTCAGATCTTCAATTCTATTTAATTCATTGCCTTTTATCTACGCGCCCCCTTACTCAAAGTTGCTCTCTCTCTCAGCCTTCTTGGTTGTGAACACAGGATTCTCTGCGGTCTCTCAGACTTTATGTGAGCTGAGTCCTATCCAGAGGGTTTCTGAAAACACCCCTCCCTCGTTGCAGTGTCCACCTGATAGGAGGCATGTCACCTGGGAGCTGCGCTACTTTGGGCTGGTGATGTTTCATCCTGTGCTGAGGGACGTTTTGGCTGGAGAGGTACCCCCTCTCCTGCATAAGGACACGCATGCTGCGTGCAGTTCTCGTTGGACAGACGAGAAAGTCAGTCAGTTCTGATTCTCACCTTTGCTTGGTTGGGGCCCAGAGGTCAAGGACAGTGCAGGAGTGGAGTTGGCTATGGCCAGTAGTGTTTGAGGAACAGGAGCAAGTGATGAAGAGACCCACACCTGGTGCCCTCCAGCACGGCACTGAGCCTGCAGAGGCAGGCGGACCCTACCGTGTCAGCCCAGGGAGGCCAGGTGAGCAGCTGGGTTTTTCCCAAGTTCTCAAGAGAATTTAAAACAAGCAGTGACAGGATCTAACCCACCTTCTAAAGACATCTGGCTGCTGTGTTGAGAGTGAGTGGAGGGCTCTGAGTCGGTTCACCTCCTGTCTGTCAAACAGACTTGCTGATGCTCCGTCCTAAGGCAGGTAACCTGCCGGGCAGCCTCTGAAAGTGGGCACAATGGCCCCTCTTGGCCAGGACAATGTAGGACAGTTCCTTCCTTTCTGTTGGAAGGGAGTGACACTTCCCAGGGACGCTCAGACTTACCTCATGCTGGACCCTGTGATATTTTCAGGCCCAGAGCATCAGGCCAGGACCCAAGAGAAGCCCTGCATTTCACAGACCTTTGATCTCTAGAGGACACAGAACTCAGGCCCAAACAAACGGGCTTTGGTCATGAGTGGACCAGACATTAGGGCTGCCTTGGCCTCTCCTGATCCCCAAGCCCATGCATGTGCTCACAGGGATGGGACACCTTTGGCTCTCTCATCCCCTGCATGCTCATGCTCTCCTGTCTCCTGTAGAGTGGTGAGTCTGCTAGCAACTGTTGGCTCCATGAGAGAGTCCGTGTCCAGCACCTTCCACCTCTCTGTATCCCCGTGGTACCCCTGGGAGCACCTGCATATGTCTGGTGCTAAGGGCGGAGTGTCGGGTTGGCCTCAGACGCCACACCAGTTTGTCTACCTTATGTTTTAGGCAGCCATCGATCGAGCTCCACAGACTTGCTTTTCTCTTTTAGTCAAAAGAGAAACATGATGATCATATTTTTATTTTTATTTTTTTTTAGAAAAAAATTAACTTGGGAAAGGGGAATACAAGAGGATTTGGGTCCACTGTGTGCCGGGCAGTTAGATCTAAAATCTCAACTGTCCTGCAGTACATGCCACAGGTGTCACTCCAGGGGCATATGTCAGCCTAGCACTAGAGACAGACAAGACTGCAGGATCTTGGAGCTGCCGGCTCCGGGGTCCATGCTTTTCCTACACAACAGAGGGGCACAAAGATCTACTTCCAGACCATGGAATGGTGTGCATCATTAAAAAGAAATGAGCTGTCAAGCCACGGGGAGACATGGAAGCAACTTCAGTGTTCAGCCTGACTTGAAAGAAGGCAGTCTGACTTGGCGTGCGTGCGATTCCAGCCCCATGACCTGGGGAGCGGCATAGCATGGAGACAGCCCGCAGACCAGAGGTTGCCAGGGTGGGCGGGGTGGGACCCATAAGCAGAGCACACAGGCTCTGCCAGATAGTGACATGGCAAACGAGTGTCACTGTGCTTGTATACAACAGTGTAGCATGCACAGTACCCAGAGGGAACCCGAATGTCATCTGCAGACGTTGGGTTAGAGTGATGTGCCCATGTGGCACATTGATAATGGGGGAGGCTGTGTGTTTGGGGCAGGGTAAAAGTGGGAGATCTCTGGACTTTTTACTCAATTTTATGGGAACCTTAATCTTTAAAATTAAAATCTATTAAAAACTACATAGAAACCCAGAAGGGAGAATTGGTTTGGAGAAGACACTTATTTTTCTCTGAACCTGGAGATCTTCGCATCGTGGATCGGTGTTCTCTGCTCCACCTCACTCTGAGCATTGGCCTCTGGTCCTGGCCGACTGAGCAGACGCAGCCTGTGGGCAGTCTTGCACCTCACCAGGACTATGCCTCTGTGTTCAGAGGACTTAACCCTGTACCAGGTGATGAGTTCACGGATGCCTTCAGGTGATCATCAGTCAGAACAGGAAGGTCGGGCACGTTGTGAGTCTGTAATCCCCCAGTCCACCAAGGTTCTGGGTAAGACGCTGGCTGTCCCCTGGTGACCAGCTAGACTCTGATTTAGGAGACAGACCCACCCTTTTTTTGTTGTAGGAAAAAAGGGACAGATTAACACCAGGTCTGCCCTGTTATTTTAGACCCTGAAACTCCATCTTTTATCATTTTTAGTGAGCTATTTTATATTATAAAGTCATCATGTTTTTAATGTATGATTTTTTAGGTGTCTACCTTCCCATGGGTGGAGGTGAGTGAGAGAGCGTGAGGAAGCACCCAGGCAGGGGAATCCTTGAAACCACCTGGAGACCTTCCCCCAGGTGGCTGCAGCTCCACCAAGCGGAGAGGTTGCCGGCCTCCCTCCTCCAGGTGCACATCCAGCTCCTGGGACTTTTGCTGGCAGCTCCCGTGGGCTGCACAGGTCTCTGGGGGTCCCACTGCCTGGGGTGCACTCTGCTCACTTGACCAGGGAACATGTAGGGCCAGGGAGAACTGCCTCCCCTGAGTACCGCTGCATGAACAGGTGGAGTCATCCCACAGGTGCAGCCAGGTAAGGCCACGTGTACCACCTGGAGCCTGTCTTGGGAGCAGGGAGGAGGGCCATGAGGGAAGACCAGGCTCGTGGCAGGTCCCTCATTTGGAGGCCATGGAGAGAAGGGGGCAGGGAGCCAGAAAGACAGAGCCCATGACCAAGGCCAGGGCTGTCCTTAATGTCATCAGTCACAGGCAGGTCTATGTGTTTCGTTTGCTTTCTTTCCTTCTAGAGCACTCCAGTGCTGGAGCTGGTGGGAAGAAACCCCACAGCGCTGCGGGACTTTAGGCATTCCTAAGTGGTTCATCACAGAGGGCTTCTGCGGGCTGCTGTTGTTTCTGTCTGTACCTCCCACGTCTTCCTGCCTCTGCCCCTCACACAGGGTGCAGAGGACAGGGAGCAGAGGCACAGAACCATCCTGTCACAGGAATAACCTGAGTCACATGCTTTGCAGACCGGCTCATGAGCTTGGTTTCTGTCTTATTAAAATAATTGAGTTTTGAAAATGCAGTATCTAAGCAAGATGCAGGAGAAAGTGCGTTTCTAGATCCACCACCTCCTACTATTAGGCTCCAGCTGACGTGGGTGGTGATCCAGGGTTGGATAACAGCCTTCCCAGAGCTTTGGAAAGATCAAAAGCCCAGAAGCAGCACATATTTTGAATGTGCCCATCAACTTTGACAGGCCTCCTGTCTTCTGGCGCTGCTGCTGCTGCTGGAGGGCGGCATGTTCTCCTCTCCACCCTCCCGGCTGCTGGAGGAGCTCTGCCAGCACATCGACCTCCACCAGGATGAATCTGTGCAGGTAGGAGAAGCTGTGCTTCAGTGCGTCAGTCACGCCCTCTGGGACCTTTTGTGCCAACAACTTGGCTCCATTGAAAATGCCTGTGACCCTGGGTTGAATTAGGATAACCACGGTCCATCAGGTCTGCGGAAGAGCTCCCTCCTGGCCACTGCTCCTGGAAAGGGCACTCTGTCCATCCCTGGTGCACTCATTTCAGCTGCCCCTGTAGAGGTGACCAGCAACTCTGTAGGGCTCTCTTGCTTTGGCCCCTCAGGTGGCCCACTAGCAGTGCCACGTGGCCCCTGGCGAGGTCCAGACGGAGCTGGGGCCCAGAGAGCCCGGGACAGTTGCTGTCAGCATGGTCTGTGGTCCAGGGAGCACTTGGTCTCCTCTCTTTTCACCTTCCTTCCTGCTTACTTCCCACACAGCTGTGGGCACCTGGCGCAGGCATATGAAGAAGGGGAGGAAGGAGGATGAGGAGGAAGGGAGAGAGGCGGCCAGGGAGCAGAAGAGGGAGGGACGAGTGGGTGACAAGGTGCAGGCGCCTGTGGTGCCCACCCTCTCACTGGGTTGCTTCCCTCTCCCTTCCCTCTGTAAGAGTAAAAGAAATTGAAGTTAAAGTGTAAAAGACCGGGCATTGTAAAGTTTCCAAGCTGCAGGGCCTGAGTTAAAAAGTGAAGGACCAGGTATTGTTAAATTCCTCTGTTAGGACAATACCCGAACTGCCCAGTAAATATTCCTCCTGATCCTCTGACTGTTTAATAACTAAGGGCTCTGAGTAGCCCGGCATCCAGGCCCCAAAACCAATCAGTTTGAATGTGTACCCCACTTAGAAGTGACCAATCACCCCTGCCCAGCCTGTTCCTGCCAATGAATGTACTAATCATGTCTAAGAGTTGTTGTTTGATTTTCCCGCGCCTCGTGATGATTTGCCCTGATGTATGCAAAGCTTCCGCCCTCCCCAAAAAGTGTACTTAAGCACTGCTCAACCCCTGCCCGGGGCTCTGGGCTGCTCTCCTTTCTTGAGTGGGCACGGAGCCCCAGCATGCTGGTTCAATAAATCCCCTTCTGCCAATTGCATGAGTGGTCTCTTGGTGGTCTCTTTCTCCGACGCTTTGCCGGACCCTTACACCTCTACTCTGCCTCTTGTGCCCTCCCTGGGCATCTGGTTAAGGAACCACTTCTGTGGCCACCAACCTTGCCTTCTTTGGCAAGAGAGGGGCTTACCCTGCTCCTCACAGGCCTCCCCAAATGAGTGCTGTTGTTTGTGCTCACCAGCCGGGGGTCCCCCACCCTGTGTCTGGCACATGCATGATAGGTGTTCATTGGATCAGCCAAAGCGGGGAACATTATCATGCAAACAGATGTGAAACCTTCCTGTTTCATGCTAATGGCACAAAACTGAATGTCCAGACCCCTCTTCCTGAGCTTGACCTTCGCATCATCCTTCTTTCTACAGGAATATAAACCTGCAGAAAGCCTGCTCGGATCTTCAGAACCCCAGCGGGGTTTCCAGAGTAGGTTGAAATTAACAGGGCTGGAGGCTGACTTGGGCTTTTGGCCACATTTCGTCCTGGCCTCCTCCAACACACTGAGGCCCACTCAGGGTGGAGAACCCCACAGCACCTGCTGAGGTTGCAGGTGAAAAATACAGAACACAGTTTTCCTTAAATAAGTTCCTTAAAATAAGAGTGAAAGGGCACCCTCCAGGAAAGAGGGATCAAACTAAAATAAATTAGGAAGTAGAGTCGAGAGTAAGTGGAGTCAAGATCAACCAGTCAAAATAGAACAATCCTGTCCCAGGATAAGCAGTTGGGTTCCAGCAGGGAATGTGACACATCTTCACTAACGGCTCCATATTAGCTGGTGCTTACTGAATAGGGCAGCTGGTCCTCTCACAGTGTGACAGCTCGTGGCTATCGTCTCTCATGGTTAGGGAGCACCACCCTATGGGACAGATGAGAAAACTGAGCCTGAAAGAAGAAGGGTTGTCAGAGCCCCGAGACTGGCACAGGCGGAGGTGGAGCCGGCCACTGCCTCCCACCCTGGACCTCCACTGTGCCCCCTCGTGCTGTGTCCTAACCAGCGCCTCTGGCCTCTGGGTCTTGACTAAACCCGAGTGTGTCTGTCAGTTGCCTCTGAGTGTCACAGTGTCACAGTGCACAGGACTTCGACAGAAGAGCTGGGGACTAGTCAGTCCCTGCCCTTGAATCGCTTTCCCCCAAGGGGAAGTGGGATCCCCCCATGCTAATGCCCTCCTGACTCTCCTCACAGAAGCTGAAGGAGTGGGTGGCGGTGGAGAGCGATTCCATCCAACCAGTGCTTCATGTCAGACAAGAGCTCTTCCGGATGATGCCTCGGCTGCAGACAAGCCCCAGCGCCTGGGAGCCAGCGTGGAACCCAGGGACCTGGGCTCGCAGCAGGTGCCGGCGGGTTGCCCTCCAGAGAAGGCACCACTTCTGTGGCCACCGACCTTGCCTTCTTTGGCAAGAGAGGGGCTTACCCTGCTCCTCACCCCAACCCTCAGAGTGCTCATTCCCAGGAAGGAGGAAGCACCCTTCCAGAGCAGGCCTGGGGCCGGGAAGGAGGTGAGTGAAGGTAACAGTGTATGGAAAAACCCCACCCCCGCACCTGAGTGTCACCTCTCAACTCACTTGTCCTTTCCCTTAAATTCATATGCAACTTTCTCTAAGGGTCATTCCCCTCGGGTCTCCAAGAACTGCATTCTTTCTTCAAAATCATTGCTTAAACTGCCATTTCAACCTTGATGGTGACCCTAAGCCCAAAACCACCCATTCCCAATGGCAACCCTAAGCCCAAAACCACCCATTCCTATGACAACCTTAAGCCCCATGTCACCCATTTCAATGACAACCCTAAGCTTGATGCCACTCATCTCCAATGACAACCCTAAGCTTGATGCCACTCATCCCCAATGGCAGCCCTAAGCCCAAAGCCACACAACTCCTAATGGCAATCCTAAATCTAAGCACCCAGTGCCACCTGCTCTGCATGAAGAACTTCAGAATTATCCAAATTTTCCAGGATTCTACTTTAAGCCAGTTGTGTTCTAAGTTCTTATTGAAGAATGCATCCTACTAACTATACTGTTTGTCAGTGTGTACCTAAGGAAGTACTTGGCTTTTAATCATGTTTTATATTTTTATTAAAAGTGTCTAATGGGACCCATTTTAGAGATGGAGACAGTGAGGCTCAGAAAAATGATACAGGCCCTTCAGCCACCCAGGGATAGAATGAACAGATTCCTAACGTCATGTTCTGAATCTTCTGGAAGGACCATGGAGGTTTTTAAACCAAGTGATCCATCATCTTTCTGCAGCTACCTGATGGCCAGAGTCTTCCCATCCCTCCTATCATCCTGGCTGAACTGGGGAATGATCCGAAGAAACCCACTGTGTGCTTGTATGGGCACCTGGATGTGCAGCCTGCTCAGGAGAGCAAGGGGTGGCTCACGTTCCCCTACACGCTGACGGAGGTGGACGGTCAGTGAAATGCTGACTCCTCAGCACCTTGCTCATCTGTGGATAGAGCTTGCTCACAGAGGTTAAGAATTTAAAATGTGACTCTTTCACCAGGCTCCAGGTCTTTCAGTGTCATGAAGACTGAATTGAAGAGGCGAGGATATAGCTCAGGGGGAGAGCACTTGCCTAACACATAGGAGGCCCTGGGTTCAATCCCCAGCACTCAAAACAGCAACTACTAATAAAAGGATGAACAGAAGCCTAGGGTGTAGCTCCATGCAGGAGCATTTGCCCAGCATGCACAAGGCGCTGGGTTCCATAGTTGGTTCATTGGGGCTGATTTTCTTTCATTTGTGAAAGAAACTAAGAAGTTCTGTGTCCCTGCATGGGGCCCTTGGGTGCTGAGGAAGACATTTATCTAGGTGAAAACTTTCCTTTTTTTTTTTTTAAATACAGGAATTGAACCCAGAGGTGCTCAACCACCCAGCCCAGCCCTTTTAAATTTTTTTTATTTTGAGATGGGGTCTTGCTAAGTTGCTTAGGGCCTCACTAAGTTGCTGAGGCTGGTTCTGAGCTTGGGATCCTCCTGCCTCAGCCTGCCTTAGCTCCTGGGGTTACAGGCGTGCACCACCACACTCGGCTTCCCTTTCCTTTTTGTAAATTGAACTGTTTCCTTTCATTAGAACAGTATAATTATACATCGTAGCAGAGTTCAGTTTGACAAAATCATACATGCATGGAATTTAACTTACTCCACTTCAGTTCCCGGTTCCCCCTTCCCTCCCCTTCTGTCTCCCCACTTCTCATTCCTCTACTGGTCGTCTTTTCACTGGTTTACTTATTTTTCATGGGTACTTTATAGACCAACATGCACATGGAATTAACTGGTATATTTACACATGCACATGGTGTGATGGTGTCAGATTCATCTGCATTTCCTCCCCTTTCCCATCCCTCCTCCCTCTATCTCATCCTTCTACTCCACTGATCCTCCCTTTACCTTTATGATATCCAGCTCCCTCTTTCCCCTTATTTTGCTCTAGTTTCTGCATATGAGAGAAAACATTGACCCTTGACTTTCTGAGGCTGGCTTATTTCACTTAGCGTGATGGTCTCCAGTTCCATCCATTGACCAGCAAATGCCATGATTTCAGTCTTCTTTATGGCTGAGTAAAAATAACAAGTATAACTTGTATTTTATACAGAAAGAAAGAAAGGCTGATAGAGACATACATACTTTTCCCCATTATCCTATCAATTGTAAATTCCCAGAGCACATGGCCACATCATGTGCTGCTCTGCGGAAACCTTGGCTTCCTTAACAAACTTATTATTACTGCTGAGGCCCCTGGAATCCATTTATTTAAAACTAGCCTATTCCATCTGACTAGCTGTTGATGATATTGTACATAAGAAATCACACCTTGCAATTTCAGAGGAAGATTTGTGCCTGGAATATTAGAAAGTATTGTTAAAATCATGACCCATGAAATCACATTGGTTTTTGACTCACTCAGCTTAGCAGAGGTGTCCATGCATCATTTTTTATTTTTTTCTCCTATTTTAAAAGGGAAACTGTATGGACGAGGATCCGTAGACAACAAAGGCCCCGTCCTAGCTTGGATTCATGCTGTGAGCACCTTCAGAGACCTAGAGCAAGTAGGTGGCCAGCTGTGTGGACGGGGGAGAAGAGGGTGGTGATGCCCACTGTGTCCCTCCTGAGCTTCAGTGTGTGACCTACTTCCCTACTGTCACAGTGTGTGACAGTAGGGGCACTACTGTTACACCCTTCTACAGACGGGAAGAGGAAGGCTTGAGAACTTAGGGAAGGTACTCGGAGCGGCCCAGCTGGTGCAGTGACATACTCTGAGCATGGGTTCCAGCTGCCTGTCAACCACATTAGAAACAACAGAAACCGTGACGAGCCTGTGGCCACATTACTATCTGCTGTGAAGCTGTGAATTGTCTTTTTCTAAACTCTTTGTCTTTTTTTTAACCTTCTTTTCCTTCATATCATAGAGTATGATTTTTAATAGATGTGTACATATATTTTTAAAAAATGTGTTAGATATTTTGTAAGTGATCAAGGCAGAAATCTGCCACCTGACGTTCTGTCTGAATCCTTCCCCCAACAGCTCAGATTGGTGTTAGGAAAGGACGGCCGGGAGCAGCTTTGGGGGGTGAGCCCACTCTTTCTGGCCACTAGAGCGCATCAGTGGTGGGTCGAGGTTTGTGTCTTTTTTGTTGTTGTTTTGGTACCAGGGATTGAACCCAGGGGCACTCAACCACTGAGCCACATCCTAAGCCCTTTTTTAATATTTTGGTTAGAGACAGGGAGTTACTTAGGGCCTCACTAAGTTGCTGAGGCTGGCTTTGAACTTGTGATCCTCCTGTCTCACTGTGATTACAGGTATGTGCCACCGCGCCTGGCTAGGTTTGGTCTTTAACTGTCTCATGCCTTGCTCTCACAGGATGGTTTTGTCTTCAACCAGCGTTTCCTCCTAAGGAATGTGCTTAGACTCCCACTGAGATCAAACCCAGCCACGTGGCTGTGGGCGGTGACTTACTCTCTCTGGGCCCTGAATTCTGTTCTGCAGAAGTGAGTCACTGATTTGGACTGTGCCCTTCGCTGCCACTTGACTGCACTCAGATGTGGCCTGTCTGGATGGTGCCAGCTGAGGTGAGGAGACTGGCCTCCTCACTCCCCACTCAGGGGATGTGGCCACCTGCTAGGGAGGATCTCTCCACTGTTGCGGGGCCAGCTCTGTGCTTAGGGAGCCTGTGAGGAGAGGAGGTGGCCTCCAGGCCAGGAATGGCGTGGGAGAGGGAGGACACTCACCTCAGCTCCCAGGGAGAGCCTCCTGCTAGCTGCTCCCTGGTGTTACAGTGGGGGATACGGAGCTCCAGGCCTGGCCAGAGGTCCTGGGGCTGAAGGGCAGGCTCCCAGCTCCTGGGGACTGCTGCCTCACCCTCCTCCACACAGGAGGAGCTCCGGGATGGGCCCAGATGGCCTCAGCACTCCAGGAGCATCTCTCCTCTGCCCGCACCCAGCTCACTGGGTGCCCATGACTGCATGTTCCTTGCTGTGCAGTTTTGACAGGAAGTCTGATGCCAGGAGTTTTAAATGATGGGATTGATATTTTACACAAAGATTCCCAAGTAGCTGATGTTGATGTTGTTCGGTGTGGTGAGGTCACAACAGTGACAATGTTGGTTTCCTGGGTGGTGAGACCTGCAGGGATTTAGATTTGATCCCACGAAGCATTTGTTCTGGTGCAGAAGGATTTTATGGTTTGGAGTTAACTTTAGAAATCCACAGCCTCTCTCCCTTCCCCTCATCTCACATTACTAATTGCATTTAGCACTTTCAACAAATAAATACTGAAGAAGAAAATGGGGCCCCTTTGTTGGGTTCATGGGCCAAAGAGAAACTGGCTCCGTTCACAGAGCAGACCCCGCTGGCCCTTCCCCAGAAGGGAACTGGTACACGGTTCGGAAGCAGAGGAGGTTGGGGTTCAGCCTTGTGGTCCGTCTCGTCTGTGCTGGGGAGAGCTCAGAGGAGGGCTCGGTCTCGGGGCCCCTTCCCACAGGGCGGGCCAACACAGGCCGTGCGGAGCAGCGAGCCCTGCCCAGGAGCCCAGGCAGAAGGCCCTGGTAGCACCTCTCCCACAGGAGGCCCAGCAGAGCAGATGCCAGGCTTCTCCTGCAGGAGTTTGTTTCTCCTGAGACATAAGCCAATGAGGAGGGAGGGGACCTCTCACCCCTTTATCTCACGGAGAAAGGCAAGGGCAGCAATTAGAACGTTTTTGCTGGTCCTGCTGATCACTCCAAAGCTGTCTTTTTACCCGCTGCACCCACTGAACGGCCCTGAGCCGTGACTGTGGCTTCTCTCCACCCTCTTCTTCCTCACTCACCTGCCTTCCTTCCTTTCATCTGGATGCCGATGTTTATTTTAGAATCCCTATATAAAGGTTTGATTTGGTTTTTAAATTTCAATTCTGAAAATTACATAAATATAACAAAGAAAACACAGGAAATATTCACTACCTGTGGACAAGTCCCTGTTCTCTCTGAGCCTCATGTTCCTCATCAAGGGGAACAAGGAACAGTTGTCCTGAAAAGATTAACTAAAGAAACATGTGCAAAGGCTCTGTGGTAGGATCAGGCCCTTCCTGAGGGCCTCTTTTCTTCTTGCCTACAGAAAACTTAAACACACCTTACCTCCTGGGGCCATCTCACTAGTGGCAGAGTTGGTGTTAATATTCATATTTCATGGGTAGAGAACTGAGTGACCTAGAAGTGACATGTCTGAAGTTTCCTGAGGAACACAGCAGACCTAACCTGAACCTGACGGCTGGCCCAGTTGTCCCCCAACACTTAGTCACTGTTGGTTTGGTTCATGTTTTATTAAATGTGACTTGCCAGCAAATTCTCAAGATTTCCAACTACATCTCGGTGATTGTGTGCTCTTGTGTGTTAATAAAGACCCTTTGGACATTTCAGAACTTCAGCACTCCTTCTTGAGATGCTCAGAGGGAGAGTAACACGTTAAGTAAATCATTATCCCCAAAGGCTCTTATCAGCAGGATGACGAAGGTCACCTATGTTCCCACACACAGTCCTGCGTTTGTGGGTCCCCGGAGCCAGTCCACCCGAGGACTGAGGAGCATGCACGTGTGCGTGGATCATCCACCCAGGGTCCCTGTTCCCGTCCTCCCAGCCTTTGCTGTGCTCTAGCAAAAGACCTTGGTCTCCTCTCTTAATGCGGCTCTCTCTCAAAGATGTGAAACTGTAAATTATACAGAGAAGAAGGATCAAAACTGGATGGGAAAGGGGGCATGTTGTAAAAGTTTTAAAGGAGCTGTTCTGTGCCCTAATATTAACTAGAGAAAAGCTCAAGCTCCTTTTCGCTGTAAGATCAAAGCCTTTGAATAAGTTAAAAGGCAGATTGAAATCATAGCTGAAAAATAATAGATACTGGAAAGATGATCCTGAGGCTTAATGATCTTTCAAAAGAAAAAAGTTCTCATTTTCCATATGCAGAAATGTGAGGGCAGAGGGCGATGTGTAATTGAGAACTTTCTTCAAAAGTTCCTTTTGGGGAGAAGGAGGAAAATGCTGCCCCCCAGAGCTCAGTAAAGCTCCGTGCTGCGGATGCTGCTTTTTCTCTAGAAATTTCTTCCTCAATTCCATATGAGAGCATTAGTGGACAGGCCACATTGGAGAGATGCACTAGGCCTCACCTAGCATTTCCCTCCACAGTTTAGGTTAGAAGGTCTTCCTGTGAACAGAGATGCTGGAAAGGCAGATGGTTCATATGTCGATTGTGAACAAGAATTCAGTGAGCCCAAGTTGGACGCAAACGGATCCTGGATGTTTAGACGACAGTGGGCAGGGCAGACCGTGGTTTCCTTCTCTGCGTGCCCAGGATCTCCCTGTGAATTTCAAGTTCATCCTTGAAGGGATGGAAGAAGCTGGTTCTGTTGCCCTAGAGGAACTTACCAAAAAAGAAAAGGACCGGTTCTTCTCCGGTGTGGACGACATCGTGACTTCAGATCATCTGTGGCTCAGTCAGACGAAGCCCGCGCTCACTTATGGGACTCGAGGGAACAGCTACTTCCAGGTGGAGGTAAGGGTGGGCAAGGAGCACAGAGAGAGGTATTTGGGGCTGTGGACAGGAGGGAGGAAACTGTTCTGGGAGGAAGAGGAAGACAGGAAGCTCTTATCTTGCATACAGCCTGGGGGCAGGGGCTGGGGGTCATAAAGGTCTTAGGGTTTCAGGATACAGTTATGAGCTCTCCAAAACTTGGAGAAGATAAGGCTTCTGTGCATTTTTTTTCCCTTGGGGAGGAGAGAAGATTGCTAGGGGTTTGTCACTCACAATCCCAAAGGACTAGTAACCGTGCTTGTGGACTGTGGCGGCAGGAATAGCAGCCCACAGGGTGGACTTCCTAGGTGGAGGCTGGGAATGCTGTAACACTACCATGGTGTGTGTCGGCCAGGTCTGGTGGTTACCACTGGGGTGTCCAGTTAGGGTCTAGGTCCTCAGTGTCCTGAACAAAGAATCGAGCAAGACACACAAAAGTAACAGGCAAAGTATAGACTTACTGAAGGTGAAGGTGATACTGGTGTTGAGAATCAGGTTCAAGCCCTGTTTCCCCTGGTGCTGAAAACTGACACCCAAGGAACACGGGGCAAGCGCAAGAAGTTTTATTTAAAGGATAGAACGGGGTTGGGGTGTCCTCCACAGAGGAGGAGGGGAAGTGCTTTGCAGGTATTAGCATTTTATTTCCTCTTAAATCAGCCCCCGTCTTCCTGACCCAACCATTCTTTACCTCACCAAGGGTCCCCCATCATCGCCAAAGTCGGCCTTCAGTTCATCCCCTCCCACCATCCCCAATCTCCTGGCCCCCAGCATGTTGCCATCACGCCATCCGATATTCTGGTCTGACACATATGTTTCTTCTTCTTTTCCCTTTTCTATTGATACAGGCAACCTGTGATCAGGCATATAATTTAGAATCAGAGTTCCTCCTGGCTAACTGATTGATGATTTAGCCACTTTGTTCTGTTTTCTCATATAACGATATGTAGACTTATTAATTGACAAGACCGTTTAACCCAGGCAGTTGTGAGACTCGAATGTGACGGATCAGATGGAACGTGGTGCATTCTCTGCCTCAGGGCATTTACTGCTAGGAGATACGGGGGTCTGTAGAGATGACCCGGGAGTGAAAGAGAAACAGGTAGCAGGGATCTCTTATTCCAAACTCTTCCAGGAAACTTGGCTACGAGAAGGAGGAAAGATGGGTCAACAGCTGGAGGGAGCACAGAGCCCCTGAGAGCCCTAGGAGGCAGTGGGAAGGGGGAGAAAGGTGGGACATATTAATGAGAACAAAGTCCTTGAGGAGACAGGGCGAATGGGACCCTGAGCTAAGGAAGGCTAGAAGGTAGGTAGGGAGAGAAAAGTTATGCGATGTCTTTTTTGTTGTTGGTCTCCATTTTTTCCCCTGCTGAGTAGGAAGCAAGTGCACTTGCAGAGAAGTGACAGTCTGAAGTGGTTGCCATGGGGATGGGAAGGGGACCCACTAGAGCAAGAAGCGCCAGGCAGTGTTAGGGTGGGTGGCACCTGTCCCTGGATACCTTGCCACATCTGTGCTCAGTAGCTAGGGCCAGAAAAGGCCCAGGAGGGTAAGGTTGACCTAGGTGAGGGTGTTCCAGATGGGTGTGATAGAGGGCAGAGGGAAGCAAACCAAGGTGTGAGCCCAGAGAGGTGATGAATCGTGGCATTTAGGTTAAGAGGGGAAGATAGACAGGAAATAAATAGGTTGGAAAATCTTGGAAGGGTCAATTAACTGAATGTTCTGATGAGGACCAAGACCATTGGTAGTAAAGTAACGTGGAAAGAGAAGGGCGGGGTGAGAAATTGGGATCAGAAGGAAGGACGAGGCAGCTTCAGGTTTTGGAGGTGACACTATAAACTCAAAGTGCTTTAGTTAGTGTTACTGCCTAATAAAATAAAGTGACCAAACGGAAGACTCTTCTGGCAGCACATTAGGGATGGATTGGAGCAGGAGAGGACCAACTGGTCAGGAGGCACAGGAGGGAAGGTAATGAAGAGACAACTTAAAAATCCAACTGGTAGCTGATTGGGTTTGTGTACATAGGAGAAATCAAGCTGGTAGGATGTAATTGTAGCAGAAGATGTTGGATTCATTTCTAAATCTACCGAACTTTAGAAACTAGAAGCAGTGTCCCACTCAAGTGGAACACACTGTAAGCGACCAAAACTTTCAGGTCTGGGCTTAGATAAAAGTCAGACCTCCAGCAGGGAGTATGGAAAAGATGGAGACAGGAAATGATATCTGGGAGACCTCCAGGTATAGAGGAAGAAGCAGTCAAGGGTGGATCTATAGAGGTGGGAGGAACAACAGGAATTATTGGAAGAGACAGCAAGAGAATTGCCTACAGGCAGGAAGGGACAGAAGAGAAGAAAGTTCCTCAGAAACCAAGGGAGGGGGATTCTTCAGAGGTGATTGACGGTATGGGCTGAAGCCAAAAAGAAGTCAGCCGTAGAACATCAACGATTTGGCCGAGGAGAACCTGGTGATCCTGGTGTCAGTGGAAGAGTAGGGGACTGAAGTCAGCCTCTGGGGATTCAGGAAAGAGTGGGAAATGCAGAAGCAGAGAGTGGTAGAGTCTCCAAGTTACATGACTGAGCAGCACAAGCAGCGTGGTCAGGTCTGAAGGTCACCTCGCTGAGTCCTGAGGGACACCACTGGGGCATGCCTGCCACCAGGCAGGACCCAGCGGGTAAGTACATCCTTCTCTTTTACCTATTTCCCAGGTGAGATGCAGAGATCAAGATTTTCATTCAGGAACCTTTGGTGATGTCCTCAACGAGCCAATGGCTGACTTGGTGGCTCTTCTCGGTAATGCCTTATTTCATTTCCCCCTTTAAGCATCAAATAATCTCATCAAATTCAGTTCCGTTTGACTTTCTTCACCTCCCCTTCAGTTTCTGAACCAGCTCTGAAGTGGGTGTGGTACACAGCTCTCTGCCCTCGGCTGGCTGCATATTCCCTAGGCACAGAATTAAGACCATGCCATTTCTTCTCATGGAATCAAACTCCTTTCTTGTATTGGATATTATGACACATCCAGCCACATGTAAGGAAAACAGTGAGGAGACCACAAGGACCAGGAGACCGGGACCATCTCTGACTCCCCCTGAGGCTTCCCACACACGGGTGGGAGAGGGGCGGTGGTCCCAAGCCAGCAGCACCACAGGTCCACCTCAGCAGAGCAGGCATAACTTTTTGACTGCAGATAAATCAACAAAATGATGACCAAAGGGAAAGCCATCTCACAGGTGAGGCCCTTGACACTCTCCCAGCAGCCTCTTGTGTCCCACCACAGGTGGAGCTATGGCAGCCCTCCCCAGCCCAGGGGGCCATGCATCAAGCAGGTGGGTTCTGGGTGGTTGTGACTAGTTGTGTACCTGCTCTGCCACAGACCAGTTCCGTGACATTGGCAAGCTACTTAAGTTTTGGTTTTCTCATCTGCAAACAGGCATAATCCTAGACTTGCCTAGGAAGTGTGTTTTGAGGGCCCTGGAAGAGATTCACAGAGATCACTTCCTGTGGTGGCCGCAACAGGATGTCTGCAGGAGACTACTGATTTGCCAGCCTGAGGGAGCAGCTCTGACCTTCCCAAGGATTCTAGAGATGGTGCCAAGCATGCCAGCCTGCTTGGCTTCGTTTTCCAAGGTTGCTGTGGCCCCGACTGGCACAGGGATGCCAGTGTGTCGGCTGGCAGCACCCAGCATGGACCACTGCTCCCCATCTCTTGTGGGCAGACTGATATGTGTCAGCAGAAGGTTTTTCTCAGGAAGCCAGTTTGTTCAGGCTTGATCCAGTGGCGGCTCTTCCCTGCATCAGGGCTGCCCATGGTGGATTCTCTGGAAGCCAAGGAGGCTTCAGCTTCAGGACCCTCTCTTGCTGGCACTGTGAGGCACTCCTGGGCATCAAGACTGTTTCCTGTGGGCAGTTTTCAGGGCAGCATGGTCTACCTCCTGAGAATTTCCACCCCCCTTGGTGGAGGTAGCTGCAGAGACTCCATCAGTGCCCAGGTCCTGACTTCAAGTGCAAAGTGAGCAGGAGGGGAGGGGTCAACTCTTAATCGAGCCAATACCCTTGGTGTGAAAGAGCTGGGTGAGAACTAGCAGGGGCAGAATTATTTCTGCAGAGCACGGACATTAACCTTTCCTTGTTTCCCAATCACCAAAGGAGAAAAGGACCCAGCAGCACCCCACAGCTCTCCCAAGTCAGATTTCTCTGCAAGTGAATGAGAGGGAAAGGAAAATGAGGAAATGCTATATGTCCAAGGGCACCGTTCCCAAGCTGGTACTTGGAGAAGGGCTGTGCTGCATCCTGAAAAAATGGAATCATGATTTAAAGTGAAGCTGCTGACCACTTGTTGGGAAAGATGGTCCTGTGCAGATCCCACACTGAGGACATGGCTGCCACCCTCACAACTGGCAGAGCTGGGCAGCACCAGCTGCAGTGTCGGGGCAGATGTCACCGTTTAGGTTCAGAGTATGAACATGAGCATCCTGGCTCCTGGGGGCACTCTTGTCAAAACACTGCCAGGTTCTGTGTCGTGTTTGGCTACAGGGACTATGCCCTTGGTGTCCACTCATCCTTCCAGGTTTAGCTGACAGCCATGTGGCCTCATTGGCCTCCTGGTGACCCCTGTGCTCCTATCATTCCCTGTTATGGTTTGCATGTGAGGTGTCCCCCAGAAGCTCCCATGTGAGACGATGCAAGAAGGTTCAGAGGAGGAATGATTGGACTGTGAGAGTCTTGACCCAATCAGTGAATCAGTCCCTGATGGATTAACTGAGGGGTACCCGAGGCAGGTGAGCTGAGGAGGTGAGGCTTTGGGCTGTGGCTGGGGTGTCTATCTGTATCTGGCAAGTGGAGACCTCTCTCTGCTCTGACCATCACGTGAGCCGCTCCCCTCTGCCACACTCTTCTGCCCGGATGCACAGCCTCATCTCGAGCCTGAGGAATGGAGACACCGTCTATGGACTGAGACCTCTGAAACTGTGAGCCCCCAGATAAACTTTTCCTCCTCTAAAGTTGTTCTGGTTGAAACTTTTAGTCACATCAGCGAAAAAGGTGACTAAAACATTCCCCATTCAGAGCTCCCCTCCTTGACCCCATGAACTCTGGGCCTGGGTCTCTAGGCTGGACCGTGGGCAGGGTCTGTGTCTTAGGCCTTCCCACAGCTCTGCCCTGACCTAGGACACAGGAGGCAGAAATGCCCCAGGGAAGACTGGTGATGGCATTATTGGTGGTGTTCTGATGGTTTTGGTGACAAAGAGAGAAGGGAGGCAGCAAAGCCTTAGCAGCCAGTCCCAGGCCCTCGGCAGCAGCTTCTTTAGACTTGAGTGTCACTCAGGGGTTGGGATGGCTTACTCCATGTACAGTGCGTCCCCTGGGTCAGCGGGGGTGCGGTAACACAGGACTCACAGCACAGTGGCCTGCGGCACGTCCTGTAGCGCGGTCACAGAGGGAACATAGTCTGGGGAAGCGCAGTGGGACCAGGAGAGGGGCAAGGAGGGGTTGGTGGAAATGGTGGAATTCCTCCCCTTCCCCTTCTGCTGACTTGGCGACTCATCCTCAGGCTGAGCCTCCTGTGGCTTTCTCAAGGTGCCAGGAAGCCCACTGCTCACACCACCCCTGCCTGTGGATGCCGGCACGCATTCTCCTGGCTTTTCTGTGTCACACAGAGCCCAGAACCCTGGCCATCTGTCTGCTCATGTGGTTCACGTGGTTCCTCTGTGGTCAGAGACGGTGCCTCATTGATGGAAGGCAGGGTCTTGTGTTTCCGCACGTCCTAGCCTTGACCAGTAACTAGGTGTCCATGCCCAGGGGCTGAAGATGAGCTTGGGACTGCTCACCTGAGCTAAGATCTTAAAACGTAGTTTTCTCTGTCATGTTCCTCCCCCAACATGGTCTTGGAATCACAGTGAGAATATGAAATGTGTTATTTGTGAAGTGCCTTTACTTGAATAAAAGTCCCTAGATGAACTGAGGGTGAATGTAGCTGCCCCGAGACATTTTTGTATTATCTATATCAACCTATTTCCTGGTTGAATATTATCTTTGATAGGTGTTTTCTCCAGACAGTGAGCAGTATTTACTAAATCTCAGCATGTGCTTCCTTTATAGATATTTGTTGATGATTTTTTTCTAATTGATCCCCAAGCTTTTTAAAAATATTTTTAGTTGTAGATGGACATAATACCTTTATTTTGTTTATTTAGTTTTTTTTTTTTATGTGGTTCTGAGGATTGAACCCAGTGCCTCACACAAGCTAGGCAAGTGCTCTACCACTGAGCCACAACCCCAGCGCCCCCACCAAACTTTTTAATAAACAGCAGTTTAGTGTATATACTTATTTATAATAAAGTATTTTGTATTTGTCATGGAGTAGACTTCAAGGATATTATGCTTTTGATTAAAAAGAAGTATTATATAATTCATGGGGGTGTAGGGAGAGAGTTGAGAAGGGATGATAGAAATGTTCAGTTTTTCATATTTATGTGTATGTATATATGTAATATATACATATGTGTATATGTTTTAAAATATGTTAAATGAACACATTACTTTTGAACTCAGGATAAGAGAATTTGAAAATTAACCTTGTTTATGATACAAACAATAGAGTTGAGAACTTGCACTTGACACAGGTGAGCCTCATCTGATTCAACCTATTGCAGACCCATGGTTCCAGCCCTGCCTTTGATCAGGTGGACATAATAGCACACTTGACCCTGGCTGAGTCCACCTGGTGATCCGCTTTTTCCTCTGACCATTACCTCTTGAGTGTAATCGCTGCCAGTGGCTTTGGCTAGGAGGATGGGGGACAGTCAGGAGGCCAGCTGCCACCCAGGAGAGCTGTTGCCTGGCTCACTCCAGTGGCACAACATCAGCACAGTCATCACTTCTACCTGCTTTGTTTTCTCTGTGCGTTTTGTAGGAAGCCTGGTGGATTCCTCAGGTCATATCCTGATCCCTGGAATCTATGACCAAGTGGCTCCTCTTACAGAGGAGGAAAAAAAAACTGGATGAAGCCATTGAAATGGACCTAGAAGAACACCGGAATACCAGCCAGGTTGAGAAAGTTCTGTTTGATACCGAGGTACGGCAACAGCCACATTTCCCACTGTGTAATTAGCACCAGAGGGCGCTAATCTGCATATATTAGAACCTAGTGATGCTGGTTCCTAGGCAGATCTGGACTTTCACAGCTCTTTCCTATGCTCTGCACCAACCAGTCCTGTTTCTGGGATCCAGTAGGCATTGGCTTCAGGCACCCAACCAAGAACGAGGACTAACTACACTGCCATGCTTTTCCAAGGTAGTTTACTAACTTAGATCCAAGCCAGCCTGCAGCCGGGCTGCTGAGATTGGGAAGAACCTGAGTCTGCTCCAGCTCTAAGGCTAACCTGCATCCTGCCAGCCCCACCCCGGAGCCGCAGGGACTGATCTGCAGGGCAACACTGCTTCCCCTGTGCCCTTGGGAAACCCGGAACCCCAGCCGTGGTCACTGGCCGACTTAGTTTAGCTTTTTGTTGTTTTGGTTTGTTTCTCTTTCTCCTCTCGATCTCTTTAAAATACTTACTAAGGTGTTCGGTAGCTATGGCTGATTCCTGGGGAAAGTACCAAGAGAGCAAAAACATGCTGGAAAAAAGTGGGAGCGTTCACTGGTATGAGGTGGATCTCTTCCTCCAGACCAAGTCTGTGGTGCCACAGCTGGAGAGGAAGGTGGCTCTGGCTCTAAAGAGGCCTTTGAGGTCTTCTGAATGGTTGTGGGACAGGAGTGATCACTATCGTGATGGCAGATAGAAATTTATAATTGAATCAAATTTCTGAACAGGCCCTTTGTTGCCTATTAACAGCGAACTACAGAACCTGGGCAAAGAGAGGACCTTGGTAGTGGGTGGCGTTGTGGGCAAGGGAAGGCCACAGAGGAAGAGGAGCCCCGTGTCCTGAGAGAAGTCCGTTTGTGTTGCTGCTGCGGACACAGCTGAGTTAGGTGCTGATTAACTCGGACACGCAGGTGCTGCTGGGACACACAACCTAAGTCACTTGAGCCTTCACCAAGTGTTCTTGGATGCTTTTATTTCCATGTAGGAGGAAATCCTCATGCATCTGTGGCGGTACCCATCTCTTTCTATTCACGGGATCGAGGGTGCGTTTGATGAGCCTGGAACTAAAACAGTTATACCTGGCCAGGTGATAGGAAAATTTTCAATCTGTCTAGTCCCTCACATGAACATGTCTGTGGTGGAGAAACAGGTAACAAATGTCCCTTGCTACTCTGCCTGTCAGTTCCTGAGTCCCGCACACCACAGTACAGTGAGCAGTCGGTTGTTACCAGGGAAATATCATTTTTCTAACGAAAGAGCTGGAACAAATGTCAAGAACCAGCCTCAGCCTTATTTGGTAAACATCTTGTTCCTCAATTATACACAACTATAGCGGTGTGATAAATGACCATTTGGAGTTGTGGAGATGGGAAGTTTTTAAAAATTAGATGGGAGCTATAAAGGCAAGACTGGATCTGCCGGTAGATGGAGCAGTGACTGCCCATGGTAGGATGCAGGCAGAAAGCTCAGGCCCCATCGTCACTTTTCCCATGATGTCTGAAGCAACAGTTTGAAGCAGCCATTTTAATGAAGATATCATTTGGAAGGAGTGACATGTCTACGTTACCAACCCATCATCACTTTGCCCCCAGTGAGTTTAACAGAGAGTGGAGAAGCCCCAGCCTGACCCTCAGTGGCTCTTCCCATCATCCTCTTCCACTGTCTGCTGGGCACTGATTACGTTCCCTGTGCCCTTCCCTCTGCACTTCCTGGCCCAGGGTGCATGGCCCCTCTTTCTACAGCTGCACCCCCGGGGCCGGGTCTTCTGTGGCTTGTCCACGGCACCTGGACAGTCCTGGGTGAGCCTGGGCATGCCAGGGGTGCTACACAGTTGCTGAAGGAGTGACTGGAGGGGACGTTCAGGATGGCCTTCCCTGGGAGGAAAGAGGCCCGGGGAGGGAGGTGCTGAACTGTCTCCTTCACAGTCTGGCTTGGCATCGAGCCCTCTCTTCAGAAAGTTCCCCAGATATTCACTAGAATGCTAGTAGATCCCCACACAAGGACATTCCAATCCAGCAGTTGTATCATGTTTCACAGTTTTCTCAGAAGTTACTAGAACACCACTAAAGTATCAGACGCTGTGGTAAGAATGGGGTGGGGACAGGCCAGGGGCTTGCGGGAGAGGGGAAGGAGGGGAAGAGCCAAGTGCAGCCCCGGGGGGAGCCCAGAGCCTCTTCTCAGGGCTGAGAATCCTGCCCTCTGTGTGGCACCCTCTGGAGTTCCCCGAGTCACGTTGGGATTTCAACTGATTCTTGAATGGGAGACTTTGTCCCCTGGGTGAGCGGAAACGGACGTTCTCTCTTACGGTGGAAACGCTGCCTTCTAGGCGAAGCAGCACCTTGAGGACGTGTTCTCCAAAAGGAACAGCTCTAACCGCATGGCTGCTTCCATGACACGGGGACTTCAGCCGTGGATTGCAGACATCAACGACATGCAGTATCTCGCAGCAAAAAGAGCCATCAGCAGAGGTGGGACCATAGATGTTCTGACTTGCCAGTTTACAGTGGAACCAAGGGGCCCTGCCTGTGGGACAGTGGATCAGCAGGCACTTCTGAAACTCAGGGGTTGGCTCTCCTTTGCATCTACCACCTATTATTGAAGGTGCCCTATGCACAGAGTGCTTCCTACCACTGTCTCGAGCGATCCAACTGCCTTCTCCATTTCACACAGGGGGAAATCAGGGGTTAAAGAGACTACGTAACTTGTTGAAGGGCACATATCTCAGCGGCAAAGCCAGGGTACCAGTTCAAATCTGGAGACCTGAATTTTAGGGAAAATGAGGGCCCAGAAAAACTTGAAACCCTCTTGAGGCAAAGATCATGGAAATATTGGCCGACAGACAAAAATCCTTTCAAAAACATTCCTAACCCATAGGAATGAAGGAAAATCCTTTGAGTTACAAATGAAAGAGAAGCCACAGTCTGGTGGAATAGGCCAGCAGACATACTGCCCTGCGGGCCTCTGCTCTCCCTGGGCAATAAGAGGCCAGCGCTGCGATAGCCTCAGGCCAGCAGGAAGCAGGGAGTGGGACAGAAACCCCCTGCACAAAGATCAGAATTCCCCCAGAGCCCTGTTCAATGCTGTGTGTCGCAAGCTTGACCTTCTGGTTTGTGTCCTGGATGAAAACAAAGACTCCCCTGAGGATTCCTAAGCATGGACCCATTCCCAAATATGTTGTCTTTCATTTCTGCTTTGGGTGTGGTCCAGTTCATCCCAACCCACAGCTGGACCTCCTGACTGATGCCAGCACCAGACTGCCCTGGAGAGACACAGCCCCACGGGGGGCCATGAGAGACATCCAGGGAAGGGCTTCCTGGAGATGGACTTGTTGTATAAAGTCAAAACCCTCGAGAAACCCAATGCCAGTCCATCCAGCTCCGAACCAGTGATCTCACAGGCCTCAATACTTCTCCGGAAGGCAGCATGGTTTTGTTTGGCGTTTCCTGGGTGGTGCTTATTTTAATTCTATGTTCTTCAAAGTCCTGGGCCAGACATATAGATGATGGGACAGCAGAGGGAATATGCCTGGGCTTTGGATGCCAGGACAGGAGGAAGAAATATCTAGTCTCGTTGGTTTCTACTGCCAGAGGGACAATCTGCCAATGATAGCAAAATGGGGGCCCCTAAACATGGGGAGAGTTTTGGGTGTCCCCTACAGAAAGCTGGGCAAACGCTGGCAAGTGTTAATATAGATCTATAGCCCAAAGCTATAGGTGGGGCCTGAGGCTACACCACTCTGAGAGGTAGAGCTGGAATTTAGAACCCAGAGCTCACTGCAGTCCTAATTCCCCAATGGTATTATCAGTTTAAGAGACATAGCTATGAAAATTAGAGAACAAGTCCAACACTTAGAGCCATATTTCTCTACATCATAATTCCTACTGCCTCAATTTAGCAGGTATTTTATTAATAAAAATTGAGAGAGAAGAGGAAGAAGAGTTAGGAAGGTGGAGAAGTTGAGTATTATGCCAGCTGAATAGAAATGTGTGTTTGAAATGTCAAGGTTAACGCCCATGAAAAGATCCCACATGCTCCTGATGAGTGCTCCTTTTTGGTCAACTATGTGTGACCCAGTTCTGCTGAGAAGGCACATCACTTAATTCACTTTCACACCTTGCTTTGTGATTAAGAAAGAGGTAGCATATTCTCTTTCATTTCTTTGTTTTAGATTTTATTGCCAGTCAATCACAGGTAGTTCGTTCTCTGAGCTAGAGGGTTTGAAGTCATCTCTGTCTAGAACTGAGGGCAGCAGTTGAAACTATTTGATGTGATCCTTTGAAAATTGGGAGAAACACTGTGACATTCAAGTGAGAGTGGAGGACAGATATTTGTTTGTATATCTGTTACCAAAAAAATTACCCAAGAAAGTCCCACTTCCATAATATTTAGTTCATGAAGAAACTCTTAAAGTGGGCACATTATCTTGTGTCTTGCCCACAATTCATGACCTCTTCCAATGACAACAAAATATCAGGCCATCCCAAATGGAGGAGCGTCTTACCAAACAACTGATCAGTGGATTCTTAAAGAAGGTCAAGATCACAAAAAAACAACAAAACATTGAGAAATGGTCACAGGTAGAAAAGATGAAGGAGAAGCAATGATAAAACACAGTGTGGGATCTGCACTGGGTGCTGGGAGGAGAGGAGGAAAGACGGTGGGGTCTGTGAAGTTTGGAGCAGGGTTCAGGACAATGTCAGTTTCCGGATCTTGATCATCGCACAACAGTTGTGTGTGTTAACATGCTGGAAAAGCAGAGTTAGGGATATATGGGACTGCTTTCTGTACTATTTTTATAATCTTCTGAATTCTGAACTTTTAAAAAATTAGTTCAAACAAATTTAAAAAAAAAGTTTTTTGAGTATGTAATTGTAAAGAAGGATTCCACAGGTTTCTTCTTGACTGCTTCGTTCATTTTAGAACACAAGTAGCTGATATCAAGGAGCTTACTTACCCTGGCCCAAAGCTAATGTTAAAAATGAGAAAGAAAAAAAAAAGAAAGATAAAGCAAATATCCCATTTGAGGTTAGTAGGGTCAGTCCTGTTATATATTCCACTGCCTTCTCTTTCTTGTGTTTCAGTGTTTGGAACAGAATCAGATATGATGCGGGATGGGTCAACCATTCCAATAGCCAAAATGATCCAGGACATCATTCAAAAGAGCGTGTTGATGCTTCCACTGGGGGCTGTCGATGATGGGGTGCCAAAGTCTTGGCTGGGCACAGAATCATGAGCCACTCACAGCTTTGTAGATTCAAACAGCAATTCTTTATTCCCGAACTCACACCGGCCTCTACACACGTTCAGGGGAAATCTAAAATCTGCCCACACAATTCACGTCCCAAATACTTTCTGAATTCCAGGAGAACTCAACGGGAACTCAGGCAGCAGGAATGCCCTATTCCCAGCAGCAATAACCTTAAACCTGGAACTTCCTTAAACCCAGATTATCTTAAACCGGGAACGCCCTAAACCCAAGGAGCGGGATACTTCCTCAAACCTGCAGGATACACCTTAAACCTGGATCCACCCTCGTCCTTGAGCAGGGTCACCTTTCTCAAACACACATGCAAGGTCACAGCGGATTTCCAAGGCAAGTCCATTTAACATGGGGTACGCTGGCAAGGAAATTTCGATGTGTCATTCCTACTTGGCAATGGCCCTCAGCAATGGGGAACACTCTCAGAGTGAGAAGATCAACAGGTCAGCAGGTCCCTGTGTGGCCTGGGTCCTGCTGCACAAGCCCAGGGGTGCATGTGGTCAGGCCCCCTCTCCTTAGGTGACAATGGAGAACCCCATATGGGGTGGCTTAAGCATCAGACATTCGTTTTCTCGGAAGTTCTGGGTGAAGGTGCTGGTTGATTGGGTTCCTGGTTAGGGCTCTCTTCCTGGCTCTCAGACCACTGCTTTCTTCCTGTGTCCTCACATGTTGCAATAGAGGGGCGGAGGAGAGAGAGTGCCAAGGAGCCAATGAGCTCAGGTCTCTTCCTCCCTCCACGGGCACCAGCCCTGGGGATGAAGTTTCACCCTGCGGATGCAATGACCTTTATCGTTTTCTCTAAGGTCCCACTTCCAAATACAGTCACATTAGGGGTTAGGGCTTCAACAGGAGAATTTTTGGGGTCATGACATTCAGTCCATAACAAAGAATATTTAGGCATGTTTGACACAAACCTCCTAAGTCTCCTATACTAGTAAGAAACAAGAGCATGTGTGGTTCTGATATCCATGTCATGTTATCATGACCAAACAAAGGAAGAAAAGTGTTCTACCATTTAGACAGGAAGATTGATACAATATTTGGGAGACAATGGAAATGGTTTAACATGTGATTTAAATCACTCACCTTTCCAAAGTCCCAGGTGCCTTCACCTTCATTTCTCTGAGTCCTGTACAGTAGTTCCAGGACAGTTCTTCAGTGAATTAGACTCTCACCTTGCAATACAATGGGCATAATCCCTCCACTTTGCTTTCTAGGTTCTGAAACACCCATGACACATAATTGTTCCACCCAGTGATTGTTAGCACTTACATCACTGTTGCTCTGACCACAGTTTCCTTTTATCTTATCAATAAAAATGTTGATCTCCACCACTGACTACCATGATTTCCCTGTGGGTTCATTTTTAGAGGAGTTACTAAGGCCTGGTGCTGTTTTAACCCCTTTCCTCCCCTTCATTTATTTTCTCTTGCTTTGTGAAAAGTTCTGAAGCTGAAATGATTAAGATTCATACCCTATGCCATTTGGGATTCCATGTGCAAAGAAGAGTTTTTCTCTTATTCTGAGCTTCTTTATCTTCACCGTGATTGATGCCATCTAATCAGCTCCCCTGCCTCATATTCTTCCCACCCTGTCAGTAAAGGTTCTCTCTCTAACTTTTGTACACAAGTACATTCACCATAGCAAACTTAATCCTGATGGAATTTCTCTCACTCCATTGGAATTTTACTCAATGACTACATTTATATTGCTCAAAGCTTTTAATAGCATCAGTTTTAGATAGAGAACTAATCAACCCTGACATCAGTAATACATTCTAAATTTAAAGCCATCACCTAATGCAGCACTCATTAATCATTTTAGTTAACCATCTTGTTTGACTTGATTGGGTTTGATGATGTAAACACAAAAAAGGAATGTAATTTTTATAGTCAAATATATGTAAATAAATCAATTCAATATTTATAAATTCATTATCTAAATCACATTAATGGTGAAGAATTTAAGGGTTTATTTAAAAAGTGTTTCTTTTGTGATTCCAAATAAAAACAAAATATGACACATTTTCCTTCAATTTTTTTCCATTTCTCTGTTGGTTCTCTAAATGTAAGTTTTAAAGCTTGCTGCATCACATTAAAGATGACTGGGCCATGTGGTCAGTGACTCAATTTATCCTGACCTAGTGACAGAAATGGGATTGAACTAGGAATATCAGTCTTTTCAGGGAAATTTATTAAGGATTCCAGTTACGGTTTGCTTTGGAAGCAGAGAACTTCCAACTTCCATATCTTTTCTGATGCTGGGGAGCATCAACCCTGCCTGCTATTTTGTGGTATCAGGCACAGTTTGTGCTCTCCAGATTATGCTGTGCTTAGTGGTATTTTAGGTTCTGTTGGACCTACCCGAGGTATTTTACATTGTCTGAGGACTAACAAAGCAAAAGATTTATGATATCAATTTATGTTTTGTAAAAAAAGTGTTCATATTGATCAACTGACAAAAGTTTATTATAAAATGTTTTATAACCATTTCTGGGCAATGTAATATCCATTTGATGAAGTCATTAAACAATAATATGTATTTACTTATTCCTGTTAAATCTCTGAGACCAGTAGTGTCTCTGTTAATTATTCAATCACCAGGAAAGAAGGGAAGGAGGATAGTTAGTTATTGAGTGTGTTGAACCTGGAAGATTCAAACCCTGGAGTGTCAGAGTCCAAAATTCATGTTTTGCTGCCACCCAGGATCAGGATGGGTCTCCCTAGTTCTCCTTTCCTGTTTTTCACCCAGTTCCAAGCCTCATAGCTCCCCTGGTCTGGTTGTGATATGTGGGAGCCATAAAAAAAAGGTTAACTGAGTGTTACATCCAGAGAGATGGAAAACCTCCTCAGTTATTGATCAAGCCAATTTTCCAGTTATAAGGAGGCAAAAAGTTGGGAGAGAGACATTTAAACATTGGTTTAAAAATTTATCCAAGAAATAAATGCACATGGGTTAAAATGACCACCCAGTCTTTTTAGGGGTATGTTGTGACGTATCAATGCAGGAGGGGAACTTGACTGTACTGGAGGAGGACAAGGCATCTAGTTTAGTTGGTAGAAATAGTGTGCTGACATGTCACTGTTGTGATGAAGTTTAAGGATTATGAACACCAATTGTAGATGCTGTTGCATAAAATAATGGTGACTGGGAATATTTTTGGTTTTGTTCTGTATTGAAAAATAAAATGCAATGGCTTGGAAGCCTTGCTCAGGTGTCTGTCAGACAGTTTGAGAACACTGGTCAGTGACACCCTTACTCGGCACTTGAGTTGGGAGAGGGAAGTGAGCCACAGACACATTGAGGATGGTTCTAGGCGTCTGCTCACTGGGCCCTCATTCTGGGTGTGCTCATCACTCCCATGGCCTTTGTGTCACATGAATGCTCATGCAGTCCCCTGTTCTGAAAGCCAGACCCACTGATCCTTCTTGCCTACTTCGTATCTGAAACACTTCTCTTCCTAAATGGAAACCTCCACCCATCCCCATATCTGTTTCCTCTTTGGGGGTCCCCATCTTGGCAACTGGGCTGTGGGCAGAATTCTAAATCTTCAACACCTGTCTTTCTCAAGCCAAGATACTATCAAAACCAACTATCAACGCCATAAGCCAAAACTTCCATAGCTTTTGCTGGGTCATTGCAAAAATAGCCCCTCTGCTTACTTACAGTGCCTCTCTACTGCAGGGCGCACTGCCGCCGCGGTGTCATTGTCACCCATCCCTGGTGACCATGAGGTCTCAGGATGGAGTCTGAGACTTCAAGAGGGTCTCTAGGACTGTACAATCTTTCCTTGGCTTACTCTTCTGGCTTTGCTTTTCCCTCCTAGATACCCCATCCTTCCAATCCTTCTGGTTTCTCAAGAGCTGCCTGAGAGCCTGCTCTGATTCTTCTCCCCCTCCTGGAACACTCCTACTGCCTTATGGGTCTGGCTAATATTCCCAACACCTCGTTATTCTTCAGATCTCAGCTTAGATGTAACTTTTCAGGGAAATACTTTGTTTCACCCCAAGTTAGGTGTCTCTATTATGCTGTCATATTCTCCTTTGTTCCTTTACAGCATTTATTATAATTGTAATTAAGCACATATTTGTACCATTTTAAAACTGCCAGCTCGCTTGCTAGAGTACAAAATCCTTGAGGATAGAGAGCATGTTTGTTCTGTTTATTGTGGTATCTTCAAAATTCTAGATATATTTATGTCCTCAGGAAATGTGTGATGAATGAAGATTTCAACACCTGTACAATCCATCTGCATGCTTTCTGGAACTTTCATAATTTTTGTTCATTTACCCTTCCCTTAGTCAACTTTCAGCCCTACAACACCAGAATCTTCCCTTTCCAAATGAGAATGCCAGGCACTCAGCAGAGTACGCTGCACACAGTAGGTTCTTTGATGCTGAACACAAATATCTTGATCCTTCTGCTACAGCTTTTGGGTCCATCTCCTCCAGGGCTGCTCCCCCACCCTGGACTCTGTCTTTGTTCTCTTCTTAGTTTGAAATGTTCTTGAGAGCAGTTAGTTGTGGAAGAGGGGACATACATCAGACCATGCAGAGGTGTCCATGCTGTTCACTGTGCAACTTTCCCAGGCAGGAGCAACAGTTTGGTTCACACAGGCTGTAGACCAGCACTCTGTGAGCCCTACATGGACCCCTGTTTGATGTGGCCTTTACAATGTCCAAAATAATTTTGAATCGAATGCCAACATTGAAAGACTGGCAAATTTTACGCACATATTTCTCTGGGGTAGTCAGAAGATTGGGTAACACTGTTCTGCCATTCCTCCTGGGTGACAAGTTGGGCTGAGGAGAGTGTGCAACCTCTAAGTATCAAGAACCATGCATAATCCATAATATGAGCTCCACAAATTTCTTAGAAGAGGAATAAGAAGTTCATGAAAGAATATAAATGCTATTCTATCTGAATTCGCCTATTGATAGCTACTCTTACTTAAAAACAAATTCTCTCAAGCTCTGTTTAACAATAGGGACAAATGATTTTGAAGTACTATTTTAGTAGATCGTATTCTATACTACTCTAAATGTCAAGTTTTAAATGTATACATTGTCATTTTTTTGTATTTTCAATTCAAATTTGAATATTAATTGACCACGTAATGGCTGATGAACAAACTCATGATTTTAGGTTTCGATTTACCACTAACTCTCATAATAAGTTAACTTAAACCAAGTCCTAATACTTGTATCTTTTCCTGTTCTTCCACCAGCCAGCTCTGTAATGGCACAGTCTATATTGTAGCTCACTTAGTAAGTAATAAACATGATCCTCTTCTTTACTATGTTGACAAGAAAGGAAACTCTTGGGGAGACGGGGGCAGAGGCTGAGTTGGGATGTTCTGCACTTTTCTCAGCTGTCCAAAGTTTCCATTAATGATGAAGTAGAAAGACAGGAAAGCAGGAGATCTTCTGAAGAAAAAAAATGATGTATTTTTTTTTTCTAGAATGATATAGAAGTGATGGTAGGTGTAATGACTATAATTTCTTAGTGGTTATGATAAGTAAATAAAAGCTTCTGAGCTATTTTAGTTTGGGTAGAACTGAAAAAAACTGTCATTATGTGGACAAATTTTATTTTAAAACATTGTTCTAGGGTACTTCCTTATTCCAAATGAAAAACGATGTCAGATAAATTATGCCTTTGACTATAATAGAAAATATCAAGCTTTAAATCATCTCACCTCCCACAGTGAAATTTGCCAAAACAACATTCAGAAAAAGCTAAGATTTAACGTTCCAGTGTGGGTGTTTAACTTTTCAGAGCATATTCTGTTGTTGCAAGTAGGCATTCGACTGTAATCACAAAAATGTTAATTTAAAGGATAGTAGAATTTTAAGTGACACTGTTAAAGTGAATTAGTCATAAAAAATGACTAGTCACCAAAAATGACCAACGCTTCCTTTCAAATTTTAAATAATATATAAAAATGAAGGAGGCTATTTAAAGTCTATGTACAGCCTCACTTGCAGAAGCAGAGGGCAGAGTTTTGGCTGCAGCAGATGAAAGTAAGGGGTGGAGTTTTGGAAAGAAGAGGGCCACAGAAGGGAAATAAATGCCATATTTTTACATGCTCTGTGTAAACTACTGGGCAATGCCTGGAATATGATGTGTGAAACAGATTCAACCCTTCCAGCTAAGGGTAAATGAAAAATGAAAGTTGCTTACTGTGACTAAGAATGGAGTACAAATATTGCCACAATTGCTTGTTAAAACAAGGCAAATGATCAATAAGAACAACAAAAAACACTCCAGTGCTCAAAAGAGGAACATATTGAAATTGAGTATCTTTACCTTATATTTTTCAAATGTGTAATGTGCAATCTAAAATTACTAGATATTTAAGAAATAAAAAATCGAGAATTATAATCAAAAGAGAAAAATTAATGATTAGCCCAAGATGATCCAGACATTGGAAGAGCAGACAAAATTTCAAAGCAGCCATTATAACTGTTTCAAGGATACAAAGGAAAATATGCCTAAAGTAAAAATGAACAAATTAAAAACTCTTCTCATTTGATAAACACAAATTATAAGAAAAAACTAAATAGAATTTTGAGGAATTGTACATGTAGTATCTGAAATAAATAAATCTCAGGATGGTTTTTAACAGAGGTGAAAAAAGAATCAGGGAACATGGAAGATAGATCGACAGAATTTACCCAATCTGAATGTCAGAGAGAAAAGAGAATGAAAACACAAACAAGAACAAAACATGAAAGGACAGAGTTTCAGTGAACTTGGTATATTACTAGAAGATATATCAGTGGAGATCAAGAGACACTGAGAAAACGGGAAGAAATATATTTGGAAAAATAATGGTCTTTAATTTTCCAAATTTGGCAAAAGACATATATTTTCAGATTTTAACAGCTCAGGATATTATGTCTAGTTACATTATTAACTTCTGGAAAAATGACAAGTGACATATAGGGAAACACAAAGGGGAACAAAGATGTGAATCACCTCGAGTGTTCATCAGAAACAAATGGAGGCCAGAAGATACATCAATACATCTTTATTTAACAAACATCTCTTGTAGACAGCAGATGTCCAATATTTGCTTTAATTTATGTAAAAAATATAGAACAGGGTAACAATGAGTATAAAATCTGAATACGATCTTACTATGGTTTGGATATGAGGTGTTTCCCCAAAGCTTTTAATGCCTGGATGTTTGGAGGTCAAGTGATGAGATTATGAGAACTGTAACATCATCAGTTCATTCTTATTCGAATGGACTGACTGGGTGGTAACTGTGGGTAGGTGGGCCTAGCTGAAGGAGGTGAGTACTGGGGGCGTGCCCTGGAAGGGTTCATCTTCTCTGATGCCCCTTTGCTCTCCTTCTCCACTTCTTGGCTGCCATGAGGGAAGCAGTGCTCCTCTACCTTGCCCTTCTGCCACGAAGTTCTGCCTCCCTTTGGGCCCAGGCAATGGAGTCAGCCACCTATCGACTCAAGACTTCTGAAACCATGAGCCACCCCAAACACTCTCTCCTCTAAGTTGTTCTCCTTGGTATTTTGGTCACAATGACACAAAATGTAACAGGTTTTTAAATAAAAACAGTTTATTGTTATTTTCCATGTGACTTTTCAGCCTTTCAGCTAAGATCAAGTGTAAAAATAGTATATATTATTTTCATGATTTTGATAATTGTTTTGTGGCTAAGAGACTATCCGTGTTCTTTGGACATGTGCACTGACATTTAGAAGTAAAATGGAATAACATTTGCAATGTACTTTTGATTGATTCACTAAAAATATGCATCAACCCATAAAGCAAAGAGAGCAAAATGTGAATAATTATAGAATCTGGATGCAGGAAACTGGGGGATTCTTTGTAGCTTTCTTTCAACTTTATTCTAGCTTGAAAATACTTTTAAATGAAAAATTATAACACTAAAAGAAATGAGGTCAGGAACTGATTGTTCCCTAAATTCCAACTAAGTATGAATGACTTTTTTTTTTTTTTAAAGAAGGCAATTAAATCTAACATTCTTCTTGCATCATTTTTTTCTAATTAGGGAAAATACATCATTGATCACAAACTTAAAAAGTTCTTCTGAAATGGTTCAGTTGCTCATTTTTCCTGCCGAGATGGGTCTCCTGTGAGATTTTTTAGCTGGAGACAGGTAAGAACAGTGAAAAGTAATCTCAAAATGAGTTACCTGGAGATAGAACTTTTGAAGAAGAGGATCTCTTTGGAATGAGATCCTCATTCCCTACTCCTGTTATCAGTATAATTCCCTACAGTTAGCCTGGGAAGAGAGGATTCTGGTATACATTCCTGCCTGAAGAGATAGCACAACATAGGGCTTCTCAAACTCTCCTCTACATCTGAATCAGGGAAGATCTTCTTTCGTTCGCGTACTAAGTAGGCTAAGTCCTTAACTTACACGAGGCTCTGGGATCACTTCCAAAAATATCGTTGACAGCTGAAGATGCTGTATGCAACTGCTCCGCCACCCAACAAGACGCAAAGCGAACACAACTTATTAATTTACTTCAGATATGACTTGGTCATTCAGATTACTCCTAAGGTGATTCTAAAGTGCAGCAAACTTGAAAACCACTGGTGAAAAGCTACATACCTATTAAATGGCTTCCAATTAAAATCCAGATTCCAGATCTTACCAGTTAAATATTCTGGGGCAAAGGTCTGAGCCTTAGTTTTCTTGGGCATACAGGAAGAATGAGAACATCCCTGTGGTAGGGCTATTGGTAGCAAATGGTGATATATGTAAAACACTTAGCATGGTGCCTAACTCATAGTAGTCGCTCAGCATATGGCATTTATTTATTAATTTATTATCATCATTTTTTGAGGTATGATCTTGCAACAGTGTTGCCCAGGCTGGCCTCAAACTCTTGATCTTGCTGGAGTTGAGCTCCATTTTTACTAGATATGCGATGTTGGCATAGTTATTTGGCTTGTGAATCGCAGCTCTTTCCTGTGGATATGAGAATTCAACTAGATGACGCCCATGAAAACGTCTCTGCAAACTGCATGGAGGTAGGTTAGGGTCTGTTCCTGAAAGTATTCTGATAACATCCCATTACAGTCTCTTCCCCTACGCCTACAAAAATGAAGTCAGAACCCCCGTCTTCAGTCGGACCCCAAGCTGGCCGCCGCCACCTGCGCGTCCTTGTCACGGCGCTGGCGCGCTGTGACGCTCTCCGCGGCCACACAGACCCGGGTTTCGGGAGAGGAGGTTCTACACCTGAGGTCCACGGGCTTGAACACGGCGGGAATATGGCTACTGGACCTCGGACCAGGCCGCCTCCTCCTAGCAGGTCCTTGGACTGTACGTCCACTCAGCGAAAAAGTGCACAGGGGGACATCAGCTCTCACCCCCACGCAGCCGCCCAGCCATCACTGGCGCTCGGCTCGAGGCCCACGGCTGCGTCCCCAGCTCCGCTGCCCCCGGGTGCGGAAGAACGCGTCTCGTAGAGCCGTCAAGTCGCGAGCCTTTAACTCAGCCCGAGGCTGCGAGGCGGGCACAGGGACGCTCAGTCCTCTTGGAGTTTCCGGGGCCGCCCTCGAGGCGGAGGGATGGGGCAGGAAGGAGGCGGGATCGGCCCGGGAAGAGCCTGCTCCGCTGGGAATCCCGGCGGTCCTCTACCCGACACTCGTCGTGAGCCCAAACCGCATCTCCTTTATATTGACTCTTTCGGCTTCCCGTTTTCCTTCTTTCGGGGAGGGGTGGGACTTCCCGTCTCTTCTTTGAGTGACTTCCGGATAGAGCTGCTGGGCTAAAAGCAAGTCGACACACTGGGGCCTTCGGCCACTCGGGGGGAAAAAGACGGAACTCAATTTATGTTTTACTAGAGCAGTCGAAAGATCTTGCCTTTTGGTTGTGGTGTCCGGTGTTCCAGCCACCACAGAGTCGCCCTGGGAACGGCCGGAAGTCGCTAAAAAGAGAAACAGGAAGTCCCGCCTTTTCCTCCCAGAGGGAAGACGGTGAGCCGGAGGAGTCAGTCAGAGGGGCGAGTAGGAGCGATTCCTTCGGCAAACAGGTAAGTTATTCTCTGGCGGGGCGGGGGGCCTGGAGGCGGGGACCGTCCAGCGTCAGCGCGGGGCCTGGGGGCGGTGGCTTGAGGGCCCGGGGCCGGGCGGCTGGACGCCCGGAGCCCCGTCAGGGCCTTTTGCTCTTTCTCCTCCCCCCTCCCCCCGCCTCCGCCCCTCCCTGCCGCCGTTCCCTCCCGACGCCCGCCCAGACCCACGCCCGGACACACACCCTCGCCCGCCCGCTCGCGCTCGCCACCCTGCCCGGCGCCCCGACACAGCCCTGCGCGCCCGCCTGCTGCCCCCGCAGCCTGGCCCAGAGGCGGCCTCGCGCCCTGCAGTCCGCGGGTTGGCGCGCTCGCAGGCCTGCGGGGCCGCGGGCCTCGGTTTCCCCCGCCGCGCCGGCCGTCAGCCCAGGACCAGCCCGGGCACCCTTCGTGCGCCCCCGGCGCCGGCACCGGGGCGGTCCCCCCAAGCGGGAAGCCGTCGCTCCAACTGCAGCGCCGCTGGGCTCCGTGTGCAGTTCCGGCGGCGGCGTCCCTGGCCGCCCGCCCGTCCGCTCCCGTGGCACCCCCGGCCCTTCGTGCCTCCGTGGTTGGCGACCCAGGTGTGGGCGGGCGGCTGCGCCTGCCGCGCTGGGCCACCCGCCCGCGGGACTGGAGCCGCCCGGTCTCTCCGCAGTCGCGTCGGGACCCTGGGCGGCCACCCGCGGGTGCAGCGCTGGGCTGGGGTCTCCCGCTCCCGGACGCCCCTGTGCCCGGGCATGCTTGCCCTCTCTCTGCAGTTAGTCTGGAGATGGGTGGCAGTAGCTGCTGACCCCTGTCGGTTGCCTTGAGTTTTGAGTGGCCCATTTATTTCATTGAACTATTCTGGAATAGGACTTCTTGGCAGGGCTGGCAGCCATGGACACTTGTAGGATTTCTTAATTTTGTAGGTAATCATAGTGTAATGGTATACTGAATTATTACTGTACGGTCTGTGCCTATGGGACTAGATACAGTATGCATCTGTTTGGAGGTGTTATATCCAGTTGGAACACTGTATAGGAAAGTGAACTAACATTGATTAAAATTATTAGAAGAGTTCAAATGCCATTTGACATACTCTGTATATTTTACGTAGCACAACAGCCTTATAAAAATTATTCCCTTTATGCAAACATTTAGATTAAATAATTTGACCAAAATTTGTGTTGGGGTTCAAATCTGCAGATACTACTCTTTCAACTTTGTTACAAACAAAATTATTAATTTACCGGCACAAGGCAGTGCTCTCTGGTAGTTAGTTAATGTCTTTTGACATGACATGTATGGCAAGTGTGATGATGTCTGATAATAGTTGATACTGGTGCATTTAAAAAATGTTTATTTTGGAATATTTTGTAATTACAGAAAACTTGAAAGATAAAACAGTTGCATTGGTACCTTTGAAAGCAAAGGAAAAAGGATCCATTTCCAAAAGATTAGTTCCTGCATTATTCCAGACAGTATATTCTAGGTGCTGGAGATTGTAACGTAACTTCCCTCAATGATTTTGATGTAGTTAAAATATAGGTATTTCAATAAATACGACTTTGTTAAGTGCTGCAATATAGATATGAAAGCACCACTGCTTAGGGAGGAATGGCGAAAACTTCATGCAGGGATTAGTGTTTTGAGTTAGGTTTCAAGGACTAGTGTGTATTCACTTGGTTGAAGGGACATATACCGAACATTGATTCTAAATATGCTTGTTTTATTAGAAGAGAACTCTTTAACTTTATTAAAATAGGTTCCTAATTTGTTTCTTCTCTCTTGTCATCTTTAAGAAAGTGGTTTGTACCAGGTGCCATGGCACACACCTGTAATCCCAGGGACGTGGGAAACTGAGACAGGAGGATTGCAAGTTCAAGGCCAGTCTCAGCAACTTAGGCACTAAGCAACTTTGTGAGACCCTGTCTCAAAAGATAAAAAGGACTGGAGATATAGCTCAGGGGTAAAGCACTTTTGGGTTCAATACAATACTTTTGGCTGGTTTATCCAGCCAGCCCCTCCCCCCAAAGTGGTTTGTTTCTGAAGATGATAAAAATTCTAGTTTATAAATCCTTGGATAAAAGAAGAGGCTGTGTAGTTCTAATTGGTACCTTGACACCCTCAGTAGTAGTTGACATTGGGTGTTTAAGCATGAAAGGTGACCCTCCACTGAGAATTTTCCTTTCTTTCTAAATGATTAGTAGTGGAATTAAGTAATCCATTCAGGAAACATTTGCCTTAGGGTAAAATGAGGAAAGAGGTAGTGGGGAATATACAGCCAATGGGCATTGGCGCTACAGTCCCATGTTAGTACAGTAGAAATGGACTCTGGCTGGCTTAATCAGGAAATGAACTTATTGGGAACTCTAATCTATTTTATCAAGGATAGTATTCTCTAATAAAACAAGCATATTTAGAATAAATGCTGGGGAGATGTCCCCTCAATGGAGTGAATACAAACTAGTCCTTGAAACCTAACTCAAAGCACTAATTTCTGCAGTAGCTTTCAGAATTGATGGTAGGGCTGGAGAAGTGGGTTTGACAGGATCAAAAAGAGGCTGGGTGGTTGAGACCATAGTCTAGGTCATTTTCCATAAATAGTCTGGTCAGAGTTTTGCTGCTAGCAACGTTGTTTCTAGAAAACTGTCTTCATTGCTGTAATGCTGACTCTCTTGTTACTGGGAAGTCTATTAACTTCTCTTGCCTCCTTGTGTCAGTTTTTTTTTTTCTTTCTGGCATTTAAAGTTCTGGGTGGGAACATGAGGTTGACCAAGCCATCATAGTTCCTAGAGATTAGAGAGAGAAACTGTTCTCTGACTTACATTTCACAGAAACACATATGACAAATGAGACCAATGAAATAAAAAGGTAACTTGGGATCCTAGGTAGCCCTAAAAGCAAAAAATGTTCAGCATAACCACTTAACCTAGATTTTGATTAGGGAGGAATTCTAGAAGGGGATGATATCCAAAGAATGAATAGCAACTAGTTGGGCAAAGATGTAAAGAGAGAATGCTGAGTAGAATTTCAGGTAGAGTATTTCCAAGAATCAGGAGTAACATGGAACATTTTAGGAGTTTAAGTTTAGGGTTTTGGATTGCAGAATATGAGAGGCTGGAGAGGCCTCTTTGAAGAATGTAGGCAGCAGAGTAGCATATGCAAATTTATCAGCTGTGATTTTTAACCACTCTGTTTACAACTTGAGTTCATTTGAGTGGTGTAAGTCTGGAAGAGAAGGGTCTTTTAGAGGCTGTTGTGATTTATGAGACATCACAGTAAACTGGCCATCACAGTAAACTGTGAGGTAGAAGGAGGACTTAATGGTGTGTATTTACAGTGTATTTGGAGAAAGTTTGTGAGAGAGGAAAGTGAGATGGAGGAATCAGTGTGGACACTAAAGTATCTACTTTGGATGATAGGGTAGATCCTGTTGTCCAGTTCTGGGATTGGCAGTGGTGGAAGGGGAGCAGATACTTGGGAAAATGGTTTCAGTTGAGATAATGAGTAGGCATTTATGTGGTTGAGTATGAATTCCAGAGGACCCATAACATCTCACAGTTTTCTCATAGGTTAGAGAGATTAGAGAGATGGAGTAGCTTCTTCACTAGATTAGAGCAAGAGCCAGCTTTCGTGTTTAGAGGTTCCTTGCATAGTGTCTTGTATATAGAGGGTAGTCAGTAAATATTTGTAGAATTTAATTCACAGGAAACTGGTTTTGGAAGTGAGAGTGAGTATGGCAGTGTGGAGAGGAAGGAAAGTACATTGATGTGTATATAGCATTATGTCAATATATTATAAATGCACATATGTACACGTGTGTGCGCGGGCACCAGGTGCAGTAGGGTACACCTAGAATCCTACAACTTGTGAAGCTGATGCAAGGAGAATTGCAAATTTGAGGCCATCTCAGCAATTTAGCAAGGCCCTATGCAACTTAGACATTATCTAAAAATAAAAAAATAGAAGGGCTGGGGATGCAGTTCAGTGGTAGACCACCCTGGGTTTAATCCTTAATAATAAAAAAGAAGTAAAAATAAAAATAATATGTACATGTATATGCACATGCAGATGTATGTCTTGATTTTCTTGCAGCACTGGTGAGGAGTCCAGATCTGTTGTGGTGTAAAGAATCTTTTTTGGGGGGCACTACTAGGAATTGAACTTGGGGACCCTCCACCACTGAGCCACATCCCCAGTCCTGTTTTGTACTTTATTTAGGGATAGGGTCTCACTGAGTTGCTTAGTGCCTTGCTTTTGCTGAAGTTGGCTTTGAACTCGTGTTCCTCCTGCCTCAACCTCCTGAGCCACTGAGATTACAGGCATGCGCCACCATCCCCAGCAAGAGTCTTTTGTTATTCTTTTGTGACTGTAATATCTTCTTATGGTTATTGTATAGGTAAATCATGATTATAACAGTTCTGATTATCTAGCAATTCCAACTACCTGGAATATAACCTAGAAGTAGCCCTTATAAGAGGCAGACTTCCAGTGCAAAACGTTCTATAATTAAGTTAATTGCAGTGTCAAAGTATAAAGTAATTAATTAACAGTTTCCCTCAATAAATCCAGAATTTCCAAAATTTATGTCTGGAAGGAGAACCTTTTGGAGGAGAAGATGAAGGTAGACGAAATAGTCCTCAGTGCTATTTTCTTTAAGTTTTATTTTTTCCTTTTGAGCATTATTGCTCTTATATTCATATGGTTAGTTTCCATATGTGATATCTCTCTTTTAATAATTTGGTTCTCTTGAGTTAGCCTAGAAAATTGGAAATGTGTAAATACTAAGGGATAGTAGAAAGCATTAAAGATAGAATTCAATGGAAATACCAGTGGTAATGTTTTCAAGCTCTTAGTTTCTATGAACACTGTTCATAATTTCTTTTATTCAAAAATTAAAAGCTTCCCTTTTTTCCCATGTCTGATGTAGTCTATTTAATAGGGTAACATAAATATGTTGTAGGGAAATATAAATATGTTGCCATCATAAAGCTTATAGTCTTATTTGGAAACACAGATTGTTGGGATGTTTAAAATCTCATCAAGCCTTCGCACCATTATGTACCCATAGTACATGTTAAATAACTATAAGTCAAGATGAATTAAAAAGAATACAGGGGGAAAATACAATAGGTTGTTTATCTAGAGAGATTTTTGTGGTGTAGAGAAAGTTACTGTGTTCTTCAGTCTATTCTTTTTTTAGGCTATTAATGAACAATTATAATTTATTACAGTTTAATCCTTATTTTCAATTACTAAGTTTTTCTTAAGCATGATTATTGGAGGAATGGCATAGTTTTATGTTAGACTTAACCCTATGCCTTTTGTCTTTCATTTGAAATATTTTTAAAACATATTTTTTTTGGTGTCAATGGAGCTTTATTTTATTTACGTATATGCAGTGCTGAGTATTGAACCCAATGCCTCACACATTACACACTACTGGGAAAACACACTACCAATGAGCCACAAACCCAGTCCTTGAAATACCTTTTTAAAACATTTTACTTTTAAAGAATTTTAGAATTAAAAACAAAACAAAACAAAAACAGTAGTAATCCAGATGAGTTCCTGTGTTTCTTTCATCCAGTTTCCCCCTTTGCTAAGATTTCATGTATCTAGAAAGCAATTATGGAAACCACACAATTGGTATAGCTCAACTCAGGATTTTTTTTTTCCCATTTCATCAGTTGTCCTACTGATATTCTTTTTCTGGTTCAAAATGTAGTTCAGGATCTTACTTTGTGTTTAATTATCATGTTATCTTAGTCTTCCAATCTGTGATAGTTAAGTTTAATTTTAATTTTTTCATGACCTTGATTCTTTTGAAGAGTTCTGGCCAATTATTTTGTAGACTATCCTTCAATTTGGATTTTTCTGGTGTTCTTTCATGATTAAATTGAGGGTTAAGCTCTTTTGACAAGAACACCACAGAGGTGAAGTCATGCCCTTAGTGCATCATATCAGGAGCTACGTGACATAGATGTGTTGTCTTATTGGTTAATATGACTTTTATATTTTGGTTGAGAAGGTGTCTGTCAGGTTTTCATTTCAAAGATTAAAAAATTTCCCTTTGTAATTCATGACCAACCTTTTGTGGTTTGGGTGGAAAAGTTTAAAAGAAATGAATATATGTCATAATGTTTGAATCTGACCCTCTAAGATACTCCTTATCTTGAGAAGCTTTGTTAGAACCAAACATTGTCAGGGAAAGGTAAAGATACAGGCTGCTGGAAGGAACTTGTGCTTGATATAAATTAGTCTTGAATTGGCAGCTGTGAAAACTGTCCCAATTCTGTTGCTGTGGTTCTGTGATCTGTCTCATGACTCTTCCAGTGCAAAACTTTCTATAAAATGTGTTCTACCTTCCTTCCTTCTGTGGGGAGTTGAGCCCAGGCTCTTTCACATGATAGGCAAGCTCTCTACCACTGAGGTACACTCCCAGATCCTTGTGCTGAATTTAATAAAAGTTGTCCCTAGAGCATTGAATGAGATTTTGGGGCACATTTTATGAATTCTTCCTGGAGGAGGGTGGAGATCATTATGTAATTTGCAAATAACCTTTCAAATTTTCATTTTGAAAATTTCCAATTTTTTTCTGCCTCAGTGAGAGCAGAATAAACCCAATAAAGTAATGGTTAACACTGAATCAGTATTTCACTGGTGTTCTTTTTGTGTCCTCCCTAAATTATAATTGGATGTGGTGTGTGTGTGTGTGTGTGTGTGTGTGTGTGTGTGTGTGTGTGTATGTATACACATACACACTTCTTTATCAAATAGGACCTTCCCAAGTGTGGCATACATTTTAAATTCACATGACTCAACAGTCAATGGCAAGTCAATTAAAGTCTTTATTTAGAAGCCAAAACTATGAAATGTTTAGAAGTCAATCCAGAAAGATAGTTATATGACTCTGGCAGATAAGAGGTTCTTAAACTGATCATAGAAAGTGCATATCACAGGGGAAGAAATTCATATGTTTGACAATATTAACAGTGACAACTTGTGTTCATTAGGAAAACCATCAAGAGAATGATTAGGTCATAAGGGAGAATAAATATTTCAGTACATGTTACTGATAAAAGGTTATTAATCTGGAGTTACCTACCCAGAAGGGTAGGTAACTCCAGATTAATAAGAACAGAAAAAGGTACAAATCACCCAAATAGGCATCTCACAGAAGAGGAAATCTTAATGTAAAGATGCTTAACTTCATTAGTAATTAGGGAAATGCGTTAGTAATTAGGGAAATTAAGCCAAAAGTGTGTGGTTTATACATATTAAGTCAGCAACAATGTAAAAAGTCTGACAGTGTTGTTGGGAGGATAGGAAATAACAAATGCTTGTGTTTTAACTGGTGGGAGTATAAATTGATGCAGTAACTTTGGAATTATCTAATATTGAGGTGCATGTACTCCAGCTCATTTGTACACTTAGTCTTTATCTTTTTTTTTTTTTTTTTAAGAGAGAATGAGGTGGGGGGGGGAGAGAGAGAGAGAGAGAGAGAGAGAGAGAGAGAGAGAGAGAGAGAGAGAATTTTTTAAAATATTTATTTATTTTTTTAGTTTTCAGCAGACACAACATCTTTGTTTGTATGTGGTGCTGAGGATCGAACCCGGGCCGCACACATGCCAGGCGAGCACACTACCACTTGAGCCACATCCCCAGCCCTTAGTCTTTATCTTAGTGCTGTGGTTCTAAATTGTTTCCCAGCTTCACTTGGAAACTTGTTCAAAATACAGATGTTTTGGGTCCCGCTCTTGACCTGTTGAATTAGCACCTTTGAGACTGTTCCAGGTTTCTTGTCTTACCAAGTCCTTGAAGAGACTTGATGCTAAAATTTGAAAACCACTGTTTTCATGTGCTTGAGTGCTTAGAGACATGTGCAAGGATGCTCATAGTCACAGTTTGCAAAAGAAAAGATTGGAAGCAATCTTCATTGTAGAAGGATGGATAAATACATTGTATTATATTCATGTAGAAAAGTATTATACAATACTTTCAGAGTATATTATACAGGGGGAATGCACGTTAGCTGTTTGCATCACTGAGTATAATAAACAATTGGAACATAATCTTGAAGAAAAAAATTACAATGGGTTGAGGTCGTCACTCAGTGGTAGAGTGTTTGCCTAGCATGTGTGAGGCACTAGGTTTGATTCTCAGCACCACATATAAATTTATAAAAATAAATAAGGGTCAATTAGCAACTAAAAATATTGAAAAAAATTACATGTATAAGATTACATATAGTTTTTCTTTTTTTTTTTAAAGTTAGAAACACATAAAACAATTGCATATTGTTAGGAATACAGATAGGGTAAAATAATGAAGAAAAGCATGTAGGTTACAAACTGGATTCAGGTTAGTAGGTAACAGAAGAGGTAAGGTGGTAAAGAGGGGAAGTCGTAAGGAGTGACTCAGGTAATACTAATTAAACTGCAATCTCAAGATCTTGTTAATGTTATGCATTAAAATTATTTTTGTATTTGTAAATATTTAAAAATGTTTTTATTTTGCAAAGTCTCTTTACATAGGGACTGTTCAGTTTGTATGAGAAAAGTGTGATGAGGTGAGGACAAGATCTTGGAGAAGTGTGATAAAACTTACTCTTATGAGTACTGCCAGGACAGCTGGTTTTGATGATAATGATGGTTAATACCTACCAAGCACTGCCTGTGTGCTAGGCACAGGTGTGAGTGCATTACATGCTGAGTTTGTGTGCCATGAAAAAAGTGAGAATTATATCCTGCAGTGGATCCTGCAGAAGCAGGCACTGTTACTATCCTGCCTTAGAGAAGAGGCAGCTTGGCCATGAGCACAGATCCAGGCAGATAGGCTTCTGACTTTTCATCTTTGTCATACATGATCAGAGAAGGAAGACAAGCATAGACAGTAAGAAAGAAAAAGAAGTCAAGAAAGGAATGGGAGTGTAGAGAAAGCCTGGTAAAGTGTATATTTATCCTTTTTTCCAAAGTTAACTTTATCATATTTTGTTTTTTAACTAAAATGGATGACTTTATCATTTTAGCAGATGATGGGCCTCTAAAGTCTGCCAGTTCATTAGGAAGTTGTATCATGTGACAGTGCTTGAGAAATCATACTTCTTTGCTTACTCATTTTGTTGCTAAAAACACCCACTTTTGGGAAACCAGCATTTACACATTTTTTCTTAGCCTTTGATAACATTGTTTTCCTTTGTCATATTTTCTAGTATTATTGGGGTCGGTCTCTCTCTCTCTCTCTCTCTCTCTCTCTCTCTCTCTCTCTCTCTCTCAGGATTTGTCCTGTGGGACCTCCTGTACTAGGCAAGAGCTCTAATACTGAATTATACCCTTAGCCCTTTTTATTTTATTTTGAGGTAGGGTCTCACTAAGTTGCCTTGTTTGTACTTGAACTTGGGATTCCCTTGTCTCAGCCTTTGTAGTAGCTGGGATTATAGTGGTGCCTCACCATGTCACAGAAGAATTTGCTTACACTGGAGACTTTCTCTTAAGCTATCATGTGTCACAATCACCTCTTGAAATAAACAAATGCTGAAAAAATAAAAATATATTTCTAGAAATCCTATGTCAAATTAATGTCCTATGGAAGCAAATAACACTGTTATTTTTGTATGATATTCAGAGTGCTAAAATTGCCTAAACACCATGAGAACTGTCAAGGTTTGTAATTATGAAATATCATACTATCTGGCACAAGAAGTTGACAGCTCATGAGAGTCCTTCCATGGTAGGAATGTCTGCATTTACGACACATGTGTTGATGGTAGGAGATCCCTTATAGGCAAATATGGAACATTGGCTTCTTACAACAGATTTCAGGTACTTCAGCTCTTCTAGTTTTAACTACATTTTGTTGAAGCTAGATAATCTCAGCCTTAATTCCAAACACTTTGTAATGTGTTTGTTCATACCTTTATTTTCTTAAATAATTCTTCTATGCTGTGCTTTTTCTTATATGAAAAAAAATTTTAAATAAAGACAAGGTAGTAAAAAACCTGATAGGGAGAAGACATTGTTTCACACAGTTGGAGTAATACTAGTGTGATTCATCAAATGTAACCAAAGCACACATACGCTTTTCAGTTATTAAATATAATGGGAACTCTGTGTTTTAAATGCAAAGGAAGCAGCAATCTACTTATTTGGAAGTATACAATTGTGATTTCTTCTGATTATTAATTATGGATCAGAATTTGATATATAATTATTGGGTCAGTTATTATAGAAGGAGAAATATCAGTTATTGGAATACATGATCATTTCAAATATAATTATAAAACTGTTAGAATTTAAACTAAGGTGGCAATGTACTTTAAAAAATAGCTTAGAAAATTTAGGTCATTGAAGGGAAGGGAGTAGAATTTATAGTCGTCCAAAAACATCAAATGGTTTTCATTAAGAATCTTAAGGGTACAAAATCTAATTTTCTTTATGGGTAATATTTTAAAATATTTCACCATTAATGCCACGTAATTTAAAAATGATAGGTTAGAACAGTCACAGTAATTTTGTGTGTCAAATTTGAATGCAGGCAAATGTCCATGGAATCTCTGTGTGATAGTATTTCTTATCATTCCGGATTCAGCCCTCAAATTCCCCCTACCCCAAACACTCCTCTCTTTTTGCCCTTCCTTCCATAGCTGTAGGTCTAGTAAATAATACAGTAAGTGTACATTTTTTGAATAGTTTGGAGGAACTTTAATCTAGTGGTTCCCAAATTTGGCTTATGATAATTGCTCATGGAACTCTAAAAGTACAGATTTTTGTCCCTGTGCCAGACTTTTTCTTCATCAGAATCTCTCCATGGCTAAGAGCTATAGATTCACATTTTTTTAATTAGCTAAATTTGTTTGTAAAGGATTGGTTTTATCTATGTCAAAAAACAAAATCACAACACATTCAGTGATGTATCTAATTGGATTTTATTTGTGCCTTGTGATTTAGGGCAGTCTTCATTCTATAACAGAGTGAGAGCTGCCACCTGCAGTAGTAGAGCAGTGGTCTTTGGAGGTGGGATCAAGGAAACAGAAGAATAGGAAAAAAACTAGTAAGCATAAGTTTATTTCACGTATTATACCCTGCAGGAGCAGGCATTGTTAAAGCAGAGGAGACTTCTTTATGCTGATTCAGGTAGACTGTAACCTTCTGTCTTTAGGAAAAATGGGTCTGTTTTTTTTTAAAAGCAACACACCTTTTATTTATTTATTTATTTATTTATTTATTTTTTTAAGAGAGAGAGAGGAGAGAGAGAGAGAGAGAGAGAGAATTTTTAATATTTATTTTTTTTTTTAGTTCTCGGCAGACACAACATCTTTGTTGGTATGTGGTGCTGAGGATCGAACCCGGGTCGCACGCATACCAGGCTAGCGCGCTACCGCTTGAGCCACATCCCCAGCCCAATGGGTCTGTTTTGAGATCTCTCTGCTTCCTTAAAATTTCAGTTCCTTGATGTGCTATTTAGCATAAGTGACTCCATTTTGGTTTGATGTGTGAGGGTATTAGTCTTATTACATTGGTTCCAGCTACATTATCCAAATCTAAAAGGAAGGATTATGAATACGTAGAAAGTTAGTAGTATACAGTTTTCTCTGACAACATATAAAATTTCTCAAATTATTCAGAATATAGAAGAGTAATATTATAGTTAGGACATTTTAGTAAATTGTATTGTATCCTCAGAAATATAATATGAAGGAGCCATATTAAATGACAACTTGCCATGTTGCCTGTAAAGTGTTATCAGCAATGGCGAAGTGATTGATTCTCAGAACACTTTTGTTTAATAATGGACTTAGAGCTGAGGATTTTTTATTTTTTGGATTACTTGGAGTTTGTGTAATTTAGAAATTAGTAAATGAACCAGTTATAGTGTAATGCAGTTTCCAAACTTCATTTTTTTTTTGCCTATTCCTTCATTGGTTTTACTGTACTTTATAAACTTGCCCTTGTTATAAGAAAGTAATAATACATGTGTAGTCATACGTTGATGTATTATTTTTAGTAATACATATTTGAATAATACATAATTATTTAAAATGCCTTACTCATGGTACAAACTTTGAGGTGCTGCTGGAGGTGTTTCTGTTACATTCTTGGAAACACTGTTCAAATGATGAATGCTATTTTTTAAGTATCTTCACTGCTTAATCCATACAATTCTTATATAACTACCTGGGAACTAGCAGACATACTGTCTAATGGGGCGTTGGGTATAGCCTTTTCCTGTAGCAATGGTTAGGATTCTGTTTGGTTAATGTGTACATTGGTTGTTGAGGAAAAGCAAAATCAGCATATCTATAAAATTTATAAGCAATGTTAATCATGATCTTCTAAAGCTAGTATTGGGCTTCAATAAATGGTAATGAGGGGCTGGGGTTGTAGCTCAGTGGCAGAGCATTTGCCTAGCATGTGTGAGGCACTGGGTTGGATCCTTAGTACCGCATAAAAATAAAATAAATGAATAAATAAAAAATAAAATAATTAAAAATATATAGCTTTTTAAAAAAGAAATGCTAATGAATGTGAATTTCACTGAAACCAAAATGAAATTCTTGGAAGAAATTGATGCTGTTGGTAGAAAAAGAGCTTGATGATAATCCCTGGAGGAAGAACATAGCATGAGTTTGGAGGGCCCATAAAGCACTGCTATATTACTGATTTAAATTCCATCTCTATCTTCAAATTTTCCTTATGAATTCTCCTGAATTCCATTTTTCTGCTTTACACTAAATTTCTGTTAATGATTTTTATATCCCACTCTCTCAACTGTTACAAATAAGAAAAGGGTAATCTCCAAACCTCACTTAACTAACCTTATTTTGTCACTAGTTTAACATGCTTTTATTTTACCTCATCTAAAAATTACAAAACTAAAGTTATCTAAAATTTTACCACCTTTTCTTTTACCATCTCTCCTGTTCTTATTTATCTTGCCTGCTGGGTTTTAATGAATTAAAAAACTATAAGATAAAATATGGATAAAGGCATTCAGGAGAGGATACAGGACTAAATATGAGTTAACTCCAAACTTCTAAGTTTCAGTGTACTCAGTATCTGCGGTATATAATATTCTTCAACAAAATTCTGGAATATCTAAATAAGTAGCATTCTCTTTAGCTGAAAACAGATGTTTTGAAAAATATTCAAAGTATTAATTTATAGCGATAACTGTTGTGTGGAGTAAGTACAGAAATTTTTTTGTAATTTTTATTTTTTAGTTGTAGTTGGACACAATACCTTTATTTTATTTATTTATTTTTTATGTGCTGCTGGGGATCAAACCCAGTGCCTCGCACATGCTTGGCGAGCATGCTACTGCTGAGCCACAATCCCTGCCCTAACCTTTTGTCATTTTTATGAAGCTTTGTATTCCTGTGACCTTTCTGACAATTCATCAAGATGTTGTGGAGGTCTTTTTAAGCTATATGAACGAAAAACATCCCCAACTTTCCTCCCCTTTTAAAATTTGGAAATAGTTTTAAATTTATTGTAAAATGTAAAGTAAAGCTAGAAAACTTTTCTAGAATGCCTGCATAAATTATTATGAGTCATCTTTTGTTGTCATTTGATTCTCTTTTTATTTCATTTCATTTTTTGTGGTGGTGGTGATCAAACTTATGGCTTTGGTGTATAAGCAAGTGCCCTACCACTGATCTGCACCCCAGCCCTACCTATTCGTTTTATCTTTTTCTCTCTTTCTCATGTACATTCTATATACACATCTGCGTGTACACCCACAGTATACACACTTTACTTTTCTTCCTGTACCAGTTGAGAGCAAGTTAAATACCTTGTGACTCTTAACCCATGAATACTTGATTGTTATCTTCTAAGAACCATCTTATATAATCAAATTACTGTTATCAATTTTGTAAATTTACCTTAGTTCTTCTTGCCAGTTATCCTGTCCTTAGTGCATTTTCCCTGCCAGCAGGACTTGTCAGAGAACAGGTGTTACATTTAGTGTGCATGCCTCTTTAGCTTCCTTTAAACTGGAACATTCCCATAGCCTTTCTTTGTCTTTTATGGCATTGACGTTTTTGAAAAATACAGTCCTCCTTGCCATTTTTTTCCCTCAACTAAAACAGTCCTCCTGGTGTATCTGCTGTGTCTTCTTGATTAAATGGAAGTTTTGTATTCTTGTCTGCAATGATTCATGGTGATGTGATGTGAGTGATGTGCTTTATGAGTGTCACATCTGAGGGCACACCATGTACATGGGACCTTCTTTGAGGATGTTGATTTTGATCACCTAGGCAAGATATTGCCAATCTACCCAGTGCCCAATTCTTCATCATTTATTTTTCTTCTCTTGAACTACTAAGTGGTTTGTGGGAAGATGATTTAACATCATACCTTCTTCTGCTCCATATCAAAAATATCCCTCCAGATTTAGCATCCATTGAATGTTACCGCCAACATGATTTTCTATCTCCAATACTCCCTCAATACTTTCCAGTTGGCCTTGCATTCTACCATAAACAGAGCGATTCCTTTGCCCTCTTCTCCCCTTTTTTCCTCTCTCCTGCCTACTTATTCATCCACCTAGCAGTCTAAATGCACTTATTCACTCCTACATTTTAACGGCACCGCATTTTTTTGATGCTCAAGGTGACTCCTGTGTCTTCATGATATCATTTTCTTCTTCTTCTTCTTCTTTTTTTTTTTTTTTTTAAATTTTTGCTACCTTTTTACATAACATGCCCCAGCCTCATGTATCTGCCTTGCGTGTCCTAGAACTGGCCATTTCTTCAGAAGCCCAGTTTTTTGTTTTTTGTTTTTTAGTGGGCAGTAATATTAAAGGCCAAGGTTTGGGTGCTGGATATGCTCGGTGTCACTGACCCTCTTTCTTCCAGCCCCTAGCCCCCATCTCCAATTCTTGTATATTTAACATGAGGTCCAGTGAGTCACAGGTAGCTCTCTTGGCATCTGGTGTTTGACCAAAATTAGACCTCAGACATCTCTGGTTTAATTACAAGTCACCCCTGTTTTTCCTTTTATTTTGTGGTGCTTCAGTTCTAAGTTTTGTCCATGTACCACAATTGTTAAGTGCGTTTCCATCTTCCCCTTTTCTCATTAGGAGTAGTCCTTTCCCATTACTTCAACAATGTGAAGAGACCTTTTTAAAGCTTTCCACTCAGTCACATTCTCCCCCAAAGTAATGCATTTTAGAAAGTTATAGGAAAGTTCCAGTAAGAGGAGGAAAAAATTACCTATAATTTAACAACCCAGAGGGGAGAAAAAAGTACTAGCTTTATTTTATATAGGTGAACTTGAGTACAACTATATTCATTTAAACAATTTAATACTGAAGTTTTTCTCTTTTCTAAATATACTTTCTTAACACCCAGATCTTCTGTACCTAATAATTTATATTCCAAATGTCTAGAGGCCTGATTGTTTTATATGGTGTGTTAGCTTATTGACATTTGGAATTATACTGTTTTCCAGATTTCTTCCAAAATTAGTAGTTTTAGTCTTTTTTTCCCCTGCAGTTCTTTGATTAGCGATTGTATTCCATCTTTTCATGTGGACCTGATAAATCTGTCTCAACAAGAACAGTGTGGAATATGTATTGCCTTTTCTCAGTTATCTTGCTCCCAGATATAAATTTTGAAAATACCTTTTCCTGCTGTAATGAAAAGCAAATCCACTACTAGGAGTACTGCTTTTTACTCTTTCAGTGTTCAGCAACTCCTTAACATCAGATATTTTCTCAATGGATTTAGAAGTCTTAGTCTTTTTCTTCTTGCTTTTACAAAGAAGCTATGGCTCTGGAAAGTATTATGAGTCATCTATTGTCTCTGCAGGGCCTGCAGCTTGTTACCGGTGTAGTCAGGGTGAAAGCAAAGACCTCACTATTTGTAGCTTAATGTTCTTTGTTCACTAGGGTTTAGAATTTTCAGTGTGAATACACTTTGTGTTTCTTTAATTTTTTACAAAATATTTATTTTTAAAATTTTTAAGTGGACACAATATCTTTATTTTACATTTATGTGGTGCTGAGGATTGAACTTAGTGCCTCAAGCATGCTAGGTGAGCACTCTACCGCTGAGCCACAACCCCAGCCCCCTGTTTCTTTAATTTTATACTCCTAATTCTTTTTGCTTTTATTACTATTGTAAGTGCTATATTTTCATGCCTTTTGAAGAAGAGGAGGAGGAGGAGGAGGAGGAAGAGAAGAAGAAGAGGAGGAGGAGGAGGAGGAGGAGGAAGAGGAGAAAATTTAAGGAATATAGACTAACTTATGGAATGCTTTTTTATAGCTGCATTATAAATTCTTGAAAATAAGAGGTCTAATGGAAACGCTTAATGAGAAAGGAGGGGCTCTATCACATGTAACCTCCCCACTTTTTTTTTTTTTTAGTGAATAGACCATTTAAATTAAATTAAATAAAGGATATAAATTCTGTTTTTTCAGTTTTAATATTTCATGTCTGATTTTATAGATGAAATTATATTTTACAACAAATAGAAAGAAGAATTTATACAGCCTGTTCTATTTGATGTGAAACAGCAAATCCCATTTCTCTGTAGCTGTAAAGAAAATTCATTATAATGTCTTTAGTTGTGGGAGATGGTTTCATTGTGATTAGTTATATTGATAATAAAACAACCTTTTTCAAATGGCATAGGATAAAAGGTGTCCTGTTTGCTTCTAATGACATTGAATTTTTTCACTTTTACTTATAGAATCTTTATTTCTTTCTCTTATCCTCTTTATTCCTGTTACAATAAGAATTTTTTTCTTAAAAAATTAGATGAAAACACTACCAAAGCCTTTATTTTTGAAATAGTTTTTGAAAGGCAATATTAAATTTAACTTTTTATGTAAAATCTTTCTTACTATGAAAGCTGTTTGTCAGAGATAGTTGATATAAGGTGGTTGGTCATAAAATTAACATTTTAATGTATTTGGAAAATAGTACTTGAAGTATATCAAGGCTTTTATAAGAGAAATTGCCAGTTATGATGGCTGAGCTAATTTTTACAGTTTATTTAGTTTTGCCATATTACTGTTAATGCGTTTTCACAAATAGTGCTGGAAAGGTGGGAAAATTTGATAATAAAAGCGATGATGATCTACTTACTTTGTTTTGTCACTGGTCTGGTCCCTGTCAGTATGGTGTTTTAATGTCTGTTTTAGCGCTCATTTAAGCACTAAGTAAATATTTATATTTTAAACTTTTAGGCAAAATTGAATTGCATATTTGAAGTATAGCATAGGTATCCTCTTGAATAGAAACAGCGCTCCCTTCTGACTCAGTGAGATTTTACTTTTACGACATGGGCTTGGGAGTAACAGCTAGCCTGCTTGTCTGCAAATGCCTTGTACTTTGGCTGGAGAAGGCTCTGTAATGGGATCAAGCTAGACTTGGCATGAAAGTGCTTTTGAGGTTGGACTTACTCATTTCCACATCCTGAGCCTGAGGCCCCTGAATCTTCTGAGTTTGAGTGCCTCTCACTAGATGAAGGTAAGTTTTGTGTAGTGTAAGTAACTTAAGGACTATGACCCGTTTGGCCCTGATGACTGACTCTGCCTGTGTCCACTGTATGGGCCGCCTCTTCAGGTTTGGGCATACTAGAATAGCACGCTGCAAAATTTCTGCTCATCACTGGGAAGGAACCCATGTCTGCTGATAACTCGGAAGCAAGCCCATTGCTCAGGAATGCTTCCATCCAAAAGGAGCAGGATTCTCAGCAAATGTTAAGATATTTTAAATCTAAATTTAAAACTTGCTCTACCTCATCTCCTTTATAGGTAGCTCTTTAATAACTTGATTTTCTTCTTTCCATTTTCATCATAAGCTGTATCAGATAGTGGGAGAAATGTAAATGTCATTTTATTACAACTTATTTCAAAGTTCATGAAAATTATGCCCCATAACATGTTTCACAGGACCTGTATTATTCAGTTAACATTTCTTGACCTCCTCCTGTGTGCCTCAAGTGCTGTTGTGTGGTATAGAAGCTTCTTGATAAGGGTGGGAGCAGATAGGAAGGAAAATGTATGTAAGTATATGTATAGGAAGCATGAACTTGAACACTGTTTTTAACAAGATGGAAAGTAGAGAAGAGCATTTTCTATTCTTGCATTAACACATTATGTCAAAATGCAATGATTAAAAGCGATAAACACATGCACAAATCCTGCAGTTTTTGTGCATTAGGAATTTGGGAATGGGCTTACCTTGGTGGTTCTGGTGCCAGTCAGAAATGTGGAGGGACTACTGTCATCTGAAGGAGCATTGGGACTAGAGGGTCTGCCACTCATATGGCTCACTCCCTGACTGTTGTGGGAAGCTTCCAATTCCTCAGCAGCTCTGGGGCGGAGGCCTTAGACCTTGCATTGTGGTTCCTACAGGTGTCCTCTCTTCACTGCACTGGTTTTTCCTGGAAGGAGTGATTCTAGAGGGAAGGCAATCAAGAAATGTGTACCTCTTAGAACTTAGTATTCAGGTGGAATTCTCACTTCTACTGTTTTTTTGTCCCTTTTAAGCAGATCACTAAGTCTAACCTATGCTTAAGAGGAAGGGGACTAGGCTCCCCACCCTTTGAAGGGAGTATCAAAGAATCTGCAGACTCATTTTTTACAACCACAACAGCCACTTTTCTGGGTAGTTCTTTTTAACAACTTTACAAACTTATAATTGAGGAAATGTGTTGTAGCCTGTTCTCAGGATAGTGAGGAGGTGGTTTTACTGGACTCATGTGTTCATGGACGTGTCCCATTGTGCATAAGCCAACACTCTAGTGCCCATCTATTTGTTGAAAATGGTCCCTGGTCTTTTCTAGTAAATGTATTTTTAGGGTGTTAAATATGCTTTTCAGGATTATTTGTTCAACTTGCAATTGTATGCATCTTTATGGGAGAGTAATCTTTTCCTTATGGGATCCGAGGCTGTTTTGTGAACCCTGTTACAAATTGATGTTTTTTTAAATTTATTTTTTATTTGTAGATGGAAACACTAACTTTGTGTATGTATGTATGTATGTATATATGTGGTACTGAGGATTGAACCCAGTGTCTCACACGCAATAGGCAAGCACTCTACCACTGAGCCACATCCCCAGCCCACAAGTTGATATTTTTGATGGGAGAAACCAGGTGGAGGAGGGTGGGATGCTGCACCTTTAGTTGCCCTTATATACATGGTATTATGCACATGGTATTCTGTAACTACACCAGTAGTAGCTTCCCATTGGTAGATTTGATGTGGGGACTTTTAAATTAGGTAATAGTATAATGCCACAGCTTCAGTAGAAGGTCCAGGTGAAATGGTAGATTAAGAAAGAGATGTGAGTGCCCCACTAATTTCCAGTTGTCCTTGTCTTGCTCAGTTGTTGCCACTGCAGTTCACTATAGACTTGTAGGCAGTCCTACTTTGATCTTCCAGGAGGGGAGAATTCTTGTTGTAGTATCAAGATTCTGGGATTCATCCTTTTTTAAACTCCTAAGAGGGAAATAACAAGAAGCCATTAAGTATTTTTGTACCCGCCCTGGTATGCACACCCTTGCTGTGAGGTTCGTGTGTTCCTGGCAATGTGGCTAACTCACACTGCCTGCACCACTAAATTTGGGTAAGTCCTACAGAGGTGAAGGGTGAAGTGGGGTGGGCTGGGTGGGAAGAAGATGGGTCTTTATGTGGTCTCTTCATACCAGTGAGAGTATGATTGTGAGTGTGTGTGTGCTTGTCACTGAAAGAGCAGGCCTGCAATTGTTTTCGCATATACCACTTAGGAAAAAAGGTGTAGAAACAGAAATGAAGATGAGTGGTTGAAATGAATGAAAAGTGGAACAAAAAGGATGAGAATTAAGGGAAACATTACATGAGTGCTTGCCTGTAGTCAGCTAGGCTTTGAAGTGGCTGAACAATTGTTCCCCAGTACTTCCTTGCAGTGCTTCCCTTAAAACACTGAAAGAGCCTTCCTGTGAGAAGTGGCCACCAGGTGTCATCGGAAGGCTGCTATTGATTTGTTTTATCATTCTCAAAAAAATGTGTGGTTTCTTTGCTGAGACATTTTTTCCCCTCATAATCAAAGCAGAGGACTATTAAGTTAGAACAGGGATTTTCTTTTGTGACAGTTCATGGTTGAGTTGATAATTGGTGAAAATGAAGACAATCAAGTTATACCTAACTTGTTTTTTCAGTGAAGAGTAAGTACTCAACGATTTGGACAAGGTAGACTTACAATGGTGTATTTGGAGATCTTTGTGACACAGTAAGGGTATGCGTCGAATGGTGACTGTGTGGGAAGCCCAGTGTTTGACAAAGGTTGGGTTTAACAGTGCTTGCCACTCTTTTAAAAAAATTTTATTTCATTTATTTTTATGTGGTGCTGAGGATCAAACCCAGTGCCTCACATGTGCCAGGCAAGTGCTGTACACTGAACCCCACCCCCCGCCCGTGCCTGCCACTCTTTTAGTCCAGACACCTACCAGGACTTCTTTGTCTGGAAACCCTGCTTTGGGAAGAAGTCTGAAACTCATTTTATTTCTCCCTTTGATTACCAGAAAGCAGATTATATCTCATCCTGAGAGCTGGCAGCGAGTCCCTGCCTGCTTGGTTTTGCTTTGTCAGACTGGCTTCCTTGTATATGATAAGCTTTCAATAAATGTTCATAGAGTGGATGAATGAAATCTGCCTCAGAAAAATGAGCGCTTAAACTGTCCCAGTGAGGTGACCTTTGATTTTTTTTTTTTTAAATAATTCATCCCTCACCCATCTCCATTAGTTATTTGATACTTACTCTAATAACTTTATCTAGTGATTTTTTTTTTTTTAACCCAGGGCACTTAACCACTGAACCACATCCCCAGCCCACTTTTGTATTTCATTTAGAAACAGGGTCTTGCTGAGTTGCTTAGGGCCTTCTAAGTTGCTGAGGCTGGCTTTGAACTTGGGATCCTCCTTCCTCAGCCTCTGAGCCACTGGGATTGCAGGTATTCACCACTACACTGGGCCTCCAATGATTTTTTAAAGTTTACTTTATCGTAAACTTTCTCATTTGCATTTAATCCTTCCTATTTTATTTAAGGTACTTATTAAACTCTTTGGCACTCCTGCTCACTGACTTCATTCTAGTTCTGGACCTTGTAATCTAAACTATTACAATGAGCTTTTTCTGCCTCTTTACTTGCTTTTCCTCCAATCTATCTTAATATCTTGAAAAATTAATCTTTTTAAAACAGTGCAGTGTCATGGTGTCATCTTCTAGAACTACTAAATAAACCCAGCTCTTGTGTGGGTTCTTCTGTGACCTGGGCTGGGCTGGGCTGATGGACCTGCCTGCTTTGTAGGGGACAGTGCAATAGACAACCATGGCCTCTCTGGCCTGCCCACAGTCCCCTATGCTCACTCTGTGTACAGCTCATGGCCTTGCTCAACCTTGCCTTCTCTTCAAGATATTTAACTGTTCCTACCTTCTCCCTCAGCAAAAGAAAACAAACATTTAGTTTGTTCAAGGTTTTAGTCAAAATTCTTGATTTATTAGAATATTCTGTTTGAAAGTATCATTCCTTACATGTTTATATTGCTGTAGATCTTATTTTATATCAAACACAGTCACATATGGCCTTGTGTTAGAGTTCAGTGGCGTATATGTCATGTATCTCCCCATAGGATATCACAATAAGTAATGTGTTTGTATCTTTCATATGGTGGGTATTCAATACATATTTGTTGAATGTTATTTCTGTAGTTGGATTGCTTCATTGATGTAAAAATCAGGTGGGAAATAACAAATGTTGAGTATTTTTTCCTTTTGTTTTAGAATTTTGGGAGCTATTATAGATGATAATAAAGGGTTTCATTATTTTGTTTTTGTCCATTAATATAGTCATTCTTTTTCTCTAAAAGTATATGAACCAGATGCCTTTGACACAACAGTCACTCTAAACACTATGTTTATGCATGTGTGTTCACTAAGTAAGGCTGTGTGTGTGTGTGTGCGTGCCTGCGTGTGTTTGCTACACTTGCACACATGTGCATGCTGTTGGAGCTCTTGCCGTGCCTACAGCAGTGGTGACCTAGCTGTATGCTACAGCAGTGTTTGCAGAGTAAGAGATGGTTGGGCTCAGTTTTGAAATGAAGGGAGGGAATGCTAGTTTAGAGTAAGCATCAAAACGTTTTAAAACTGAACTTTTTTAGGAGATTTTTTTTCAAATATATACAAACATATGAAAAAGTTGGTAGAATTGTATAATGAATCCTCATATGACTGTTGCTCAACTTTAATCATTACCAGCACCTAGCTTTACTGTGCCTCCTCCTGGACTGTTTCAAAGTTTATCTCAGACATTTCCCATTTCATCTTTAAATACTTGGATATTAGACATTTCTTTTGTTTTAATGAGACATTTGTTCCATTTTAGTACCTTACAGGTGTTTGGAATTGTTCTAGGCTCTTTGGATATAATAAACCTTGGGTTACATTTTAGACTCGAGAGACAGAAAACATGTTACTAGACAAATAACTACAGCAGGCAAAGCATTGATGTCATCAAAATTTAAAACTTCTCTTTATCAAAGATATCATTTATAAAATGAAAAGGCAGAAAATATTTGTAAAACACATTCTGGCAGAGGATTTATGTCTAGAACATATAAGCAACTCCTAGAGCTCAATAAGAAAAATAAACGACTGAATTAAGAAATGGGCAAAAGGCTAACAAAGCACAAAGTATTCAGTACCATCACTAGTCATCAGGGAAATGCAGAATAAAACCACACACATTCATAGAAAGACTACAATTTAAAAGACCGTCATTAAATGTTGGTGAAGACATGGGTCATACATTGTGGATAGCTATGCAAAGTAGTACAACCACTCTGAAGATCAGTCAAACAGTTTCTCATAAAGTTAAACATGTGTCTACCTAACAGACCAATAATACTATAGCTGGATGTTTTCATAAAGAAATTAAAATATATGTTTTTAAAAAGACAAGTATAAGAATACTTATAACATTTTTATTAAATAGCAACAAAAAGAAACTGGCTTAGATTTCCATAACAGAGTTGTTCTGTTTGATGCATTGCTACTGAGTAGTGAGATAAAACATAGTATTGACACATGCAAGAAAAGTATCACATTGAGCAAAGTAAACCAGAATCCCCCACCCTAAAGCTTCTTATATGATTCTTTGCATTTGGTTGGAAATATTAGGGTACTGGAAGAAACCAAACACATACTTAAAAGTTACTTGGCAAGGCAGATTCTGCTTCTGCAGAAGGATGTGCTACCAAAATCTGGCAGGCAAGCCCACTGCCCAGGTTTTTATTACTAAGGCAGCACTGCCTCTTGCTTTGATAGGAGAAGTTTGGGGTTACAATCTATGTGACTGAGTAATTTAAAACTGGGTAGGGCAAGAGGAAGGGCTACAGTTATGCCTGGCTATACCATAGCCATTACGATTGGAAGACTGAAGACAAGGGAGTTATGTTGGGAGCTCGGATGGCTACATTTCAACCAAATGGTTTAGATTACAGCAAACATATTTTTGTTACATATTATGAAACTCAAACTTCAGGTTTAACTTTGACAGAAAGAGAACGTTAATCCTACAACATCAACTTCTAGAACAGGCAAAGCCCATCCATTTCAAGAGGATTCTGGAACATGGGGAATGAAGGGTGTGTTTCTAGGGACTGACTGTGAAGGGGCAAGAGACCTCTTTTAGGGCAGGTGCAGAGCTGTGTCTCTGGACAGGAATACTTGGGAAGCATCATCTGGGCTTCTCTTTCTCTGCATCTCCCCTTTCCTTTACTCTGTCCCTCAGCTCAGATCCCTGCCCCTGTGCTGTGGCCTGGGTACCTACTGTATGCAGTAAGCTGGGACGCAATGGGGTTGTTCTCATCTCTCAGGGATCACTGTCCTTTGGTGCCTCATGTCTATTGTCTTTTACTGTTGTTTCATAGATTTTGTGTGTGTGTGTGTGTGTGTGTGTGTTTTGTTTAAGTTGTTTCAAATATAAATCTCTCTCATAACTCCATCTTGGCCAGAAGTAGCTGTCCTGGATTGGACAATGTATCTATTTTTTAAAAATATTCTTATTACTTATATTGTAAGCATCAGGAGGCCAGAGTAGTGTTTATTGTATGTCCAGCATCTGTAACCAAGAATATTTGCCATATTGTAGGCACTAGCGAATGTTTTGGAATGAATACATGGTGCTGCTTTTCCCACTTTATTTTCTCCCTTCATTCTCTTCCATTGCAGCTATTGAAACCAAAACCCATGCTTTAGAGAATTTTCTAAAGGGTTATTTGCAACACTGTTTTCTCTTAGATTTTTATAAACTAAGAAAAGAGGTCTGTCATGAAATAAGTTGTGAAATGCTTATGTACCAAGAAATCCTGTGATAAAGAGAAGTTTAAATTTAAATTAAAATTTCTAAACTTATTTGATCAAGTATTAATGAAACCAAATTTACCTATATTTTTCTTTTGTTCTTTTGGTGCCATATCTAATAATACTGGTTTTTATTTCCTTAGTAGAGTCAAAGCAGCAGACTTCATTTTATTTGTCATTGTTATGGATAAAATAGTTAAAATAATTAGAAATAGTTTTGAGGCTATAATATAATAATGACTTTTTATTAATGTCAAATCAAATGGCATTTGACTGAAAATTATAATCATAGGATAAAGTAAATGGAAAATGATAATTTAATTGAATTAAATATCATAATAAAAATGAAGTCAATAATATTGATTTTAAAACATTTTATTCAATACAGTTCTTTTTTTCCCACTTAAAACTTATTCCATTAATTCTGTGTCATTGGCATTTCCGTTTTCCATGCATCTTAGACAACCCAAAAAATGAGTGTGAGATAAGGAAATTAAAGACTGACTTGGGAATAGTAGTGACTTCTTATTGGAAAAAGAACTTGAGCATGAGTGGTGATATGTGAAGAGTGTGTACACCCCTTAGTGGGAATCTGTTTAGAAATATCGTAGTAAGGCTTTCTGCTTCAGGGAAAAGGCTTGAAGCAGTTACTTTTATACTAGGACTTGGGCTTCTTAGGAATGCAGGGAAAGCCTAACTTGTAGTCTTCAATCATATCAGTTTTGTTTTCAGAGTGGGGAGTCACTGAAATGTAATTTGGAAAGAGGGCTTCTCTGATTTAAAAATAAAAAGTAGTAGTCAATTGAAATTTGGTCTAGAGAATTGAAATATTAGAGTGTTTTGGCAGGCTGGTTGAAAATGTTGCTTTTTTTCTCAAGGATACCATACTATAGTATTCTGAGTCAATGATGTGGTTTTGGTGGTGTTCCACAAATCTGATGACATGCTTTTCTAAGAACTTCATACATGTGACCAGGTTCATCTAAGTATAAAGGAAATTTCAATGAGGCTAATATTATATTTTTTCATCCACTTTGATTAATATATGCATTTTTTCTGTGTTCAAAAACTTAACACCACTTTTATTTATTTTACAGGTTATGAGTGCTGGTTAAGCCACCTTTGACCTGGGAAACATCATCAGCACTTTATTAATGATGGATTCTGAGAAACCTGAGAATGATGAGGATGACAATACAAACAAGAAGACAAAAGACTTTAGAAGTATTTTATCCCATGATGACGACTGTGGGCCTGTATCTGATGTGATAACAAATTCCTCTGATAATTTCATAAGCAAAAGAGGTTTTTCAGAATCATCCAGCTCTGACAGTGTCTTTGTGGAGGAAGATGGAAATAAACATGCTTCCAAACGAATGAGAGTAGAGGAGGCAGAGCCCCTTGAGTCTGGAAAGCAGGGCACTTGTGGGTTGGATATTCCCCAGAGCTTGGCCACAGAAGCAAGAGTCCTGTTAGATGAGGGAGGAAAGGAGGCCTTTCTGAAGGGCTTCTCAGATGGAGGAGGCACGACTCTTCCAAATGTCTTCTCTTCTTCTTGCTGTCTTAGCACTATTGATGCTATTTCTTTGAATACAGACCCTGAAAGGAAGTCTGCTCAGGAAATGGTTTCTCTTGATCCAGAAAGAGAATCTCCTTCCCCCTTGAAAGAAAAGAGTGTTAGTTGCACCATTCGAAATGTAGATTCAGTTCTCAGGTGCAGTGCATGTGGTCATTTGTTTTCTTCTTGCTCTGATTTAGAAAAACACGTTGAATGCCATGAGCAACAGGCTAAGGAACATATCTGCTGCCACTGTAGCCACAAAGCAGAGAGCAGCTCAGCTCTCCACGTGCATGTCAAACACACACATGGGCCACAGAAAGTCTTTTCTTGTGATCTTTGTGGTTTTCAGTGTGTGGAAGAAAACCTATTGACAGCACACTATCTTGGCAAAACACATCTCCGGCGTCAGAATCTAGCTGCTCGTGGAGGATTTGTACAGATCTTAACAAAACAACCTTTTCCTAAAAAAACATGTTCCATGGGAACAAAGAATGTTCGAGCAAAACCAAAAGCTTCTAAACCAACAGCAAAGAATAGGGATTCAAAAGGATTACAAAATAATGGGAGCAAACTTAAAGACTGCAGAGGAAGCATTTCTCAACACAGTGGGAGTAGCAGTGAGCTTCTTGTTGAAATGATGCCATCTAGAAATACTTTGTCAGAAAAAGCAGAGATTGTTGAAGAAAATGTTACTTCCCTTGATATAGCTCAAAGTCATGAAAACCAGAGCAAAAAGCCAGGAGATGCAGTAACTTCAGAAGGTCTCTTAGATAATTCAGAGTCTACCAGAAATATCCTGCATATGGCACATAGTATCAGTACCACTTCAAGACCAAGACCTGAGCGAAATATTCTAATGTCGGGTAATAGTTTTCGACGACGAAGTGGCAATTTTACCTTGAAAGGCCAGGCAAAGAAAAGGTTTAATGTTTTAGGGATTAATAAAAGAGGCACAAATGAAACTCAGAGGATGTATATGAAACACTTTAGAACACAGATGAAAACAAGTGAAGCAGAGCCAGTGCCTAAACAACTAGGAAAGAACAGTGATGCCCAGAGTGTGTGTGTGATGGCCTCAGACACCATGGAGGACAGGACGAGCCCCAGTCATCCTGGTTCCACGCAGCTGGACTCCCCAATGGTGAACCCAGCTCTTGACCATCAGATGTTGTATACATGTACAAACTGTGGTCAAGTAGCTACAAATAGGACAGATTTGGAAATCCATGTGAAAAGTTGCCATGCAAGAGAGATGAAATTTTACTGCCAGACTTGTGACTTTTCCAGTACATTGAGGAGGGACTTGGAGGAACATTTGCACAATAACCAGCATCAGCAAATCACTTCGGTTCTCAATTGTCAGTGTTGTTCTTTCATTTCCTTGAATGAAATAAACCTTAGAGACCACATGAAGGAAAAGCATGGGATGAGTTTTCTTTGCACTTCTTGTAATCTGTTTTTGTCTGAGAAAGACATGGAAGAACACAGAGCAACAGAGAAGCATATTAGATTATTGGTTCAGCCAAAGACTTGTCCATCATTGAACAATGATTTGGTTTTACAGAACTTACCTTTAAGTACTTTAGAATCAGAAAACACAAAAGAGTCTGTGAAAGAATCAGGGAAAGCAACTCAGGAAGAACCTGTTAAGTCCAGGGTAAGCCATGGAAATGAGGTAAGGCATTCAAGTAAACCTCAGTTTCAATGTAAGAAGTGTTTTTATAAAACAAGATCTTCCACTGTTCTCACAAGACACATAAAGCTTCGGCATGGTCAGGACTATCATTTTCTCTGTAAAGCATGCAATCTTTATTCATTGAGCAAAGAAGGAATGGAGAAACACATTAAAAGAAGCAAGCATCTTGAAAATGCTAAGAAAAATAATATTGGCTTAAGCTTTGAAGAATGCATTGAAAGGGTATGTATTGGTGCAAATGATAGGAAAGAAGAGCTTAACATTTCTGGAAATGGGAAGACTGAAGGCCATGGAGGTGTGCAATTTCAGGAACATTCCTGTCTTGAGAAGAAAATGTTAACTACTACAGAGCTCTCACGGTCTGGTGTTGTCACCAAAGATGACGAATTAACCTTAAGTGCTCCAAAGAGAGGGAGACCCAAAGGCAGCATCTCACGGACATGTTCACATTGTGGTCTTTTGGCCTCTAGTATTACAAATTTGACTGTTCACATTAGACGCAAACACAGTCACCAGTACAGTTATTTGTGCAAAGTGTGTAAGTATTATACTGTAACCAAGGGAGACATGGAACGTCATTGTGCCACCAAGAAACATAAGGGACGGGTAGAGATAGAAGCAAATGGGAAACAAAATTCAGATATTATTGTTGGCCCTGAAGGTAATCTTGAAGCCTGTAAAAAGAACACTCACTTAGCATTAACTATTTCAGATGAACACACCAACAAGTCAACTGAGTCAGATACTTCCATTTTAGAAAAGCCAATAGTAGAACAAGGAAATCCAATTGAAGTTGAAGTTGAAAATGTATTTCATTCTATAGATGGAGAAGTTAACCGTCCTCTTACTGATAAAAAGGAGCAAATATCTCTAGATCCAGAGGACCTTCTCAAACAGGGGGATGCGTATTCCCAGAGAGAGATTACAGGTACAAATGATAATAAGTGTCTACACTGTGAGTTTATCGCTCACTCTCCTGCTTCTCTAGAGCTGCATGTGAAACGGAAACATACAAAAGAGTTTGAATTTTATTGCATGGCCTGCGATTACTATGCAGTGACTCGTCGAGAAATGACTAGGCATGCAGCAACTGAGAAGCACAAAATGAAAAGGCAGTCTTACCTCAGCTCTTCGAAGGTAGAAGGAGATTCTGCAGAAATGTCCAAAAACATCATCATACCTGAAGAGGAGCATCCTCAAAACTCTGAGGACTTTCAGATAATTTCAGGCCAACCTTCTGATTCTCTTAAATCTGGAAATGCTGTTGATTGTTCTATTTTAGATGAAACGGCTAGTTTAGATATGTCTAAAGTACTCTGTGCTCCCAGCTCTGTAGAAATTGAGACTGAGGAAGAAGAATCTAATTTCAGTGAAGACCGTTCCTTTGGTGAGACTTTCCAGCAGCCTCCTGTCAAGGATAAAGGTATGAAACCTGAGGACATGGAGTCCCTCAACATTTCCTCCAGTTATGGCTCTCCAAGTAGATTTCAAAATGAAAATTCAGGAAGCTCAGCTTTGAATTGTGAGACAGCAAAGAAAAACCATGATATGTTGAATGACATCAGTGACTCCCATACACATTGTGAGAGTGATGGAGGAAGCACAGGAGATAGTGGTAGTAAAGTCTGTGATAAACACGTGTGTCCCCGTGTCCTAGATGGGGGCCATTCAGCTGAAAGCCATCCCCCTGTGATGATGAGAGTGACAAGAGAGCAGCTAAACCTGGATCATGGTGTTAAGAACAAAGTTGGGTGTGTGCCAGCAAATACTGTTCTGGAGAATAAGGAAATTCTGATGAATCCACAACATGAAGCTGAAATTATTTTGGAAGAGGATGGCCCCACTTCTGATAGCACACTTGAGAGTAATGATGTTTATGAAACTATAATCAGTATTGATGATAAAGGGCAGGCCATGTACAGTTTTGGCCGTTTTGATTCTTCCATAATTAGAATAAAGAACCCTGAAGATGGTGAATTGATAGACCAGTCGGAAGAGGGTATGATGACAGCGGGGGTGAGAATCACTGAGTTGCCCTTGAAAGACTGTGTTCAAAGCTTGAAAAAGAGGAAAGCTGAAGGTGGTTCCTTTAGTGAGTCTACACGAATCCGCTGTGATGATTGTGGCTTCTTAGCAGATGGACTGAGTGGACTGAATGTTCACATAGCTATGAAGCATCCCACAAAAGAGAAACACTTCCATTGTTTACTCTGTGGAAAGTCATTCTATACAGAAAGCAACCTTCATCAGCATTTGGCTAGTGCTGGTCATATGAGAAATGAACAGGCCAGTGTAGAAGAGCTTCCAGAAGGAGGGGCCACCTTTAAATGTGTCAAGTGTACTGAGCCCTTTGATTCTGAACAGAACTTATTTCTGCATATTAAAGGACAGCATGAGGAATTGCTTCGCGAGGTGAATAAGTACATAGTGGAAGACACTGAGCAAATCAACCGTGAGAGAGAGGAAAACCAGGGAAACATTTGCAAGTACTGTGGGAAGATGTGTCGAAGCAGCAATTCCATGGCCTTTCTGGCACACATTCGCACTCATACAGGTATGTCCACTGCAGGAAGCCCCTTTCCTATACAGTGTAAATGGATGGTGGAGGTCAGCTGTTCCTTCCCATCCAAGTAGGAAGCCTGCCTGCATTTGCTTGTTGGCCTTCCATCTATTCTCTGCTGTGTGTGGTGTTCTAGGCTTCTGTTAAGAGTCACTGTGGACACTTAGCATTTCTAAAGGTAATTAAGCTTTAGTGATTTCAAAGGCTGATTAGTTGACAAATTTCTTTCAGTTTTGTCAAAAAATCTAGTCCCTCGTATGCCTTTGTCAAACTCCTCTTTTATAATGCTTTTTTGGTTGCTTAAAGTCCTAATTATTTGTTTTTCCAAAGTATATATTGAGTCACATTTTGTGTTTTCAGAACACATATTAAGTGGCTTTTATCACAATTTTAGGGATTAAATAATATTTATTGCCAGATATTTTGTATCCAAAAGTATAACTCTAGGCAACAAAATTAACTTCAAGGATCGAAATCAGTAATACTTTTCAGTTAATATGTACTGGGGATTTGGTTTTTGTGGAAGTAGTACCTGATTTAGTTTCTGTACTCTATGTCATATTTAGTGTTCCATGTTAATATTTAATTTTAGGCAGAAATTTAAAAAAACATTTTTGGTGGAAAATGCATAAGCTACTATTCTAAATTTATGTAAAAATTCACTGCACTGTTTCTATAAACCTGCCATACATTCTTTATTTTAAATAGACAGCTTTTCTAAATCATTGTGCTCTGCTTAGACAAGATCTGTCTCCATGGTTGAATTTATGAGTGGATTTGAATAATAAATTCACATTTCAATGAACATATTTTCATTAAAATTGTAAGGTTTATTTTACTGTACTTTTAAATAATGGCTTATTATTAAAGCTATACTTTAAATTCATGCAGTTGTTGAAACTTAGTGCATGGTTACAAGGAGAAAGATAAGAAAGTATGGAGCATTATTACTAATATAATGTGATTAAAGAGATAAAAGTTTCCTAGTGAAGAAAGTAGAAGGACAACCTGCATAAGATTAGGTAAACATAAACATTTTACTCTTGATCTCCAGTATTCATGTGCAGTAGATCCATTTTTTGGAATAAGTTTAAAAGCTTATTTGTTTACATTATTAGTACCTCTGTCAGTATCTTGTTGCAGCCCACTTTCTGAAATGATATGATTTTAGAAATCAGGCTTGTTCATATGCACAGAAAATATGTATTTTCTTAATATGCTCTCTTAAGGCAGATGAAGCTGAATAAAACGAAGAGGAAGATGCTAATGGAGCTCTTTTTAGAATTCTTTATGCAACTGTCTGTTCAGGACATGTTGCTTATAATTGATGTGTCCATTACTTGAATTCTCTTGTAATTATAGTCAATAAGTCTTGTAAATGTGTTAAAGCTCACTAAAAGCATACAAATTCAAGAACAGAGTAAGGCTAATAATTTAAAATAATCAATGTAGGCATTTCAGCACTTAATTTCCCTTGTGTGTTGATAGCTGATCATTCTTAATCCATTAAGATTTATTTAGTCGTTTACAATGCAAAATAGGTTTGCACTGGTCACTTGTGCCATTTGAAAATGTCCACCAGGTTAAGTGCAGAATGTAGTCCATTAGTCTTCCTTGACTATATGTATTAATTGCATTTAAAATCAAGTTAATGTGGATGTGAAAGTGAGGTAACTATCAATATGTGACAAAGTAACCCTACTTATATAAGTTACATCATTGATTGTAACATTTAGTAAAAGTTAGCATACTTGTTTAAAAAACATCTTGTGGTGTTCTTATTAGCAAGTACATTTTTACTGTTCTTTGAAGCACAACAGACAGCATCCTTCCTAAGTATACATTGCCAGTTCACCATTTAAATTTTACAGGTCCGTTTTTGGCAAAATCAGTCTTCAGGTCTTAATTCAGGTCCTCCCCTCCCCCTCAAAACATCTTAAAATGAATTGCTTTTTGGATACTTTGCTTATGTCCATGAAATTGTAATGCAGGAACTGCTATTAATGATTAACTGGAAAAGGGCTTACTCTTCCATCCTCTGTTTTCATATTTTATGATTTACTATATATTCTATATAACCTTTCTTCCTGTCCTTAAGCATGATAAAAGCACCACTATAAGAAGTAACTGAGTTTTGGTTATCGAGAATTGTAGGAAAAAAGCATCCTAGGGTTTTCTCATGCATCCACTGGTGTGGAGTAGTCAGCATGGCCAGTGAGAGCAGTCTTTGTCTCATGTTGGTAGGACTGATGAAGCTGTTCATTTTGTCTGCTGCATTATTCTATTAAGAGCTTTTATTTCATGTGACATGAAAGATACCCTTTTATTGCAACAAGATTGTCCGAAATCATTCTATTTCTGTTCAGACTGCTCTGGTCACTTGGGCTGTTTGATAATGTTCATAAGTAGAACATAGTGGGTGTGTGACTTCATTGAAAACTCTGAAGATGGGGCTGGTAGTATTGCAACTCAGTGTGTAATGCTTCAGAGCAGGAATGGGCCACTCAGTTAATTTGTAGGCATTGAGCACAGACAGCAGGGATTCTTCTTCAGTGCTTCCTCTGTGTGCCCACATGTAGTTGCTTCCTCAGGTGAGTTAGTGAATGAAGAGATGAATAAATGAATGAAGTATTCAGATGTTTAGGGAAGATTGCATTATTTAGGCTATAGTTGGGAAACATTATGTGGTATATATTTTAATCCATAACTTCTTGTTCTTTTAAGACATGAAGGTTTTTGTTTGTCTTTTCCTGTGATTGCTTACTATCACGTCCTTATATGCACAGCAATTAGTAATGCAGGTAAGGAATGCCTTGTGGGTCTGAGTGCAGACTGAATTTTTCAAGTCTTTGGAATTCTTCTGGTAAAAATCATAAGGCCCTGGAGTTTTAGAGAACTTCTTTAGTTTATCCCTTTCAAAAACCTACACAGGCCAAATTAAAAACAAAAGCAACAAACAAACAAAAAACCCCATTCAAACCTGAGGATCATGTCAGTCCTGGAAATGGAATTATATATAATGAAAGCTTATATAAAAACATATATAAGGTGTGTATGCGCATTATATATAAGGTGTGTATCAACACACACACACACATAAAATATAATGTATTTATCTAAAATGGAAGCTTATAATAATATCCCTGAGAGAAAGACAAATTGGTTTTACAAATTTTGCTTTACAAATACTATGCCTGGATAATTTTGTAATGTGTATAGCAAACTTAAAAAATGGAAGTGTTATCAGATAGGAACAAAAGAGAAAAGGGACAGGTTTTCTTTTTTTTTTTTTTATATGCAAAGAACTGCTGCATTGACTGGTATTTGAATTTTAATGTGCAGAAAGGAGATGTTAACACAGCCTACTCTAAATGTAAGAATGGGAAGAGTCAAGGCCTCAGTGATTCTGGGTGAAGCAGTCAACATAGTAACTCATTAACGTGTGGCCAGCACTCTGCATCAGTGGTCACTGAATCTGCCAGCCAAGTTCCTCCCAGAGGAGCCACGCATAACGAACCGAAAAAACTGAAGACCCTTGTCTAAACCTTAGTGGCCCCTCTGCTATAGGAGAGGAACTAGTAACAGTTCAGGTGCTGTGTGAAGGAAGAAGCTGAAATTGAGACCCATCCATTTCCCAAAGTCCTCTTACAGAGATTGGGGAACATTACCTTCTTCCTTTGGAGTCCCAATACTCTTGTTCATTAATAATTTCCTAATTATCCTATTATCTTTAAAGCATTTCTTTTAAAGTTCAGGTTTATTGGTTCTTCTCACTCTTTTCAAGTCTCTTTCTAGAATTCTGTGCTTTCCTGTAGTGTTTCAAAGTAGTGAAAGGCTTACTTTTATCAGAATCATTTAAATAAACTGTAGTTTCTGATGTGATTGATAGAATGTGATTGCTGTAAGTTGCAATCTCAACCTGCTTTTGACATTTAAACATACAAACCTGACTAGATATAACCATTCAGGTGCTAAATATATTTTACATCTACTTCTATCTGTAGAAATGGAAGTATTAAGAGATCTGGCTTCATTGTCATTGAACTGTGAAATATTCAACCTTGTCTGCCCGTGCTTAGTTCTGTTGACTTTTTTATTTCTGTTGGAAGATTAAAATTAAACGCTTCACTTTTTTTGTCAGCTTTTGGGAATTAAATTGAAATTTAAGACACTGAAATTTTTTACTGAGTGAGTGTTTCAGTTTCAACAAAGTATTCTTGGTGGATTCCCCCCACCCCCTAGGGTACTGCACAAAGGTTCATTGATCATATTTGAAATTTCAAAAATTGGAACTTTTTGTGTGTTAAAGCACACACATATATCCTTTTTCTATCTAACTATAATTAGAAGAGGCATTTGAACAAAGAGGAACTAAATGTAATATGAAAAATCTGGAAACATACTGTTCTAATTTTAAACTATGGTTTTTATGATTTTGATTTATTTGAAGATGTCATAATTAGGAAACTGGAAAATATATATTTTCTACCTTAAAAGAGTGTTGTTTCTCTTTAATGTGAGTACTGATTAAATGTTAGCATGTTTTAGTTACATTCTTATCTATTAATGACAGTAATTTTGCTGACTTAAAAATCATTTTGTCCCCCTGCCCTCTTTATTTTTTAAGGTGGTACTTGGAATGGAAACCAGGACTTAGGTTGTGCTAGGGCAAGCATTCCTATTAGTGGACCACACCTAGCCCTCATTTTCTCACTTTTAAGTGTAGTTTAATCTTATTTCCTTATGAAATGATTAAAACATTTCATTGTTGTTATTATGCCTTCTGTGTTGCATCATTTGTTCTTGATGTCAGTAATAATGAAAATGTCAGTAATTCTAGTTTGCTGAATCATCACAGGTTTTTGACTAAAAATGATCATAAAAGCACAATAATTTATCCACTATTATTTATACATGTATGTTCATTCTACTAACATGGTAATATAGTAAATCATTTAAGATAAATGGCAGAAAAAAATCTAAAATGCCATTGTTAATATGAATAAATTCAAAGATGGAGAAATATGAGGAAACCAGATGGCTACTGACAAATGTCCTCATTGTTATAGTTTTAAAGGTATCAGTTATCCTGAATGTATTTGTATTTTTTAAATGTTTCATTTAAAATACTGAGTGCCTTTAAGAAATACTTTGTGAATGTAAGAAAACTGCTTAACTTTATTGAGCTGGCTTCATCAACTTAGAGTGGCTAACAGTATCACTTTCGACTTTAGATCTTAAAATTGTAATTGAAAGTTAGGAAGACTCATCATTGAACATTAAAGCCTCTGGGTAGAATAATTATGGAATCAGGTTTATTCAGTTTGTAAACTAATGCAGGTATTCCATTTTGAGGACAGAAATTCTTAATTAGATTAAAAGTCTGATTTAAAATTTAGCTTTCTTAAAACTATCAGTAAGGTATTATGCAAATCTGAATCATATTTTATGTTAAATTACTCAGGATCAAAACCATTCAAGTGCAAGATATGCCATTTTGCAACAGCTCAGCTTGGAGATGCCAGAAACCATGTGAAAAGGCACCTTGGGATGAGGGAATACAAGTGTCATGTCTGTGGGTGAGTAAATTGAAACCATCTCTGCTGTGTGAACCAGGAAGCCTTTGTAGGATATCCATTGTTTCAGAATTTAAAACTGATATGAGTAAGAGTGGCTAAAATTATGCATGCGTATCCTCCTTTCCATTGTTATGGTAAATTCCTTAAATACAGTTATGACATTCTTCTTCCACTTCTAATCCTGTACTTGAAGATGAGCAATTTTATGGGCTACAAGGTCAATTTGAACCTGTAATCTGTAAATTGACTAAATTATAGGATGTTCATTCACATTGCCAGAGAGAAGTATAAATTCCATTTAAAGACAAAAATACATAATATAGCTTTAGGAGTGTATATGTATGTTTTTTTTTCTTTTGCTATACTGCTTTAATTTTAATCACATTAGTGACTCTGGATACAGTGGGTATATTTTATAAGTAAAACAATAAAAGATTTAATTTCAGGTGGCTATGTACTGATTATTTGAAAGATGATGAGTGGAAAAAAGCATATAATATATTTTTTTGTAACTGTATTTCAAAACTGGTTTCCTTTTGCAGTCATTGCTATTTTTCACTGCAGACTCATTCACAATGTTTAATTGTCAGTCACACGAGTTACATTTAATAGAAAGCACTGAAGTACCTTAATATCAAACTAATTAGTTTAGCAGAAATGTTTAAAAGGTTTTAAAATACTGTGACATATGATGTATCAGGACATTCAGAGGTGGATTTTAATATCCTACTTCTGATTAAAGATATATTTTAATGTTATGCTAGAAAAATTAGTTAATAAGTATTTCATATAGAAACACTTAAGTGAAACCTAAGAAACTTACAATTCTTACTGTAGGCTAACTTATAAAATATTGCAAGTTCAGTTAAATAGTTCAGTTAAATGTACACATGTTATGTTACATTTTTGTTTTTTAGTAAAAGAGTCTTTGGGTTGATACTACCATGTAAATATCTTCCAAGGCAGAAATAGGTTTTGCTTTGGTTGGACAGTACATTTTATCTCAGATTGCAGATTGTATCCCAGATTGTATTTTTGACCCTTAAGAGAGTTTTACAAATAACTTTGCAAGCGGTTTTATTAGCTATGGTCTGTGATTTATTCATTGGCAGAATTGATGGTTCAGTGACTTGCTGCTAAAGTAAATGAAGATGAACCATTGCCCTAAAGCCCCCTGAAGATCAGTGAGAGAATGAGTTTTGTTACCACTGATTTTAGCTGCAGGAATCAAGTGCCAAATGGTTCATTTTAATTGCAATAGGTCTAGGAATTTTAAAAAATATCTCATTCATTGTTTTTACCATATGAGTTATAGGAGAGAAGGCCCTGACTCCAGTGAAAATTTGCTATTAGGTTGCAATAAGCTGTTCTTTTCCCATGTCTGAGAAATCAGAAACAATTTTTGCATACTCTGTTAATTTTTTTTTTATTAGGGTTACTAAGACCCTGGAAAGAGAACAATTTCTGACATACATGGCATCAAAAATAATTCATAATTAAGTCACTTTAAT